>NC_073629.1:68393300-69018300 GCF_029407905.1 Bubalus kerabau
CACTGAGCCACCATGGAAGCTCTCTTTATTTTTTAAATTAAACGTTTTGCTTTGAAATGATTGTAGGCTGATGTGCAGTTATAAAAGTAAAACAAAGAGACCTTGTGAAAATTTTATCCAGTTTCCCCCGAAAGCTCTTTTTATAACTATGGTACGACATCATTACCAGACCGTTGATATAGACACAGTCAAGACAGAGGTCTGACAAGAATCCCAAACCTTCTTGTCACAGCCACACCCTCTTCCTCCACTCTCCTTTATCTCTCAGTCAGTTCAGTTCAGTCACTCAGTCATGTTCAACTCTTTGCGACCCCATGAATTGCAACACGCCAGGCCTCCCTGTCCATCACCAACTTCCGGAGTTTACCCAAACTCATGTCCATCAAGTCAGTGATGTCGTCCAGCCATCTCATCCTCTGTCGTCCCCTTCTCCTCCTGCCCCTAATCCCTCCCAGCATCAGGGTCTTTTCCAATGAATCAACTCTTCACATGAGGTGGCCAAAGTATTGGAGTTTCAGCCTCAGCATCAGTCCTTCCAATGAACACCCAGGACTGGTCTCATTTAGGATGGACTGGTTGGATTCTCCTTGCAGTTCAAGGGACTTGCAAGAGTCTTCTCCAACACCACAGTTCAAAAGCATCAATTCTTCAGCACTCAGCTTTCTTCACAGTCCAACTCTCACATCCATACACGACCACTGGAAAAACCTTAGCCTTGACTAGACAGACCTTTGTTGGCAAAGTAATATCTCTGCTTTTGAATATGCTATCTAGGTTGGTCATAACTTTCCTTCCAATGAGCAAGCGTCTTTTAATTTCATGGCTGCAATCACCATCTGCAGTGATTTTGGAGCCCCCAAAATAAAGTCTGACACAGTTTCTACTGTTTCCTCATGTATTTCCCATGAAGTGATGGGACCAGATGCCATGATCTTCGTTTTCTGGATGTTGAGCTTTAAGCCAACCTTTTCACTCTCCTCTTTCACTTTCATCAAGAGGCTTCTTAGTTTCTCTTCACTTTCTGCCATAAGGGTGGTGTCATCTGCATATCTGAGGTTATTGATATTTCTCCCGGCAATCTTGATTCCAGCTTGTGCTTCTTCCAGCCCAGCGTTTCTCATGATGTACTCTGCATATAAGTTGAATAAGCAGGGTGACAATATACAGCCTCTGCATTCAAACACTGAAACCATAATCACAGAAATCTAGCTAATCTGATCACATGGACCACAGCCTTGTCTAACTCGATGAAATTAAGCCATGCCATTTGTATATTCCCATTTGAATGCAGAGTTCCAAGGAATAGCAAGGAGAGATAAGAAAGCCTTCCTCAGCAATCAATGCAAAGAAATAGAGGAAAACAACAAAATGGGAAAGACTAGAGATCACTTCAAGAAAATTAGAGATACCAAGGGAACATTTCATGCAAAGATGGGCTCGATAAAGGACAGAAATGGTATGGACCTAACAGAAGCAGAAGATATCAAGAAGAGGTGGCAAGAATACACAGAAGAACTATACAAAAAAGATCTTCATGACCCAGATAATCACGATGGTGTGATCACTCACCTAGAGCCAGACATCCCGGAATGTGAAGTCAAGTGGGCCTTAGACAGCATCACAATGAACAAAGCTAGTGGAGGTGATGGAATTCCGGTTGAGCTATTTCAAATCCTGAAAGACGATGCTGTGAAAGTGCTGCACTCAATATTCCAGCAAATTTGGAAAACTCAGCAGTGGCCACAGGACTGGAAAAGGTCAGTTTTCATTCCAATCCCAAAGAAAGGCCATGCCAAAGAATGCTCAAACTACCTCACAATTGCACTCATCTCACATGCTAGTAAAGTAATGCTCAAAATTCTCCAAGCCAGGCTTCAGCAATATGTGATCATGAACTTCCAGATGTTCAAGCTGGTTTTAGGAAAGGCAGAGGAACCAGAGCTCAAATTGCCAACATCAACTGGATCATCAAAAAAGCAAGAGAGTTCCAGAAAAACGTCTATTTCTGCTTTATTGACTATTCCAAAGCCTTTGACTGTGTGGATCACAATAAACTGTGGACAATTCTGAAAGAGATGGGAATACCAGACCACCTGACCTGCCTCTTGAGAAACCTATATGAAGGTCAGGAAGCAACAGTTAGAACTGGACATGGAACAACAGACTGGTTCCAAATAGGAAAAGGAGTACGTCAAGGCTGTATATTGTCACCCTTTATCTCTAACCCCTACCAATCACTAATCTCCCCATTTCTGTAAATTTGTTATTTAAAAAACATCATGTAACTATAATCATCAGCATATCCTGTTTTTGTCTTTAGGGGAAAGAATGTTGTGGCTGAAGATAGAGAAAAAGTTAGAAATTAAGATCTGTGGCTGTTGCTGCTACTCACTAGAGCTGTGACCTCAGGAAGTCATCTAATCTCATCTGTAAAGTGAGTTTGGTCTGTTAACTTCAAAGGTCACTTCCAGTTCAAAATTGTTGTAATTCCAGGGCTCCAGTGTTATCACATTGGAACTGAAACAACAGGAGTGCAGAACTGGGGCTTTGGGAGCAAGGAGGGTCACTGTTCAGGCTTCTCTCTGAGGATGTTTTCAGCAATATTTGCATCTTTTCTAGTAGGGGGTCACTACTGGATACTCTCCTTCTGTGTAAAAATCTCCCTTCATTTGCAGTTGCAGGAAGTAGTAGAATATTCAGATTTTTCTTCCTACCCCTTTATTAAGTATGGTTATAGAGACTTCTTTAAAATGCACCTCTGTAGGAAAGTATAAAATTATTATTTGAAACTCCACCTCCTCTGCTACTTCCAGAGTCCTATAGAAAGGACACTGGGGTGAGCATTATACAGAGACACCTCCTTGTAATAGGAAGTCTGCAGGCTAGGCAGACTTCAGGGCTAAAGCTTATGGAAGGGTAGGCTGTTTGACAGCTCTTGCTCCAAATGCAAGTTCTCATGGTGTCAGGGTCAGTTTCATGGCATCTGACCTGTGCAGTGACATAAGGGCCCCTGCCCACAAGGGCTGTGCCTTTTCACTCTTGTACAGTTCTGAAACATTTTATCCTTTAACTTATATTTTATAGTCCAGTGGGATAATGGAGCAGGTGTATGAATAGTGCAGATACAAGCAATGGGCATGCTCAGTCGCTCAGTCATGTCTGACTCCCTGCGACCCCATGAACTGCACCCACCAGGCTTCTCCATCCAAGGGATTTGCTAGGCAAGAACACTAGAGCAGGTTGCCATTTCCTTCTCCAGCAATATGCATGCTCACTACTATTCTTTGTCAGCTCAGTTGCATATAGCCTTTCCAGTGCCCCAAGGGCACAGAATCTGGTGGATTCACAATGTGGGAATTCACTGACTCTAATGAAGGTAGTATCAGGTGGTACCTGTGTGACTCAGTGCTGACAGCCTCCAGTGGGCCATGCTTTCCATACTAACCAGAACTTGCTTTGCATACAGGAAGAAGGCAGTGATTTCTAAGAAACATGAATGACCAAGGAAGATTATCAGATCCTTTCTCCCTTGTGTTGCTTCCTTGAAACATATGTTGAAAATTATTAATAAAAGGACACTCATCAGTAAGTCAAAGGTGGAATGTGCATGTACCGAAAAGTGACATAAAATCAGTTGGGTTAGTTTTGTACAGTGTTTTCACTCTCCTGGAGCAACAAAACACCTATATATGAGCTACTAAATATGAACTGTGTAATTCTGGTGATTTTATCTATCAGTTAAATGCTTTGATATTTGCATTTGAAACAAACATTGCAGAATGTAAATATAAACAGTAAAATTCATAATAATTTCAAATTTTAATTTCTTTTTTACTTCAGTTCAGTTGCTCAGTTGTGTGCGACTCTTTGCGACCCCATGGACTGACTAGACAGACCTTTGTTGGCAAAGTAATGTCTCTGCTTTTTAATAATGCTGTCTAGGCTATGCTATGCTATGCTATGCTATGCTAAGTCACTTCAGTCGTGTCCGACTCTGTGCGACCCCATAGACGGCAGCCTACCAGGCTCCCCCATCCCTGGGATTCTCCAGGCAAGAACACTGAAGTGGGTTGCCATTTCCTTCTCCAATGCATGAAAGTGAAAAGTGAAAGTGTAGCCGCTCAGTCGTGTCCGACTCTCAGCAACCCCATGGACTGCAGCACAACAGGCTCCTCCGTCCATGGGATTTTCCAAGCAAGAGTACTGGAGTGGGGTGCCATTGCCTTCTCCGAATAATGCTGTCTAGGTTGATCATAACTTTCCTTCCAAGGAGCAAGTGTCTTTTAATTTCATGGCTGCAGTCACCATCTGCAGTGATTTTGGAGCCCCCCAAAATAAAGTCTATCACTGTTTCCATTGTTTCCCAATATATTTGCCATAAAGTGATGGGACCAGATGCCATGATCTTAGTTTTCTGAATGTTGAGCTTTAAGCCAACTTTTTCACTCTCCTCTTTCAATTTCATCAAGAGGCTCTTTAGTTCTTATTGATATTTCTCCTGGCAATCTTGATTCCAGCTTGTGCTTCATCCGGCCCAGCGTTTCTCATGATATACTCTGCATATAAGTTAAATAAGCAGGGTGACAATATACAGCCTTGATGTTCTCCTTTTCCTATTTGGAACCAGTCTGTTGTTCCATGTCCAGTTCTAACTGTTGCTTCCTGACCTGCATACAGATTTCCCCAGAAGCAGGTCAGGTCATCTGACCTGCTCATCAGGTCACCTGCTATTCTCATCTCTTTCAGAATTTTCCACAGTTTATTGTGATCCACACAGTCAAAGGCTTTGGCATAGTCAATAAAGCAGAAATACGCGTTTTTCTGAAACTCTCTTGCTTTTTTGATGATCCAGCAGATGTTGGCAATTTGATCTCTGGTTTCTCTGCCTTTTCTAAAACCAGCTTGAACATCTGGAAGTTCACTTAGAACAACATTAAATTAAAAAAAAAAAAAACAAAACTCCATGATGAGTTGACAGACAGACTGCAGAAGAAAGGAAAAGCTTATATTTTAATACCTTTAATGAGACTTTTCCGTGTTTTGGACAAGGAGCCCCACAATTTCATTTTGTATGGGGCTCACACGTGATGCAGCCAGCCCTGGGTAGTATGATGGTCATGAGATGCTAAGCACAGACAAATAGGGAAAAACCTTAGATGCACTGGTTGCCTACTTTGGTTTAAAGAAAGCAAAACCAACTTTGCTAACTTAATAAAAAACACTTCTGTTTTCCTATGTTTTATTTGGAAAGGATGCAGGATACTCACAAAACTGTAAGAACAGCCGATAAATTATGTTCAGAACAAGAGGAAATCAGAGATTTCCAGGGATCCGGGTTCAGGAAACAAGGACAGTCTTGAGGGCATTGCTGGGGTGAATCTGTTGCAGCCGGCTGTCTGTGCTGTGCTACCGTACTTGCATGTCTCGGCCTGGAGGGGGCGCTGGACTGGTCCACCTTGACTTGCTGCATGGCTAGAGAAGAACAGGTCTCCTCGACTGACAGTTTTCCAAGAGTGCACAGGATGGGAAGGAGCCATTCCTCAGTTTGAAAATTGGGGTGCCATACCTCAGGATGAGAGAATTCAAGATGAGTGCAAAACCAACAATTGCCCATTACATAGGACAGACATTCTAAAAAGGGAGTATCTGTACCATCAAAGTATGTGAATGATTCTTTATCCTGACTTCAATGATTATGGAGCTCCCACCAGTCCACATATCTATGTATAAAATACCTTGAAGAGATTATTTTTTATTTATTTCTTCATTGTTCAGGGAAAAAATGTATATTGGGAGACTACTAAAATCTCTGTGTTAAATATTGGTGACACAGTCATACAAAAGACAGACATGATCTCCTCCATGGAGCCTATAACCTGGGAAGATTAGGATAACAGCTAAAGGATTATTTGAGATCATGGAATAATAATGAAATGTATTTTACATTCCAGCAACATCTGCAAATATACACACAAATGATGCACAATTAGGTTCTGATACTGATGCCCCAATTCTTCCCTCTGAGTAGCTGATGGAAAGCTATAGCCAAGCTTTTGTCTTAGCTATAGCTAAGCTTTTGTCTACAGAAGCACAGTCCTACTCATTTGTCAAACATTTCTTTATTAAGCTCAATCCATCTAGGATGGGGAACTCTTCTTTCGGGTTCTGTGAAGAAAGAAACTTTTCTATATCCTACATCATGGTTGAGAGAGTGGACTCTGTACCCATTCTCTGTCTGTATCCAAAGTTGTCTCCCTGCCTCATAGCTATGTAAGCTTGAGCATATTTTGTAATCTTCCTCTTCCTTTTGTAAAGTGGGAATAATTCCAATATCCACCTGAGTAGATACTTAATAAATCCTATTACCATGACCACCACCCCCTATCTGAGTCCACTTTGTGATGTCACCTTTACTGGTCACACTCACTAAACTCTAAGAACTCCAAACCCTCCTCCTCTCTCTCCATTGTCTAGATTTACAGCTGCCTATTTCTGCAATAGTGGAAATGTTCTGTGTTTGCACTGTCCAAAGAGTATCCCTTAGTTATACTAAAGTGGCTCTTGATCCTTCAAAATGTGTCTAGTGTGACTGAGAAACCAAATCTTTAATTTTATGTCACCCTAATTAGTTGAAATTTAAATATTCACGTGTGACTACCATATTGGGCAGTACAAATCTTGAGAAAGGATACATGACAACATAATCTTTGAGTTACATGCAGTGGGATTTCTCTGATAGGAATGTAACTGAATTGGAGGAGAGGAGGGGAGAGGGTTAAAGAGTTGTCTTCTCTCATTTTTTCTTGCTTCTCTTTTTCTCCTTTTCATTCTTCCATCTCATATAGCATTGACCTCAGGGAACCCCTGATTTATTAACCTCATCATCATGTGAAAAGTCAAAGGTGGGCCCCAGGGGGAAGGTGGGAGGGCAGGCTTTCTGTAGCCCTGATTTTAGCCTGAAAGGTTAAAGCATTCTTGCAAGTCTCACAAATGCCAGCTCAGTTCACCAGAGGAAGACCTGAAAGAAAAGTGGAGTAAAAGCCTAGCTAGTGATGAGTTTACATTTCCTGGGGCCTCTATCCATTAGAAACTTAGCTGGGGTCAGAATTTGGGCACTTCAGTTCTTTGCTATAAAACTTGAGCAAGAACTATCAGCTTTTAAATTCCCTATTTAGAACCCTGCTTTTAGCTGCTGTTAGATACAATCTTTAGAAATAATATTATCAAGTTTTCTTCCTCCAAAAGACTGCAAAGTGCTGGCCACCTGATTCTTGTTAAGATGATACACGAAAATAACGGCAAGCGATGCGCACTTTTGTCCTCCACACTTCCTTGAAGATGATTGATGTGTCCCTTAGCCTTTTGGAGGCACCCACTCTGCCTTGAAAAGAATGAGAATTGTTGCTGCAGAAATGCAAAGAGGAAAAAAGTCAAGTGGAGGTTTTCTGACTTTCATTATAGGCTATTGGAGCCCACAGTAGAAATAAGTTTTGAAAGGTGAAACTTTTAAGTTAGAAGAGGTTCATTATGAAAGGAGAGGCTTTGAGAATCACAAAGGTACCCCTCAAGCATGCAGCACCTAAAGACTGTGCCAGAATATCACACTGGAAAGGGAAACAAAAAGATCCAGATGAATTGCTTCCAGGGCCTCGAAATGATGCAAATGCTAAGCTAATACATGTAAAGCTTTTAGCATTTGAGACCTGAAGGGAAGTAGGTGGTAGGATGGGGCATGGATTTGGAGAAGGAGCAGGGGTGGGGCCCCTGTCTAAGGGAACCACAGAGAAGGATACAAAGTCAACAGGTTACTGAGCCATGGTAGGGTGGGGCTTGTGGAAGCCAGACCAACCCTGCAGGCCATCCACCAGCATGATGAGAGGCACTACCCACATCTGAGCTAAGAATCCACGCAAACTCTTCATGGCGTCCCTGATGCCTGGTGGAGCGATTTTAGTAATGGCTTCCAGCACACCTGTTAGTGGGTTGTGCCCCAGAAGTGAGGCTTTGTAGTTCCGTCTACTGCCCAAGTGGACATTCCTCCATTTTTCAACCCCCCTGGGACACTCATCCTGTTGCTGTTTAGTTGCTTCAGTTGTGTCTGGCTCTTTGTGACCCTTTGGTCTATAGCCCACCAGGCTTCTCTGTCTACGGGATTTCCCAGGCAAGAATACTGGAGTGGGTTGCCATTTCCTTCTCCAAGGGATCTTCCTGACCCAGGGATCGAACCCAAGTCTCCTGCATTGGCAGGCAGATTCTTTACCACTGAGCTGGGAAGCCTGGGACATTCTTAAGCTCCCTTAATTAAATGATGAAAATGTTTGATGCTGACAGAGTGTTGGCATTGGGTAAGGGAAGGTGGGTGGGTTGCACTGTAGAGAAACCACACTAGCTCTGTGGCGAGTGCTCCACTCTCTTACTTAACTTAGAGCCAAAGCTCTGTCTTTATAATCTGGATGCTTTAGTCCCTCTTTATGCTTTGTCTTCCTGATTATGCTACACTGTAGGAGACCTTGTCTTGAACTTTTTTGCTAGAAAAGCAGCTTTCTGATTTTCTCCCTTGGGGGCAGAACCACTGGTTATATGTGTTGGTATTAGGCATACACCTCTGGCTGCACTAACCAAGAGGACATTTCCAACTTGATCAATCAGAATCAATACTAATAATCTTGAGCACACTCAATCCAATTGAATTAATTTCTCCAAGCCTGTTTCAAGAGCCAACTCTAAATTAGGCACCAGGCTGATTACCAGTGAGACAAAGTTGAATAAGACATGGCTTC
This sequence comes from Bubalus kerabau, assembly GCF_029407905.1. Classification (NCBI taxonomy): domain Eukaryota; kingdom Metazoa; phylum Chordata; class Mammalia; order Artiodactyla; family Bovidae; genus Bubalus; species Bubalus kerabau. The sequence continues at coordinate 68,402,081 of NC_073629.1, forward strand.
TGAGTTCTGCCTACCTCCTTAAAGGTGATGCTGTTCATCTACTATCTGTCTGTTGCCCATGTGGGGCAACTGGTAGACATGGAACCATTCCAATAAGTGAGTCTGAATTCTTTTCTTTTACTTTTTGGCTGCACGCTATTCCTGACTCATCTGATAGTGACTCGTGTAGCCCTTAAAGAGCTTAAAGAAGATATTTGGTGGCTCTGTCTACTCTCTTGTCTCTCCAGTTCTTGCCTCTGTCACTCAAACTTCTCAGCCCTGGAACCCCTTCCTACTCCCAGCCCACCCCAGTGTCCCTCCTCCTGGAACTGGGATAGGCTCCTCCATGCTCCCAGTGCTGAATTCCTATTGGCTTGGTTGTTTCCATTTAGCTGTTAGAGACAGCTGCTTGAGGGTGGCTGAGTGGGTAGCTGGAGGCTGTCCAGCTCCATTTGGCTTGTGATAATAATTTAGAAGGTTTTGTTTCTTTCATTTGTTTCCCATTATGGTTTCCAAAAAATGGAAATTTGTCTGCTGAGTGGGATGGAAAGGTAGCAGGTGGGCGAGGCTGGGAAAACGGGACTGGGTGCCTCATGCCTGCCACCTGTTAGGCTGAGAAATTCATTCCTTTCTCTTTTGCGCTTTGTCCCTACCATCTGCCAAGCTGTGTTAGTCAGGTCTCTTTGGTTAGAAGTAACAGGAACTAACAACCTCACTTAAATAAAATGGACATTTATTTTAGGTCTGTGTACAGGGATCTTGCACAGAAGCCAAGAACAAGTGACCTCAGGAAGGATCTGGAATAAGTCTTTGGCTGTCTTCCTTTTTTATCCCTTTCCTCTGTGTCTCATGATTCACTGGCTTTCTCCCTTCCCATCTCGCTGTCTCTGTCTCCCTCTCTGTGTCTTTCTCTGTAGACCCTCTTCTCAGGATTCTGGTCCATCAGGCGGAATGTGGCCACCCCACAGCACCCAAATTCACATGTTACTATTTTGTTCAGCTGCAGAGACTGACCACTGCCATCCAGGCCCAGTTCAATACCCCATCTAAATGGTGGGCTTTGGTCCAGTGCTTACTCCTGGTCTAATCAACCATAATGAGAAGGGTGGGGACATGTAATATCAACTTGATGGCAGGATGCACTTCTGTGGACCAAGAGACAATTCTCAAATAAGAGGAAACAGTCTGGAATATGGGCAGACTTACTAGGTATTTGTATCCTGAGACAAGCTGTATCTTACACATTTTTCCTTCTTGATCCTTTCAGCTCATTATTTATATGCTTTTGCCATAAGGAAGAGATAATCACTGTAATTCTTCAAGGCTATCCACCTACATCCAGGCCAGATTCATATACTGGCAGGCCATCGATCTCACATGTTAACGACTTGGTCTGTAAATTCATTAAAGATTCTGAGGCCCATTAACATCTGAGTGTCTCTGCCCCAATAAGTGTTGAGCATCCTAAGACAACGGTAAATGAAACTGCTGTTTGAATTTCTGGGGTGTTCAATTCTCCTTCTACTTACCAAGAACGGGTATCCCTTTCTTTTAATGAAAGCCCTGACTTTGCTGAGCATCCGCTGATACAGTTATAACCTCAGGTTTCTCCTCTGCACTTCAATTTACTCATCTTCAAGTAGCATAATAATATCCCTCATTAACTAATTCAGGGATTTACTGAATGCCTACTACGCACCAAGCATTGTGCTAGGCTTGTGAGTATGTTCCAAAGTAATTTGAAGACCTACATTAAGAAGAAGAAAAGTATTTCAATTGTCATGGTATGCATATTTAATGATTATCACAAAGTAGACATCAAAAGAATTACAAAGAATAATAGAACAGTTGTGCATTCATGGTCAATTTAAAGAATAAAACATTCCCACAGCAGTTGAATTCTCTGTTAACCTCTTCCTGAATACACATTCTGCCTTTTTCCCTCAGGTAACCACTTTTCTTTATTTAACATTTATCATTATCATACATTTTTTACATATTTAGGGTATGGGTTACCTATGTTCCCCCACCACCAAATATGTTTAAGTCCTAACCCCTAGTTTCTTTGGATGTGCCTTTATCTGGAAGTAGACTTTTTGCAAATTATCACGTTAAGGAGACATATGTGTACTTGTGGCTGATCCATGTTGATTTATGGCAGAAACCAACACAATATTGTAAAGCAATTATCTTCCAATAAAAAATAAAATAAAATAAAAAAGAAGGGAAGATTAGGGTGTGATCCAATTTGATTGAGTCCTTGTTGTTATTGTTGTTTAGTCACTTAGTCATGTCTGACTCTTTTGCAACCCCATGGCCTGTAGCCCATCAGGTTCCCCTGTCCATGGGCTTTCCCAGGCAAGAACAATGGAGTGGGTTACCATTTCCTTCTCTGGGGGATCTTCTTGACCCAGGGAGCAAACTCACGTCTCCTGCATTGTGGACAGGTTCTTTACCACTGAACCACCAGGGAAGCTCCTTGGGTCCTTGTAAAAAGGGAAAATTTAAACACAGAAACAAACACACACACAGCAAGAATGCCACGTGAAGAAGAAGGCAGAGATGAGGATGATTCATCTACAAGCTAAGAACACTCGCTTGGAGGAACAATTGGCCATCTGACAAATGTCAGTAAATCACCAGAGCTGGGAGGAAAGTATAGAATGGATTTTCTTTCAAAGCCCTCACAAGCAACTAGCTTTTTCCCAGAGACTCAAGAAATTATAATTCAGTAGAATCTCCTATTCTACTAAATCCCACCTGCTGCTGCTGCTAAGTTGCTTCAGTTGTATTCGACTCTGTGAGACCCCATAGACGGCAGCCCACCAGGCTCCCCCGTCCCTGGGATTCTCCAGGCAAGAATACTGGAGTGGATTGCCATTTCCTACTCCAATACATGAAAGTGAAAAGTGAAAGTGAAGTCGCTCACTCGTGTCCGACTCTCAGCTGACCCCATGGACTGCAGCCTACCAGGCTCCTCTGTCCATGGGATTTTCCAGCCTAGAAGCTTATATATATATGTTTTTTAAAAATTCCAGTGACATGCTGCACCCCAGCTTAGTTATAAATCAGAATCTCTGGGGAGGGAGGGTCCAGGAATTAACAATTTTAAAAGTTTCTGAGGTCATACCAATGTTCAGCCAAGATCAAGAACATTGGGTTAGAGGATACATTCTGAAAGGCATTGAAGGACACACCTTATATTAGTCTCAATGACAATAAAGTGCATTTGAATAGAAAGTCACCATCTCAGGGCTTGTCTACTGTTGTTAGAATGATTTATGAGTGGAAACAGCAAATGGGCAGCACTGAGGTGGGAAAGAGAGCAACACTGTTGCAAATTAAATGCTTTGAGTTTTTTCCTTTGCTTGTGAAAACTTTGCAAAATATTATAAGCTTTGCCAAAACAGGGTTGTATTCCCACTCTGTAGCAATCTATCTCTTGCAGCAATTCTAATTCTAGCATCAAAAGGCCCTCTCACAGCACCCTCTGGTTCACAGATCCCAATGAGGTTGCATATTCCCTCTCAGAAATTCATTCTTCCTTGAACTTATAACATGTTTGCACTCTGAGGGCATTTAGAAGGAATTGCTTAGAAAAAGGCCTGCAGGGAGCCTGTCATAATGATGCGGTTTTAAAGAACTTCCCAGACCACTTGTGGGGAATCACTAACCACCCACTGTGTTTCGTTTTCTTTCCTGATCTCCAAGCTTTCTGCAGTCCTTCCATTTGTTTTCCAAGGAAGAATTTACAGTGTATTTCTGACTGAAGAACAACTGCATTTTATCCAAAAGTCTTGTTGGGTTTCCATTTCTCACCAGGAGAACCAAGTCATATTTTCCCGCAGTTTTCTCCAATATGTTCACTTTTACTTTGTTCCATGTCCTCCCTTAAGATAGAATGAATGGGGGAGGCTGGTAAACACGTATGCCCTTGGCGAGCAGGCTGCAAATACAGATCTGTTCCTAAATGGGGAAGCAGAGATTCCAGCTGTGTGTGTGTGTGTGTGTGTGTGTGTGTGTGTGTGTGTATGTATGCCTGTGTTTATGTGTGTGTACTTGAATCTTTTGGGATGTGGGAATAGGGAAGACAATGGATCTTCTTCTACAGCTTCAAATAATGACCAAATAGGAGCTCAGGTTTCTCTCCCTGAACTCACTTGATTGGGTTTCATGATATTAGTGTGGTGTGAGTGTGTCAATCTCTGATCTTCCTGTTCAGATAATCATTCACCTGACAAGCAATTGTTTCATATGGATAAAGGCCCATGTTTGGGATTCAGAGGCCATAATTGAAAGTCCTGGAAGTTTGCTTTCAAAGCCACATTTTTAACCAGAGGATGCCTTTTAAAAGAGGATGTGATCTTTTTATTACCAGATCACATCGCCTTTTATGTGAATTCAGTCGAGTAGGTTTTCTTTAAAAAGTAGACTCCATGTTCTTCCCCCATCTGTTTCAAATGTTTTATTCAGTATTTGTTTCTCATCAAAATTCGAGTGTCACTTCCCACATCTTCACATATCAGAGGCTACTTTGCTTTCCAATGAAATGCCCCTTGTTGGCTGTCCTCCTCTTCTGTGCATTACAATTGTTCATGTCTCCCCTTTCTAAATCAGGGTGAAAAAGACACCACGGGTGTTGTCATCTTTAGCATATTTTTCTTTCAGCTCCGAATAAAGACAGTGGCTCTGCAGTGTCTGATATGAGTCTATGGGCTAAATCGATAATGAGCCTATTGAGACAAATAGGCCAGCAATTGTTCTAGCCAGGCCAAAGGAGGCAAGCAAAATGCCAATTGCAGACCCAGTGGTGAGCCAGTTGTGGACAGCAGAGGCAGTACTGGATTAATGAAATCGCAAGGGCTCAGCTTGCACCGGGAACTAAAGCGGCTTTGGGAAAGGCATATGGCAAAAATAAGCCAAAGTTAATCACAAAGTCAGGTGTCCAATAAAGCGGCATCTGCTTGTAAAGGAAGGCACATCAGTCCCTGCCTCGTGACTTTTCTCCTGCTCCTGTCTAGCAGGAGGATGCGCAGGGTGGGATTAGCAGAACAACCAACCACAGTGCTGCGGCTGCCCGGGAGGCCAGGGAGCTTGGCCCTCGTGTGCCTGGGGCCCCGGGCCCGCTGAACACCTGCTCCAGGAAGCTGGCTGTGGATCTGATTATGGCCAGAGGAGAGGGCAGTTCTGGTACTAGTCCCCACTGCCTGCCTTTTCCTCCCTGCTCAGAAAACAGTTGCTACCTTGCTCTCTAGTTTTTGAAAATGGCCACTACCTTGCTCTCTAGTTTCCTCCCAGCTCTTCCTGTACTGCCGATTATCAGCAATGACCTGTGCACTCAAGTGCATGGCCTCATTCACAGAACTTTGGCAGAATGTCAGTGTCGTGTTCTCCCCTCCACCTTTAATAGCGGCATCCCATTTGGCCACCTGATTCTGAGTCTGTCATAACTGCCACAAAAAGCTTCTATGTCCAGGAGTTTGTAAAACTCCCACGCTCCTCCCTAAGAGACAAGAAAAGGCCAGAGTGTTATTGACTGCCCAAGGCTTGCTGCCTTCCCTGGAATTTGTTTCTGTAGTTGTTATAGATGATGACCCTGGTTTTTGCCTTGGGTGGTTCTGCCTGTAATCCAACTGCGTTTTCTGGGGGATATTAGTGGGACCTATATGAATGTCATTTAAGAAAATAGCTTCCCAAGTCATCTAAACTTGAGAAACACTGGGTATTACAAAGATTTCTTATTGTACAATTCTTGTTTATTGTACAGAGACACAACATATTTATTTATTTATTTTGGCTGTGCTGGGTCTTTATTGCTGCGTGGGCTTTTCTCTGGTTGCTACGAGTGGGGTCTACCCTCTAGTTGCGGGGCTTGGGCTTCTCTTGTTGTGAAGCAGGGGTTATAACACAGGTTCAGTAGTTGTGGTGCATGGGCTTAGTTGCTCCATGGCATGTGGGATCTTCCTAGACCAGGGATCGAACTCGTGTCTCCTGCATTGGCCGGCGGATTCTTTATCACTGAGCCAGCAGGGAAGCCCATGGTTCAGTATTTTTAAGAGGTTGATGTGCCTTGTGATTGTAAACAGTTGATAGAGTTGACAAAATTTCCCAATTATTTTAGCCTCAGAACCCTACTTGAGGAGAATATTTATGGGTTGAAATGTGTTTCCCTAAATTCATATATTGAGGCCCTGTTTTAGTTTGGTCTGCGAGAACAAAAATACCATAGATTTGGTGGCAGAGCCAAGATTTGTGTCTCGCAGTTCTGCAGTCTGGAGAGTTCAAGATCAAGGTACTGGCAGATTCCGTGTCTGGTAACGGTGAACTTCCTAGTTATAGATGGCTATCTTCTCACTGTGCTCACATGGTGGAAGGGGCTCTTTTATAAGGTCACTAACACTAACCCACTTTTGAATACTCTATCCTCATGATCTAATCACCTCCTGAAGCCCCCACCTTCTAAGACCATCACTTTGGGGAAGAGGTTTTGACATTTGAATTTTGGGGAGACACAAGATTCAGCCTGGAAGCCCTAATTCCCAGCACCTCGGAGTGTGACTTCATTTGAAAATAGGGTCATTGAAGTTGCAATTAGTTTAAGATGAGGTTTACCGGAATAGGCTGGGCCCCTAATCCAATATGACTACAGTCATTATAAAAGGGGGAAATTTGGACATATCAACAGAGACACACACGTACAGGAAGAACGCCATGTGAATATTGGAGTTATACTGCTGCAAGCCAAAAAACTACCAGAAGCTAGGAGAAAGGCCTGGAAGAAATCTTCCAGGCTTCTTCCAGGCCTGAAACTAGTTTTATAATTTGAGCATTTGGGGCTATCAGAGGGCAGTGTACCTCTGAAACTAGTTTTCTTCTTCCAGTCCTGAAGAAATCCCAGCCTTCAGAGGGATTTTAGCCCTGGTGATGCCTCCATCTCAGATTTCTAGCCTCCAGAACTATGGGAGAATAAATATTTGTTGCTTAAACCACTCAGCTTGTGGTACTTTGTTATAGCAGCCCCAGGAAAATGATACAGTATTCAAGGGAATCCTGCTTTGAAGAACTTACCTTGAGAAATGCTGCTAAACAAGCTTAACAGAATAACAATTATATCAGTCTAAGAGGCTGAGTGCCAAAGAATTGATACCTTCAAATCGTGGTGCTGGAGAAGACCCTTGAGAGTCTCTTGGACTGCAAGATCAAACCAGTCAATCCCAAAGGAAATCAGCCCTGAATATTCATTGGAAGGACTGATGCTGAAATGGAACCTCCAATTCTTTGGCCACCTGATGCAAAGAGCATCATTGGAAAAGACCCTGATGCTGGGAAAGACTGAAGGCAAAAGGAGGAGAGGGCAGCAGAAAATGAGATGGTTACATAGTACCACTGATTCAGTGGACATGAATTTGAGCAAACTCTGGGAGATGGTGGAGGACAGAGAAACCTGGAGTGCTGTAGTTCATGGGGTTACAGAGTTAGACATGACTTCACGACTGAACAACAGCAGCAAAGAACATATTTTTGGAAGTTTAAGATTTTCAGAAGTTTAAGCCTCAATTTAAAAATTTATGTATATTTGTGAGTAAAGTTAATTTTAGCCAGATTGAAGATATTTCACATTTAAAAGAAAAATCTTAGGTCAACCATAGCAGATATTTTGTAAAGCAAATGGGCACACTGCCTTCTGATATCCCCAACTGCTCAAATTATAAAACTAGTTTCATTAACTTAAGCTGATGATAATCTTTTGCCTTGCTTCAATAACTGCAGCAGACTTTAATTAGATGGGTTGGCAAAAGTGTCCCAAGAGTTGCGGTAGCTGTCTTTATTTTATTGCTATTTCCCACTGGCTTGAATTAAAATGGAACATTCTACAATTTGTGGCTGCACAGGAACTGGTGATGCAGCTATTTTATTGAGGGAATTCCTGAGATTGAATAGTGATACCCAAATTTGGAGTTTTCACAAACCAGTAAATTTTTTAAAATTAAGGACTGACATAGATTTATAAATGTTTTTTTTTGTAAAATAAACATATTAAAACAGCAACAAATGACAAAGTGAAAAAGAACAGTCTTTGTGGGCTAGCAACATCATTTAAACTTTTTATTTTTCCAAGTAAGAATATTAAAACAATAACCAAGTACCAAACCAAAATACCCCAAACCAACATCTCTAACAATAGTGAACTAGTGATACTGTTTACAAAAGTATGTTTTCCAAACCAAAAAGTAGAAAGGACAAAAAATCATGATGATATTGGTGGGTTATGTGTTTTGAGCGCTATGTGCCAGGCATATTCTAAATGCTTTATGTGTGCGCACTGAATTAATCCTCACAAAAAACTGTAAGGTTAAAACTACTACCTCCATTTTATAAGAAGGGAATCTGAGGAACCAGGTTTAAAAGTTGCCTAGGATCACCCTCTGGAAGGTAGTGAGGCTGGGAGTTGAATTTATAAGTCTAGCTCCAGAGTATATGATGTGATTTTGAATGTGGTATGATATTTTCTCTAACAAAACAGTTCTTCCTGAAAAAGACACCCACAAATTGAGTGTGTGTGGATGTTTTTATTCTATTTTCCCCATTATCCTGCATACCTGTGATAACATCGTCACAGAACAGTCTGGACTGGCAGTTCAGAAGCCCCAGGCAGCTGCTCTGAAGGCTATATGACAGCAAGGAACCCAGAACTGAAACGCACTGTGCTGATTACAGAGGGAATTCCTAAGGTAGACAGATGAAATGGCTCATTTTTCTTTAATCAGGCATCTCTATTTTGTGGTAGGGCTTGAGCAACCTTAAAATAGGTGAGTACAAATCAATCATTTCAGCTGACATTTTGAAAATACTTCAGGGTGGCAGCAAGATAATGTATCAAATATCATTAAAGGTGTAGAACAAAAAAAAAAAAAAAAAAAAGGTGTAGAACAATAAACCAAGACTAATATACTTTAAACTTAACCTCTCAATCCAGGTTGTGGTTCAGTGCTGAACTTGGCTGTACATGTGTGTGCATGTATGTATGTGTGCATGTATGTGTGTACAAGCATGCGAGTGTACTTGTGTGTGATTTGAATTCTATAGCCGAGGTGCTCATGAAAACAGCCCACATAAGCCATTCAAATGAAACAACATTAAGTGTATAGGTGGCCTTTTGTAACCGGAAATTACCATACTGATGAAATGTTTTGCAAGTACAAACTTTCACCGTGTACTGTGATTTAGTGGAAGGAGAACATGCTTTGGGAGCAGATAAACATGAGTTCAAATCCCAGCTCTTTTTCTTCCTTGCTGTGTGATCTTGGAAAGTCATTTACCCTCCTAATTCTATTTCTTCGGTAAAATGGGAACAATGAAACCTATCTTACAGTCTTTAAAGGATTGGCCTAATTCATCTTCAATGGTTAACATGATTACTGACCAAAAGATAATTTTATTATTAAACAAATATTTCTATCGTGTTTATATTGCTAGACCCAATCCTAAATGATTTATAAATATTCATAATAACCCTGTGAGGGTAGGTATTATGATTTCCATTTTATAGCTCAGACAAACGGGACGTAGTAAGGATGAGAAACTTGCCCAAAGTCACGGAGCTGGTGTCAGAGGATGGATTCAAACCCAGTCAGTCTGGTGTCAGAGACAATGGTCTTGGCCAATACTATATAACATCCTGATGACTGACACTGAAATCCTTTCAATTTTAAGTATTTATCAGTCAACCATACTTGAAAGATGTGTTTTACCATAACTTTAGAAAGAAAGGAAATAGTTGGATACGAGCAGACTGTGTGTGTGGATTTAACTAGCTGAAAACAAGCAGGGCTAAGTGCACAGAGGTTGTACAGTGTGGATTTTTCCTTAGCTGCCTCTTTCTTTGCACCAGGGGTTGGCACTAGTGTGTAGCCATCAGATTCCCAGATGTCTCCTAGTCCTCCTTCACCTCTTCCCTTTTACCCCCCTGTGGTCCTTTCTGGCCAGACTGCCCTCCTCCAACCCTCAAGCTTCTGCCATGGCCCCCCTTGGATGCGGGGGTTCTCACATCCTCCTGTGGGCTTCCTGCCTCTGTCAGTGTCCTCAGTGCGGCCAGTCACTCTCCCAGCCCTTCTCTGGTTCCAGGCCACTTCTTTCACGTATCTCCTTTTCCCGTCCTGCCCAGGCTCCCACTTGTGCCTGTTGTCTCAGTGTCAGCAGAGGACCTGACCTCCTCATTCTCAGGAGGAACAGAGGCCAGTGCACACCAGCTCCCAAGCTCCCCTCACTGTGTGTGCACAGCAGTGTACAGGCAGAGGTTCTTCCTTCCTCTCCAAAGCTACCCTGCGCTTGTGCTTCTGATGCCATCCCTTATCTACATGGCCTTTCTTTCTTCATGATTTCCCCCTCTTTCTCTCTTGCACCTTCCTTTTCGTCAAGTTTTCCCCACATTGCACCAGCTCCTGTCTCAAACCTATAACACCATCAGGTTCCTGCCCTTTCTTCTTTGCTTCACTGACACATGTCTTGAAAGAGAGCTGATACTGGCTGTCACTCCTTTCTCTCGTGCAACCAACATTTCAACTCCTGCATCTATTTGGCTTCTTTCCACAACACTTGACTGAATTGCTCTCCCAGTGGTCATCAATGGCCTCTTAATTGTTGAATCTAATAGAATCTTCTCAGTCATCGTGCTTGACCTCTCAGTGAGACTCCACACAGTCTGGCCCAAGGCCAGCTCTTTCGCCTCATTCCCAACTACATCCCTCTTACTCACCCCTCCGCAGCAATATCGGTCTACCTACTGGTCTACAAACAAGCCAGTACCGCTGTTTCATGGCCTTTGCATGTGCCAACGCCTTTGCCTCCGGAACATTACTCTCCCAGATATTTGCATGGCTCTCTTCTTCTCTTCATTTGCATCTCTATGTAAATGTCATTTTTCAAAGACAGAATAGCATAGACATATATACCCTATCGTGTGTAAGATAGATAGCTAGTGGGAAGCTGCAGTATAGCACAAGGAGCTCAGTTCGGTGCTCTGTGATGACCTAGAGGGATAGGATGGGGGGCAGGGGGTTAGGAGGGAGGTTCAAGAGGGAGAGGATATATTTATACATATAGCTGATTCATGTTGATGTATGGCAGAAACTAACAAGACACTGTAAAGCAATGACATTCCAATAAAAAGTAAAATGAATAAAGAGGCCCTCCTGAACACTGGTATCTACAACAGTACCCTCTTCCCTCATCACTTCCAATTCCCTAACTTGCTTTATATTTTTTCATAGCATGTATCACTATCTACCTGTTCCTGATCTGTTTCTGAATCTGAATATAATTTTTTGAGGGCAGGGACAATACTGTTTTGCAGGTATATTTTTAGTACATACAGTAGTACCTGCCACATAGTAGACGTTCTATAAATGTTGGGCTAAATTAACAACATTGAATGTCCTTCATTGTTTAGCTCCTGTGATGCCACACTCTCTGGCTTTCCTGTGGCCTCCCTGACCCAACCTTCCTTCACTTGCACTTGACCTTCTTCATCCACCTTGGATGTTAGAGTTTTGTTCATGGCCCTCTTTCTCCCCTGCTCTGTATCTTGCTTTCAGCAACCACATCTATTTAGTGACTTTAGCCCTCACTTACATGGTGATGACTCCTAGCTCTTTATCTTCTGGACCTTTCTACCAAGAGATGGATCCATATTTCCAACAGCCTACTACACACCTTCACCCAGAGATAACACCAACATAGCATGTTGGGCTCATTGTCCTCCCTCAAGTTTCTCTATTTCTGTCTCCACTTATGGTGCCACTATCCGCTCAGTTGTCTAAGCTAAAAACTTCTTATCCTTTCCTTCCATATCAACATTTCAGTATGTCTGTTTCAGAAGAAATCCATTCTGCCATGCTTGGGGCCAGCCCCTCATCATCTCTTTCCTGGACTGTTTTATCAGTGTCCTATATGGTCTTTCTGCCTCCAACCTTTCCTACCTCCAATCCAATATAGCTACATAAACTGCTACCAGAAATCTCTTTCCAGAATGAAAACTTAATCTCTTGTTTTTCCTTCAAGAATCTCAGCAGATACCCATGACTTTGGGATTAAAATCCTAACCCCTGGTATGTCCCATACAATTGGTCAGTCATGTCTGACTCTTTTGTGACCCCATGCACCGTTGCCCACCATGCTCCTTTGTCCATGGGAATTTTCAGGCAAGTATACTGGAGTGTGTTGTCATTTCCTTCTCCAGAGGATTTTCCCAACCCAAGGATCAAACTCACGTGTTCTGCATTACAGGAGGATCCTTTACCACTGAGCCACCAGAAAAGCGCATATGATTGGTCCCAGGGAACTTTGAATCAGTTCTGAGAGAACACAGCACCACAGCATAAGATCTGGTGTCATTCCTGCTGGACAGTGAGGAGCAGTAAATGTCTCATACCACAGCCAAACTCATGTGAGGCAGTAATAGCCAAGGGTTTCTCAGTGTAAGGTGGGGTAGTTAACCTACAGGGCTTTCCTGGTAGCTCAGCTAGTAAAGAATCTACCTGCATTGCTGGAGATCCCAGTTTGCTTCTGGGTTGGGAAGATCTGCTGGAGAAGAGATAGGCTACCCATTCCAGGGCTTCCCAGGTGACGCTAGTGGTTAAGTACCCACCTGCTGATGTAGAGACATCAGAGACAAGGCTATAAGACAAGTCAACACTGTACCAATTAGCAAAATATCCTCTCCTCCAAAGATGTGGACTTTTTCATGAGGAAGATTAATAAATACCTCTTCAATTGTGCTTACTTCATTGGTATTAATGATAGTATTTACCACTTGCTATATACCAGCACTATTTTAATCCCAAGCTTCCCAGGCAGCGCTAATGGTAAAGAACCCACCTGCTAATGCAGGAGATGCAGACGACATGAGTTTGATCCCTGAGTCGGGAAGATCCCCTGGAGGAGGGCATGGGAAACCATTCCAGTATTCTTGCCTAGAGAATCCCATGGACAGAAGAGCCTGTCAGGGTACAGTCCATGGGATTGCAGAGTCAGACATGACTGAAGCATCTTAGCACATGTGCACATTCTAAATACTTCATATATATTAATTAATTTAATCAGAGGACAGCATCAGGTAGATATTATGATTCTCACCATTTTACAGAGCGATTAAGTAAATCTTCAAAAGTCTTGCAGATGGAGTTGGAACTAGGATCCAAATTTGGGTAACATGACTTCAGCATTAGGAAGGAAGTCAGCGGAAACACAGGTCTTATTGAAAAGGAAATAAAATTGCAATTGAGGAAACGATAGTCCCCCTTTCTTTCTCTGGGACCTTCAATGACTGGGATGAAGAGAATGCCATGAGCAACTGAGGCAGGAACATGCAGAGAGAAATTTGGTAGGCAGGATTTTAGTTTTCTTGAACAATACAGTTTGGGTGTTTTAACAGAGATATGAAAGAGTGGTATGGAGAAGAAAGGACAGGCAAGAGATAGAGAGAGTGAGAGATGAGAGAGAGGGAATATGAGAATCAGAGTTGAATGAGAGTGCTCTCTGACTTCCTTCCCTATAAAGCACTGAGTATGGAAAATCCTTGTTTGGCCAAGGACATGACTCAAGTGATTAAAATGTGGCCTTAGATTACTCTCTTCCTGGCTTCTGTTATCTCTGCAGCAAGACTTAAGCCACTGCGTCTTACAGAGAACTTGATCAGGTGGAAGAAGACGGACAGAGTAGCCAAGAAAGGATTTCACTCCCCTGTGCCTTTTGATGGAGAAGGGGCTGAAGGAGTATTGGTCTTTGAATGAATTAAACTTGGATGCAGGAGAGACCAGTGATCAAGGAGGCACCTCAGACGACCCCAGGCTTCAGAGGCAATAGTACTAAATCTGCTATTGTCCCAAGTTGATGTCCCAGGGCCAAACACGAGCCTGCTACAACCAGATTGACATGCTTCAACTACATGCAATGACCCATCACTGACTCACCCTTTGGGATCTCTCCCATGACACGTCTGTCAGCGTGCTGCTCTGGCCTTCTATTCCCCTCTCTTGCCTCCTACCCTTGTCACTCTCTTCAGTTCATCCCTCGTTTGATGGCAGTCTTACAGGTCTCAAGGGACATGGGGTGTATTTCCATTATCATATAAAACACATTAAGTAAGTGTGTTAAACTGTGAGCTCCCTTAAGAGCACACATTGAATTCTTTCCTTGGTATTCCCACCAAGAAGTGCAGGGCACATGATAGGTGCTTAATAAATGTTCGATGAATACATGAGTGAATGAATACCTGGAAAACATTTAATGCTGCTGCATCTGTTGCTGCTGTCACTCCTCAGGCATCTCAGTGGATTTCGTTTTCCTTTTTTTGCATTGGCACACTGCTCCCACTGAGAAGTAAACAACCCCTTTTCCCCTTGGGAGATTCCAAGGGTATCATTTATTACATGGCACTCCTTATGGCATGCAAATAATCATTTATCCATTGTTATTTCTGCTTCTTTATTTAAACATCAAGAAAAAAAATCTGATTTGTATTAAAGTCTCCTCTAATGGTGACTCTACACTGACAAGGCTTTCTTTTTTAATGATTAATGAAAATTTCATCGAAAGATTTATTTTATCCTGGCTACTGGGCAGGACACTTTCAACACATTTTCTTTTTATTAATAATCCTTAGTGTAAGGTCCATTTGAAAAAACATTATTTTCATTTTAAAATGAAGATACTGAGGCTTAGAGAGGTTGAGTGACTTGTCTAATCTAGCTTACTAGTAAGTGAAGAAGTCAGAATTCAAAAGTGTAACCATTGGAATCCAAAAATCCATGCAAGGAGGAGCCATGATGAGATGTGAGTTTCAGAAGGCCTCTGACTGGTGGGTGGAGGACGACTCTGAGGGAGACAGGTCCAGGGTAGGAGAGCACACAGTAGCAGGAGCACACAGCCATGTTCCCGCGAGAGCTGATGGGGCCTTCACCGGGGGGACGGTGGTGAGGACCGACAGAAACAGGCAGACTGAACGCATATTTGGGGCATAACATTTGAGAAATATTATAATTAAGTAGATATTGGAGGATAGGTTGGGGAAGATGTTTTGTGATGTTCTAGCTCCTGATTGGTTGTCCAGGCATATAACGGCTTCATTTGCTAAGTAGGAAATGTAGACTGGTGAGATTCTAATATAATTCAGTTGTAGTTGGTGAGGTGTTGAAGGTTATGTATTTGGGGACATTTGTGTCTATGAAACTTAAAGGGAATTTCTTGAATCTTCTAAATAGTCATTTGTGCTGTGTAATCATTTGATTTGCATTTCTTTTTAGTTAGGAAAAGTTTTTTCACTTAAAGGTCAGAGGAATTTGGGGAAGCATCTGTTAGTGAATTAGAGCTTTGCAGGTGGTGCTAGTGGTAAAGAACCTGCCTGCCAATGTAGAAGACATAAGAGATCTGTGTTTGATCCCTTGATTAGGAAGATCCCCTGGAGGAGGGCATGGCAACCAATTTCAGTAGTCTGCCTGAAGAATCCCTTGGACAGAGGAGCCTGGTGGGCTACGGCCCATAGGGTTAAAAAAGTTGGATACGACTGAAGCAGCTTAACATGCACACACTGGAAATCTTTTCCATATTATCTTATTAAATACTTGAGTGAGATTTTACCTTTATTGTACCTGAAATCGTTCTGCAACCTTAAATGCATTGTATTGAATATTGCTCATTATCAGGAAACAAAGAACTGATGGTGTTACTTCTGCTTCTACAGTCTCAAACTTTCCTTGGTTGTCAAATGAACTATCTACCTCTATGAGTCATTTCCAACTGTCTCTCTGAAAACATGAGTTATAATAATACCTATTTCTCTTCCACATCATCACTTGATTTAAAATAATTATCATATTCCCCTTTAATTAAGCATTTGGCCCTTCAAGATAGCCTTGTTTATAATCCTGAACATAGATGAAAATACCACGATTGAAAACCTAAGAGTCCCAGCTCTGACTGTCTCACCAAGGAGACTGCAAAATGCTCCAAGATAAAAGGGAAGGCAGAATGGTAGCAAGTGATAAAAAGCATTATCTCATTGTAAAAAGGAAGAAGGACATGAAAGCCAAAATGGCCTGCCTACAGATCTCCTCCCCTTAAACTGGGGGTCCAGTATAGCTTGCTTGATGTAGTGGATATTGCAATGCACTTCCATATGTTTGTGAACCACCTCCTCCCACATCAGATTATAAGAGCTGGATCCTACCTGAGAAGCTGAAAACATGATTATTCTCCCAGACCCTTGAAATTACGGTGTGGACACATGACCCAGTCACTGGCAGTAAGCGATAGGCTTGCAGCTGGAGGCTGGCAGGATGGAGAAGCTGGAATTGTGTGGACTCTGCACTCGTGAGTTTCAGCAGTGTCATGCAGTTTTCTGAGATGACAGAATGCAGTTGTGGTTTGATGCCCATGTCATGGAATCTGTGCCCAGCTCTTATGGCAAAGGTGATTTCATCAGACCTGCTCTGTGATATGTGATTTTGCCATCACATATCTGATATGTGATATACTGCTTTTGCCAGCCAAGCCTCCATACCTGCCTCTCTTAGAGATTTTGTAAGCTACCCAACATACCTTTATTCAGTTCACTTTCTGTTCATATTAATGAGAGTGTTGTCTGTTGCTTGCAGCTGATTGATGGTTTTGAAATTCCTAGCTCTATACCAAATTTTAAGAAATTGTAATACTCTGTCCTCCTACAGTTTCTTTCTTGGAATTCTTTTAGAATGAATTTCACTTTGCCTTGTATTATAGTAGCATGTTTTGTTTTTTAATTAATTAATTTATTTTTGGCTACACAAACTCACATGTTGTATCTTAGTTCCCCAATCAGGGATTAAATCAGCACCCCCTGCTTTGGACTTTGGGGTGCCTTCACAACTGGTCCACCAGGGAAGTCCCTTGCATGATTTTTTAAAAGCATGTTTTTGAGAGCAGAGATTATATCTTATTCATCTTTGTAGCCTTCTGCTAATTCTGCATCCCAAATGTCTTGCACATTGTGAAGGTTATTTATAAAACTGACTTTAAGTTCAGTTCAGTTCAGTCGCTCAGTCGTGTCCAACTCTTTGCGACCCCATGAATCGCAGCACACCAGGTCTCCCTGTCCATCACCAACTCCCAGAGTTCACTCAGACTCAACTTTAGAAGGTTGTAAATAGACTGTATATTCATAGCTGCAAGAAAATAACATGGGATAAGCCCACCTGTAAGAGTAGACTGTGGAGCCCTGAGAAACACTGGGAGGCAGGAAGAGTTAAAGGATGACTTCCAGTGGTCAAGACTCAGTGAGATGCTCCCTGTGAGGCTTGGCCTGTTAAGAAGTCCAGCCCATTGGTCAGTAATAGCTAGGATGATGATAGTAATCCCTCTTCTCAGTATTTCCCATCAGAGTCAATTCACTGAGCAATAATAGTCTGCGTCTCACTGGGTCTTGTAGTGAGTTATGGACCTAATGCTATTCTCCTTTTCAGCAGAGTGGAGAGAAGTTTCTTTTCCTGTTAAAGACAGAAAAGTAGCCCCCAGAGTCAGCAGCATGTGCTCTAGATAATAGTCTTTATTTCTCAGTATCTCACATTCCTTCTCTGTGTGTGAAGGAAAATCATATATGAAGTTTGCATTCATTTCTTACACAGGTGCAACTGTCAGCCTAATTTTATTATGCTTATTGGATTTATGTATAATATGATACCTAAGGTCACATTTCACTGCTATTTGGCCTGAGTCTAGTGAGTAAATCTTAATGAACTTGTGCCCATCAAACCTGAAATTGACCTAGTTAATCTCAGCATGAACATGAATTGAACTCCTTTCCCTTTTACCTCATATCTGTAACGCTAATTATCAGAATTGTCATGCATTTGCTTTGTGGGTTTCATTGTGGTCTTGATCCCTCACCTACAATTCAGTTCAGTTCAGTTCAGTCGCTCAGTCGTGTCCGACTCTTTGCGACCCCATGGACTCCAGCACGCTAGGCTTCCCTGTCCATCACCAACTCCCAGAGTTTACTCAAACTCATGTCCATTGAGTCGGTGATGCCATCCAACCATCTGATCCTTTGTTGTTCCCTTCTCCTCCCACCTTCAATCTTTCCCAGCATCAGGGTCTTTTCAAATGAGTCAGTTCTTCTCATCAGGTGGCCAAAGTATTGGAGTTTCAGCTTCAGCATCAGTCCGTCCAATGAATATTCAGGACTGATTTCCTTCAGGATTGACTGGTTGGATCTCCTTGCAGTCCCAGGGACTCTCAATAATCTTATCCAATGCCACAACTCAAAAGCATCAATTCTTCAGTGCTCAGCTTTCTTTATAGTCCAACTCATGACTACTGGAAAAACCGTAACTTGGACTAGATGGACCTTTGTCAGTGGCATGTGAATTCCATGCCTATGCCTCCTCACACCTATAGGTTATTGTTTAGTCGCTAAATTGTGTCTGATTCTTTTGCGATCCCATGGACTGTAGCCCACCAGGGTCCTCTGTTCATGGGATTTCTCAGGCAAGAATACTGGAGTGGGTTGCCATTTCCTTCCTCTAGGGAACCTTCCAGACCCAGGGATCAAACCTACATCTCCTGCATTGGCAAGCAGATTCTATACCACTAAGCCACCAGGGGAGCCCATATGACTTGTCAAAGGGCATATATAATACACTTGCCTTATACTCTAAAGTGGATACCATTACTTTAAGTGAAGAGAGGTCCTTCAAAGGATTCTCAGAGTAGAGTAACTTTTAGACCACACTTTGATATTGCATTAACTTAAAGACTGTGAAAACCATTCTGATTCCCTCCCCCCACCCTCATAGCTGTATTGTTAAGTGCAAATTTGCCTTTATCTATCTAGGGTCGTCAATGCAAGGCATGAGAGTATAGTATAGTGATTAAAAGTATAGCCTCTGATATATGACTGCTTGGGAACAAATCCCAACTTTTCCATTTAATGGTTTTGGACTATTAAAAGAGCCATACTTTGACTTCTCTTCTGTAAAGAGTATCATAACCTATATCAATGTTGTTGAAAAGGACAAGTTAATATTTACATGTAAGACTTAAAGTAGGGTTCTTGATAAGACCTTAATAAGTATTTGCTATTATTATCCAATTTTCTTTTTATATATCTTAAAATTGCAAAGACAAAGCCACTCCTTAGATGGTCTATTAAAATTATAAACATTGGAATTCAAAAAGAATTAAAACACTAACATTGGAGCATTTACAGGTCTTAGCATACATAATGGATTTAGAAGAAGTTAAGCCATAAATTAATTTTTGAAACATGATAATCCATCAATTTTATTAATTACCTTATGGCCATTAAAACATTATTTCATAGATTATTAGATTTTTGTCAGCCTAAGTACTAGGTTTTGATAGATCATAAATATATAACTCAACATGGAATCATGGCATCTTAGACATTTTAGACTTAGAAGGAGTCTTAGATATTAGATGCTCTCATTTTCTATCTGATATGGGAACTCCATTGCTCAAGGTCTCATAATACTCAGGGCTTTCAAGCCTAATAAGACTCATATTTTAAAAAGTAGCATGACTAACTGGAAGAGAGTTTGCACTTCCTCCAACTGTTAGATTCTATTCATTTAAAAGACACGTACAAGTACAAAAGTTTAGTTTACAAGAAGCAATATGTAGAAATAGACAAAGTTAGATTGTTATTCAAAGTAATTTTACAAAGTAAAATTCACATATAAGAGAATGACTAATTCTTATTACTGAATTCCATAGGTAACTAATATTTCAATCTTGTCATTCAGGTTTCAGGTCTGTGTCATCCCTCAGAGAGGGTTCCTAACCATCCTAGCTAAAGAGCCCTTCCTCTCTCACTTATCCTTCTTTATTTTCTTCCTAATTTATATCAAAAATTATATTACCCATTTTTTTATTATCTCACTGTCTCACACTAGGATGCAAATTCGTGAGGGTCTATGATATCTTGTTAAATATTGTGTCTATGTGTACTGGAACCATTGCCTAGCACACAGGTTAGTTAAAAATGCATTTGTTTGATTGAATGAGTAAATGCAGGCTTCGATAAGGAAGTGTGATTTCATGTTGAGGGCATAATAAGTGCAGTCAAAGAATTTGGTGCAGCAAGGTAAAATGACCAATTTCATGATAATGAGACACTTCGGCAGCATCGTGCACTTACCATTCAGTTCAGTTCAGTCGCTCAGTTGTGTTCTACTCCTTGCGGCCCCATGAATTGCAGCACGCCAGGCCTCCCTGTCCATCACCAACTCCTTACCATTAGCAACCAGGAAATTACATTTACTTTTGGACTTCAATTGAGAGTACTAGCAAGTATCATTTGCAGCAAAGGCAGACAAATTGAGGAAATGAGAGATTAGAAGAACAAGAAGAAAAATGAAAAGGAGGAGGTGCAGGAGAAAAAAGAAAAGAAAACATAAAAAGAAAAGGTTTGTGAAAACAAATGCCTGGGGAAAATAACTACAGACAACCAAACCTCTCAGTGAGAGGGAGAGCTTGGTGAGGTAGTGAAGCATAAATGGACAAAAGGAATCCCCCAGCAAGAGCTTTGGGTTATGAAATTTCTACTTTCAGAGATTAATTTGAGCCCTTACAATGTTATTTTCAGAATTGCTCTACCATCTTTTCACCTAAAGTTGTCATGAAATTTTGTGCTGATACATGGACTCAATGATGCGGGAAGTTGCTAGTGTCTTGGGAACTCTATTTAGCCCTTGTGGGAGGTTTATAAGCACCAAGCAAGATGCTGGTGGGACGGGGGTGGAGGGCCTCTGACGCTCTGTGCTGTGTATTTTAACACAACAATGGTGGCTGCTAGAAGAAACAGGGCCTCTTAAGACGCTGGATTCAATTTGGAAATCTCAGCTGGTGATAAGAAGAGGTCACAGAATTACCTGTGAGTTAATGGAAGGAGAACAGTGTCATGAATCATGCCACACAGTAGATCATCTTAAAACTGCATATAAAACGGGGCTTTGAAATGCACTGCATGACTTCTTTGGCAGAGGATTTACATCTTATTTGCTTTGCTTAAGCTAATAGTAAAATTAGTTTGTATTCCATCTGCATCGGAAAGATGTTTGGTACCAAGTGAATTGGCTGGAAGGAGAGAAAGAGAAGAGGAAAGGAAGTTTTTGGAGAAGAGAAGTGACCTGGAAGCATACTGGCTGGCTGGGAAGTTCAGGCTATGGTAAAAACTTGCCACATGGACCGATCTAGTGCAAAACGTTTAGGTGCACAGCGAAGAGTGAACCATATAAACAGTTGATGTATTAAAAGCACAAGGCTTGATAAAATCAGCATGCAGTATATACTTGTTAAATAAATGAAACCTTTTCACTGATTCTGGGGTAAGGGCTCCTTCAGTTCAGTTCAGTTCAGTCCAGTCGCTCAGTCGTGTTCAACTCTTTGTGACCCCATGAATTGCAGCACGCCAGGCCTCCCAGTCCATCACCAACTCCTGGAGTTCACTCAAACTCATGTCCATTGAGTCGGTGATGCCATCCAGCCATCTCATCCTCTGTTGTCCCCTTCTCCTCCTGCCCCCAATTCCTCCCAGCATCAGAGTCTTTTCCAGTGAGTCAACTCTTCGCATGAGGTGGCCAAAGTATTGGAGTTTCAGCTTCAACATCAGTCCTTCCAAAGAACACCCAGGGCTGATCTCCTTTAGAATGGACTGGTTCGATCTCCTTGCAGTCCAAGGGACTCTCAAGAGTCTTCTCCAACACCACAGTTCAAAAGCATCAGTTCTTTGGCACTCAGCTTTCTTCACAGTCTAACTCTCACATCCATACATGACCACAGGAAAAACCACAGCCTTGACTAAATGGACCTTTGTTGGCAAAGTAATGTCTCTGCTTTTTAATATGCTATTACAGAGAGCTTAATAGATAAGGTATTATAAGTTGGAAGAAAAGATTGAAGACTTTCCTGAAGAGTTTTCAAGAATATAAGGAACCCAAGCACATATAGACAAAAGGAGCTGAAGCACAATAAAATTAGTCTGCTGCTGCTGCTGCTGCTAAGTCGCTTCAGTCGTGTCCGACTCTGTGCAACCCCATAGATGGCAGCCCACCAGGCTCCCCCATCCCTGGGATTCTCCAGGCAAGAACACTGGAGTGGGTTGCCATTTTCTTCTCCAATGCATGAAAGTGAAAAATGAAATTGAAGTCACTCAGTCGTGTCTGACTCTTCGCGACCCCATGGACGGCAGCCTACCAGGCTCCTCCACCCATGTGATTTTCCAGGCAAGAATACTGGAGTGGGTTGCCATTGTCTAGGTAATGTTAAATAGCAAGAGCTTTAAAACTCTGAAATAGGTTAATAAGGTTACTTTCGCTAGGATTTAAAAATAAGCTGGTGTCTCATCTGTGAGAGGTGGTTTAAGTGCAACACACCAAGTTCAGACCATGTGGTCAGCTTCCTTAAGTGTGCCTTTGAGCCTTATAATCTCTAAACACTTAGAATTCATTATCACTTCTACTTATTTACTTCAAAATAACAACTGACACTTTGCAATTTACAAAATGCTTTCACACATAGCCTCTCATTTAATTCTCACAACAACCTCCTACTATATTATGCATATTTTCAAGAGTAAATAACAAAACTGAAATTTGAATAAGTGCTTAATCTAAATGTGATGCTCTTTTCTGAATGTCTCATCTACCTCCCACTTCCATGTTGTCAGCCAGAGAACTGATGAATTCACCATCTTCTGCTTCAAACCTGCTGCTTCTCCTCCATTCCTTGGTTGATGGAATCCCTTTCTACCCAGTTGCCTGAGTCAGAGATGTAGGAGTCACACTAGACCCTTCCTTTCTCCTGCCTCTGATCAATCTCAAGTCTTGTTTATGTTTAGCTCCTAGATATATCTCAAAATATTGTCTTCTCTCCACCTCACCACTACTTTTTTAGTTTTAAGTCTTCACCACCATTTACCTGAAGTACAAAAATAATTTTCCACCTAGATTTTATCCTTTCAGCATTACCTCCTGAAGTCTCACCTGGGACCAGAGAGAAGAGTTTAAAAGTAGGAGTGTAAAATAGGGAGATTCCCAAGGAAATCCTTGGTCTAGAGCTCTTCACACTCCTTGTCTCCTACTGCAGTTTTTCCGGGCTTTCAGCATTTTGTTGCCAGAGTCCTACACCACTGAAAGTGATATTTGGCATACTGTTGAAAAAATACCATTGATGCCCATGATGTTCTGTACTGGACAATCCATAAGACCAACCCATATCATGTGTTCTTCCCAACCTTCCAAAGAGTTGAGAAGGGAGTTTCAGTTATTCAAGGTCTGAAATGTTCTTGCCAGAACACCAGGCCTGGGACTTCCCTGGTGGTCCAGTGGTTAATAATCTGCCTTCCAAAGCATGGGACTTAGGTTCAATCCCTGGTTGGGGAACTAAGATCCCACATGCCACAGGGCAACTAAGTCTGCATGCTGCATCCTGCAACGAACAGCCCGAGTGCCGCAATGAAGACCCAGAGCAGCCAAAAAAAAAAACAACAACAAAAAAACCACACACTGGGCCTGAAACTTATGAGCCCAGGTAACATAAATGATCATCAGAGCAATAACTATTTTAGTCTATCCAAGGCAATAATATTCATGAAATCAGAAGTTTCATGGGCTAGTTATGCTTCTCCCCAATATACATCAAAAAACACATATAACTATTAATGACTTTTTTAATGTTTGTTTATTACCTAAAATTATCTCCATATATCAGTAATAAGCCTACTACACTATTGGAAATTTCTCAGTGTGAAATAAATGACTGTCTATGCTTAGACCTCTATGTTCACTTTGTAGCTTCATCTGTAGGGTGATTGTAGGATGTAATACAATTTTTCACACAAACCAGCATACTTTTGAGGGTAAAATAATGATCACAACTTAACTTTCTTGGGACATCAGGTATAAAACTGTACAAGACAGGGGACTCCATAATTCAACACTCTGTAATGACCTATATGGGAATAGAATCGAAAGAAGAGTGGATAAATGTATTTATATAACACTTTGGTTTACACCTGAAACTAACACAACATTGTAAATCAATTATTGCCCCAATAAAAATTAAAAAACGAACACAAACAAAAACTTTACCATCTCAGGAAAATTTAGGCATATAGTCACCCCATTCTTCTACTCACTCCCTAATTTCTTTTTTATGCTCGCAAATATTTTCAGGTTTTTCTATCTACTAAGTGATTTAAACCCTCTGAATTTTTGTGAGTTCTGTTCCTTTAGCCTAGAAACCCTTTCTTCCTTTTCTTCTGATACCTAACTCAGGCATCAGCTTCTCCAGGAAGTCTTCCCAGATTTCAGACCAGACCACATGATTGTTCCTAGTATTTCTGAGAACATACCTTTATCTCATCTTCACATTAAGGCACTCTCTAGAACAGGTGTCACATCTTACTGACTTTGTTCCCTGCAGCACATACATACACCTTTAAGGCATACACAGTGACACGTCTATGACTCGTTACTGACAACCCAGTGGCGGGAGCCTGCTGTCCTCCTGTGGGTAACCTGAAGTTAACCTTAGCCTGTCTGCTGCTGCTGGCACTACATCAGAGTCCTGCTCTGAAAGCAGGTGCTTGTCTCCCCTTTCTTTCTATGTTTACCTTCATCTTTGGTGCAGAAGCAGAATATCACAGTGCTTAGGACATTGCTTATGGATTAGACAGAACTTGCTTAGAATTCTTGCTCTGTATTTATTAGCTTTGTGAATTTAGGCATTCAATTTTCCTAAAACTCAAGTTTTCTTGTCTATAAAATCTAGATGATAATAAAACTCACCTCATGGGAATATTACAGTGATTAAGTGCTTTGGTGCATCTAAAAGGATGACGTTACTTTGCCAACAAAGGTCCGTCTAGTCAAGGCTATGGTTTTTCCAGTAGTCCTGTATGGATGTGAGAGTTGGACTATAAAGAAAGCTGAGTGCTGAAGAATTGATGCTTTTGGACTGTGGTGTTGGAGAAGACTCTTGAGAGTCCCTTGGACAGCAAGGAGATCCAACTAGTCAATCCTAAAGGAAATCAGTCCTGAATATTCATTGGAAAGACTGATGCTGAAGCTGAAGCTCCAATACTTTGGCTACTTGATGCAAAGAACTGACCCATTTGAAAAGACCCTAATGGTGGGAAAGATTGAAGGTGGGAGGAAAAGGGGACGACAGAGAATGAGATGGTTGGATGGCATCATGGACTTGATGGACATCAGTTTGGGTAAGCTCCGGGAGGTGGTGATGTACACGGAAGCCTAATGTGCTGCAATCCATGGGGTCGCAGAGTCATACACGACTGAGTGACTGAGCTAAACTGAACTGAACTGAAAAGGATGACTACAGTGCCTGGCATGCAGTATGTGCTGAATAAAATGTTACTAAAAAGAGCCATGGGTGGATGTGATGAGAATGTAGAGAAATTAGTATCTTTCTTCTGTTGGCTCATTAAGGAACCTTGGATTTTCAAGTCCGGTTGCTTGAATCAAAGTCCATATGCAAAGTACCATCCACAAGCTCTGAGGAAGTACAGAATGAACACAGAGAATTAAGACCTTACTTTAGGGAGCATATGTTTCCTAACATATAAAAATGAAGAGTTTAAAAAGATTAACTTTTTTCTCTCACAGTATAGCACTGAGATCATCAGCTGCTTGAGGTCTATTTGTAGTTCTTGGTGCCACATCTTCTGTGTACTCAAAAACAGATTACTAAGTCCCTAATGCCTTCTCCTCCAGCCCATGGACAACCTGAGTAATTAATCAATCATGCAATAACTAATTAATTGGTTAACCAGAGATCTGTTGTTTTGTTGCTAAGTAATGTCCAGCTCTTTTTGATTCTCCAGACTGTAGCCTGCCAGGTTCTTCTGTCCATGGGATTTCTAGGCAAGAATACTGACATGGGTTGCCATTTCCTTCTCCAGGGGATCTTCCAGATCCAGGGATCAAACCCGCATCTCTTGTATTGTCAGGCAGATTCCTTACCACTGAGCCACCAGGGAAGCCCTAGGCAGAGAATTGTGGGTTTTTTTAAGTCACTAAGTCATCTCCAACTCTCTGCGACCCCATGAACTACATCATGCCAGGCTCCCCTGTCCTTCAATATCTCCCAGAGTTTGTTCAGATTTGAGTCATTGAGTCACAGTTACTGCATGCCTTTTACATGACTCCTATGATGGTCCTATTTTTTGATCAGATCAGATCAGATCAGATCAGTCGCTCAGTTGTGTCCGACTCTTTGCGACCCCATGAATCGCAGCACGCCAGGCCTCCCTGTCCATCACCAACTCCCGGAGTTCACTCAGACTCACGTCCATTGAGTCAGTGATGCCATCTAGCCATCTCATCCTCTGTTGTCCCCTTCTCCTCTTGCCCCCAATCCCTCCCAGCATCAGAGTCTTTTCCAATGAGTCAACTCTTCGCATGAGGTGGCCAAAGTACTGGAGTTTCAGCTTTAGTATCATTCCTTCCAAAGAAATCCCAGGGCTGATCTCCTTCAGAATGGACTGGTTGGATCTCCTTGCAGTCCAAGGGACTCTCAAGAGTCTTCTCCAACACCACAGTTCAAAAGCATCAATTCTTCAGTGCTCAGCCTTCTTCACAGTCCAACTCTCACATCCATACATGACCACAGAAAAAACCATAGCCTTGACTAGACAAACCTTTGTTGGCAAAGTAATGTCTCTGCTTTTGAATATGCTATCTAGGTTGGTCATAACTTTCCTTCCAAGGAGTAAGCGTCTTTTAATTTCATGGCTGCAATCACAATCTGCAGTGATTTTGGAGCCCAGAAAAATAAAGTCTGCCACTGTTTCCACTGTTTCCCCATCTATTTCCCATAAAGTGATGGGACTGGATGTCATGATCTTCGTTTTCTGAATGTTGAGCTTTAAGCCAACTTTTTCACTCTCTACTTTCACCTTCATCAAGAGGCTTTTGAGTTCCTCTTCACTTCCTGCCATAAGGGTGGTGTCATCTGCATATCTGAGGTTATTGATATTTCTCCTGGCAATCTTGATTCCAGCTTGTGCTTCTTCCAGTCCAGCGTTTCTCATGATGTACTATGCATATGAGTTAAATAAACATGATGACAATATACAGCCTTGACGTACTTCTTTTCCTATTTGGAACCAGTCTGTTGTTCCATGTCCAGTTCTAACTGTTGCTTCCTGACCTGCATACAAATTTCTCAAGAGGCAGATCAGGTGGTCTAGTATTCCCATCTCTTTCAGAATTTTCCACAGTTTATTGTGATCCACACAGTCAAAGGCTTTGGCATAGTCAATAAAGCAGAAATAGATGTTTTTCTGGAACTCTCTTGCTTTTTTGATGATCCAGCGGATGTTGGCAATTTGAGCTCTGGTTCCTCTGCCTTTTCTCAAACCAGCTTGAACATCTGGAAGTTCATGATTCACATATTGCTGAAGCCTGGCTTGGAGAATTTTGAGCATTACTTTACTAGCGTGTGAGATGAGCGCAATTGTGCGGTAGTTTGAGCATTCTTTGGCATTGCCTTTCTTTGGGATCAGAATAAAAACTGACCTTTTCCAGTCCTGTGGCCACTGCTTTTTCCAAGTTTGCTGGCATATTGAGTGCAGCACTTTCACAGCATCATCTTTCAGGATTTGGAATAGCTTAACTGGAATTCTATCACCTCCACTAGCTTTGTTCGTAATGATGCTTTCTAAGGCCCACTTGACTTCACATTCCAGCATGTCTGGCTCTAGGTCAGTGATCACACCATCGTGATTATCTGGGTCGTGAAGATCTTTTTTGTACAGTTTTTCTGTGTATTCTTGCCATCTCTTCTTAATGTCTTCTGCTTCTGTTAGGTCCATACCATTTCTGTGTTAGGCATTAAGTAATACGTAATAGGGATAAAATGATGATAATGTAAGTATGTGGTCTTAGGAGCTCAAGTGAGTCAGACAAAGCTTTAATTATATAAACTCCCTACATGTGGCCGTTAGATTCCCGACAAAGACATGCCCAGGTGCTGAGGGTGTGTGGAGGATCGGTACCTAATCTCCAAAGGAGTGGGGTTGGTGTATCAATAACAGCTTCTGTTCTGTTTCAGGAAGTTTTTCTTTGGTAGGGCTTACGTGCCATGGATGATCTAATCATCCGATGATGAATTGCACGGGGCAAGAGCAAAGACCTTTTTCTCTGGGTCCTTTGACCTCCCCGTTGTAGTGAGGCTAAGAGGGAGTTGACAATTCCCATGCCTGCCTTCAGGGATTCAGCACTGCCTTCAGGAATTCAGCACAGGATTCACCCACTCCCCAGTCCTCAATGCTGGAAACAGAGAGAATTGGGTACAGCAGGCAGGGAGGTAGTTTAATGAGGCAATTTTATCAATGCTAGATAAAAACACAGATAGTAACTAACGGAGTAGAAGAAATCTGAGCTTAAGAGGCAACAGGAAGGAAAGAATGACAGGTTCTGATGACACCGAGGTTTCAGCCTGGGTGACCTGATGACGATGAATACTATTAGGAGTAAAGGAATCATAGGATGAACAGGAAAAAGCTCTAGTGGGAGTTTTATCCTATTTTTATAGGATATGATTTTTAACAAGAACTAACCTTTCTGACTATAAATGGCAATTGCCTTCTGCTCAGTATTATTGCATTTTCTTCAGATTCCAAACAAAATGAAATCTGTCACATGTGTCCTGGTACTACCTAAACAAACTCAGGACAGAGTACATTTGAACAATTAGAGACAGTACAGAGGCTTCCCAGGTAATGCCAGTGGTAAAGAACCTGCATGGAGTCATAAGAGACAAGGGTTTGATCCCTGGGTAGGGACGATCTCTGGGAGGAGGGCATGACAACCCACTCCAGTATTTTTGCCTGGAGAATCCCATGGACAGAGGACCCTGGTGGGCTACAGTCCATAGGGTTACAGAGTCGGACACAACTGAAGAGCATTAGCATACACACACACACACACACACACACACACACACAGACAGTACAATTCCAGTCTGTATGCAGCTCTGGTCAAGCTCTGTCAATTGTTAGCTAAAGATTTCCAGTAATTAATCAGCCATTTTTTATGTCTCTATACACATGTGTTTTTAAAAAATAACAGTGATGAAGACTGGTGGCTGCTCACAAATACTTGGCTGCCATCCTGGACCGGCTTGGTGGGATGCACATCCTTGCAATGTTCCTTTAACAATCCCACTGCTAACTACTTAAAACCAACCTTGTCACATTGGCATACAGTGCAAAGATCATATCTAATTAAACTGTTCTAGTTTGGCATAATTAGTAAAATGTCTGAACTGTGGCTCTTCTAAAACAATTATGAACATCATGATGCTCGCTCTGTGTTGTGTTAGAAATTATGCCAACTGACGTGTTGCTGGACAGCTGTCCTGCCCTAACACAGAGGTAAAAAAAAAAAAATGATGGCTATTAAGTCAAAGCTGCAGCATGAGCATTTAGATGATCACAAGGTTAGTATGAATATGGATGCCTCTTTAAATGGTTAAGGGGCTTCCCTCATGGCTCAGCAGGAAAGAATCCACCTGAATACTTGGGTTCAATCCCTGGGTCTGGAAGATACCCTGGAGGAGGACATGGCAACCCACTCCAGGACTCCAGGAAAATCCCATGGATAGAGAAGCCTGGAGGGCCAGAGTCCATGGGGTTGCAAAAGAGTCGGATATGACTGAGCCACTAAGCAACAAAAAGTGGTTAAAGATTTTGTTCTATGATGTAGTCAAACATCCTCTTTGAAAACTCCCTTATACATTTCATTGTTCTGAAGCGCACTCCTTTCATCAGGCCATCTCTCAATTTAATTTAGGTCTAATCTAGGTCTTGAGAGACATAACCTAAACTATATGTCCCAAGTTCCTGACCTCATACAACTTTCAGTTATTTTGCTGAATGGGATGGTGAGATAGGAGATTTATTCTAACAACACATTTTTATATCACAAAGTGCTAAGTGTGCATGCTAAATCACTTCAGTCGTGTCCAACTCTTTGTGACCCTGTGGACTATAGCCCACCAGGCTCCACTGTCTATGGGATTCTCCAGGCAAGAATATTGGAGTAGGTTGTCATGCTCTCCTCCAGGGGATCTCCCTGACCCAGGGATTGAACCCTTGTCTCTTATGTCTCCTGCATTGGCAGGCGGGTTCTTTATCACTAGCACCATCTGGGAAGCCCATCACAAAGTGCAATAAACATACTAAATAGGGAGTTAGAATAAACTATTTCTGGTGAGATGGGGGCTACTTTAGAGTATTAGGGAAGCTCTGGAAGTTTATGTTACTTGCTTTAAAATCTCCATGATGACAGAAAGAGACAGTCAAACTAATTTGTGGGAGGAAGAGGACAACGCAGAGGAGAGAGCATGTGCAAAGACCTTGAGACATGATGGAAAATAATGTGTCCAAGGAACAGAAAGAAGGCGTGTGTAGCTAGAATATATTAAGTGGGAGAGAAAGGCGAGGAGATGAGGTCAGCAGGAGAGTAAGCCTTCCCTGATACCTTTGCCATGGAAAGATAGTGGGTGTTGGGTGCCATGGGTGTTGTGATTTAATGTAAGTGTGAGATCACTCTGGCTGCAGTGCAGAGCATTGGATTTGGGAGACAAAAAGGAAACAGGAAATCAAGAGCTAATGCATTAGTCTAAGCAAGAGCTAAGTGAAGCTTTAGAAGTTTGAGCTGGAGAGAAGTGATTAGGTTGGGATAAATGTTGACAGACAGATCTTCCCAGGTGTAGCTAGTGGTAAAGAACCTGCCTGCCAATGCAGAAGATATGAGAGACAAGGGTTTGATCCCTGGGTAGGAAAGATTCCCTGGAGGAAGGCATGGTAGCCCACTCCAATATTCTTGCCTGGGGAATTCCATGGACAGAGGAGCCTGGTGGGCTATAGTCCATAGGATCTCAAAGAGTTGGACACAACTGAGGTAAGTTAGCATGAAATGTTGATAGACAGGCCTACAATATTTGCTGAAGGACTGAATGAGGTTATATTGAAAAGAGTAAAAAATAGATGGAAATTTTAGGGTTTTAGTTTGAACAGCTTCCTGGATGGTGTTGCCATTCACTGAAATGTGGACCACTGGGAAAAGAGAAAGTTTGAGAGATAAAATCAAGAGCTTAGTTTAAAACTAAGCTAAATTAAATTTAGAGCATTTTTTTTAAGACATCCTAATAGATCTATCTCATAGGTAGTCATAAATCTATGTCCATTATTCATGGCAGGGTCAAGATTGGAGATGTAGACTTGGAAATCATAAGAATAGTGAAGTGATGAGGGGTCAGTAGACTGACCGCTGGATTGGGAGGACCAGAATAAGAAAGCTGGAATGGTAGAAGGAGTATTCTGAGGGAAGGATGAATTAGGAGTTTGTGTGTGTTATTGGTGGGATTGGGGGCTTCCCTGGTGGTTCAAATGGTAAAGAATCTGCCTGTAATGCAGGAGACCTAGGTTCGATCTCTGGGTCAGGAAGAAGAGAGAAGGGAATGGCTCATCCCTTCTCATCCCTGGAGAAGGGAATGGCTACGCACTCCAGTGGTCTTGCTTGGAAAATCCCATGGATAGAGGAGTCTGGCGGGCCAGTGGGATTGATGCCTAAATTAGGATCACAGGAAGGAGGCATGGAAGTAGAGGGTAGAGGATAATATGTCAAGGAATAATGGCTGGTCCTTGCTATGAATGGGAAGTCACTTACAGTGACTGCAAGAACAGAGGTGGAGATGAAGACAGAGCCTCAGATGCTATAGCTGCCATAATTGAGGGGAAGGGACTGTGGTGTTCATGGATGGAAACAACCAGGAAAGAGGGCAAGAATCACATTTTGAAGATTTGCACTTTAAGGGCTCTTGGAGGAAGGAGAGTAATAGCTTTGGGAACAGCAAATTGGAGCAAGCAGGACATACCCTACTCCTATGCCTAAGATACAGGCCTAGGAGAGATGCGGGTGGGAAATCATCTTTGGGAAAGTTGCTAGGAAAGCAGCATCTTTGAGGGAAATCCTAGTTCCAGGTAGAACATCAGAATCCTCTTGGAGACTTGTTAAAACACAGGGTTCTGGGCCCCATATCCAGAGTCTCAGATTCTATAAGTCTAGTGTAGGGCCTGAGACTTTGCATTTATATTAAGTTTGCAGACAATGCTGATACTACTGGTTCACAGACCACACCCTGAGAACCCACTGACTTAGAGCCAGAAGGTTGGGTCCAGTTTCAGAGAAGACTGGGGAGATTGTTGGAGACAGACTGAACATCAGAGGGCAACCTGGAAGTTTTGGAAGAACAGAAGGGGTGTGATAATAAATGAAAACCATCAACTTGGCTATCTGCTGTGCCTGGGGAAATCAGAGATGTGAGCTCTCCTGGGGTCAGCTCTCATTTTATGGAAGGAAGATAGGGAAAGCTCTATGGTCCAGGTCACTTCTATTATTTAGAATGGTGTGTGGACCTGAAGGAGGGCCGGGGGCCTCCTCAGAAGCAGCTCAACATCCATGGCAGCTCCTTGAGTGGGGAGGCGGTGAAGGGGCATCTTACTAGGAATGGAAGAAAATGTGGTCTCCAGACCACTGCTCTCTCCCCTGCACAGAGGGGTTGACCCAGCAGGAGGGCACGGCTGGTGGAAGAGCACCAGGTGGCTGAGGTCATCAGGCTCCAGGTACTGGGTCAGTTGGAGCTAGCAGTGATTTAAAGACAAATTAGCTTAAAAGATGTTGAGCACCTGTTTTGCACAGTGAACAGTGGTGGGCATTGTTGTGGAAGGGCAAGACTTGCCCATTAGGATTTCAAAATCCTGGAGGTACAGAAAGGAGAGAAACTTATCTAGGACTCTCTCTCTTGCCAGTCCCTGGGTGTGACTCTTTCTAGGCACAACTGGACCCAGGTGCTCAAGCCCTGCCATCTTGGAATCAACCTCTCTCTCTCTCTTAAATATTTCACCCATGTTGGCTTCATTTGCAGAATAGCTATCTCTTTCTGGTGGCTATCAGCAGCCCAAATTTACACCTTCCCACTCAGAAAACCCAGTGGGGACTTCCCTGATGGTCAAGTGGTTAAGAAAACACCTTGCAATGCAGGTGACATGGGTTCAGTCCCTGGTTGGGGAACTAGGATCCCACATGCCCTGGAGTAACTGGGCCTGTGCTCCACAACTATTAAACTATTGAGCCCGGATGCCTCAACTAACAAGGAAAGATTTGCATGCGGCAACTAAGACCCAATGCAACCAAATAAATAAATAAAGCCACATCTTCAAATCTAGATTCTATAGCAGTGTTATCTAATAGGGATATAGTTTTTAAAATAGTGATAATAGGGATTTCTCTGACAGCCCAGGGGTTAAGACTCTATACTTTCAATGCAGGGAGCGTGGGTTTGATCCCTGGTTGGGGAAGCAAGATCTCACATGCCATGTGGCACAGTCATAAAAAAAAAAAAAAAAGAGAGAGAGAGAGAGAAAACCCAGCAGAAAGAAACCTTCTCTTCCCTAATAGTCCCTTGTAAACTGAGGTGACCTACCAATCCCTGTACTGATCACTGTGGCCAGTGAGACAGATGCTCTGATCTGACCTTATGTCGTGTGCTCATGGATGGAAAAGGAGGAGGTGAATGGGGGTTCTCTGTCACCTCCACCTTAGCCACATGCATTGAAAGGGAAGAAATTGATTGCCTAAAAGAAATTAGGATATGTAAGGATATACACTACCATATATAAAATAGATAAACAACAAGCATTTACTGTATAGCACAGGAAACTGTATTCAATATCTTATAATATAAAATAATGGAAAATAATTTAAAAAAGCATATAGATGTATATATGTATGAGTGTAACTGAATCACTTGGCTGTACACCTGATATGAACACAATATTGTAAATAAACTATACTGAAATTAACAAAAAGTTATGTTCATATAAATCAGATAGTAACCATGTTTAGTGAATGTTTTCTCTTTGTAAGATATGATGCTGAGAGTGCATCGGTTCATTTGATTTTCACACAGCCTGCTGAGAACAGTACTGTTGTCTTCCCCATGTTACTGAAGAGCTGAGAGGTGAAGTCAGTCTATAGCTGTCTATGGCTTGTGAGGGGTGGGGCGGAGCCTGGAGTGAGGAGCAAGGACAAAGGGCAATGTGGATGTGTGTGGTGTGTGTCGGGGGAGGGGCAGTTCTGATAGAGGATCCCAGAGAGAGCCACATGGAGGTGAATGAAGGAGTGGGGTCCACAGGTGAGGCAGGACAGTGATAGGTGGCCATGGGGTGGGGGCGCATTCTCAGTGGAGGAGCGGGCAGCACAGTGATGCGGCCATGCCAGAAAGCAAGGCATTCCAGGATGGGAAGAGAATGTCAAAACCAAGTGCCTTGGCGCACAGAAAACTTCAAATAAGTGACGATGGACTTAATGAGGCTTTACTGCACTAAGCTGTTGCTGTCACGATCACTTACTTCCTCTGCAAACACATTAGAGCTGAGGTGGCACAAATGTTGAAGGAGAGAGAATTGGAGTCACGCGGATTATTGGTACCTCATCGACATGCTTGTGCAAATATTCATACATTTCCCATCTGCTTTTCAATTTCACTCTGTGAATCTGGAGCATTTATTTGCAGATCCGCCCCTCTTTTCCCATAGGCAGAGTTGTGCTTAATTTTAATGAACCTGAGTAGAAAACATGTGATTATGATTCCAGCTTCAGCCATAAGAATTTTCATTTTGCTACCTCACACGAGAGTTTTAAGTAAGATTATGGGAATGAGAAATTTACTAGGCATTTTCAGCAATTGTGAAGCTCACAAAACCACACAGTTTCTCTTGCTGGTGTCCTGATGGAAAGCTCTTTGGTGAATCACCAGGATCATAGTATGCCAGGTATGATTAGGTCGACGTGATGGATTTCTAGCTGCCCTTGAGAGGCACCCCTTCCCTCTTCTGTGTAGATTCCCCTCTCTTTATTTGCCTTCAATTGATCATAACAGGTACAATAAAACCCACTTTGCCTTAATAAAAACGAATCCGAGAGGCTCATTCTATACATTCCAACCTCACTCACCAAGTGCTGATTATTGATCTGAAAACATGCTATGCCTTAGCTGGTAATGTTTAGCTTTATTTCCACATTCAAGTTTCAGTAACAGCCACCATTGCAGCACTGGAATTACCCTAGTAGAGAAATATGATAGCGGACAGGTCAGAAAATCTATCTTGGGTTAACAATTCTTCATAATAGAAATTGAAGACACCCAAGCTTATTCACCGAGCAGTTAGCAGACAGAGCAATGCTTTCACCTCGATATATCATATGCATAGGACTTGCTGACAATCATCGATAAACTCAATTTCTTCAGAATAGCTGATAATTATGGCATTAAAAAATTGATTTTGCATAACCAATAGCCACATAACCAGAGCCCATTTGGCTGTCATTGCTGCAAAAGGGAAAATGACAGTGGTTTGCCTCTGAATGCCACGGACACCCGAAGAACTGTTCAGGAAGGTGAAACCCAAAAGCATCCAATTCTCTCCAGATGAGCCATTTTGCCAGCTCCTCCTTGTGAAGTGAGAAGTAGATATCTTGGAAGTGACAGCAAAATGACACCAAGGCCATGGCTCCCTGTACTTTCATTTTGTGATTTCCATCCTCTTCAAATCACAAAGTATACAGGTTGATGAGGTCATTTTGCCAAGGGCAGGAACCACAGAGCTGCTCCAAGATGGGAACGTCAAGCCGTGTGTTCTGCCTCTTATTTTATTGTGAACAATAAACCCTGTAATATTCCATTCTATTTAGTAGAGGCTTATTGAGTGTCCACATGTCTCAAGCTCTCTGCTAGGGGCACAGTTTCATGTGATTTGTATGCATCTTGTTTCTGTTCGTGTTTGAAAGTGCCATGGGGATGTTTCCTGGGATAGGCATTTCACTGTCAGCTAGATTTCTTGCTCCACTCCATGGCTGTCGTGGTGTGCTATTGTGTCATCTACACGCTCACACAAAGCACACACTGAGGGGGACAACTTACCAGTTGAAATTCCAGGTGCAGTAACCTGCAAGCTCCATGGAGTGGCTAGCTCAGACTCAGCAGAGGGCTGGACAGACTCAGTACAAATGTTGGGAAGTAAGATCTGACCTGATAATCCTGTGCAAATGCACGATAACTGAAGAACACAGAAGTTATAGACATTTTACAAAGAGAGACATGAAAATTGTTCATAGTCACCTAGAAACCACCACTATTTCTAATTTTACTACTTTTTGTTTTTGGCTGCATTGGTCTTAGTTAGGGGCTTCCCTGGTGGCTCAGTGGTAAAGAACCTGCCTCCTAATGCAGGAGATGCAGAAGATGCAGCTTTGATACTTGAGTTGGGAAGATCCCCTGGAGAAGGAAATGGCAACCCACACCAGTATTCTTGCCTGGGAAATCCCATGGACAGAGGAGCCTGGTGGGCTACAGAGACCGTAGGATTGCAAAGAGTTGGACACGACTGAGTGAGCACAGATGCATGGGTCTTAGATGCGGCAGGCAGGATCTTTGTTGATTCATGCAGGATCTTTCACTGAGGCACATTAACTCTCTAGCTGTGCCTCTGGAGCTCCAGAGCTGGTAGGCTTGGTCGTTGTGGAGCATGAGCTTAGTAGCTCCATGGCATGTGAAATCTTGGTTCCCTGGCCAGGAATCCCTGCATTGCAAGGTAGATTCTTTACCACTAGACCACCAGGAAGACCCTATTTATGCTACTTTCTGTACACGCACCACAGAGGCACTTTCACACATACTCATATTTACAAAAATGTAGGTGTGCCTGTTTTATAGCTTATTTTTTCCATTGAAAATATACTGTGAATATATATTCATTTATTAAGCATTTGTTATGTGCCAGGCACTCTTCTGGGCATGGATATTTGTGAAGAAAAGAGGAAATTCCAGACTTCATGGAGGACTTATTCTAGTGGAGGTATGAAGTGTAGAGAAAATAAAGACATAAGAAGATACAATAACCACACAGCAGGCAGATGTGATAGATGGAGCTTGGGGGATGTTTTTGTTTGGCTAGACAGAGGGGCCCCGCTTTCAGAAAATGATATTAAGCAGTGAATCAAATGGCAAAATCAACCGGGTGTGAGAAGATCTGAAGAAGAGCATAGAGAGAGCAGCTAGTACAAGGGCCTAGAGAGAGATGGAGATTGGCAAGCTGTGGGAACAAAGAGAGGGCCCTTGCTGCTGGGTGGGTGAGGAAGGGAAGGTGAATAGGAGATTGAAGTAGAGAGGGAGGCAGGGACCTGCAACTTTCTACACAATTATTTCTCTGTGTGATCAGGGCCATTTGAGGATTTTAAGCAGTAGAGTAACATGAATGCATTTGTATTAA
This sequence comes from Bubalus kerabau, assembly GCF_029407905.1. NCBI lineage: Eukaryota > Metazoa > Chordata > Mammalia > Artiodactyla > Bovidae > Bubalus > Bubalus kerabau. The sequence continues at coordinate 68,439,474 of NC_073629.1, forward strand.
ACTCTCTCTCTCTCTCTCTCACACACACACCCCAAACTCTCCTAGAAGCAAGGTGAGAATGGATTGCAGAGAGGGGTGATAGAGAGACTGTAACTAGGGATATCATGTAAAAGAGGTCATTAAAGTGGTTCTGCAGAATGGTGATGATGAATTGATCCAGGGAGTTCAAGCCATTACCCTACAGGAAGCTTGTTCATACCAACTAGTGGTATTAAGTTATTCCAAAGGTAAGTAATGTGTGGGCAGAATCCCCCAGTAGGCTCTTGGGAAGAGGGAAACACATGTGAATCTTTGGATATTTTAATTAGGAACAAGAAAACTCTTTATCCTTGAGTGCCACTAGCAGGGTTGACATCAGAGAGAGAGAGATGAATAAGACAACGTGAGCAGAAAAAAAAAGGGGGGCAGGGGAGAGAAAGAAAGGAAAGCACCAAGGGGAGAAATTAGAAAAATAGACATCAGGCAGTTGTGAGTGGTGAGGCCATTAGAAATTTCTGCTCCCTGGAACCTGCGAGAAAAATCATCTACCTCCTTCAACATTGTGTCATTAGTAAAATTAGCTATTTGTTAGGAATTTGCAAAGAATAATGAAATCCAGGGGCTTATTCACAGCTATAAGGGTTCTGTTGTCTGAACTGTGATGGGACCTTATTAAAAGATAAAAATAAGCAGCACAGGGTCTCAGGCAGGAGTAGACACACAGAGTAACAAGATGTCATCTCAGGATCTCAAAATCATTTTCCTGATAATTATACATAAATGGCTTAATCTAGACTCTCATGCACTTGTGGAGTAGGAAATGTAACCCACTTGAGTATTCTTGCCTGGCAAATTCCATGGACAGAGGAACCTGATGGGCTATAGTCCACGGGATTGCACAGAATCAGACACTATTGAGCAACTGAGCACACGTGTGTGCACTCACGCACTTGACTCCTAATTGAAGCCAAGTGTAAGTAGAGAACCCGACTTTCACATCTTGTCCTACTTTGTTCACACATCCTTTCTTCTCATCAGTGCCTTTATCTTTCCTCATGTGTGGTTCATTAGTAGGGTGGAGGCAGGAGAGGAGTGGGGAGAGAGAGAGATTTAGGATCTACATGACTTCATCTTTACTTAAATGAACGTCTTTTAGATGGGCAGTGTATGTGGAAATCTTATTTTGCCTGAAATATCTGAGCTGCAATTGGGAACATTCTGTATTCACAGAATAACTGCTTAATGTGGAAAAAAAAAAATGACAGGAGTTATAGAAAGAGCAAGCACTTGGGTGCCTAGTGATCATGCTTGAAATCCTGGGTCTGCTATCTCTTCTGTGACCTTGCCAGTTTATGAAACCTCTCTTGGGATCTTGGTTTTGTCATCTGGAAAATAGAGATGGGATAACCTGTTTTGTAGAGTTGTTGCAAAGAATAGATATGATCACGGTGAAAAGTGTGACCCACCCAATGAACAGCCCTTATCTCCTCTTCATTGCTTTCCACTGCTCGGGACATGCCCAGTCCAGAACTCCTTCCTCTTAGTCTCTTTCTAGGTGGACACATCTACACATATGTAGACAAAACCCTTCTTTTCCTCTCTCTCTGTTGTCACCTGTCCTCTTGTCCACGAAACCCTACTGCCGTTCTTTGGCAGATGAAGCTGTGGGATTTCAAGTTGTCTGCTCATTGGACCACAGTACGGACCTGTCAGTTTGGCTACGGGCCATGTAGTATGTAAATAATGACACCTCTTAAAATATTTTTAATCCTTCATCTTGATGGATGCTTTGGTGTTTCACATTTGTCCTTTGAGTAAGAAGGAAACTAATAGTCCCTCTAGGTGACAGGATAATTACACATCAGGAGCTATGTTAGCCCCAAGTCTGTGCTGAGCTGTACTGCTAAAGGACAGAATTTTTCAAAATCCCACCCCTTTTCCCAATGATGTTAAGAGAAGATAGGTACATTTTAAAATATTTTATTTTATTTTATGTTTTGGCCACACCTCGGGGCATGTGGGATCTTAGTTCCCTGAACAAGGATCGAACCCATGCCTTTCCCACCCCGCACTCCCTGCCACCCACATTGGAAGCATTCAGTCTTAACCACTGGACTGCCAGGGAAGTTCCAGTAGTTGCACTTTTAATTACACTTAAACACTGAATCATCAGGGAGGTGAAAAGCCGTTGCTGACCGAGCCTGTTTCAAAATTGCCCAGAAGTGGAAGCCCAAGAAAAAGCTTTGGCCTCAGCACCAGGCTAAACAAGGCCGGTTTGATGGTGTCTAGAGATGAACATATGCCTCACGTGTCCAGAAAGTCTCACCACTAAAGCAAGAGAGCTGGTTTATAATCTTGGTTCCGTTTCCTTGTTCTTAAACCAGCATTATCTGATTGTAGTGAAATGGTCCTGAGCCTCCCACATACTTACTGTGAAGTAGGGTGGCTGTAAAACACCCCACAGAAAGGATGCATCCAGGTAAATCTCATGAAGCCATGTAGTGTAATAATGTGTAATAATAAAAGGTAACATTTATTGAGTACTTACTACATGCCAAGCACTTTACATGCATGAATCCTCTCAACAACCTCTCAGCTTCCCCGTTTTACAGATAAATAAACTGATGTACCAAATAATTAAATGACTTCTTCAAAGTTATGTAGGGAATGACTTGAAACTGACCCTAAGCAGCCTAACTCTAAATCTGTGCCAGTAGCCTCAATGTTGTATTGTCTGGTATAAACCCATGTACACAGTAGAAGCCCGATAGAGTCAGGAGATCTGGGCTTCAGTGCTGCCACGTGCTTGCTGTGTGCTCACAGGCAAATCCCATGCACTCTCTGATGTTTTGTTATAGGAATAGTAATACTGCTTTCCCAATCTCAGAGGACAAATAACTCTATGATTTATTAAGAATATACTATGTTCTCGGTATTTTATATACAATTTAAATATTCCTTTAAAGCACATAAAAGGGAAGAACAATGATCTCCCATTTGTGGATTAAATTTTTAAATAATCTGCCCGAGACCTGCTGGATGAAAGCTATCTGGGTACAGAGCCTACCCTCTTTCTAGGATGTGCATTTTTTATAATTTATTTATTTTTGTCTGTGCTGGGTCTTCGTTGCTGGGAGGGCTTTGCTGTAGTGGAGAGCGAGGCCTACTCTGTGGTTGTGGTGTGCAGTCTTACTGCAGTGGTTTCTCTCGTTGCGGAGCACAGACTCGAGGGCACACAGGCTTCAATATTCGTTCCACAAGGGCTCAGTTGTGGTTCCTGGGCTCTAGAGCGCAGCCTCAGGAGTTGTGGGGCATGGGCTTAGTTGCTCCAGCATATGGGATATTCCTGGACCAGGGATCGAACCCATGTCTCCTGCACTAGCAGGCAGATTCTTGACCACTGAGTCACCAGGGAAGCCCCTAGGATTTGTCTGGATCCACAAGGCTCTGAAACTGAGAGGGGCACACTAGTTTGTACACATTCAAAGCATCCCTCTTGACCAGCCCACCTGCTGTTCTCTGTCCCCCGTTTCACGGTTGTGGCTCCTTCCCCTTGCCTCTTCTTCTGTATCATTTGATGGTTGCTCACTGCATGCCAAGAACTGTACAAGGTGCTTTCTGTCTTTTTAATATTGAAAATAACTCTGCAACGTAGGATTTCAGGGCTCTTTGTTAGGTTGTTCACTTGCGAACACACAAAGGAAGAAGGAAAGGGAAAACAAGAGCAAGAAGTAACATTTTATTAAACACTTCCCACATGCCAGGCAGTGTCTTGAGAATTTTAGGTGGGTACTACCATCGTTCCCTTTTTATGGATGAGATAACTGAGGTATAGGGAGATTAATACCAAGCCCACGTCAGGCATTCTGGCTCCAGATCCTATGGTCTCAGCCATGTTTCGTTCTCAAGGTGCCTCCTTAGGGTGCATAATTTAATTCTCATTTGCCGCTGAGGAGACTGAAGCTTAGAGATGTTGACATGATGAGTCAGAACTGCGACTCAGACCAAGCTTCCCTGACTTTGAAAGACCGTCATTTTTGTATCTCACCATGCAGCTTCCCTCACCTGTCTTTCCATCACTGAGGCTGCACTGTTTCTAGAACTTCAGTTCAAAAGACACTCTGTGACATTTAAAGCCACATTTAAATAAATCCTCTGAATGTGACCGTAAGACTTAAATGGTGTTTCTTTGTCTTTGGCACTTACTGTCAGCTGGAGGCAAAGAAAGCTGTGGGATAAAGCGACCCAGTGGGTATCAGACTGAAATTGAACAGTGTGATGTGGGACCCCTATACCTTCGGTACAAATGGTCCCTCCAGACCTGTGGTTATGCCTTAAATGAGGCATCATCATCAGTAGGTGTTTGAGAGATACTTTAACAGAACAGTTTTTCCTGCTGCTTAGGGAGAGTGGTCTCATCCAATGACAACTCAAACAAAATACCTTTCTGAACCAGTTGTCCACCCCAAAACCTAGGGGTGTAAAACAATGGTTTATTTAGCTCACAGTTCTGTTGGTAATTTGGACAGGACTCAGCAGTATGGTCTTCTGGTCTGGGTAGGGCTTGCCTATTTTCAGTTGGCCCCTTCAGATGTCTGGGGCCTCATCTGGGAGAGCTGGAACCACTGGAATCCTCCTTCAAAACATCTCTTATCCTCCAAGTGGCTGGCTTGGGCTTGTTTGCATGGAGATGGAAACGCTCCTGTCCTAAGACCAAATCTGCACGGCCAAGGCTGGACACCTGCACAGTGCCATTTCTGATATTTTCTGCTCACGAAAACAAGTTATAAAGTCAACTAATATTCATGGGGTGAGGAAGTAGACGCCACTTCTTGGTAAGAGCTTCAAGGGCTGTATGGTCATATTTGCAATCTATCACACTCTCCTTCCTTTGTTCCTTCTGTATAGAAATTTCCCAATTCTTCTCTCCTCATCAATCACCAAAAATATGGTTCATTTCAGGGACTCAATCTTACTTGAAGCCTTTCCAGCTACACAGTCCATTTCTATTCCCTTCTGGCTATGGTAAATAATTTAAATCATAATTATATATTATCTTTTATAGTTTTTTATGTTGAATTATTTTGTTCGAAGTGAATATTGCTAGTTCTACTTTGTTCTCACTGGTGTTTGCCTGATAGAGCTTTGTTCTTCTCTTTATTTTCAATGTTTCTATGTAATTTTATTTGAGGTATGTCTCTTGTAAATAGCACCTACCAGAGTTTTGTTATCTCACCTAATCTCAGGATCTTTTAATGGGGATATTTGATGCATTTGAATTCATTATAATTCTTTTTTATGTTTATCTGGATTGCTTTTTTTTGTTTTCTTTGCTTTTTTCCTCAGGAGTTTTGAAGTCATGCATCTTATCTCTTTCCTTATAGGAGTTAACTTTATATTTTCTTACATGCATTTAATCTCTATACCTTCTAAGTCTACCCAAGATATTTAGCATTCTTTACAACTCCCTTGGCTTCTCCCATGCCTTATGGAAAAAACTTGGGATTTAGTTCTAGAGAGCTATTTGTCCCCATTGATCTTGTATTATCTTTGGAAACCAATACTTTAAATTTATCTTAAGTTTCACCATACACTTATATGCAACATTAAGGAAAACCAACAAATGAAGACAAAAAATTGTATACATAGTTATACTACTCATATTTCAAATTCCTATGTTAGGCAAATTAGCTGTTGTAATATATTTTTTCTTTCATGTTTATAACTAATTTTATCAAGGTATGGTTCACAATAAAAATCACCAATTTTAAGTCTAATACAATAAATTTAAAAAAATATTACAGTATAGTTGATTTACAAAATTATATTATTTTCAGGTGTACAGCATAGGGATTTAGTATTTTTGCAGGCTATATTTCATTATAAGGTATTACAAAATAATGGCTGTAATTTCCTGTGCTATCCAATATATCCTTGTTGCTTATTATTTTGTATCTGCTAATTCCATACCCCTAATTTGCAATGCAATAAGTTTTGACAAATATAAATGGTTGTATAACCACAAACAAAATCAAGATATAGGCGTATCTACCTCATAGATATTATGGGTTGGTTTCAGACCACCACAATAAAGTGAATATTGCAATAAAGGAAATCACACAATTTTTTGGTTTCCCCCCAAAATTAAAAGTTATGTTTACACTACTGTTGATGTTTCTGTTTCTGTCCGACTCTTTGTGACCCCATGGATTTCAGTATGCTAGGCTCCCCTGTCCTCCGCTATCTCCCAGAGTTTGCTCAAATTCATGTCCATTGAGTCAGTGATACTATCTAATCATCTCATCCTCTGCTGCCACCCTCTTCTCCTTTTGGCTTCACTCTTTCCCAGCATCAGGGTCTTTTCCAATGAGTTGACTCTTTGTATCAGGTGGCCAAAGTATTGGAGCTTTAGCTTCAGCATCAGACCTTACAATAAATATTCAGGCTTAATTTTCTTTAGGATTGACTGGTTTGATCTCCTTGCAGTCCAAGGGACTCTCAAGAGTCTTCTTCAGCACTACAATTTGAAAACACTTATACTATAGTCTATTAAGTACGTAATAGCTTTATGTCTAAAAATACAATGTACAGAAAAACAAAAAGCAACAAAAAACAAAACAATGAGTATATTTTAATTTAAAAATCCTTTTTTGTTTGCTAAAAAATGCTAACTGTTATCAGAGCCTTCAGCGAAATGTAATCTTTTGAGGGTGGAGGGTTTTCTTTCCATGTTGATGTTTGTTGACTGAACAGGATGGTGATTGCTGAAGGCTAGGTGGCTGTGGCAATCTCTTAAAATAAGACAACAACGAAGTTTGCTGCATTGATTGACAGTCCCTCTCATGAATGATATCCTTGTAGTATGAGACACTGTTTGATAGTATTTTACCCATGGTATAACCTCTTTCAAAATTGGAGTCTAGTCTCTCAAATCCTGCTGCTGCTTTATCAACTAATTTTGTATTATTCTAAAGCCTTTATTCGGAAAAGGCAATGGCACCCCACTCCAGTACTCTTGCCTGGAAAATTCCATGGGTGGAGGAGCCTGGTAGGCTGCAGTCCATGGGGTCGCTAAGAGTTGGACATGACTGAGCGACTTCACTTTCACTTTTCACTTTAATGCATTGGAGGAGGAAATGGCAACCCACTCCAGTGTTCTTGCCTGGAGAATCCCAGGGACGGGGGAGCCTGGTGGCTGCCGTCTATGGGGTCACACAGAGTTGGACACGACTGAAGCAACTTAGCAGCAGCAGCAGCAAATCCTTTGTTATCATTTCAGCAATCTTCAGTGTATCTTAACCAGGAGCAGATTTTATCTCAAGAAACTGCCTTCTTTCTTCATCCAGAAACTCCAATACTTTGGCCACCGATGAGAAGAACTGACTTATTGGAAAAGACCTTGATGCTGGGAAAGATTGAAGGTAGGAGGAGAAGAGGAAAGCAGAGGATAAGATGGTTGGATGGTATCACTGACTCAATGGACATGAGTTTGAGTAAACTCCAGGAGTTGGTGATGGACAGTGAGGCCTGGCGTGCTGCAGTCCATGGGATCGCAAAGAGTTGGACACTACTGAGTGACTGAACTGAACTGAAGAAACATCTCCTCATATGTTAAGATTTTGTCATGACATTGCAGAGATCCAGGTATGTCTTCAGGCTCCACTTCTAATTCCAATTCTCTTGCTATTTCTACCTTATGTTCAATTACCTCCTCCACTTGAAGTCTTGAACCCTTGAAAATCATCCATGAAGGTTGAAATCAATTTCTTCCAAATTCCTATGAATGTTGGTATTGTAATTTCTTCCCATGAATCCCAGTGTAATGATGAATTCTTTCCAGAGGTTTTCAATTTACTTTGCCTAGATCCATCAGAGGACTCCCTGTCCATAGCAGCTATAGCTTTACCAAGCATGTTTCACAAATAGCAAGACTTGAAAGTAGAAATTACTCCCTGATCCATGGGCTGTAGAATGGATGTATTAGCAGACATATAAGTGGCTCAAATGGTAACAAATCTGCTTGCAATGCAGGATACCCAGGTTTGAGCCCTGGGTCAGGAAGATCCCCTGAAGAAAAGAATGGCTATCCACTCCAGTATTTTTACCCGGACAAGAATTCCATAGAAAGAGGAGCCTGGCAGGCTACAGTCCATGGGGTCACAAAGAGTCAGGCACAATTAGGAGACTAATACACATACTCAAACAACATTAATATGGTTGTACCTCTCTACTGAAGCTCTTGGATGACCAAGTGCTTTGTCAGTGAGCAGTATTTTGAAAGAATTCTTTTTTTCTGAGCAGTGGTTTTCAGCAACAGACTTAAAATATTCAGTGAACCATGCTGTAAACTAATGTGCCGTTATCCAGGCATTGTTTTTCTATTTATAGAGCACAGGCAGAGTACAGTTAGCATGATTCTTAAGAGATCTAAAATTTGGGGAAATGGTAAATGAGCTTTGGATTTAACTTAAAGTCACCAGCTGTGTTAGCTCCTAACAAGAGAGTCATTTTGTCAAAGGCATTTGTCAAAGGCATCTGCTTTCAAAATAAGACTGTTTTGTTAAAAACAGTTTAAAAAATTGTTGTTTAATGCAGTCAACTTTATTAATTATTTTAGCTAGATCTGGATAACTTGCTTTAGCTTCAATAGCAGCATTCTCTACTTCACCTTGCATGTCTATATGACGAAGATGGCTTCTTAAACCTCATGAACCAAGCTCTGCAAGCTTCAAACCTTTCTTCTTTGGCTTCATCACTTCTCTCAGCCTGAATAGAATTGAAGGGGGTTGAGCCTTTGTGCTGTAATAGACTTTGGCTTAAGGAAATGTTATGTCTGGTTTGTTCTTCATCCAGACCAATAAAACTTTCTCCATATTAACAATAATGCTGTTTCACTTGCTTGTCATTTGTTTGTTCATTGGATAAACACTTTTAGTTTCCTTCAAGAACTTTTTCTTTACATTCACATCTTAACTAGCTGTTTGGTGCAAGAGGCCTAGCTTTCAGCCTGTCTCAGCTTTCAATATGCCTTCCTCACTAAGCCTAATCACTTACAGTTTTTGATTTAAAATAAGAGACGTGATTATTCTTTTTACTGCAACATATCGAGGCTCTTGAAAGATTATTAATTGATCTAATTTCCATATTGTTGTGTCTCAGGGAATAGGGAGGCCCAAAGAGAGGGAGATAGATAAGGACAGAGTCTGTCACTGGAGCCCTCAGAACACACACATGTATTGATTAAGTTCACTGTCTTATACAGGCACGGTCCATGGAACCCCAAAACAATTAAAATAGTAACGTCAGTGATCACTGATCAAAGATCACCATAACAAATATAGTAATACTGAAAAAATTTGAAATATTGTGAGAATTACCAAAATGTGCTACCGAGACACAAAGTGAGCAAATGCTATTAGGAAAATGGTACCAATAGATTTGCTTAGTACAAATAGGATTACCACAAACCTTCAATTTTTTTTTTCTATAGCATTTAATTTAATTTATTAAATTTTTAAAATTAAAAAAAAATTTTTAATTTTGTTGAAATATAGTTGATTTACAATGTTGTGTTAGTTTTGAGTTAAAAACATCGTATCTGCCAAGTGCCATAATGTGAAGTGCAATAAAATACAGTAAGCCTGTAGAGAATATTTCCATCACCCTAAAAGTTTCCTATGGAATGCTTTGCAGTCAGTTCTCTCCATTCATCCATCATCTCTCTAGGATAGCTTTATCAGAACGAAGTGACTGGGAATTCCCTGGCAGTCCAGTGGTTAGGACTCCGTGCTTCCACTGCAGGGGGCCCAGGCTTATTCCCCAGTTGGAGAACTAAGATCTTGCAACGTGGGCAGCACAACCAACCCCTTTCCCATTCAAAACACACACACACACACACACAAAGAAAAGCACATATGCATGGGTCTAATTCAGGACATACTATTCTGTTCCAATATTACACTACATTGACTACTGTAGCTGTATATTAAGTCTTGCAATCAGATAATATAAATCCTCCAACTTTGAATCTGTCTCTAGAAGTCTATTTCTTTAGTTTAATAGTCAACTAGTGGCACGACTGAGTGACTTCACTTTCACTTTTCACTTTCCACTTTCATGCATTGGAGAAGGAAATGGCAACCCACTCCAGTGTTCTTGCCTGGAGAATCCCAGGGACAGAGGAGCCTGGTGGGCTGCCATCTATGGGGCTGCACAGAGTCGGACACAACTGAAGCGACTTAGCAGCAGCAGCAGCAGTGATTGGATAGAGATTTCCTTGAACTCTTGGAACCAGTAAAGACTGCAGACTGTGCTGAGGTTGTGTGCCTGTCTGGACCCTCCTTCAATACTCAGCCAGTGGCTTACAAATCTAATGCAGGCTTTATTTCCTGCTCTCGCAGAGCCTCAAGGTCAGAAGGAGATGAGACTGTGAGGTCCTCTGCTCTCCTGACACACAGCCCAGAGCATGCACACGGCCTTTGAGATCCCAGGAATGTGTTGGAGTTTTTCAAAGCCCAAATAGACATCTCATTTTCTAGGTTTTCCTTCCAAGTTTTTTGGTTAGTTTATTGTTTGTTCCAACTGTACCTTAGGCAGCAGCAACTAAAACAGCCTGAAAAGGTTTTCAATAAATGCCTCATGGGAAGCAGCTTTAGCATTGGACCAGACAAAGCCTTTGAGCTTGTCTTCCAGGAAGCCACCAAAGTCAGAGCAAATAATTGCAAGTCTCTCAAATGAGGGCCCTTAGCTCCCTCTGGTATGGGGAATAACGGCTATTATCTTCATGGCTACTGGCTAAGCTGAGAAGCAGGGGATGGGACTAGGGTAACCTAAAATGCCACAGAGTTCTTTGTTCTTACTGAGAATCAGCTGCTTTTGTTGTGTAAGTGATATCCAGACTGTTGTAAGGCTTTTGTTAATTTTCAGAGTTCTGAAAAAGTTGATTCTGTACGTTTTTAACAGTTTTTTTCATTATCTTTATGGAAAATGGAATTTGGATCTCCTGACTCCACCATGTTTGCTGATGTCTTTCCTATAGCGGACTTTTTTCTTGCTGAAGAGTTGTATTTTCTTTATTCTTTATATGCCTCGTAATTTTTTAGTAGCGTTTAGGCACTGTGAGTTTTAGAATATTGGATGCTGGATTTCCTTAAATATTGTTGGGTTTTGTTCTGGGATGTCGTTAAATTACTTGAAATAAGTTTCATTCTTTCAAGATTTATTTTTAAGTTTTGTGAAGGTGGGTCCAAAGCAGTCTTTAACCAAGGGCTAATTAATTAATTACTAATTAACACTCTCCTCTACTCAATGCTTTACATATTTGGTTGGTCTTCTACCCTTCCTGGTTTGAACCCAGACCCTTCCCATCCCTGTGGGAGCTCCAGAGATTGTTCCATCTACAATAAGTCCCCTACATACAGAACTTTAAGTTGTCAACTTTCAAAGATATGAATGTACATCTGATTCCAGCAAGGAACCAGAACCTATGCCATCAGTGTGAGGCATGAGTGAGTTGCAGCTTGCCCTCCATCAGCACCACCATCTCCCACCCCCTCTCCCCACTCCAGTCAGTAATCTTTCTTGCCTGTTCACTTGATGCCAGCCCTTGTATGTCAGCTGTTGTACTGTACTACTGTATTTTTCCAAGGTACTATAAAATTAAACACATTTTCTTTATTATCTGTGTTTGCTTTATGTATTATTTGTGTGAATAGTATTATAAACCTATTACAGTACAGTACTATAGAGCTGACTGTACTAGTTGGGTATCTAGGCTAACTTTGCTGTACTTACAAACAAATTGGATTCATGAATATACTCTGGGAACGGAACTCATTCATATGCAGGCGACTTACTGTATTCCCTTCCAGTGCTTCTCTAGATGTGGAGATTTTTTTCTTATGCATGTGCTGATTAAACTAAGATGTAAGGGGATCTCTCTGCAGATCTCTAGAGTTGTGTCTTTGTGCTGCCCCCTAATCCCAGGTGTTCTACCCTTTGACATCACTTGTCACTTGACATCTCGGTAATATGACATAGCTCAGCTCTGCAACTGCTGAGATATCTGGCTTCTCCCTCTGTTGCCTATTATTCACTGAATGAAAACCAAGGTGTCATCATCTCTTTTGACTGATTTTCCAGTATTTTAAAATAGGACTTCTCATCCAGTCCCTGATACTCTGTCATGACCAGAAAAAGAAGCAGTCGTTAACACCTAGTTAACACAGGTGTAAATAGTTCTTTGTCTTATTGGTCCTTTTATCACCATTTTCCCCTTACATCCCAAGCTTTCCTCCTGCTTGGGTTTTGTTTTGTGCTGCAGAAGTATATTCTGGCAGAAGGAATTATTGGGTGGTGTGCCTTCTGAACCTTTGTGTGTCTAAAACTATATTCTTTCATTTGTTGGCTTGGTGAATAAATCTATGTTCAAAATTGATATAGCTTAAAGACATTTCTCTATCATTTTCCACAATCTAGTGTTTTATATGAGGTTTTGAATACTAATTTTTTGATTGTTCTTTTTTCTCTTTAGAAGTATTTCAAATTTGTTGTTTTTCTTAGAATTCAGAATTGCCTGTGTTCCATGATCCCTGAGTGGGGAAGATCTCCTTGACAAGGGCATGGCAACTCACTCCAGTATTCTTGCCTGGAGAATCCCATGAACAGAGGAACCTGGTGGGCTACAGTCCATAGGGTTGCAAAGAGTCAGACATAACTAAATTGACTTAGTACTATGAACCAAAAGCTCAATTGTTTTGATGGTAGGGGGATATAGAAGGATATTTTAAAAACTCTGCAAACGGAGAAAAACTGGGAATAAATGAAGCTTTCCCCTACAGATTGTTATGAGCTCCTAGTCACCTATGCACTCTCTCTGATGCTTTAGGCCTGCCTTTCATTCCTGTCTTCCTTATTTCTTTGAACTTCCTCATCCAGTCTGCCAATGACTCTTGCCTACTTTTGTAGGATATTCTGGGTCCTATAAACAAGGATGTGCTTGTTTAGTTACCAGTCATCTGCTTTATATAGAAACATAGTCTAAAAGTTTTATTCTCCATATAAGAATAAAAGCTCAGAGAATTATCTGCTAAAACTTAGAGATTTTTACAGTTCAGTATACAAATGTTCCGAAATTAGATATATCAACTTTGTGGCTAAGGTCCAAAAGAAAAATGTTTCAGGTAAAAACTCAAGTTCCAATATCAGAGTGACACATACTTTCTGGTAAATGTTATAGCCTGTGAAAATTAATTTCAGGTTTAAATGTGCACAAAAGAAAGATATTAGAGGTGATAATGTGTTAAAGGGAGCATTGCAATGCTCATTTTCATTTCATGAATTGTTATTAAATTATGTAATGTTACTAAATTGAAGCCAGCCTATGGAAGACCATGGCTGCTGATTAAAAGCAGGAGGAACAGTTTTGCTTTTGTGTGTGTGTTTTTAACCTAATGCATCTGCTTCACAGGATTAAAAAAAAAAAAGAATGGCTATTCCTTCCCCAGACATTCAACAGAGAAGAGGAAAAGAGATAGGATGTAATCTGGGATAGATGCTTTTGTAAGGCTATGGTTTCTGATTCAAGTTTCAATATCATTGTACTATAGCATATTCTGACAGAGGTTTGATAGGCACTTGGAAGGCTAGAAGAGGTAAGTTACCTTCTCCTGGGATTTTAACACTGTGTACAATGAAGTACCCGTTTAAATACTTTCATCAACAAGATTTGTCCATGTTTCTCTCTATGGCTATAGCACAAACTGTTTTCAGTGCCGAGTATATAACTTTATGGCTGAAATAGGTTTATGGGGGTTGTCTTTTTTTTTTTTTTTTTCCCCCAGCAAGGCTTTATTAGGTCCTCTGCTGCAGCAGGGAGAAAGAGAACAAACCACAGGTTCCCTTGCTTGCCTGCTCTACAAGGAGCGGGGAGCTTGTACCTTATATGGGGCGAGGGTAGAGGTATGTTCAGGGGTCAGGCTGGAGGTGTGGCTTAGGGGTTTTGCCCACCCCTTAGGTGGCAATGTGTGCAGGGGGCATGTACAGTACCCTGCTTTTGCTCCTGGAATCCTGTTTTTGCTCCAGGCTCCTAAAAATGGCAGCTGGGTTTTTTTGGTCTCTTTGTAGCTTTTGGATCCAGAATTTGCCTCAACTGTGCATTCAGCCAGTTGTTTTTAGTCTCATACTGTTTCTTTGTCTTTTGTTCCTCTAGGAGAGGTGTGTCCAGATGCAAGCATTACAGCAGAGTCCTAGATCCCAGCCTGTCTCACTTTCACCGAGAGACTCTACACCTTTATTCTTAAAGGGTAAGGGGATGAAGGTCTCTTCTGAAACTTCTTCCTGCTGAACAGGAGCCACAGACCCTGACCTACCCTAGAGGTGTAGAAGTAGCTCATTGACTGTTTCAAGGACCTGTAAAGACCTGGGCTACCCTCTTCTGGAACGGGCTGAATTTCTTGAGCCATTGTGAGCTTTACTTCAAACTGTTGGAGCCTAAAAGATGCAAACTTAACCAAAAGGTTAATCAAACAAGGGCTAAAAAGGAGAAAAACAATAGCCATTAAAGGGAAGGAACAAATCCAAGGGTCAGGAAGATCCCCTGTTAAAGGAAATGACAACCCACTCCAGTATTCTTGCCTGGAAAATTTGATGAACAGAAGAGCCTGGTGGGCTATAGTCCATGGGGTTGCAAAGAGTCGGACATGACTGAGTTACTGAGCACACAAGGAAAGGAACCAGATCAATTTTGACCTCCTTAACTGTTGACCGGACAAGGGAGATAACATGGCCCCTGCCAAAATTATGAACGCACTCTGCTTTGTTCTACCAGAAGGCAATCAAGAGCCAAACAATTGTCAAGAACCACATCAGTCAAGGAAACAAAAGAAGCCCCAAGTACCATAAAGGCTCTGAATAGGAGCCTGCCCACTTTATCACTTTCAGTTCAGTTCAGTTCAATTGCTCAGTTGTGTCCAAATCTTTGAGACTCCATGGACTGCAGCATGACAGGCTTCCTTGTCTATCACCAACTCCCGGAGCCTACTCAAATTCATGTCCATCGTGTCAGTGATGCTATCCAACCATCTCATCCTCTGTTATCCCCTTCTCCTCCCACCTTCAATCTTTCCCAGCATCAAGGTCTTTTCCAATGAGTCGGCTTTTTGCATCAGAAGGTCAAAGTATTGGAGTTTCAGCTTCAACATCAGTCCTTCCAATGAACACTCAGAACTGATCTCCTTTAGGATGGACTGGTTGGATCTTGAAGTCCAAGGGACTCTCAAGAATCTTCTCCAACACCACAGTTCAAAAGCATCAATTCTTCAGCACCCAGCTTTCTTTATAGTTCAACTCTCACATCCATACATGATTACTGGAAAAACCACAGCTTTGACTAGATGGAACTTTGTCAGCAAAGTAATGTCTCTGCTTTTTAGTATGCTGTCTAGGTTAGTCATAGCTTTTCTTCCAAGTAGCAAGCATCTTTTAATTTCATGGCTGCAGTCACCATCTGCAGTGATTTTGGAGCCCCCCAAAATAAAGTCAGCCACTGTTTCCATTGTGTCCCCATCTATTTGCCATGAACCTTATCTGTTAATGATGCCTGTCTTTTGAATAGATATCTCAGCTCTTCCACTGGCTCACGGATGTAGTGTTTTTCTGTTGTGACCTGTGAAATTTCTGGAGGTAAAATTTTAGTCTGGACAAATATACCCAGCTAGATATCCATTGCCTGCTTCCCTCGTAGCTCAGATGGTAAAGAATATACCTGCAGTGCAGGAGACTCTGATTTGATCCCTGGGTTGGGAAGATCCCCTGGAGAAGGCAATGGCAACCCACTTGCCTAGAGAATTCCAAGAACAGACCATGAGGTCACAAAAATTTGGACACGACTGCGCAACTAATACTTTCTTTCCAAATATCCATGGAAGTTTGAAAGCAGTGGGGGTGGTTAAAAGTATTTTATAGGGGCCATTCCTTTTGGAAATGTTTGGTCTTTGGGGGACCCCTCTTTCCAGGGTTTAAGAAGAACTTGGCCCCCGGGATTTATTTATGAAGGAACTACTCTTTCCTTTAGGGTCTCTGGACGAGTTACGAGTCCAGCTATATACTCTGGAAGCAGAAACTATGCAAAAAGAGCTTGGAAGAATAAAACAAGAGAATATGGGAGAACATACACTTATGAGTTAACCTTAGAGAAGAGGGTAAAATTGCCTGTGAATTTCTGGTGTCAATTTTAGTGTCTTCTCTCTATGTTCCCCTAGCAGACATGTGGATTCATTGATGGGGTGTTTTGGATAAGCCCTGGAATGGCTTGTTGAGTTCATCAGAATGACAGTAGATGGGGTTCCCACTGGAATGCAGGAGCCTAGGGCTGGGCTTACTTAATGCATCACTGTTCTAGCCTCTAATTCTTGTGTTTTGGAAATGAAGGTGACAGAAAATAACAATGACAGGACTTTAATTTCAAACAGCTCCTGCCCATGTCGAAAGACTGGTAGGAAATAACTCTTTTGAAAAGAAATGCTTGATTTTTAAAAAAAAAAATTAAAACAGAAACAGGACATGATGAAGGCAGCAGAGATAAGGTAAAGGCCCAAGATTTAGGGAGATATATAAGCATGCTGGGCTTCCCTGGTGACTCAGATGGTAACGAATCTGCTTGCAATGCAGGATACCCAGATTCGATCCCTGGGTCGGGAAGATCCCCTGGAATAGGGAATAGCTACCCGCTGCAATATTCTTGCCTGGAGAATTCCATGAACAAGGAGCCTAGTGGGCTACAGTGCATGGGATTAAAAGAGACAGACATGACTGAGCAACTAAAACACTACATACACACACACACAAACACACACACACACACACACAAGCAAGCTATCCAGTGTAATAGAAAGTCCATTTGGGAATGAAGATCTTAAAAATATCTTCAAGAAACTACTGAGATATACTTGGGTGAAGTGGGAACCTCAGGCAATACGGATTCCTTATATATTCCTTATATATTTCTGCCTGATTTCAGCCAGTATGCACTCCTGTTACAGAGGAAATGACAATTGGTAGAGAGGGAGAGCCTGCGTGACTATCCATTAAGTTGTGCCAAATTAAAACTTCTATGGCGATCAGTCTAGCTGGTGAAGAAACTTTGGACAAGCCAGAGTTTGGGAAGTTTTAATTTTTTAAAAAGAAAGAAAAGCAAAGAGTCAAACATTTCTATCTTGGGGAAAGAATTTCTGATAGCAGCAATGATTAATCCCACCAAGGGCAGCTGCTTACATTCAAATTGGCACTTTGGTGCATTACTGACGACAATTGTAAACTAGTATGATTCTCTTGAAAGCAATATGGAAACACAAAGCAACAACTGTAGAAACTCATAGCCCCTAACCCAGAATCTCACCCTGGGGAATGTGTCCTAAGGAAATAATTCCGCAGAAGCAAAACATCTACATACAAGAAAATATTCATTGTAGCAGCTTTATAATAATAACTACAAAAGTGTCTTCGAGAAACAATATATGTATAAAACAGTTGTGAAATTGTTTAGTAAATTACAGAACATTACGTCTATGGAATATTATTCAGCCATTAAAATTATAATTATGAAGACCTTGAAAAACAAGGAAAAATGTTTCCACTATGATGTTAAGAGAAAAAATGCTGAATTAAAACACAGGGTACATTATGATTGCATCTGTTTCAAAATATGTATGTGAGTAGAAAGAAAATGTGCACAATAGAGTTATGTTAGTTTGGTGGACTTATGGTTGATTTATTTTCTCTTTCAAAATTGGCCTTAAGAAATGATATATTTTAATGAAGTACAGTGGCAATAGACTGATAAAAATAGTAAATGATGGAGTAAACTGGCAAAGATGATATATAAGGCAATGCTGACTCTTGTGGAAATTTTGTTGTTTTAGTTCAGCAGAGGAAAATAACTGTGAGAATGTGTAATGTAATTTACCTTTCATAATAAAAATGTTCAGGCAGATGAAGTGAGTCCAGTGGAGCTGTTCTAAGCCGTGGAGTTAAGCATATGGGTGTCTTCCCACACTCATCAGTTATAGAGACGGAGTGTAAGCAGACCTGACAAAGCCATTAACTTATCAGAAACAGATTTGCTGACTCCTGATTCCCCATCCCCAGTGACTAGTGCCACTGACCACTCCCACCAAAACCTGCCTCCGTGTGTTTAATATGTACAAGTGAATATGTAATATGAATGCAGCCTTGTGTGTGTTTGTGTGTCTGTGTGTTTGCCTTTACCTTTTAAAAATTATGGATTATTTTATACATACAGGGAAATATAAGAAACCTACAAGTGCTATCTACTAAATAAGTATGAAGTGAATCCTTGTATAACCACCATCTAAATTGGAAACTGGAATGTTGCCAGTACCTTAGAGACTCCCGATCACGGCTCCTTCTCTCGTGAACCACTGGAAGCCAAGGTCAGGAAGTACTACTTTGATTTGCGGGCGATAATCATTCCCTGATTTTGTTGCTTCTTCTCATAGGTCCCGGGTGCACAGAACTGTGTTAGTCACAATTCTTGGTTCATGGCACACTACTATGATCATTCTGTGCAGAGATAGCTATTTTTATCCCTTTTCATAATGATATGGTAAAGCATGAATTCATCACCTAAATCAACACTTATTTCCTAAGTGCTTCTCAACTATCCTATTCCACTGCCTCTTTCCCAAAGGTACACAGAGTTCAGAAGTGGGTATTATTCTTTCCTTGCTCTTTTAGAAATAATGTATATGTCTTCCTTCTTCTCTTCTCATAATGTTTTAATTATGTCTGGTTATTTACATGGATGGAGTTATACCACACATTCTTCAGGGACTTGATTCTTTCACTAAAACTATATTTATAAAATTCATCCCTGTTAACATGCTATCTCTTGTTTGTTATCATCTCTAAGTAATATCTGATTGTATGAATAGAGCAAAATTTATTTATTCAATTTAATGGTGATAGGTGTTTGTGTTTCTAATTTTTAAATTATGAATAGAGCTGCAATAACCAATTTTGAACACGTTTCTGGATGCACACATTCAGGAGTTTCTCTAAGCTATATTCTGGAAATATACCAAATATACATTTCAGTAGGGTTTACAAATCAATATTCAACCTTCCCGGATGGCTCAGCAGGTGAAAAATCTGCCTGCAAAGCAGGAGACACAGGAGACATGGATTTGATCCCTGGGTCAGAAAGATTCCCTGGAGAAGAAAATGGCAATCCGCTCCAGTATTCCTGCCTGGAAAACCTCATGGACAGAGGAGCCTGAGGGGCTACATAGTGTCACAAAGAGTCAGATACAACTACGCACACAGGCAGCCAAAGTTGAGGCCAAATGTTAACATCATTCTCGTAAAGTGAATTGCTTTATAAGACTCAAATCGAAATTTTATGAAAATGTAATTGTTGCAATTTAAATGTTAAAAATGTTAGTAATTACATTTTAGACGTTTGAAATGACACTCTATTTCTCAATGCTGTTGATTACCCCCAATGCTGTCAGTAACTATGATCACCGTATTGCACTTTTACAATAGATACTTACTTTTAATTAGAATCAGGGGAGAAACAAGGTATCATTTCACCCATTCTGCCAGGATAGGGTTCTATCTATGAGGAAGATATTGGCATCAATGATTATTATGCATTCCTCTCTTCCTCGTGGTAGCAAGCTAACTTCACTAAGCTAATTACGTACAAACCATAACTCCACTTCAACTCATGAAATTGAAAATTTGGTCTATTGTGATACTGCAATTTTACTGAAGCAAACCAAAGCTTTGAGTATTTCTTGAAAAGGATCATATCTATTTTCTGAAGTAGATTTAAGGCTAATACCTTCACTTTTTTTTTTATTTCTAATACTTTTGCCTTTAATTTTTTTCCTCCACTCAGTCAAATTGAGAAAAAAAAATTGTTTTTAAATCTTGAATTTAGAAATGAGGCCATGCAACAATGTGGTTAACTTTCAAGATTAAAAAAAAAAAAACAACGAACATTTCCATCTACATTTCAGCTTTTGTTGCATACACAATAATTTCAGATTATTCTTTAGAGTAGAATGATGGGAGAAATGTTTTTCAGCAGATGTCAGGTAAGAAGTACTTGCATTTCAAGGAACACAAGTGTGGCTGCTTTTCCAGCAGCTTATAGCAAATACCTTATTTCATGTGTGCTAGGCAATGGCACCCCACTCCAGTACTCTTGCCTGGAAAATCCCATGGATGGAGGAGCCTGGTAGGCTGCAGTCCATGGGGTCGCTAAGAGTCGGGCACGACTGAACGACTTCACTTTCACTTTTCACTTTCATGCGTTGGAGAAGGAAATGTCAACCCACTCCAGTGTTCTTGCCTGGAGAATCCCAGGGACAGGGGATCCTGGTGGGCTGCCGTCTATGGGGTCGCACAGAGTCGAACACGACTGAAGCGACTTAGCAGCAGCAGCCTATGCTGCTTTACTGATATTGTTCACTACAGTGTATAGTATTAATATCTTTGTTGTTGTTTCCTTAAACATATAGAGGCTGATTTTCTAGCTTTTTTTTTTTTTTTATCATGAATGGGTGTTGAATTTTGTCAAATCTTTTCCCTGCATTTTTTGAGATGACCATGTGGTTTTTGTTTTCTCTTTTGTTGATGTGGCATATCATGTTGATTTATTTGTGTATATTGAACCATCCTTGTGAACTTGGGATGAATCCCATGTGGTTGTGGTGTATGATCTTTTTATGTGTTGTTGAAATTAGTTTGCTAATATTTTGTTGAGAATTTTTGCATCTACATTCATCAAAGATATTGGCCTGTAATTTTCTTTTCTTTTTTTTTTTTTTTGGTGGTATCTTTGTCTGGTTTTGGTATCAGGATGATTGTAGCTTCATTGAATGTCTTTGGGAGTATTCTCTCCTCTTCAGTCTTTTGGAAGAATTTGAGAAACATTGATAAAAGTTCTTTGTGTGTTTAGTAGAATTCACCTGTGAAGTCATCTGGTCCTGGATATTTATTTGTGGGAAGTTTTATAAATTACGTATTCTATTTAACTTCTCAGAGAAGGCAATGGCACCCCACTCCAGTACTCTTGCCTGGAAAATACCATGGACGGAGGAGCCTGGTGAGCTGCAGTCCTTGGGGTCGCAAAGAGTCCGACACGACTGAGCGACTTCACTTGATATGTCTATTTAAATTAGTTCTTGTTTCAGTTTCGGCCGGCTGTATTTTTCTAGAAAGTTGTCCATTTCTTCTAGGTTGTTGAATTTGTTGGCATGCAGCTGTTCATAGAATTCTGTTATGGTTTTTAGTATTTATACACTATTGGTTGATATTTTTCCTTTTTCATTTCTTAGTTTGCTTATTTGCTTATATAGGCTCTCTCTATTTTGTTCTTGGTGAACCTGACCAGAGGTTTGTCAGTTTTATTTACCCTTTCAAAGAAGCAGCTCTTGGTTTGAGTGATTTTTTTTCTATTTTTTAATCTCTATTTTATTTCCTCTCTGGTTGTTATTATTTTCTTTCTTCTGCTGACTATAGGTTTTGTTTGTTCTTTTTCTAGTAATTTTAGGTGATAGTTTAGGTCATTTATTTGGGATTTTTCTTGTTTTTTTGAGGAAGGCTTATAATGCTATGAACTTCCTTATAATAACCACTTCCGCTGCATCCCATAGATTTGCATGATTGTGTTTTCTTTTTCCTTTGTCTCAAGGTATGCTGAAAAAAATTTTAATGTTTTCCATTATGGTTTATCACAGGATATTCAGTATAGTTCCCTATGCTATACATTAGGATCTTATCATTTATCTATTCTAAATGTAATATCTCTAAGTGTTTTTAAATTTCCTTTATAATTTCTTTGTTGACTCATTGGTTTTTTAGTAGCAAGTTGTTTAGACTCCATGTAAATGTATTTTTCTGAATTCTTTATCTGTGGTTGATTTCTAGCTTCATGACATTGTGGGCAGAGAAGATACTTGAAATAATTTCTGTTTCTTAAATTTATTTACATTTGTTTTGTACCTTAGTACATGGTCAATCCTAGATAATGTTCCATGTGAACTTGAAAAGAATGTATATTCTCATTTTTTTAGATGTAATGTCCTGAAAATATCCTTTGCTATGCTATGCTATGCTGTCGCTTCAGTCGTGTCCGACTCTGTGCGACCCCATAGACGGCAGCCACCAGGCTCCCCCGTCCCTGGGATTCTCCAGGCAAGAACACTGGAGTGGGTTGCCATCTCCTTCTCCAATGCATGAAAGTGAAAAGTGAAAGCGAAGTTGCTCAGTCGTGTCCGACTCTTAGCGACTCCATGGATTGCAGCCTACCAGGCTCCTCCATCCATGGAATTTTCCAGGCAAAAGTACTGGAGTGGAGTGCCATTGCCTTCTCCAGAAAATATCCTTTAAGTCTACCTATTCCATTCTGTCATTTAGGATCTTTGTTGCTTTATTGGTTTTCTGTTTAGAAGATCTGTCCATTAATGTGAATGGGGTATTAAAGTCTCCTACTGTTATTGTATTGCCAACAATTTCTCCCTTTATGTCTCTTAGCATTTGTTTTGTGTATTTAGATGCTCCTATTTTAGGTGAATACATGTTGATGAGTGTAAGGTCCTCTCTTATGTTTATCCTTTTATCATTATATAGTGTCTTTCTTTATGAACTTTGTTTTAAAGTCTATTTTGTCTTATATGAGTATTACTATCCCTGCTTTTTGTCATTTCCTTTGGCATGAAATATCTTTTTCCATCCCCTTACTTTTAATCTATGTATTAATATGTCCATTGCCTTAAAGTGGGTCTTTTGTAGACAGAATATTGTGGGCTCCTGTTTTTAACCCAGTCTGCCACTTTATGTCTTTTGATTGAAGCATTTAGTCTATTGACATATAAGGTAATTATTGATAAATATGTTTTTATTGCCATTTTAAATTTTGTTTTCCAGTTGATTTCTGTGTTTCTTCTATGTCCCTTTCTCTTTCTTTTTGTGGTTTCCATTGTGGATTTCCTTTTACTTTATGCTTGTGTTCTCTTCTTTTTGATTTTTGTGGATCTAATGTATGTTTTTGATTTGTGGTTACCCTGTTTTTCAAGTATGTTAAGCCTTTACTATATCTGTTTGCCTTAGACATAGTCATATAAATGCAAACATTTCTAAAAAAAAAACCTATATTTTCTTGTTACCTATCTTATATTTTATGATTTTGATGTTCTCTTTTATATCTTCATCCAACGTCATTTTTTTTGAACAATAATTCTGTAACATTTATGGTAAAGACTAAACACATTACTTTAGAGTGTGAACAATGTTATATGTGTGTGATTTCTAAACCACTTTTAGTGCTTGCCATATTGCTTAATTTTTAATGACAATTACATTACACTTGTGATGTTTGGTTTTTGGTGGGAGATTAAATAATATGATTACCAAA
Source organism: Bubalus kerabau (assembly GCF_029407905.1). NCBI lineage: Eukaryota > Metazoa > Chordata > Mammalia > Artiodactyla > Bovidae > Bubalus > Bubalus kerabau. Next base: position 68,462,896 of record NC_073629.1, read on the forward strand.
ATTCATGCAATGGACTCATAGAACATTATACTCAACAACTGCATAGAATACATTTCATTCTATTTAATCACATGGAGAATTTGAACATTTTCTAGTTCACAAAACAAACCTCAACAAATACTTAAATATTGGAATCATATAGATACATCCTCTAACCACAATGCAATTAATTTAGGAATTAAATTTTTTAAAATTAAATTTGGAATATGTATTTTTAAAGTAAACCCATGAATAAAATGGCTTGGATGGTAAAGGATCTGCCTGCAATGCAAGAGACCTGGATTTGATCCCTGGGTTGGAAAGATCCCCTAGAGGAAGACATGGCAAGCCATTCCAGTATTCTTGCCTGGAGGATCCCATGGACAGAGGAGCCTTGCAGGCTACAGTTCATGGGGTCGTATGGAGTGGGACATGACTGAAGTGACTTAGTAGTAGCAGTAGCATGAATAAGAAGTCACATTGGAAATTTAAAAGAAAAAAAAACCATTGGAACTGATAAGAATTAAAATGCTACATATAAAATAAGGGATTCAACAAAAACTAGAGGTAATTATGTAGCTGTATAATGTAAAATGCTGACACTGAAAGGTAAGAAAAGTTAAAAAAAGTTGATAAGCTAATTATCCAAACTACACTTAGAAAATAACCATGAAATAAATTCAACAAAATAAATAAAAACTATAAGTAGCGATTAATTAATACAATTAAAACATAAAATATAGACAATTTTAGAGATGAATTGTTTTTTGAAAGAGAAAATATAATTGACAAACTGATGAGTGAATTTGGAAAACTCAGCAGTGGCCACAGGACTGGAAAAGGTCAGTTTTCATTTCAATCCCAAAGAAAGGCAATGCCAAAGAATGCTCAAACTACCGCACAATTGCACTCATCTCACACACTAGCAAAGTAATGCTCAAAATTCTCCAAGCCAGGTTTCAACAGGATGTGAATTGTGAACTTTCATATGTTCAAGCTGGATTTAGAAAAGGCAGAGGAACCAGAGATCAAATTGCCAACATCCACTGGACCATCAAAAAAGCAAGAGAGTTCCAGAAAAACATCTACTTTTGCTTTATTGATTATAACAAATCCTTTGACTGTGTGAATCACAACAAACTGTGGAAAGTTCTTAAGGAGATGGGAATACCAGCCCACCTGACCTGCCTCCTGAGAAATCTGTATGCAGGTCAAGAAGCAACAGTTAGAACTGGACATGGAACAACAAACTGGCTCCAAATTGGGAAAGGAATATATCAAATATATCAAGGCTGTATGTTGTCACCCTGCTTATTTAACTTATATACAGAGTACATTAAGACAAATGCCAAGATGAATGAAGTACAAGCTGGAATCAAGATTGCCAGGAAAAATATCAATAACCTCAGATATGCAGATGACACCACTCTTATGGCAGAAAGCGAAGAAGGACTAAAGAGCCTCTTGATGGAAGTAAAAGAGGAGAGTGAAAAAGCTGGCTTACAATCAACTTTCAGAAAACTAAGATCATGGCATCTTATCCCATCACTTCATGGCAAATGGGGAAACCATGGAAACTGTGACACACTTTATTTTGGGGGGCTCGAAAATCACTGCAGATGGTGACTGCAGCCATGAAATTAAAAGATGCTTGCTCCTTGGAAGAAAAGCTGAGACCAACCTAAACAGCATATTAAAAAGCAGAGACATTATTTTGTCAACAAAGGTCTGTCTAGTCAAAGCTATGGTTTTTCCAGTAGTCGTGTATGGATGTGCAAGTTGGATTATAAAGAAAGCTGAGCACTGAAGGATTGATGCTTTTGAACTGTGGTGTTGGAGAACACTCTTGAGAGTCCCTTGGACTGCAAGAAGATTAAACCAGTCAATCCTAAATGAAATCAGTCCTGAATATTCATTGGAAGGACTGATGCTTAAACTCCAATATTTTGGCCACCTGATGCGAAGAACTGACTCACTGGAAAAGACCCTGATACTGGGAAAAATTGAAGGCAGGAGGCGAAGTGGACAACAGAGGATGAGATGGTTCGATGGCATCACCAACTTGAAGGACGTGAGTTTGAGCAAGCTCTGGGAGTTTGTGATAGACAAGGAAGCCTGGTGTGCTGCAGTCCATGGGGTCTCAAAGAGTTGGACTCAACTGAGCAACTGAACTGAACTGATGAGTCAGAGTGAAAAAAAAAAAAACTGTATTAAGAATGTAAAAATGTAGAAGCTTCAGAAATTAGAGAAAATAAAATATTATTAATGTATAGGCAGTTTTACAGAAATGTTAGAAATACAGATGAGAGAGGTTATAATCTAATATAATAGGAAATATGAATATAATACTGTTCTATAATAGGTTATATTCACCATTTTTGATGTTGTTTCTCAGTTGCTAAGCCCTGCCAACACTTTGCAACCCCATGGACTGCAGCGTGCCAGGCTTCCCTGTCCTTCACCATATCCCAAGGTTGCTCAAACTGTTGTCCTTTGAGTCAGTGATGTCATCCAGCCATCTCATCCTCTGTTGCCCCCTTCTCCTCCTGCCCTCAATCTTTCCCAGCATCAGTGTTTTTTCCAGTGAGTCAACTCTTCACATTAGGTAGGCAAAGTATTGGAGCTTTAGCATCAGTCCTTTCAATAGTTATTCAAAGTTGATTTCCTTTAAGATTAACTGGCTTGATCTCCTTGCTGTCCATGGATGCTCAAGTGTCTTCTCCAGCCACCACAGTTCAATAGCATTAATTCCTCAGTGCTGAGTCTTCTTTATTGTCCAAGTCTCACCTCCATATATGACTACTGGAAAAACCATAGCTTTGATAAGACAGACTTTTGTCAGCAGAGTGATGTCTCTGCTTTTTTAATACACTGTCTAGGTTTGTCGTTGCTTTTCTTTCAAGGAGCAAGCATCTTTTAATTTCATGGCTGCAGCCACCATCCACAATGATTTTGGAGCCCTAGTAAATGAAATATGACACTGTTTCCATTTTTTCCTCATCTACTTGTCATGAAGTGGGACTGGATTCCATGATCTTCATTTTTTGAATGAGTTTTAAGCCAGCTTTCTCACACTGCTCTTTCACTTTCTTCAAGAAACTGTTAGTTTTCTCTTCACTTTCTGCCTTTAGAGTGGTATCATCTGCATATCTGAGGTTGTTGATATTTCTCCTGGCAACCTTGATCCAATTGGTGCTTCATCCAGCCCAATATTTTGCATGATATACTGCTTCCCTATAGTTCAGACAGTAAAGAATCTGCCTGCCGTGCAGGAGACCCGGAGTCAATTCCTGGGTTAGAAAGATCCTCTGGAAAGGGAATGTCTACCCACTCCAGTATTCTTGCCTGGAAAATCCCATGGACAGAGGAGCCTGGCAAGCTACAGTCCATGGAGTCACAAAAAATCTGACATGACTGAGCGCCTAACACTACTACTATTCTGCATATAAGTTAAATAAGCAGAGTGACAATATGCAGCCTTGAAGTATTCCTTTCCCAATTTGGAACCAATCTGTTGTTTCATGTCCTGTTCTAACTGTTGCTTCTTGACCTGTGTACAGGTTTCTCAGGAAGCAGGTAAGGTGATCTGATATTCCCACCTGTTTGAGAATTTTCCAGTTTGTTGTGATCCACACAAAGGCTTAGCATAGTCAATGAAGTAGGTGCTTTTTCCTGGAATTAATTCCCTTGCTTTCTCTATGGTCCAATGGATGTTGGAAATTTGATCTTGATTCCTCTGCTTTTTCTAAATCCAGCTTGTGCATTGGAAAGTTCTTGGTTCATGTACTGTGGAAGTCTAGCTTGAAGGACTTAAAGCATTACCTCACTAGCATGTGAAAAGGAAGAAACAGGAAAACGATAGAGCCATAAATATTAAAGAAATTAGATTAGCAGTCAAAATTCTTCTCATAATGCAAATTCCAGGACCAGATGGCTTCACTGGCACATTTCACTAAGCATTCCAGAAAAGGTAGTTCAGTGTGTATCTGCTAAGTCACTTCATGCTATGCTGTGCTGTCGCTTCAGTCATGTCCAACTCTTTGGATTCTGCAGATTGTTGCCCACCAGGCTTCTCTGTCCATGGGATTCTCCAGGCAAGAATACTGGAGTGGGATGCCATTTGTATCTAACTCTTTGCAACCCTATGGACTGTTGCCACCTGGCTCTTCTGTCCATAGGAGTCTCCAGGCAAGAATACTAGAGTGGGTTGTTGTGCCTTCCTCAGGGAATCTTACTGACCCAGAGATCAAACCCAAGTCTCTTATGTCTCCTGTGTTGCAAATGGATTCTTTACTGAGCCACTGAGGATGCCCGAAGCTACTTCTAATCCTCAGCAAATGATTGAAGAAAAAATATAAAGAAGAAGGAAAGCTCTCAACCTCACTTTATGAGACTAGTTTAATCTTGATACTAAGAATTGAAAGGATTATTCAAGAAAGGAAGAATACAGGCCACTTATATATTTAGATGCAAAAACCCCAAACAAAATGTTAAATCAAATCCAGAAAAATACAAGTGGTGATAATACTTTATGGTCATTTTGTTTTTAACTGAAGAATTCAGGATAGATGTGACATTAGCAAAATTAATGAAGGTAAACTATCACATCAACAGGTGGGAAGAAAAAAACTCACATAATTATCTCCATAGATTTAGAAAAATTGTTTGAGAAAACTTAACATCTATTTATTATTGCTTGAAGAATACCATGGACAGAGGAGCCTGGTGGGCTACAGTCCATGGAGTCACAGAAAGTTGGCACAACTGAGCACACACATATAACATCTATTTATGATTGAAACTCTAAACAAACTAGGAAAGTTTCTTAAGCCATTAAGGTAATTGCAATGACTTTTTTTAAACCTCATGTTTGAAGTGAAATTTTGAAGGCTTTGTCTTTAGCATCAGTAAAAGACAGAAGGTTTCCATCTTCAATTCTTTTAGTGTTTATTGGAGATTCCAACCAGCACAATAAGACAAGAAAAAGAATTATAAGAGTTATAAAGAAATGCAGCTGTCATTTTTATATTATGATCATGAGTATTATTAGAATTCATACTATTTCACATTAAGCCTGTAATTTTTTCTCAGTTGTTAAGACTCATTATTTTCTACTAAGAAAGAAAAAAAATATGCCAATTAAATTCTGACATTGCCATAGCAATAGTCCTGCACACTGCATGAATTAATCTTTATTTGTACAGAAGGATTTGATGATCTTTTCAGGGTTTAGGGAGGTTCTTCTCTCAGTTTTATTGCTTGATTTATGGCATACAATTATTTTTCACTAATTACAGAATGCTCAATCTACCGCACAATTGCACTCATCTCACACGCTAGTAAAGTAATGCTCAAAATTCTCCAAGCCAGGCTTCAGCACCACATGAACCATGAACTTCCAGATGTTCAAGCTGGTTTTAGAAAAGGCAGAGGAACCAGAGATTAAATTGCCAACATCTGCTGGATCATCAAAAAAGCAAGAGAGTTCCAGAAAAACATATATTTCTGCTTTATTGACTATGCCAAAGCCTTTGACTATTGGATCACAATAAACTGTGGAAAATTCTGAAAGAGATGGGAAAGCCAGACCACCTGACCTGCCTCTTGAGAAACCTATATGCAGGTCAGAAAGCAACAGTTAGAACTGGACATGGAACAACAGACTGGTTCCAAATAGGAAAAGGAGTACGTCAAGGCAGTATATTGTCACCCTGCTTATTTAACTTCTATGCAGAGTACGTCATGAGAAATGCTGGGCTGGAAGAAGCTCAAGCTGGAATCAAGATTGCTGGGAGAAATATCAATAACCTTAGATATGTAGATGACACCACCCTTATGGCAGAAAGTGAAGAGGAACTAAAGATCCTCTTGATGAAAGTGAAGGAGGAGAGTGCAAAAGTTGGCTTAAAGCTCAACATTCAGAAAACGAAGATCATGGCATCTGGTCCCATTACTTCATGGGAAATAGATGGCGAAATGGTGGAAACAGTGTCAGACTTTATTTTTCTGGGCTCCAAAATCACTGCAGATGGTGATTGCAGCCATGAAATTAAAAGACGCTTACTCCTTGGAAGGAAAGTTATGACCAACCTAGATAGCATATTCAAAAGCAGAGACATTACTTTGCCAACAAAGGTCCATCTAGTCAAGGCTATGGTTTTTCCAGTGGCCATGTATGGATGTGAGAGTTGGTCTGTGAAGAAAGCTGAGCACTGAAGAATTGATGCTTTTGAACTGTGGTGTTGGAGAAGACTCTTGAGAGTTCCCTGGACTGCAAGGAGATCCAACCAGTCCATTCTGAAGGAAATCAGTCCTGGGTTTTCATTGGAAATATTGATGCTAAAGCTGAAACTCCAATACTTTGGCCACCTCATGCGAAGAGTTGACTCATTGGAAAAGACTCTGATGCTGGGAGGGATTGGGGGCAGGAGGAGAAGGGGACGACAGAGGATGAGATGACTGGATGGCATCACTGACTCGATGGATGTGAGTTTGAGTGAACTCCGGGAGTTGGTGATGGACAGAGAGGCCTGGCGTGCTGCATTCATGGGGTCGCAAAGAATTGGACACCACTGAGCAACTGAACTGAACTGAATTACAGTTAAAACCTATCACACAACTCCATCTGCTTATCGACATTTTCCTTTATTTTCTTCTGTATAGCACTTTGTTTTGCAAGAAAATATAGTATTTTCTTTCAATTAGATATGATTATACCTCTCATAATGACTATTTGCTGCTAAGTCGCTTCAGTCATGTCCGATTTTGTGCGACCCCATAGACGGCCTCCTACCAGGCTCCCCCGCCCCTGGGGAGTGGGTTGCCATTTCCTTCTCCAATGCATGAAAGCGAAAAGTCAAAGTGAAGTCGCTCAGTCCTGTCCAACTCTTAGCGACTCCATGGGCTGCAGCCTACCAGGCTCGTCCATCCATGGGATTTTCCAGGCAAGAGGACTGGAGTGGGGTGCCATTGCCTTCTCCGAATGACTATTTACTACATTAATATCTAGTTTATGCCATATTTCTTTGTTTCTGTGCCTTTTTGTGTACTCAATAAGTTTTCTTTTGAAAACTTACTAAAAGGGAGTTCCCTGGTGGTCTAGTGGTTATGATTTTTCACTTTCAGTGCCATTGTCTGTTTCATTCCCCTGTCAGGATACTGAAATCCCACAAGCTGTATGGCATGACTGAAAAAAAGAAAACAAACACCCAATGTCTTAATAATAGTGCATTTGTTTTAAAGACATTTAAATTGACAATTACACACACAAAATAATAGCTATATATACATAAATCAACTGAAAAGATGACAATCACTAACACCAAGTTCACTATTCAGAGACAATGATGACTACTATCTAGAAAATGGTAATTATAAATTTGATTATAAGATACATTTTCATCCCAGAGATGTGAGACTATGTAAAAGGATACTCTTTGGAATTACTTAAATATAAGACACTTTAGCAGGTTTGCAGGATACAAGGTCAACATACAAGGTTTCATTTCTTTACCAGTAGTAGACAAAATACCCAGTTAGTTGGGTTAAAGTCGTTGAGTTTTTGCTCTACAAAGGGCAATATAATGTCAAGCAAAATGCACTATAAGAAAACTTTCCCCACCTCCCTGCTCTGTTTCTACTCTAGGTGCTTTCCTGCTCCTTTACAGCCCCAGAATACTCTGTTTCTCCAGGGCTTTCTTGCACTGCTCTTACAATGTTTTGGCACCATGAACCTTTCTATGACTGCTGGATTGGATTAGATTTAGAGAGTGGAATCACATCTGGGTTGCTGCTGCGTCACTTCAATCGTGTCCGACTCTGTGCGACCCCATAAACAGCAGCCCACCCGGCTTCCCGTCCCTGGGATTCTCCAGGCAAGAACACTGGAGTGGGTTGCCATTTCCTTCTCCAATGCATGAAAGTGAAAAGTGAAAGTGAAGTCGCTCAGTCGTGTCTGACTCTAGCAATCCCATGGACTGCAGCCTACCAGGCTCCTCCGTCCATGGGATTTTCTAGGCAAAAGTACTGGAGTGGGGTGCCATTGCCTTCTCCGCACATCTGGGTTAGATTTCCATCTAATAGAAAGATTCAGTTTAAACTTTCTAAACCTCTTCAAATATCTCATATTTATGTATTTTTTTTTCCTGTTAAGAAGCAGGATATGAGAGGTCTTTAAATCATTCAATGTTTCTATAAAACAGGGGAGAAAATCACACTTTGATCTCTTTCTCTGTTTCACCATTTATAATCTTCATACATATGTATCTGAAAACAGTAATTTTTACCAAACCCTGCCACTTATTAGCACAGGGTTTGTTATTGGAGCAAACTCTTGAGATCTGACAAAAGCTTTAAAATGTATTATAGTAGGTAGAGTGATGGATTTTGTATGTATTTTCTTTAGTTATGTCAATTCTTTATGCATCTCCAATCTAAAGAGAATTTGAGCAGAAAACACACACATTTTTAAAAAAGCACTTTATACTGAATCCTTCCAAAAAATTTCCAGGAGTTGATCAGCCAATTTTATCTTGCACTAAATAAACTCTAATGATAGCCATTTTATGATTGGCAAATCTTTTGTGACTTCTATTTTTTTGTAGCTGACCATTTTCTAAAATATGGCACCGTGAAAAGATTACCTGCCTAATGAGACTGGTAAGAAATCTGTTTTCAGACATGGGGATGCTTATCTTTTCACTCCCTCTCCAATTATTCTTGCAGCCATTGTGGTCATTCTTCTCGGATGATGCCTTTTTCTTCATCAAGTAGTGTGTCTCTTTTTGTTAATCACACTATATGGCTTTCTTATCGACTCCAAACTATGCTGTGCTCTTTCTTTTTCCATCTTGGCCATTGTGTTGTGAATAAATGAGCAAAATAAGGTACATTTACTGTATTGCTTTGGAAGAAAGTGATTGTCCAAATAATACCGTCCCACTTCATATATCTCTTCCCTAACTGACAAAACTGACTGCTTTGTTGACAACAGCAAATGTTCTCTTTTGGGATGTTGCAAAGCCAGTGTAGCCAGGGAAAAGAAAAAAAAGTCTTATTCAGTTTTATTCATTAGCAATAAAATTGTATCTAAAGTCTTACTACAAAATTTATATTAATGATATGTGAAAGACAGAAATGCCTGGATACTTGGATAGAGTTTTGAGGATGGATGTATCTATGCTAAAGAAGTTGTACCTACTTTTTTCTTTTTTAGGAGCATTGATGGGACTATAAACTATAAGCCACTCTAAGGTCAATTTTACAGTTATTTTCTTTAATCTATTTTATGAGCAGTCTTACTGTGTAGGAGAACCGAGGGCAGAAAAATTCTGTCTTGGATATCTCTTTTGCCCTGTAACTTTTAGTAAGTTCCCAAACTATCTACCTAGAGTGGTGGCAGAATTCTCGAGTTGTTTTCCATTTGCTGCTTCATTAATACATATAAGTTTTTTTTCACTGGTATAGCAATACTCTCTTAATAATAATATTGAGTAGAAGTAAAACATGGGGGCTCTGGACTCAGTTACTAGCTATAACTTTGTGCAAGTTGTTTAACCTCTCTAGACTCAATTTCCTCATGTGAGAAATGAGATATAATGAGATGTGATAAAATGAGAATAATAAATGTATTTACCTCATAGGGATTAAATGAGAAAATATAAATAATCATATAATACAGAGACAGGATGAGAGTAAATGCTCACAATGTAGCTATTATTTTTACTAATATTGAGGCAAGAAGGAAGTAGATATGTGGATGATACTGTTTGTGGTGTGAAGGGTATAACCACATCTAGTGCCATGAGCAATGTTATTAAAAAGGCTTCTGTTGTTTTACCAAAATCCAAAATGTACTCTAAATCATAGACGATTCCTGAAAGAATATAGAGCTAAAATGAGTTTGACAAAATTACAATGCTAACCCACTGGCTGTAAAAATTATTTTCAACTTCTAAAGACAATAAAAGCTAATACAATGAATAGAAGTAAAATAAAATTACTTTGAAAAGGATGATTAACTGATGAATAGAAGATTAGAAAAGTCTTTAAAAATGAAATATGACTTAGATCAAAGTTTGTGGCTAATATTTGAGTACTTCAGAAACACAAGTTGTCTTATAAATAAATTTTAGCCTTATCCTGAAACCCCAAAGCAAATAAACAAAGCCAAACAAGTCAGGAGACACTGGACTGTACACAGTGATTAAGTTAAAATATCTTACCATTTCCCTATCCATTTTTCACCAGCATAACTTCCCAAAGTAACGCAGTCCATTGCATCAGATGGAATAGGTGAACCTTGACCCGAGGTTATGGCACATCTGGAAATGTCAAGCAATAAAGGGAAGACATTTGCTTTATTACCATGAATGTTGCAGACCAGGGTTAACAATCCTATAACCTCCAACCGATGTGTCTTTCATTTAATGAAAAAGCCCCACAAATGTAAATTTATGATAAAACATAAATCAGAGCTCTTGAAAAAAGCATTAAGTCATAAGTGTTCATTGCCTTAGTGAAATCTTTGCTTCTTCACCTTGTTATACATGAATCATGGCAGTAGAGTGAAAAAATGGTGCTCATAGACATTGAGTGCTTAGCTTTATGTCTCCCAGCCTAGGTCAGGTCCTTAACTTCAAGTAAAATCTACCAATTTCTAAGAGCCTATTTAGGAAGTCTGCAAAGGGGAAAGAAGGTCATGGAGCAGGGTGAAGGGGGGATATCTGAACAAATGGTAAATGAAGACACATTTCACAGAGATCTCATTGACTTTTAGAAATACTTTGAACAACAGCCATGGTCACTGGGGTGCTGTAATGACATGCCCCATTATAAAATATAACACTAAGTAAACGTAGGAGTGGAAATTTAACAATTGAACACTTAATGGCTGCAATTATGGCAAAAGAATAATGAACCTATTAGATAGGAGAACTGGCAATTACTCTACAGCTTATTGGAATACAGCTGTGAAAAAGTAATACAGCAGCATACTTAAGAATGGTTATTAAAAGAGGATAATGCATTCTGTTTACACTGACAGAAGCAATTTTTCTTTTGAAATGAAATGGGGCTTTTTGGCTATCAGACATATGAACTCAGATATGATGAATCCTACTATCTTAAGGTAATGCATTAAGATATGCCTCTCTAGCTGTAAATGATGCCTCCACTCAGATTGTAAGGCTGAGGTTTTTTTTTTTTTGGTAGAAGAAATGGAAGATGTCAAAATGGACTTATAAACACAACATACATCACCTGAAGAAAAGTGGAATAATTTTAAATGATCCAAATAGCTGTAATAAATGAAACAGCCATAAGTTCAAAAATGAGGGTTGAAAAGAGAGGGTGTTCAGAACAAGTGAAGTTGCTCAGTCGTGTCCGACTCTTAGTGACCCCATGGACTGCAGCCTACCAGGCTCCTCCATCCATGGGATTTTCCAGGCAAGAGTACTGGAGTGGGGTGCCATTGCCTTCTCCCATCAGAACAATTACATGATCTATAAAATCACTTTGGTATCCAGGAATGACAGATGTGTCTCATGATGTTTTTATTTATTTATTTATTTATTTTTGGTGGAATTACATATTTAATTGTTGGAAAATGACTTAAGTGCCTGACCCTTTGTCTAGATTATTGTTTTCAGCCAGCCTGACATTTGGCTGACTCCTAGGGTTCTGGTAACTACATTTGGAAGGGTATATCTGAAAATGGAGAAGGCCATATAAATTGTATTTAGAAGTATATACATTTTAAAAACATCACATGATGTTTTTAAAATGTATATACTTCTAAATACAATTGAAATGCAGTTTCAATTGTAAATTGAATACTAAATACACTGAAATGCAGTTAAAGTATAAGAAAAGTGTCCTACCTAAGTGCATTTGACAGAATGGAGAGAAGGCTCAGCCCTTCAAGACCCAGACACCTGCCTGGAGACAGATTTTGGATTCTTGTAACAAGGTGTCTTTTCTGCTATTTTCAAGGTAGATTGAAGGAATACAAAATAGAAATCTCTGCTTCATGGAATGCTGGAAATTAAGAGATCCTTGAGGGGGGTGTCGTTTGGTCCATCCTTCTGCCTATGGGCAGGACCATCGTTAAGTCATTTAAGACGGATAGGGAACATCTTCCATTTTCTCTTTCATTGGAGAAGACTCAAAGACATGGTATTTATGACAAGAAAAAATGTGCACCTCCCTCTCTGTGGGGAAAGTCTACATGAAACTCAAACTTAGATCCCTTTTCCTATTCCTGTCCTATAGTTTTATAGGGCAGAATTAAAGCATGGTAATTAGGACATGAGACTGAGCAAACTCCAGGAGACAGTGAAGGACAGGGAAGCCTGGCATGCTGCAGTCCATGGGTTACAGAGAGTCAGACACAACTTAATGACTGAACAATAACCAGGACTTGAACTTCAACTTTCCTGGAAAACTGATGTGTAGAGAAGCCTCAGCCACTTCAATCTGTTTTCCAATAATCTGGTCTGGTCCCAGCCTGGGGCTGCAAGCCAGCTGTGCTCACTATGCCTTATATAACAAGCTTATGTGGAAGAGACTGTTCTTAATGGTATATTCTGTCTGGTGTAGGACCATTTTGATGTTTGACACATGTAAAATGAACAAAGTAAAATATCTTTTGACCTGGAAGAAAGTTGCTTAGGGCAGGGAATGAATGTGAAGCCATAAAACAACAAAATATTTTTATACTTTTAAGGTCACAGACCTGTTTTGAGGATCTAATGGAATCTGTAGACAATCACCGCAGGAAAATATACAGACATACTAGTTTTGCATGAAATTTCAGGAATAGAATCCTAGTAGAAAGCTAGCAGTCCTAGACTGAGACGTATACATAAGAAGTGGCCGTTGTCAATTTATACAACCCCTTATCCAGATAAAAAGTATGTAATTGCCAGTTCTCAAACATTTGACTTAACGAAGCCAGTGATAATGGTGAAATGAAATCAAGGTAATTAAAAAAAAAAGATTATAACTAAATGGTTTTCCTAGCCTTCTTACCAAGCCAAATTCTAACTGGTTTGGATTTTTCCCTCTTTTCTTCCCATGTTTAAGCTGGTGGAGAAGCAATGAGAGCAAATGTCTAGTATGTGGACACAGAGAGAATTGTAGATAATCAGCTTTTGAGTATGAAAATAGACTGTTAGTTTTGAGATAGAGAAGAAGTGAAGATTAGAGAATGGCTTTGTCCATATTTTTCTTCCAACTCTGGTCTCACCAGTGAACCAAACTTCTCTGCATTCAGGTTCAACATGATGGAAAAATTGTCATGCTGCTGCTGCTGCTGCTAAGTCGCTTTAGTCATGTCCGACTCTGTGCGACCCCATAGACGGCAGCCACCAGGCTTCCCCGTCCCTGGGATTCTCCAGGCAAGAACACTGGAGTGGTTGCCATTTCCTTCTCCAATGCATGAAAGTGAAAAGTGAAAGTGAAGTCACTCAGTCGTGTCCAACTCTTCGCGACCCCATGGACTGCAGCCCACCAGGCTCCTCCGTCCGTGGGATTTTCCAGGCAAAAGTACTGGAGTGGGGTGCCATTGCCTTCTCCAAAAAATTGTCATAATGACATATTAAGTCTGATGCCAGAGGGGCTATAAAAATAGGCAAAGACTTCCCTGGCAGTCCAGTGGTTAAAAATCCACCTTCCAATGCAGGGGATATACTTCAATCCCAGGTTGGGGAACTAAGATCCTATATGCTGTGGAGCGACTAAGCCCACATACTGTGACTAGAGAAGCCAGAGCGCCGCAACTACTGAGCCAGTGGGCCCCAGGAAAGACCCGGCCCAGCCAAAATTTTTAAAAAAGAAAGAAAAGAAAATGGGCTGAAAAGACAAGTCTACCCTTGTAGAGTTTGCACAGCAAACTCCAGTGTCTAACATGCCCTGCTCTCATTTCAATCACTGCCCTGCTCAGCCCACACCTTGGACTGTCATTCAAATTTCAACTTGAGGTTTGGGTCTGTTCAAAATAATATCATCCTCTCCCATTTACTCTTTGACTTGATTTGCTGTTAGATTTTATTCCTTTGAAATAGTTGTTGGTGTTTCCTCGAGTTAAACTCTCTTATTTTGGTATGCAGGCCCCACCTCCCTACCTCTGCAATCTAGAGAGAGGGCCTAAGAGTGGCCTTGAACTTGCGCTTCTTGACAAGGCTCTGCCGTGTGTGGGGACAGGCAATAGGAGAAAGGGAAATTGTTAAGTGGTTATTAATTATACGATGATTATTAAGATGGGAGAGGAGGGGGGAAGGGGAGGAGGGTACTCAGTTGACATGTACACAAAAGTCTTCAAATTTAAGCTTCTGGCTTCTCACATAAGACAGGTTAGAAAGAGGTTAGAAACTCAGGTTAGAGAGAGGGCAGCCTTTTAACAATTTGACGCTTGTGCATTATTTCAGATCACAGTGCACTGAAATAATTCTTTTAAAATATTATAATTATCTTATGAATAGTGCAATTATATTGCTGCATGTGTGTGAAAATTGTCAATTTTTGAGTGAAAACATTTATGTCTAGATTTGGCACTTTTTAATTTTTAGGTACTTAGAGCCTCAAAAAAGAAAGACAAAAAATACCTGAAACCTGAGAAGCCCTGGAGAAAGAAAGAAGAGGGGAAGGAAAGGAAGAGAAAATTGGGAATAGAGAAAAAATAAAACAGAAATTGACTTCTAGTTTAGATGCAGAAGAGACCTAGTCTACCTTTTACTTGCTGTCCTTTCCATTTCTTCTCACAAAAATTGAACTGCTCCTCTCCCTCTCTATTGCCTGATGATGAATATATGCAGAGGCCATGGTATGGCTTCCATGAAAATATCCTCAAGGATTTTATTAGATGCTAAAAAAGGAAGTGCCAAAATTCCCTGTCTCTGTGACTTCACAAATTCTCCATAAGCATTTGTTATATTGAATTCAAGTGAATAAGTTCTGAGATCAGTATTTTTTCAAGTTCCTCTGCAATGTCTGTTGCAAATCAATGAATAGCTTTGCCTACAGGTATCTCCATGAATCACTTGGCTAGTGAATGAGCCTCCATTCACTCATGACTTGTCTCATCAACCCTCTGCATTGCATGCACAAAAGAAATGTTGGACTATTTGAAAGACCTAAATTTCTAGCCCCAGATCTGTCTTTGACTAGCTGTGTGATTTTAAGTAAATCAATTTACCTTTCTGAGCTCTGTTTCCTTCTCTGAAAATAAAGGCATTGAATGATGACAGTGTAAGAGATATTTTCCAGATCTAAATGTTTGTGATTTTATAATTTTAATTATTTTTCAATATGATGTTATATGACCCCAAAACTCCATCCTACATATTTTGTTGTCTGAGTACACTGTATCAACACTGCTCAAGCAAACTAATGTTTCTTTCCATGTATACAAATTGTGAAGCCTTTGTTTTTCTGAATACATCAACAGCTTTTTTTCATTTGGTGTGTCATTACAGAGGTAATAGAAACTTGGTTTGAGGGATGATTGGAGAAATAAGGCTAGTGATTATTAAGGAACTTATGCAAATTTCTTCCCAGAACCTGGACCTAGATTGCCATGATGAGATTTTTAAGTCTGAAGCCAGCCTTAGCTTACCTCTGGAGATTATGATTACATGTTTAAACATGTCTTATCATATCACAGTGGGAGCTGTTTGAAAGCACCAAGCAACTGTACTTTCTTGCTATGCAGAAACAGCAACAAGCTATTTTCTTCAGGACGTGCATTTCACTGATTAGAAAATACAAAAATACAGCCAAAGTCTGGCAAACAAGGAGCTCAGAAAGGTGATTAATAAGAAAAAGGAAATTACTATCTTTATGAATGTGTACTGCCTGTAGCTAATATCAGAAGCAAATATTTAGGATTTTGAATTGGCTCATAAATGCAGCTATCAACAGACTGATAGCAGCAGAATTCTTAGAGAATACATGTATTACTTAAAGAATAAACATAGTTCTTTCTTAATAAGTAGTGAAGCTTTGCTGATTATTGACAAAAATATTGAAAAACAGTAAGGGAAAATTTTCAGAAGAAACCCTTCCAGCTTATGCCACTCTAGGTAAATTGTATTTTACAAAAAAAAAAAAAAAAAAAAAAAAAAAGACAGAAGCACAGAAACTTGTTTATTACTATGTAGTATCATCTTTTCAATATTTCCTTTGGCAGCATTCAATGTTCATGGTAAAGAAAGCAGTTGTTTCCATCCAATGTACTCTATTCTTGACATCATTCTCTTTAGCAGACTTTGAGAAAGGAACATTTTTCTTTTACAAACACAATACAAAAATTTCTGCACTAGGGAATAGCTCTACCATCTCAAATCTACAAATTGATGCAAGGCCTTTATTGTTTTCTCATTTATTCTCCCAGTGGCATATCAGTGCATATATCACTACTGATATATTAATAATATTTAATGATAATTACATTAGCAACATTAATAAAGTATTTTAATTCTCTTTCCCAGTTAAATCAATTCCCTTGTGCTAGAAAGAAATCATTAGTAATTCCACATCGACTCACAAAATTTTCCAATTATGTTAATGTTGGAGTTTCAGACTTCCACTGAGATGTGGTAAATAAATAAGTCCTTTGTAATAGTTCATCTTCCATTTCAGCTTCTACATGCGGCATTTTTTGTTTATTTTAATTAATTAATTAATTTTAATTGAGGATAATTACTTTACAACATTGTGATGGTTTTTGCCATACATCAGTGTGAATTGGCCATAGGCATACATGTGTTCCCCCATCCTGAAACCCCCTCCCCCGCCTCCCTCCCAACCCTAGCCCTCCAGGTTGTCACAGAGCGCTGGCCTTGGGTACCCTGCATCATACATCAGACTCACACTGGTTATCTATATTGCATGTGGTAATGTATATGTTTCATTGCTATTGTGATCAGTCATACGGAAAGGAAGAGCAAACCACTGAGGTATTAAGAGGGAACTGGGATCCACACCTTCACTTGCCAATTTCAACAGAAGGCTTCTTCAGGAATATACAAGTGAGATTGAGATTTTACTTTTTTCCATGTTTTCCTTTCTAATCTTTTAATAAATTGCATTACTTTTTATTGTTTTCCTTTTTCTGAATACATAATACATAGTCTTTTTTATTTATAAGGAATCAGCTCTTTAAATAAAGCCCTCAGTTGAGTTCAGTTCAGTCACTCAGTCGTATCCAACTGTTTGCAACCCCATGGACTGCAGCACGCCAGGCTTCTCTGTCCATCACCAACTCCCAGAGCTTACCCAAACTCATGTCCATTGAGTTGATGATGCCATCCAGCCATCTCATCCTCTGTCATCCCCTTCTCCCACCTTCAATCATTCCCAGCATCAGGGTCTTTCCAATGAGTTAGTTCTTCGCATCAGGTGGCAAAGCTATTGGAGTTTCAGCTTCAGCATCAGTCCTTCCAATGAAAATTCAGTACTGATTTCCTCTAGGAAGGACTGGTTGGATCTCCTTGCATTCCAAGGAACTCTCAAGAGTCTTCTCCAACATCACAGTCCAAAAGCATTCAGTACTTTGGTGCTCAGCTTTCTTTATAGTCCAGCTCTCACATCCATACATGACTACTGGAAAAAACATAGCATTGACTAGACAGACCTTTGTTGGCAAAGTAATGTCTCTGCTTTTCAATATGCTGTCTATGTTGGTCATAACTTTCCTTCCAAAGAGGAAGCATCTTTTAACTTCATGGCTGCAGTCACCATCTGCAGTGATTTTGGAGCCCCTAAAAATAGTCTGACACTGTTTCCATTGTTTCCCCATCTATTTGCCATGAAGTGATGGGACCAGATGCCATGATCTTAGTTTTCTGAATATTGAGCTTTAAGCCAACTTTTTCACTCTCCTCTTTCACTTTCATCAAGAGGCTCTTTAGTTCTTCTTCACTTTCTGCCATAAGGGTGGTGTCATCCGCAGATCTGAGGTTATTGATGTTTCTCCTGGCAATCTTGATTCCAGCTTATGTTTCATCCAGTCCAGCATTATGCATGATGTACTCTGCATGTAAGTTAAATAAAGAGGTTAACAATATATAGTCTTGACGTGCTCCTTTCCCGATTTGGAACCAGTCTGTTGTTGTTAAATTAATACAATCAATGTTTATTTCTTACTTATGGCACAGTTCAATGCAGGTCATGTGGCAATCCTGTGTGGCTCTCATCCGAGCTATGACTCGGGGACCAGACTGTTTGCATCTTGCAACTGAGGAATCCCAGAATCCTTTGCTTTGGGCTTCTTTGTTGGAGAGAGAAAGTATGTGGGGAGGGCACACCTGCCCTTCTGTGCCTCAGATTAGAAAGGAGGCAGATTTCTTTTCATTTTCCACTAGCAGGAACTAGTCACATGTACCCACCTAAATACATGAAGACAGACAATTACAGTGAAGCTCATTTTGTGAGTGAGGATATTTTTTGATAACAACACTCTCAGTCATATAGTTAAAAAAATAGAAATATTTTTATTGAGAGGAGGGAAAAGGAAAGTTCAAGGTGAAGAAATTGTCCTTCCTCTCAAGAGTGTGGAGGGTTTAGGGGATTAATGAATTCTAGTGTAGTGTGTAGTCACTCAGACATGTCCAACTCTGCAACCCCATGAACTGTAGCCCTCCAAGCTCCTCTGTTCATGGGATACTCCAGGCAAGAATACTGGAGTGCTTAGCCATTCCCTTCCAGGGGATCTTGCTGACCCAGAGATTGAACCAGGGTCTCCCACATTGCAGGCAGATTCTTTACTGTCTGAGCCACCAGGGAAGTCTGTTATTAATTATTGAATTCTAAACGTTCAATAATTCCAATATTATAATACTGGACTTTTCCACTTTGGAAGGTACTTTTACAACACTGCATCCTTAGAACTTTTACAGTTTCCAACACATAGTAATTGCTCAATAAATACTTTTGCTGAATCCATGAATTTATGTCAATTCAATTCAAACTCTTCATAACCTTGCATCTTATCCCTGGTCGGCTGTTTAGCCACTGGTGATAATACAACTTTAGTAACAGACAGCTATATGCCACAGTTTATAAAGATCATTGGGCAGCAAATGATCAGAGTTGCCTCTTCCTTCATTAGACTTTTGTCCAGCCACTTGATGTACATGGAACTGCTCTAGATCTGTTCTGTAGAGAGAGGAAAAAGATATCCAATTGCTGCCTTGTTATTTGTGCTGTGCTGTGCTTAGTCACTCAGTCATGTCCAACTCTTTGTGACCCCATGGACTGTAGCCCATCAGGCTCCTCTGTCCATAGGGTTCTCCAGGAAAGAATACTGGAGTGGATTGCCATGCCCTCCTCCCGGGGATCTTCCCAAGCCAGGGAACAAACCTAGGTCTCCTGTTTTGCAGGCAGATTCTTTACCGGTTGAGCTACCAAGGAAGCTCATCCTTCTCTTTTTCCCTTAAATAGCTTTCCTAATATTGATTAGGATAAATTCTAACAACTGTTACAGATAAACCCCAATATCTTTGAAGTGTTTTATCACTGAACTTATTCCTTACTCATGGCATCCAGTGCAGATGCTCCTGGTCAGGTAGGCTTGTTTGCAAACTATGTCACAGTGACTAAAGCTGTTTTCATCTTAAAACCCCACTGCCTCCCACCTATGTGTCCAGGTTATACTGTGGGGTCACCTTCATTCAAGTCAGTGGGAAGGGGAGGTTCTTATAGTAATATTATACCTGGGATACCTGGGAGTATATAAGTAATACTATACCTGGGAGTTTCTTATAGTAAAATTTCCATAGACCTAGAAATTGTGTACATCACTCCCACCTATATTCCACTACCCACTATTCAGTTTTACAACCATATCCAGTTTCAAGGGAGGTCAGGAAGTGTTTTTGAGCAATTATTCTAGGAGAAGAAAAACAGGTAGTGCCTGTCACAATAGTCAACATAGATTAAGTAGACATGGTATTTATAGATTATTAATTCACAGAGCATGTAAGATACTTATGTTAAGAGGACTAAAATTTTTATTCACACTATACACCGATATGTATGTTATCTATTAGCTATTCACTCTCTTTCACAAGCTGCCACCCACTGGTAAAGGAAAAAGAAAAGAAACTAGATTTTAGTTCAATTGAGTGATATAATACCACAGAAGCCTTCTTATCTGATGTTCTCATTATCCATATTTGGTTGGCTATTTGAAAAAGCTTAGCAAAGCAGGAAATCACAAAAGTAGAATCGTAAATACGTTAAGGATTGCAACTTGAAACATATAAATAGGTGTAGTTTTGCCTAGCTTTTGATATAAATTCAAGGACTTTCATTTGTGTGTGGATTATCAATTCAAGTGACTCTTATCTTTTTTGCATTAAGTACACCCTCTGTGCTTTCCGTGTTTTTAAGTTTCAATTTTCTTAAAAAGGAGCAAATTTCCAACTCCCTTTTATAGTTGTCTCTCCCACATCTAATTTGATAGTCATTTTAAATGTCACTTATCTTTCACAAGATTTTCCAAGACATTCATATTCATTTCTTTCTTGTATAGTGAAATGCATCAAAAAAATAAAAATATTGGATTGGCCAAAAGTTTGTTCAGTTTTACCATACAGTTTTACCAGAAAACCCAGACGAACTTTTTGGCCAACCCAGAATATATCTACAATTTTAAAAGGCACCTACCATTCAGCTTTGGATTATAACATTTGTTGTATCCTAGAAGCCCTACCGATTCCCCTTTCCAACATGCTGCTCACTTTTCTTCTGCTTCTGAGATAAACTTTATCTTGCACACATGCTACGTCACTTCAGAGTCTGACTCTTTACAACCCTGAGGACTGTAGCCCACCAGGCTCCACTGTCCATAGGATTTCCAAGTCAAGAATACTGGATTGTGTCGCTATTTCCTTCTCCATATTGCTTGCACTTTACATACGTATGATAATAAAGCCTATCAATGATTTACTTTTTTTCATTCAAATTGTTCTCTTAAAAACCATCCATGTTCATATGTATTTCTGCTGTTCACTCATTTTAACTACTGTATACTGTTTTATATTTAAAATACAATTATCACAATTTACCCATTCTGCTGTTGATGGAGACTGCATTGTTTCTAGGTTTTACTACTATAAATATTCTTGTGCCTGTCTCCTCATACACATATACAATATTTCCTTGATTACATGTAGAAAATACTTGGTCACAGATAGTGGTCATAGATGTTCAAATTCACAGTGTAAAGTCAAAGAGTTTTACAAAGAGGCTGTACAAATTTATAATCCTACCAGGGGTGTCTGAGAGTTCTCACTGTTGCACATTATCATCTACATTTGATATTTTCCTATTGTTTACTTGGGATACTAATCCATTGTTGGATAAATGTCATAAATATCTTTTTGTCAGTACTTGGAGTCTTATATCTCTATTCATTGTATCTTTTAGTGAACAGGCACTTAAAAATTCCACTTGATGAGTTATATTACTGTTAGTTTATAAATTGAGTTTTAAGTTTTGTTTAAGAAATCTTTATTGCCCGAAGTCCTAGAGGAATTTTCCTATATTCTGTTTAAAAAGTTTTGTAATTTTCCTTTTACATGTAGCTATTTAAATTATTTGAAGTTGATTTTTGTATCTGGCATGAAGTAACAATCCAATTTCATGTTTTGTTCAGTGAAGAGCCAATTGTCCCAGTGCCTTTTATTAAATAATCTGTCATTGTCCCCACTAATCTGCAATGCCGGTTTTCTCATATATTGTGTTTCTATATTAAATGGGTTTATTTCTAGACTCTTGCTGTTCTGTTGAGTTATTTATCTATCCCTAAGCCAAAACACAGAGAAGGCAATGGTACCCCACTCCAGTACCCTTGCCTGGAAAATCTCATGGGTGGAGGAGCCTGGTAGGCTGCAGTCCACGGGGTCGCAAAGAGTCAGACACAACTGAGCGACTTCACTTTCACTTTTCACTTTCATGCACTGGAGAAGGAAATGGCAACCCACTCCAGTGTTCTTGCCTGAAGAATCCCAGGGCCGGGGGAGGCTGGTGGGGTGCCATCTATGGGCTTGCACAGAGTCGGAAACGACTGAAGTGACTTAGCATCAGCAGCAGCAGCACACCAAAACAAACCTGATAATTGTTATAGCTTTATAAAACATTTTTAAAATATATTTTAGGAATCTTGCCTTAATTTCCCTTTGTGGAAAAATAGGCAACTGTATGATATTGAATTCTCTTATTCATAATCATGGTAAAGTTTTCCATTTTATTTAATATTTTAATACCTCTCAATAAGAGTTTATAATTTTACCTTTAAAAGTCTTAATTTTGTTTCTTGCTTTATTGAAATGCATCAAAGTAAATTTTTTCTGTAGTCATTGAGATGTTCATATCATTTTTTTCTGTTTGTTAATGTACTGAATCATATTTATCAATTTTCCAATGTTAAGTCAGTTTTGAATTTCTGGGATAAACACAATGTGGTCAATCATGTTTGGATTTGGTTGGCCAATAATATAGCACTTCTATGTTTGTGCTCATAAGAAACGCTGGACTGTAACTTTTCCCTCTTGTGCAATCATCATCGAATTTTGATATCCAAGTTATATGAATCTTAATAAATTAAAAAGAGAATGTACTCTTTTTTCTCTTTGCTGGAGATATTTAATGTGAGATTAGAATAATAATTTGTCTCTAATATTTTACAGAAATATCAGTAAGACTAGCAAAAATATCTGGTCTTGTTTTACCGATGGTTATGTGACTATTCAATTTTCTTATTTATTTTTGAGTCAATTTGATAAGTTATGTGTTAAGGAATTTGCCTAAATCACCTTAGATTTCCATTTTTTTTTTTTTCGCATGAAGTTAATCTAAATATTTTCTTTTTATTTCCTAATCTTGCCATGTGTTATTATACCTATTGCCTTCTTAAAGTTATTCGTTAGTCAATCTTTCAGTTTATTCTTTCCATATTTTTGCCTCTTTTAAGATACTTAGCTTTCTTAAAGAACAGATATTTGGTTTGTTCACACTGTTTAAACTACCTTTTCTCCATTTCATTGATGCCTAACTTTTATCCCTATTATTTCCTTTCTTCTGCTATTTTAATGTTTACCTTGGGTTCTGTTTCTAACCTAATTTATTGATTTTCAATTGTTCTTATTTTCTCATAAGGCATTTAATGCTGTAAATTCTCTAAGTATAAAACATTAGCTGTACACCACAAGTTTTGACAACTATTGTTTCAAAAATATTTAATTATAAGTATTTCTTTATTTCCACTGCAATTTTTTTTACTAGGAATTCAATATTTACTTGTTTGTTTGCTTGCTTGGCTGCACTGGGTCACAGTTGTGGCACTTGGGAATTTTAGTCATCACAGATGAACTCTTAGTTGCAGCATGTGGAATCTTAGTTCCCTGAACAGGGATCACACCCAGGCCCCCTGCATTGGGAGCCCAAAGTCTAAGCCCCCAGGGAAGCCTTACTAAGAATTGTCTTGAAGTATAATTTCCAAGCATTTAGTCTTTCTTTAAAATTTTGTTTTTATTGTTGTTAATTTCTAACTATGTGCATTGTACTCAGGAAATAAACTGTGTTTGCTACTACTTGAGAAACCTGTATGCAGGTCAGGAAGAAACAGTTAGAACTGGACATGGAACAACAGACTGGTTCCAAATAGGAAAAGGAGTACGTTAAGGCTATATATTGTCACCCTGCTTATTTAACTTCTATGCAGAGTACATCATGAGAAATGCTGGGCTGGAAGAAGCACAAGCTGGAATCAAGATTGCCAGGAGAAATATCAATAACCTCAGATATGCAGATGACACCACCCTTCTGGCAGAAAGTGAAGAGGAACTAAAGAGCCTCTTGATGAAAGTGAAAGAAAAGAGTGAAAAAGTTGACTTAAAGCTCAACATTCAGTGGCTGACTTTATTTTTCTGGGCTCCAAAATCACTGCAGATGGTGATTGCAGCCATGAAATTAAAAGATGCTTGCTCCTTGGAAGGAAAGTTATGACCAACCTAGACAGCATATTAAAAAGCAGAGACATACTTTGCCGACAAAGGTCTGTCTAGTCAAGGCTACGGTTTTTCCAGTAGTCCTGTATGGATGTGAGAGTTGGACTATAAAGAAAGCTGGGCCCTGAAGAGTTGATGCTTTTGAACTGTGGTGTTGGAGAAGACTCTTTAGAGTCCCTTGGACTGCAAGGAGATCCAACCAGTCCATTCTGAAGGAGATCAGTCTTGGGTGTTCTTTGGAAGGACTGATGTTGAAGCTGAAACTCCAATACTTTGGCCACCTGATGCAAAGAGCTGACTCATTTGAAAGGACCCTAATGCTGGGAAAGATTGAGGGCAGGAGAAGAAGGGGACGACAGAGGATGGGATGGTTGGATGGCATCACCGACTCGATGGACATGGATTTGGGTGGACTCCGGGATTTGGTGATGGACAGGGAGGCCCGGCGTGCTGCAATTCATGGGGTCGTAAACAGTCAGACACGACTGAGTGACTGAACTGAACTGAACTGAATCCTTTAAAATGTATTGAGGCTCTCTCTATAGCCTAGCACATCATTAATGTTTATGATTATACCACATGTACCAAAGAAGAATGTGTATTCTGGAGTTTGAGGGTGCAAAAATATTCAGTGTGCTATTTAAATTTCATCTATGTGTGTATGCATTGTATGTATGTGTGTGTGCTTAGTCGTGTTCAGTTCTTTGCAACCCTGTAGCCTGTTAGGCTGCTCTGTCCATGGGATTTCTCAGGCCAAAATACTGGGGTGGATTGTCATTTCCTTCTCCAGGGGATCTTCCTGACACAGGGACCAAACTCAGGTCTCCTGCATTGCAGGCAGATTCTTTACCATCTGAACCACCAGCGAAGACCACTTTACCTCCTAAATTGTCTATATCCAATTCTAGTGTAATGACAGACTTTCAGATAAACTCTCGAGTAAGCAATCTGCTAGACAAGCCTGGAGTTCAGAAGAGAGGTCCAATGTGGAAACGCAAATCTAGGAATCCTTGCATATATGCAATCTTTCAAGCCGAAAGGCTGAATGAGATCACACAAAGATTGAAAACAAGAAAGAATAGACTTCTGAAGATTGAATCAAGGGGAACTCTAATGTGTATGGGATAGGGAGGTGGGGAAGAACAAGCAAAAATGACTGAAAAAAAGAAAGAAACTAGTGAGATAGGATATAAAATAAAAAATCCCCTGCTGAAAGATCAGTGAAAAAAGCTTTTCAAGGAGTAAGGACTAATTAACTGTGTCAAAAGTTACTAAGTTATATGAGGACTAAGAATTGAACAAACCCAAAGGATCTAGTGATTGCATATTTCAGTTGATGGGAGCAGATGTAAATGAATGAGTGAGACCAAAAGCTGCTACTGCTACTTCCAGTATTCAGGGCACTGGGGTCTTGTCCTGCTCTCAAGGAGCCAAGGAGAAAGGGAGTCTGATAAGAACATTCAGGCTTCCCCTTTCTGCTAACCTTACTGGCCATCTATGGTGGGGCCATCCCCACTGTGGTTAGCACAAGCCTGTGAAGTAGCCTCCTCAACACCACTACAAAGAGAGTGGGATGGCAGTCTTTGTGCCTTCAGAGTTCTGGTCCATAATCCAAAGCCCTTCCCCTTCCTTCCAGGGTGGAGCTCACAGCACACTTTCACTGCCAACCCCTCTCCTTGCTCTGCTGGACTCCTGCCCACCTTCCTTTTACACAGAAGAGGCAAGGCTTTTTCTTAGTCTACCTTATATTCTTTTATTTCCTGTCCAGTCTCAGTGGTAAAAGAAGGTATGGTTCTGTGGACTAGTGGAGAGGCACAGAGTAAACTATGAGCTAAAGAACTTTGGAAAGTGCTTAATGTTTGATAATTAATAATCTATCATAATAATTTAGTTTGGCCTGTAAGAAAGGTGAATCTTCCATTCCATTCTTCTTTCCCACACATACATACACAAACTGGCTGTTAACTCTTACTTGGAGGAAGATGGTTGCAATAGATACGCCTTTGTTGTCACTGCTGTTTAGTCGCTAATTTGTGTCAGGCTCTTTTCCAATCCCCTGGACTGGAACCCTCCAGGCTCCTCTATCCGTGGGATTTCCCATGCAAAAATGCTGGAGTGGGTTGCCATTTCATTCTCTGGGGGATCTTCCTGACTCAGGAATTGAACCCACATCTCCTGTGTCTCCTGCTTTGGCAGGTGGATTCTTTACCCCTGAGTCACCAGGGAAGGCTCAAAGAGGCCTTTAGGGAGAGATTAAAAGTTGAATGAAGGAGCCATTTTATTGGAAACTGTAGTGACATCAGCATAGAAAATCTTCAGTTGTCATCATCAGTGCTGTCCTTAGAAAGGTAAAGACTCAAGACAACCCAACCACTGCAAGGTGGGGTGGGGAAAATATCACCCTTAGAACTGAGGACATCTCCCTACCCTTCACCCCTGTGTCTTGCACTTTAGGGAACCTAACCTTGGGCCTATGTGTCTTTATTCTTCCCTACCCTGGGAAGAAGTACCAGGGGCAAAGGAACAGGCCCACCAAGAACCTGCATATCCCCAAACATTGACTCCTAGGCTGCATTCTGGGAACTCATCATCCATGTCTCAAAGCCTATTACTAAGCCTTATGCAGAATTCTTCCTTGACATGCAGAATGTCCTCTCAAGAGTGGACCAAACCTCAGATGAAGATCCCTCTAGGCCTTGGGTGTGACCAGTGAGTGGTTGGTTTTGGTGGAGGAGGGAGTGTGATGGAGCTCGGCAACTGACAGAAGTATTCAGGTATATTTGACCATCCCACAGTGCGAGATGGAGTCAAGGATGGGAAGAGTGAGCAGTAGACTATTGATGAGATTTTCCCAACCACCAAATTCCAGCATGGAACTTGGAGAGTACCAAGAACTCTTAAATTCAAAGCTGATCTTTCAGATTGTTATGAAGTTATATTTTTCAAGGTAGAAAGATAGAACAACTTTCATGTGACATTTTGTTACATCAGTTTATGAATTATAAATATTTAAACATACTGTATTTCTTGCTCTGGGTGCTATAGATATTAGGGTTGCAGTACAAGGGGTAGAAAGATATTATTAGGGCTGGTGTATATATAAAATCATGTCACAAAACAATGCAAGAATATGTAAAATAAAAGTTATGAAAAATAAATGCTTTAGGTATCTCTTTTAAATATTATTTTTAAAAATTTTATTCATTTACTTATTTATTTTTGGCTGTGCTGAGTCTTTGTTGCTACTTGTGGGTTTTCTCCAGTTGCTGTGAGCAGGGCTGTGGTGCACAGGCTTCTCACTGAGGTGGCTTCTCTTGTCGCAGAGTACAGACTCGAGGCCTGCAGGATCAGTAATTGTGAAGCATGGGCTAGTTGGCCCAAATCATGTGGGATCTTCCCAGATTAGGAATGGAACCCGTGTTCCCTGCATTGGCAGCTGGATTCTTAACCAGTGGACCAACAGGAAAGTCCCCACTCTGGGTCTCTTTTAGTGAAGCACAACTTCTTGCTGCAAGTTTTCCCAACACAAGGTCCTAGGAGCACCGTAACTGCTGAATCCCCCAGGTGGGCCTGCGAATCAGGCTGGCTTCTCACTCCTCTGCTGTGTAATCCCCCTCTAAATAAAAAGCCACTTCCCTCCCCAGGCTGTGTACCTTACCATCCTCCTATATTTCTCTTTTCCTTCTGCTGAACTGAACTGTACCGTCTCACTGGCTCCTTTCTCCTCTGCATCAAATAAAACCCTATCCGTCTTTCCAAGCTTAACAAAATGCTTGGATTTCTGTTCATGGCATGGTGATTTCTGATTATCTGTTTATGTTTCTGTCTCTCAGTAGCATTCACCCCCCCTGAGGTCAGGGAGTGTATCTGATTCATCTTTGTTTCTCCAGGCTTCCTCCAGAATCCTCCACATGCACGCATTCACTGGATGTCTTTAGGATAAATGAATAAATTATGTGATTCCTATAGCATATGTATCTAGCATGGTGGGTTTCGTCCTGGAAGATATACTGAATATATCAGTAGGAGGGCTGTTTCCTCTCTGTGTAGTCTGCTTTACCAACTGATTTAAAATTCTGAAAAGAATAGTGTGGCTATCTTTCGATGACTCTTTCAGTGTAACTTGGATAGTTGTAAGATCATAGTTGGTTTCTGATAATACCCTGTAGGGTTGATCAAAGAAGAAAGGATGTGAAAAACATGATTTAAGATGGAAATGGAGCCCAGTACTTCTTTGTAACAAATGTGTCTATAGATATATTTTGGTAAGGGGAAAGGGAAGGAAAAATTGGAGAAGATTAGAAATTATCTCAAGATCCTGCAGTGAGAATTCTATTTTTTCCCTTATCACTGTCCTTATTTTTAGGATTCAAAGTGGTCTTTGAGGTGATCTCCACTGTCACTACATCCTTCCCTCTTAGTACAGGCTGTCATACCACTTGACAGTCGCATATTTCTATCTGGTTTATACAACTTGCAAATACCTTGCTAAGCATCAGGCAGCCTTGAAAAAATAATACTGGCAGTTTTGACTTTGTATCATCCCCTAGACCAATAACAGAGCTTTAAAAACACTTCTACTTATTCACATTGGCCTTTGGAATAATTTTTTTGAACACTATTAGTTTGACAGTGAATTAATTTCATTATGGCTTTGATTAAGCTTTTTTAAACCGTCATCTCAGATGATACAGTTGAGATGGCGAAAAAGAGTCACTGTCAAGCCAAAAGCTACACTATTATTAGACAATATATCAGGACAACATCTTTCTTCACAATTCAAGTCAAATAAAAATGAGGAATAGGGAGTGAGGTGGCTGCTGAAACAAGGCAATCCTCTGCAGTCATGCCCTTTTCACATTAGTGTGGAGACCAGGGCTTGAGCAGGAGGCAAGTCAGAAACAGATGCAGTGAAAAGCAGATCTGGGAGCAAGAGTGAACAACTGAATTTGTGTGCATTTTTTAAATTTAAATTTTATTTTTTATTGGAATATAGTTTATTTAGAATGTTGTGTTCGTTTCAGGTGTACAGCAAAGTGATTCAATTATGCATACACATATATCCATACTTTTTCAGATTCTTTTCCCATTATAGCTTATTACAGATTATTGAGTATAGTTCTCTGTGCTATACCATAGGCCCTGGTTGCTTATCCATTTTATGTATAGTACTGTGTATATGTTAATCCTAAACTCCTAATTTATCCCCACTACCACCCTTTCCCTTTTGGTAACCATAACATTGTTTGCTAAGTCTGTGAGTCTGTTTCTGTTTTGTAAATAAGTTCATTTGCATATGCATATATATATATATATATATATATTTAAGTTACAGAGAAATGGAAATGAAATGAAATGAAAGTTGCTCAGTTGAGTCCAACTGACCCCATGGACTATGGAATTCTCCAGGCCAGAATACCGGAGTGGGTAGCCTTTCCCTTCTCCAGGGGACCTTCCCAACCCAGGGATTGAACCCAGGTCTCCCACATTACAGGTGGATTTTTTACCAGCTGAGCCACCAGGGAAGACCAGAGAACTGGGTGCAAAATCTGCTTTCTAAATCCTTGGGCAACTTAATCTCTCTAAGCTTCAATTTCTTCCTGTTTTATTATTTAATAACATGAACCCAGCAGTAGATCTCAATAGGTTGCTGCAAATAGGCTCAATTTTGAAAGAAATTTAACAAGGAAATATAAAATTCTATTCCTATGATTTAAAAAAATTATATCTCCAAACACACAAATACAGTGGTAATTAAACACACACTTGGAGTGGGACCAATAGAACTCACAAAAGAAAAAAAAATACACCAGCTTTTAATTGTAACACACAGAAACTTAATGGAGAACTGACTTACAGATTAAGTCACAGAGGGGAAATTTGAATTCCCAGGAAAAGATTTTTAACAACAGACAGATTAAACATTTTTATTACTCCAGAGGACTCAATGTGTAGACATATTAGAGTCTTTGGAAGACATATCCAACCACCTTAATGGACAAAAATGAAGGAGGCTGTTTCTGGGGCTAGTACACTTCCCACTTCTGCAAGTGGTCTAGCAAAACCTGCATTTAAGGCAGGAGAGAGTAATGAGTAAAGACACCTCCTGGAGACACATTGCCTGGGTTCAAGTCCCAAACTCTGTCCCTGACAAGCTGTGCCTTTTTTGTGCCTCAGTGTGAAATGGAGATAAAAGCAACGCCTGCCTCATATGGTTGTTATGAGGATTGAATAATTAACAAATGTAAAGCACATTAATGCAATGTAAGCTTTAGACTTTATTAGTCTAATATTTTAGACATAATTAGTCTGTTAATAGTAGCATTTCATGGAGAGATTGTTGTAGAAGAAATCCATGCTTTAAATGAGTTTCATTGGACAATCAATAAGGGATCTGCCTCTTCTGAGATTCCAGGATCCCGTGTTTCTATATTCCCTATCTTTAAGAGATTAAAATAGCCAATCAGTTGAACATAGGCTGAGACACTGTTGAAAAACAAAACAAAAACAACAATTCATGATTCTTTAAAACAGTTTGACCACCTGTGTTTGAATATTAATGAATAGTATGTTGGAACAATTGTTCATATGATTATTTTATGACTCTCAAATAAAAAATAGCTTTCCTCAAACCAGCACTTGGGCACCTAGGTGCACCAGGGACAGAAATGGAAAGAAGAGGGAAGCGGGTGTCAAAATCAAATTCATTTCAAAAGACACCAGTTTATGCAATGACTTTATAGTGTGATGGATACAAAATGAAGGATGATCGCCTTGGGCCATGGTGAATACATCCCTTTACTGTCAACACTGAGCTTTTTTGGATATCAGGATGGCAGCCTTAATGGGCGTCCCCATTTTGAGATAATGCAATAATTCCCTTTGGCATTGCTGCTTCCTCACTGTTCTCACTCTCTTTGACTTCCCTATTCCCATCCGTTTGTGTACTACTGCTTGAATATCCCTTATAAAATGCCTATTCATCTCTACCTAATGCCTCTCACTGGCTTCCCTCACGTCTAAGGTATGACATATAAATTCTTTGTCTAGTGACTCACCAGCAACCATGGTGAAGTCTCCACATCTTAATTCCTGTTTTCCAGCTGACCCCCTGTAGTGTCTGTTAATGGTGGCTCTGTGGGCTCCACCCAGATGTACAAAATCAGAATCTCTGCAGAGGAACCCACAGGTTAAGCAACTCAAATCAACCATCCATCCATATTTGGTCTGGCTGCCACTACAGGCGGGGGTGTGTGTTGGGGGAGGGGGGTTTCTTTTCCTTGCAGTTTTAATGGGAGGATGGTTGGCCCCAGCCCTCACATCTACCTCTCTTATCAACGGCAGAAACAACAAGCACTTAACAAACCTGAGATTAAGGCAAATAGCCAAAGACAGCTTAGCCCTTTTCTCCGGCACTGTGTCTTCCAGCTGCACCAGAGATATAATTCATGGCAGCAAACCTGCAACTGCAACTCTTGACAGATTAATTCCATAACAAAAATCAATCATGGCACTTGTTGCCGGCATACATAATATTTTGAGCTTCCTGTCTAGCACCACCGAGAAGCAGACCTCCTTGACCTTGACTACACTAAATGAATGCATGGATACATTAATGCAATCAGCTGGTCATGCATGAGCCGTCATCCAGGTCTGCATAATGGTGATCAGCCTTGAGCTCTGTTTCCTATGGAGCCTCCTAAACCAACCAAATTGCCATCCTTCATAGCAGAAAGGATGTCTCTTCTGGCTGAAAATAGGAGCTTTAGCAACATCCTGAGAAGGTCTTATTTTTCGACTGGACACCTCAGGCAGTGTATGTCACCTGATTTGCCTGCTAGCTTTTCCCTGAGCAAATATAAGCCAGCCAAGAGAAAAAAAAAAAGCTCACACAGATAAAATACTCTCTTGTTCAGAAAACACCTTTGCTCCTCCTAGAGCCAAAGAAGGCTTCCTGGTGGCTCAGCAGTGAAGAATCCGCCTGCCAGTGCAGGAAACAAAGCTCCAACCCCTAGATTGGGAAGATCTTCTGGAGAAGGAAATGGCAACCCACTCCAGTATTCTTGCCTGGGAAATCCCGTGGACAGAGGAGCCTGGCAGGCTACAGCCCATGGAGTTGCAAAAGAGTCAGATGCGACTTGGTGACTAAACAACATGGTCAAAGAGGCTGAACAGGAAAGGAAACATGCAGATGGCTGGCGAGCACATCACTTGTGTAAGGAGGAAAACACAGACTGGAGCAGAGGACAGGGGTGGCAAGGTGGGCTGAGTGGAGGGAAGAGGAATAAGTTCTCCTCTTTAACGTTAGAGCAGTCAATGGATTAAATTAGACCTGACAACGTGAACTGCATTGGGTGGGGGGGGGGGGGGTGTGCAGAAGAACCCTCCAGAAAGGAAAGTTATTGACTCTTCACTGGATTGTTCACCATAGTCTAGTCAAGGTGGGTGAAGACTTTCACTGTTGATGTCATCTGAGAGACAAATCTAAGTAGCCAAGCGTGAACTTCACTGAAAGTATTTTCCCAGAAACCAGAATGACTCCATGTGATTTGCCTCAGTTGGCCATTTACAGATAAAGTAAGTGATATTCGGGCTCCTCAGGAAGCAGAGCTGGTGTGGCCATTGTCCCCAGCAACCCATACCTATAGAGAAGCCTGTCTCCCCATGTGGGACAAGAAGTAACCCTGCATGATTATTCCAACTAGCCAAAGGTAGCTAAAGGACACACCTGGACTTTGATACCTTTGTGCCACATAGAAATGTCTCATTTTCAAAGCTCTTAATTTACTGTTTTATAAAATGATCCTGTGGCAAAAGGAAAGAGCTAATTAAGCATTTCATTATCTCACTGATATAACAAAGCACACAGTGACAGTGGAAAAAAAAATTCAGCATGAGGAAACATCTGTCCCACTTGAATCCTGAGAATTTTCCTGCCTAGGACAGCATCTGCAGATGGAGGGTTTTAAAAATTGAAAGGGAGGAATATTCAAATAGCATATTATAGAAATACCTACAGGGAATAAACTCCAGGTAAAGTTTGCTCTTCAAGCCTACACATAGAATTTACTGTTTTTAGAAATGATAGCACACCCTCTGTGCTAAGGAAATCATGTTCAAGTTGGCAGTGATTTAATGAATACAAGGAAATTATACTGAAATTTACAGTGTGCTGTCTCTCTCATGCTCAAGACTTTCCAAAGTGCCTTACTAACAAGCAATTAAAATGCGAAAGACCAGGGTTCGTGGGCAATGGGAAAATGTCTGTTCTTATCCCAGGAGCTTATAAATTTCTCAGAATATCTCCTTGGTTGCAGGAGGAATGTTGATTGCTGATGTGATAGCTGTCCTTGCAGCTGTTTGAACAGGCAATGAGATCTGGGATTCTCTCTAGTTAGTGGAATTTAAGAAGAAACTCCATTTGTAGCCTTCCCATGGCTACTATAGTAAACCAGTATGCACACAGTGCGTGTACTCTGAAAATGTGCCTTCTAAAAATAGCCACTAAAGCGCATCAACAAACAAAAGCCCTCAACTTATTCTTAATATAAAATGAATAAATGGCTAATGTAGAAATACAGAAAGCAAAAAGAAGAAATAAAATCAGTGTATCATCTCACCCCAGGGAGAGTTAATAGGCACAATGCCTGGTGCATAGTAGGCATTTCAGAAATATTGGTTAAATAAATATTTCCTCCCATTCTTCTCTAATGAAAATATACACATCACTTAAATAAAAGTTAGATCGTATTGTACCTATTTTCCTGAAGCCTGATCATAAAACTTTTAGTACTAGACCATAAATAGCTTTCCAAGTCATTAAATATTCTAACAGTTCACATGATTGCTTGGTACTACCTTTGGGAACACCTTTAAAGTAAAAATAAGTCAACATTTAGTAGCATCTTCTCTTTCTTTCACCCATTCAACAAATATTTTTTGAACACTAACTGTGTGCAAGATTCTATTCCAAACACTTTGACTTCATTAGGGAAGAGACAAAACTCTTGCCTTCAAGGAACTTACACTGTAGTTGGGGGAAACAGACCACTGAATCAAGCACAATAGCTAAATATTTGAGGATGATAAGCACTGTGGAAAAGAATAAAACAAAGCAAAGGGGACAGAGTATATCAGGGAAGCAGGGAAAGAGTATTAATTTTAAAAAATAAAGTTGAAAAAACGTCTTGAAGGAGGAGAGTGAGTTAGTCACATAGATGTTTTAGAGAAAGTGTTTCTAACAGAGGAAATGGCCAATGCAAAGGCCCTGAGGTCACAATGTAATTGTCATGTTCAAGGCACAGCAAAGCAGCTGGACAGGAGAAGAGAGTAGTACATAGTCTGAGAGGTAAAGAGGGAAGATCAAGAGTTTTGGCTTTTTCTCTGAGGGAAATTGGGATCTCCCAGAGTGTTTTGAGCAGGGGAGTGACACAACCTGACTTCTGTTTTCACAGGGTCTGTTGAGTGCTAAATCAGAAACAGACTTGTGGTTGCCAAGGGGGAGAAGGGCCATGGGAGGGATGGAGTGGGAGTTTGGAATTAGTAAATGCAAATTATTATATTAATATATAGGATGGATAAAAAATAAGATCCTATTGTATAGCATAGGAAGCTATTTTCAATATCCTGTAATAAACCATAAGGGAAATTATATGAAAAATAATTTTAAAAAAGAGCAGAGATTGGTACCACATTGTAAATCTACTATACTTCAGAAAAATAAAATACTTAAAAGAAAAAGAAAAGAATATATGGGGAAAAGGTGGGAAAGGAAATGAGTTAGGAGGCTAGTGTAAAGCAGCCACAGTGCTGGTGACTTATCCAGGGTAGGATGGTGAAAGCTAAGAAATTCCATTCTAGATGGACTTTGAAGGTGGCATCAGCAGTATATGCTGATGGGTGAGATAGGGGTGCAAGAGAAACAGCTGTGTGAGAGTCATTCGAGGTGCTTGGGTGCAGCACATGGAAGGGTAGAGCTGCCCTGTACAAGGATAGGCAGAGTGGGGGGTGGGCAGACTTCAGGGGGCAGAGGCCAGGATTCAATGTGGGTCCATGCTAAGTCTGAGG
The DNA here is from genome assembly GCF_029407905.1 of Bubalus kerabau. Classification (NCBI taxonomy): domain Eukaryota; kingdom Metazoa; phylum Chordata; class Mammalia; order Artiodactyla; family Bovidae; genus Bubalus; species Bubalus kerabau. Next base: position 68,497,953 of record NC_073629.1, read on the forward strand.
TGTCTATAGACATCTAAGTGGAGACTCTGAAGATACAGTTGGATTTAAGACCTTGGAATTCAGTGACAGTGCAGGAAATATGAGTTTGCATTGGAGTTATAATTTAGGGTATCAGGGACATAAAGATAGCATTAGATTCAAGTGACTGGCTGAGCTCACTTCAGTGTAAATGTGCAAAAAAAAAGAGAAGAGAATCAAAAATGCTGAGAGACATTCCCACATTAGTACATCCACCAAGAGAAGGTGAAGAAAGAGTAAAAAGAGATGGAGAAGAGCAACTGGTGAGTTGAGAGAAAAATCAAGTATGTGGGATTCTGGAAGCCATGTGAAGAAAGTGTAAAAAGGGGGAAGGCACAATTAACTACGTCAACTACTGCTAACAGGCTTACTGCTGTTAATCAATAGTGCCTTGTATGAAGCTCATCCGGGGAGCCCGGCTCCTACCAACCTGCATCTAAACAGCTGTCGTGTGGGTTCCATTTCACCCCTCCACCCATTTTCCAAGCATCTGCATAGGCATCGCCTGCACAACTGTACATGGCCACCCTTGCTGCTGATGGGTAAGATCAGGACCAGCAGCTGATCACTGAATGGAGCAATGTGTGTGCCATGAATGACTTTGAGAAGGAGTTTCAGAGGAGTGGTGGTCATAAAAACATGAATGTTAGGAGATTAAGAGACAGTGAGAATAGAGAAAGTGAAGACAGTGCTTTGGAAGAGATTTGGTGCAAAGAACAGCAGAGAACTCAGGCAGTGGCTGCTGGGGATGTGGGGGTTGGGAGGAATGGAAAGAACAGCAGTGTATTTGTAAGCTACTGGGAACATCGTACAGCTCCATCCTCTCTTGCCTTGAGGTTTTCTCTTTGGTTTTCTTCCATCTGCAGTCCTACAGTCTTTTCTCCAAATATCCCCTGAGCGTGATCCTCTTATACCATAAACCAAATAATGTCATGCTCTCTTTCCTGTCACACTTAAAATAAAATCCAAAGGCCCTGTCGCGATTTGTCCGATCCTGCCTGACTCACCCTTTGCCCTTTTTTCCTACTACTCATCCCTCAGATAAGCAGCTCCAGCCACGCCAGCCTCCTTGTTTTCCTTTGGAGGCACCAAGCATTCTTCCTACGCAGGACTTTGCACTTTCTGCTCCTTCTTGCTGGAACTCTTCCCCGCATTTTTGCAGGACTTGTCTCTGCACCTCACTCAGGTCACCACCCAACGGTCTTTTCCTCAGTCCTTGTCTGACTCCCTTAAGATCTCCCTGTCATTCACTATTTTTTTACTATGCTTTTTTTTTTTCTTTCATAACATTTGTCAGTACATGTCTTTCTGTAATTCTTTTTTTTATTTATTTTAATCGGAGACTAATTACTTTACAGTATTATGGTGGTTTTTGCCATACATTGACATGAATCAGCCACAGGTATAATTTTTTATTACCATGTATATCCCCTCCAAAATTCAAGTTCCATAAAGATAGGGACTTGATCTCATTTTATTCATGTTTCTTCCTGGTTGATACAGTAACAGCTGGTACTTAGCAGGCACTCAGTAAGTGCATTTTAAATATATGAATAATTGGAAAAACACAATGAACACCTTGATTCCATTGGCAGTTGAGTGTCATTAGTTTTGAGTTCCGGTGGTCTTTGCAGATGAGTAGCGAAAATCCAGTGTGTATTTTATTTGCTGCATACATATGTACCCTAAGGATATTCTGTCCAAAGGCAAAGGACTTTTGATTCAACCTAATCATACTGTTAACAGCGTTAATTTAATGGAAAAACTCTGCCTGAAAAAAAATTTAAGAAAAAATTTAAAAATTAGAGATGTCCTAGCACTGGACATGTATCAGAAGACCTGGATCCAGGTTTCTGCTCTGATTTTTGACAATGCTGTGTGACTGACCTTCTGTAAGTCACTATCTGTCTCTAATTTTATATTTGTGAGAGATAATAACTCTTGTACTTCCATCATCTCTTTGCTTGAGGACCAAATGAAATATCTTGGATAATGCCAAACAAATGTGCATAAATATTTTCTCTGAATAAAAAGAAAGTGTTTGAAGCTAAGCTAAGGGGGTGAGAGAGAGAACACAGACAGTTCTGCTGCAGCATACGTACCATCTGGCTCTTTCAAATGTGTCCCTCAGGAAGAAAAATGAGACTGTTGTCAAGACTGCAGTAAAGAATCATTGCAAAAGGGATGTTTTCCAGCTTTAATAAGTCTGTGATCAAACAATCAGTTTCTGGGTAAAGGCTGCCACTTTCCACCAGCTGACCTGGACGCAGGTACATTAAATAGATGTATTTAATGTCGAGAGTGTGCACGCAAAAGCGTTTCTGCCTGTGAAAAGGGGGGGAAACCATGTCCTATAAGAATCTGGACACTCCATTTAGCTGAGGATGGAAAGAGAAACGTGCCTTCATGGACCACCCTGACGCACCCCCTGGCAAATGCCAGCTTGTCCCTTGAGTGACCAGAGGGATATTGTAAATTCAGTATTTGTGTGTGTTAGTGGCAAAAAGAGAGGAGTTGCCTGTGAGCACATGCAGGTCAGGAATGGCAGGGAGGAGAATAGCTCAGGGTTCCCTCTGATCTCTCCCTCCAGGTAGCATTCTGTTTCTGCTCTTACCTGCTCTGGGCCCCTCTTCCACCATTACCTTCCTTTGCTTACTCGTGTTTCAGTCCCTGTTACCTCAGACTATGCGTATCCCGCTAGGCTTGCCCTGAACCTGTGTCATTCTATTTGTGGTGGTCCACATAACAAAATGAGTCTCTCAGCTTTCCAGTTCCAAATATTTATAGAGAAACCTCATTGGCCCACCTCACCTAAACACTTTGATCCTGGTCACATAAGTCTTGGGTCGCACAAAAGTCCACTTTGCTTTGGACTGCCATTGGGAGAGATGCTTACCCCTGGTACCTCTCTGAGGTGGTACAGAGCCTGGCTGGGCCCATAGACAAAGAGTGTGGGGTTGGGCAGACTCCCTGAGAAGGGGATTGGGTGGCACGGGCATTTTAAATGATACCTGGCATAAGCGAGAGCATGTTATGTATGTGGGTTGCCTAGCAGTCTCTTTTAGAATCATTGTTTATTCAAAGAGCAGAAGGCTGTTACTGAGAGAGACAGGTTGAGTAGGTTACTGAATCTCCCACTTGGAATCTTTCTTTTCATCTTGTCTATCAATCTAAAATATTTTTTGTCACCTTAATTTATTTTTAAGGCTAACAAACTGGTTTCTAATGTGTCAAAAAGAGGTCCAGACACTAAACCCCATTAAATTGTAAGAGCTGTTTCATGGTACACATTTTTATCATGTAGGCTTAGGCTGCCCAGTGTATGAACTCACACAAGTATAGAACAATGTAGGATCCTACTCCATAACACCCCTCCTTTGGTAACCAGCTACCCAACTCTGATTCAGTTCTTCTAGGCTTTTCCTGGTTCTTAGTGGTGAGAACTGGACATCAAACCATGACCTAGTATTCCCAGGAATATCCTTTTGGCTGTGCAAAGCCAGGCAAGCAATCACTATAACCTAGGAAATGCTATAACCTTTTTCACCAGCCATATTAAATGTAGAGGATTCGTTGGCCAGACGGGGGCTGCCAGGACTCCCTGCTCTGACCTTCAATGCCCCTGGTACTATTTTTTTGAAAAAATTAATTTTTGTGTCATCTCAGAGAGATGGGAACTAAAAATGTTCTCCCTCTGGGCACTGAGCTGCCAGCACCGCTTGAGTGTACAGCTGCTCCAGGGCTTGGATAATCACGTGGCCTCCCGCGAGAGGTTCTCAGGATGAGAGTGGGGTTTGGAACTCTGCTATCAGCTTCCTGCCAGAATCTGAAGCACAAGGAAGCACTCATCCTCCCCACCCCCACACCCCAACAAACTTCTCATCATTACAGCCAGAGGATTGAGTCTTTCAGGACAGTCTTGAAGTGGGGACTCCTATTACTTTGTCAAGGCCAGTGACCAACCCAGTTGTGTTTATTAAAAGAAGAATGAGGATGAGGAGCTCTATGGATCTATGAGGCTGATTTTGTAAGGTTGCTATGGCTCCCTTTCATTCCTAAATGTCTGGATTGGTTGTGGAAGGCAGTCACACAGATAGGCTTCTACTGGGCAGACAGCCTTTCCATGTTTGAGAGATCACAGGTGAAAGATGCAGTTTCTCACCCCATCCAGGCAGTCTGCCTACCCACAAAGGGTGTTGGACAGCCTGAAGGGAGAGTCTCCCAATCATGTTTTTTTCTAATAAGGATGAAGAAGACAATAAAGATAATATCAATAAAATCCACAGATACTCAGGGATATTATATGACTTGGTAGGGTAATGTGGTAAATGGCCCCAGTACTAGAGAGACAGATTTCCTGTTGAGAATAAATGCAGCTGTTCAAGAGTTTCACATATGTAGAGATTGGTTCACTCCCAATTTTTCCTGCCCCATTGCTTTTCTGACTAACTTTTAAAAGAGAGAATATTACATAAATATGTATCATATCACTTGGATGTGGAATACACAAAGTAATACAAACAGAAGCAGACTCACAGATATAGAAAACAAACTTGTGGTTCCCCAAAGGGAAGGGAATGGGGGATGGGACAAATGTGAAGGATGGGATTAAGAGATACAAACTACTATATATAAAACAGATAAGCAACAAGGATATATTGTATAGCATAGGGAATTAGATCTATTACCTTGTAATAACTTATAATGGAATATGATCTACAAAAATAGTCAATCACTATGCTGTATACTGAAAACTAATATAATACTGTAAATCAACTATAGACAGTCTGTTAGTGTTAGTCACTCAGTCGTGTCTGACCCTTTGCTGCCCCCATGGACTGTAGCCTGCTAGACTCCTCTGTCCATGGAATTCTCCAGGCAAGAATACTGGAAGGGGGAGCCATTTCCTTCTCCAGGGGATCTTCTGACCCAGGGATTGAATCTGAGTCTTCCACATTGCAGGAAGATTCTTTATTGCCTGAGCCACCAAGGTACTTCAATTAAAAATAAATAAATGAAAGTGGGAACATTGACATGGATTCTAGATACTTAGGGGTTAAAAGATTCCACCTTCTTTCCATCTTGAACCACCCTCCATGCGTTTATAGTATGTACTGGGGAGTTTGAAAGAGATTTACTAGCAGGAAATGCCCTTGAGGACTGTGCCTGTGTTTACTTTTCAGATGTGTGACAATGGCAAAAGAATGCACACATCTTTGCAGAAAGGATGGCATCATAGGTTCTGAGACTCGGCTGCCATGTACAGGTGGGCAGTTGGGCACTGCGAAAACTAAATGAAGATTGAGCATAATAAATAACATGCCCAGGTCATGGGACTGTTAAGTGTCAGAATTCCTTGCATAGTGCCTGAAAACCAGTAGACTATCAGTAAATAGTTACTGAATGAATGAAAAACAGAGTCCAAATCCAACTTCCCATTCCAAGTACAATATTGTTTCCCTTTGGATAGTGTCTGGTTCCATCTTAAAAGTCTTTCATTAATCAGCATTGAGAGAACAGGCATTCTTAATTTTCCATGTTATCTCTGAAACAGAAATGTCATGTTTTGATAGTGAGTAATCCCATCAGAACCATGCTAGTATGAAGTTGGCAGGAACTTTGTCAATCTGAGCCCTCTCCCCATCGTGGGTAAACAGCAGGCCACAGTCGGCCTGGAATTTCTTTACTTTTGTCAATGGAATAACAAGTGAGTGTAAAAAGAGGTTCAGTGAATATTGGGGGGGAAAAAAGGAATCCCACTTGAAATGATTGTGTTGCTGTGAGTATGCTGTGTGGACCAAAGTGTCAGTCTTCTATGCTGAGAAGAGCAGTGTGGTTAGATAAGGAAACACAACTCATAATTGAGTGGGATCATTCCTGAGATTCATCAGGTAAGTTAATTCAGGATGCTCCATGGTTTAAAGACCACTGATCACCATGGACTATCACTCTAATGCAACCTGCCACAGCTTAGAGTTTACCATAAAGTTAAATAACCTCTCCAAGGATGTTATCTTAATCAAGTAGCATAAAATAACTTGTTTACTAGTAAGGCAGGCCCTGAGCAAGGGTGGCGAAAGCACTGGATAAGCACTCTACTTAGTATTTAATAAGGGGGAAATGGTTTAATAAAGTCTCTTTTGCATTTTAAAAATCTGAGACATTCTCCCTCTCTCTTTCTCCCTATTGCTCTGTCTTACTCTCAGTCTTTCTGCCTCCCACCTTTTATTTCTCTTCCCCCTCTTGTTTTCTTTCTTGAGCTCACTGTGTCAGTGAAGTCACTCATGCAACTCTTCATGCAAGAAATGGAGCCATTGTGCCCATTGAAAGTTTATAAACTTCTTCCCCTTGGTTTATTTCAGTAGCAGTCACTCTTCTCCTCATCTTTTTGAACAACAGAATAAAATTTGTTTCTTATGAGTGCAGGCAAATGCTTTACTACCTACTTGTCTTCTGGCTTGCCTACGAATTTTGGGAATTGAGGTGGGGAAAACTCTGACATAGAACATATGAATGGGCAGAGGCAGAGGGTGCCAGAAACATGCCCAAAATCTATGTTTCTGCTTCCCAGGCCAGAACTGATTTATGAAACCATGTAGGTATTCAAGAGGCCATCACAGCTCTAATGCGATATGTTAATTCTGACAGGTGAGAGAAGGGTTCAGTTTCATTCCATGTCTGTTTCCTTCCATCTTCCTTTCATTATGATATCACATAGCCAACAGCAGGCAGCACATAGATGGGGGCCAGGACCACGTGATGCACCATTCTCAGGAGGCCTGTATCCATGAAGGGACTTATCACAGACAGCCAGTGGTCTGGTCCAGACTGGGATTAGATTTTTCAGCTTCTCAAGCTTCAGCATCCTTCTTGTTTAAAGTGGAGGAATTGATCTAAAGTGTTAAAAGATCTCCAAGGTCTTTCTAGCTCTTCAAAAACCTATTGAGCCTGAAGAATGATTTTAATTATTCTGTTCACCTAGCATCCATCACCAACACAGTGCCTCTGATTTTCCCTTGTATGTATTTATTGTCTTAAAGCTCCCATCCACCCATAAGTTTTAGTAACTTAAAATGGAATAAGTGTTGTCACATATCACGTTTGAATGGTGTCTCTGTCATATAAAAGCATACAGATCTCTCAATGGGGTAGCATGAAAAATAATTGCTTAATTAGTTTAGGTTGTAGTTGTATGTGAGGGTTTGTGAAGTGTGTAAAGGAAGATAGGAGTTGAGAAGTGTTAGAAAATTTGGCAGGGACACACTGCTATATTTGAAATGGATAACCAATAAGGACCTACTGTATAGCACAGGGAACGATGCTCAGTGTCATGCAGCAGCCTAGATGGGAGGGGAGTCTGTGAGACAATGGGTACATGTGTATGTACCCAACTCATGTATGGCTGAGTCCTTTTGCTGTCCACCTGAGACTATCACAACTTTGTTTTTTGGCTATTCTCCAATATAAAATTTAAAGTTTTTTTTTTTTTAATTATTAATTTAAGCAAAAAAAGAAGTTTCTGGTAAGGAACTTATTTCTTAAGATTGTCACTTTTTTGAGCAGTTTATTATCAGCTATATACATAGACTTCAAAATGACAATTCAGCAGCCACATTCAGATAATTTTACTCTGTAAATGAACTTGAGGGCTAGGTGAAAACTAGATCTTCCCTGGAACCAGGCAGAAGTGCCCTCATTAACCCCACAGCCTGTGGGTGATGCATTTTCAACCATGTCCCACATGAACAGGTCACGTGGAGAAAACATCATCTTGTTTAGAGCCATTTTCATAGTTTAAACAACAAATCCTACAGCCCAGAGGTTACTTGTGGGGCGTAAGGTTAGTGAATTGAATACCAATCTACAGAGGCTTACAAATCTGGAGAAAATTACCTTCAACTGCACAAAAAGCATTATGAATTTCAAGAAACACCCTTCTTATTTTTAGAATTCTATGACTAACACTCTACTTAACCTTGAGATGTAGATATTCCAGGAGCTATGGTGTGGCCCAGCATTGGCACATCTAATGATAAAGCTGTTTGTCAGAGACAGATGTATATGAGAGCTATTATGTTATTCTGATATTAAGGTTAAGAAAGAAAAATATATGTAGGTGAGAAAGCAAACCAAGCTTTGTATTTTGATCTGAGAGAGATTGAAAGACATTTTCTAAGGCAAAGAATTTTCCTAAGTTCCTTTTGTTTGAATGAATTGTCCTCCTCCTACACTTTTGAAGCCTATTTTGGGTGCCAATTATAAGTTTAGAAAAGCTTTTTAGTGGTATGGTTTTTACTTGATGAGACTGAGTTCTGCAACTATCTATTTTCCCTCTGGTTTTTGCTTCTGACACATCTGTATGACCTTTCAGCCTAAGTTTTACAACCTTTTAAAGTAAAGCCTTGTCTGAGATATTCAAGAAGGTGCTGCCTCCAGCTGGGAGTGAGCGGGTCTCTGGCCCTGCCCTGAAGGACTGAAGCAGGCTGTTGTTGTTCAGTCACTAAGGCATGTCCAAGTCTTTGTGACCCCATGGACTGCAGCAGGCTAGGCTTCCCTGTCCTTCACCATCTCCCAGAGTTTGTTCAAATTCATGTTGATTGAGTTAGTAATGCCATCCAACCATGTCATCCTCTGTTGTCCCCTTCTCCTCCTGCCCTCAATCTTTCCTAGCATTGAGGTCTTTTCCAATGAGTGAGTTCTTTGCATCAGGTGGCCAAAGTATTGGAGCTTCAGCAGCAGTCCTTTCAATGAATATTCAGGGTTGATTTCCTTTAGGATGGACTGGTTTAATCTCCTTGTAGTCCAAGGGACTCTCAAGAGTCTTCTCTCCAGAACCACAATTCTTTGGCACTCAGCCTTCTTTATGGCCCAGCTCTCACATCCATACCTGACTATGGGAAAAACCATAGCTTTGACTATATGGACCTTTGTTAGCAAAGTGATCTCTGCTTTTTAAATATGCTGTCCAGGTTTGTCATAGCTTTTCTTCCAAGGAGCAAGCATCTTTTAATTTTCTCTCTCACCATCTTCTGTGATTTTGGAGCCCAAGAAAATAAAATATGTCACTGTTTTCACTTTTTGCCCATCTAGTTGCTATGAAGTGATGGGACTGGACTTTTGGCCTTTTTATACTTTTCATGGGATTCTCAAGGCAAGGATACTGGAGTGGTTTGCCCTTCCCTTCTCAACTGAATGAGGTTAGAACTCATATTTGGAGTCAGTGTCAGGAGAGTGCTTGTGTAGTATGGAGAGCATGAAGGAAGGTGTTATAGCTGGAACTTCCTTATCTGAGGTGAAGTAACTTGGAGTTGTAGGCTGTTAATATCTCTATGAGTTTATTCCTCCTCTTCACTTCCCTCCCTTTTAAAGCCCACTTCCCTAGTGGCTCAGAGAATAAAGCATCTGCCTGCAGTGCAGGTAGACCTGGGTTCGATCCCTGGGTCAGGAAGATCCTCTAGAGAAGGAAATGGCAATCCACTCCAGTACCTTTGCAAAACCGGCAATGCATCCAGTACCCATGTGAGATCTCCTCGTAATTCCCCAGGTCCTTTAAGATACCTCCTTTGTTCCATTTTAGCTCTTTCTAGGCCCTCAGTATCAGACTAAGGAAATCAGAAAGAAGGCTGAAGGTGTTCAGGGTCATTTCCAAGGATAGAAAATATGAATCTCCAACAAGATAAAGAAGATCAGAAGAGAAAGAATGTTGACCCAAGGAGACAGTGGAGAACAACAGAGTTAGAGGCTGGCTGGAGGCATGAGGAAGTAGAACATTTAGACAAGAAAACAGAAGGAAATCTCTAAGAGAATTCTTGTGTTAGAGATGACCTCCCAATATTCTGCGACCCCACTGATTAGTACTGCATTTTATCATCATTACTCCCCAAAACTGTTACCAGAAAACTTTGGGGTGTTAAACACTGCTTTTACAAAATTTCCATTTACTTAAACTTTTGTTGTATTGGTGGTGGTAAAATGTGTATAATATAAAATTTGAAATTTTAATAATTCTTGAGGTATAATTCAATTCAGTCATATTAATTACATTCAAAATGTTGTGTAACCATCAATTTCTAAAATGTTTTATCTCCCTAAATACAATATCTAATGATTAAGCAATAACTTACCATCCTTCCTCTCCCCAACACCAGTCTCTGGTTACCTCTAATCGACTTTCTGTCTCTGTAAATTTGCCTATTGAAGATATTTCATGTGAGTGAAACTATACATCTGTCCTTTCACATATGGCTTATTTCACTAACCAAAATGTTTTCAACTTTCATCCATATGGTAGCATGTATCAGAACTTCATTCTTTTTTATGGATAAATACCATACCATTACATGTGTATACCACGTGGTACTCATCTATTCATCTGTGATGAACATTTGGGTTGTTTCTACATCCTGATGCTTGTGAATAAGGTCAAAATTAACCAAACTTTTAAAACTTATAATAGCCATTTGCTAACAAGTTGTTCTTCCTTGCAAGTGTATTTCTTTAAGGGACAGTTTTATAATACCTTTCCTGGGGAAAAGAATTTCCAGATCATCTTGAGTGCTTAGTACAGTGGGAACCACATTCTTGTTTTGAAGTCAGTTTTTGAAATCACTTCTGACCCTGTCCTAGTCGCACCAAGACGTGGGACATCACACCGCAAGATGACTGTGCTAGAACCCCGAATGGAACTGTGTGATAAACAGTGCTCAGTGTTGAGTCCAACAACAGAAGAGAGATTCCAAGAAAATAACGATTGGCTGACTCATACCTGAGAGTTAACTGGGTGAACTATGTGGCTTTAGAGCTAATCATGAGTCAGTCAGAGATTCATATAGGAGACAAAACTCTCAAAATACTTAAAGCAAGAAGGAATTTAAGATGGAGAATTGGTTCCTTTCAAAGTTCTCCGAAGGACTTATGGGGAGGGTACTAGAAGGTTCTAAAGTGTTCTCAAACCATTCTCCAGTGATTCCCAGGGTCACTGCCATCACTGGAGGAAAGAATTCATGCTTTTGTCTCCTGTGATCCAGGGTTCTGGACTTAGAATCATTGCAGTTGATGCCGCTTCTGCCTTGACCATCTCTGTGACACTTGTCTGCAACGTCTACAGAGTTGGAAAAATAGATTCTGGGTAGTATCTGCAAGAATTCTACAACTTTTTCACATTCTGTAACTTTGTTTGCCAGCAGAAGCAGCAAAATGGACCATCTGTCTCACTTTCACCTAAGTTCCTTTACTCAGATCTTGGGAGCATTTGCTCAAACATAGTAGAACAAACTAGGGTAACATTGCACTTTTCTCTCCCCAGATAAGTCTGATGAACACCAAAGACAATTTAGGCTGAATCAAAGGTTATTCATTGAGGGATAAATTGGGATATTGGGATTGACATATATTCATACTACTATATATAAAACAGATAACTAGTAAGGACCTACTGTATAGCACAGGAACTCTTCTTCTCAATACTCTGTAATGATCTACATGGAAAAGAATCTAAAAAGGAGTGAGAAAAAAGAGTGGATATATATAAATAACTGATTCACTTCACTTTATAATAGAAACATACAACATTTTTAATCAATTATACTCCAATAAAAAATATTTTAAAGAAAGGTCGTGCATCCCCTGATGTAGTTTTCTTTCTTTTTCAACAGAATAAAAGTAGAAATAGGTTGGGAGTTCCCTGGTGGCCTTGTGGTTAGGATTCCTGGCTTTCACTGCCATGGCCTGGCTCAGGGAACTGAGATCCCACAAGCCACACTGTGTAGTAAAATAAAGTAGAGATAGATTGGATTCTCTAGGGCTGTTCACTGTTATTTGAAGTTCGGAAAGGAAATCGAAAGTTCAGAAAGAGATCTCATTGCTTTGTAAATAATTTTTTAAATTACAAACTTAGAGATGGTGATGATATGTAGTAGTATTTCCACAGTTCAGTTCAGTCATTCAGTTGTGTCCGGCTCTTTGAGATCCCTTGAACCACAGCACGCCAGGCCTCCCTGTCCATCACCAACTCCCGGAGTTTACCCAAACTCATGTCCATTGAGTCGGTGATGCCATCTAACCATCTCATCCTCTGTCGTCCCCTTTTCCTCCTGCTTTCTATCTTTCCCAACATCAGGGTCTTTTCAGATGAGTTAGCTATTTGAATCAGGTGGCCAAAATACTGGAGTTTCAGCTTCAACAGCAGTCCTTCCAATGAACACCCAGGACCGATTTCCCTTAGGATGGACTGGTTGGATCTCCTCACAGTCCAAAGGACTCTCAAGAGTCTTCTCCAACACCACAGTTCAAAAGCATCAATTCTTTGGTGCTCAGCCCTGTTTATAGTCCAACTCTCACATCCATATATGACCACTGGAAAAACCATAGCCTTGACTAGACGGATCTTTGTTGACAAAGTAATGTCTCTGCTTTTGAATATGCTGTCTAGGTTGGTCATAACTTTCCTTCCAAGAAGTAAACGTGGTAGTGAATTTAAAATGAGTGTCTGGTGTGCATAAGCAGATAGAGAACTCCGTGATTTTAGAGAGGAGTTTCTCCTTGGGAAACTTGGATGGAGTTTTTCCACAATAGAAGACTTAGCATTTCAGTCAGAGCCCACAAAGCTCTGGAATGAACCTCACAGTTTCTGAGGAAGGGTTCTAAGTCAAGGGCTCTGAACACAGATCTGCCTCTTTCTAGAAGGATGCAAATTTTCCTCATGTCAAAAGGGCTTGAAAGTACCCCTTCTACCTAACTTTCTCTCAAAGGATGTTGAAAAGCCCAGGTGCAGTAAGAGCTTTGATAGTATTTTATAAAAACAAGAAAAAGCTATCCATATAGATGCAAAATTCCACATGACTCATAAACTTATCTTTATTGCCTGCGTATAAAATAGCAGTCTTGCTGCAGCCCTTCTGGGGATTGGTCTACTGTATGTGTTGTAAGTGTGTGGGTGGGGGAGGAGTACTTCTGCTTCCTTCCTTGGGGACATCTGCTAGAGTGTCACTGGTTAGTGAGTTTGGAGAGAGCAGGGCAGGCATGACTGAGCACTTCCTCTCTTTCTCTCAAAGCTGGCTTCCCTCAGGAAGTACACAATCTGCTTTGTTCCTCCGTGTTTATAGTTTTGCAGGGAGGAGGTAAGAGCCTTTAATGTTCAGTTGCAGTCCTCCATTCTTGAGGACTTTATTCTTTGAAGTTCAGTTTCTCCTTGGGAATTCACAAGGGAGATGGCTTAAGTCCGAATATGTAGCAGTGTTTTTTTACCAGAGAGTCTTTAGGTTGCAGAATCAGTAAAGAGCTAAATTAGCCATGGTGATGGAAATGATTTAGGTTGGGGAACCAAATGACAGAGTGAATCAGCCTTGGGTATAGAATGACCTTGTAGTGTCCTCTCCTATTCTGTTCTAGCCAACTTCAGAGTTTTCTGGAATAAAATTGAAACTGCCCACTAGTGGTTGGTAAAGGGTGATTTCTTCCTTCCATGGAATAACCTCAGCCCTGATCGACCCTTAGATTAGGGAATATTCAGAGAGAAACGAATTTTTCCAGCTTCAGATTTCTGTAAGATGAAACCTCAATTAATCAATGCAGCTGGCGGCATTAAGTTCACAATGTTAAGTTCCTTCCTCTCCCTGGGGTCTTTGGAGGCTGTAAGTGACTGAATGTATAAATTATGCTCTGGTTTGCTCCTCCCTTCTAGGACAAGCCTGTGGCTATTCATCAATTCCAATGATTGTGTACAGATAAATAAGGGAGTGTTAGTTACTCAGTTCTGCGGACTCTGTGACCTCATGAACTATAGTCTGCCAGGCTTCTGTGAACATGGGGTTTTCCAGGCAAGAATCCTGGAGTGGGTTGCCACTGTGGATGGATAAGTCTGTTTAAATCAGGACAAAGTATGACAACACCCACTTGGCCAGTAGATAGACCTAAATCACCAGTCTCTAATATAAGCTTCCATCAATAATCTGCCTGCCTTTTGAGTCTCTCATTTTTTTTTTTCTCCTTTACCTACTTATAGGATTCTTTAGAATAAGATCTGAGTGTCCATATGAAATTTCTAATATCCAATGGTGGTTTTTGAGCTTAGAAAGAAATTGGTTTTATTTATATTTACCTGGGTTTTAAACTAATTATTAGTTGATTAAAATCAGTCATAATTTTAAAATCTGGTTTTCTTTCAGCCTTTAACTAGCAAGTCTTGTTATTCTAGTTATTAACTTAGTAATTTTGGCATAAAATAGAAACAATTTATCAATGTCCATTAACTCAAGATAACAGACTAAATTTGCTGTGACTGTTGTCAATTGGACCACTCCATCCATCATTACTTGCTCTACAAAAATCAATCCTAAATGAACTCTTGAAATACTGTGTTTTTTGCCAGTGGCCTGGAATCAGCAGTGGGCTCTGCAGAGACACTGCAGCAGGAAGGGGCTTTTCCTCTTGAAAGGCTCCTGCACAAATGCACTTTCTCCATCTACCGTGCTGTGAGTAGCTTCTCCAAAGTCTAGAAATTTCTGTGAAGATTGATTCTCCACGTCCAGCTCCTCCTGTGTGGGTGGTTCCTCCAGCGCCCGCTGCCCACTGTGTACACTGGAAGCCAGCATCTCTCCTCAGAGCCCCCTCAGGTTTCCTAGCAGGATGCCTCTGGTACCATATCCCTGTAAACAGCTTTCCCTTGTATCTTAGAGAGTGGATTTCTGGAAAGTTCTACCAGTAGAGCTCCACAGCGACTTCTCTTCCATCCAGTGAGACGTCTTGACCAAGGTCTGGATCTCAATCCAGGGTAGGCCTCCTCCAGTGTGCTCTTACTCATCTTGGTGGCCTATAGTCCATGGTTGAAAAGAGTCAGAGACGACTTAGTGACTAAACAACAACAAAGGATAAGACTGCTTCCTATATTCCTTTATTCTTTATGGTACTTTTTCCTTCTTACTAGACAATCCCTTCTTCAATCTCCCTTTGTAGAAATAACTCTTTTAAACTTTGCCTGCAACAATTTCTGTACAAATTTTTTCTCTTGATTGGACCCTGATCGATACATACCCTTTTAAACAAGGAGTCCTCTTTACAGACTTAATTAATAAAATATACTTGGACTTTTCAACTTCATTTGTATACTGAATATATTTAATTTTCTTTTATAACCTTTAAAATGCCTGATAGGGAAAACTGAAAATCCTAACCAGCAAAATCTCAAATACTTAAGCAATCCTTATAAATTTAATAAATTAAACTTTTATAGGAAATTTTGAATTCACATAAGCATTCTGATTTGTTGATAGCCAACTTCTTGTAGAGACTTCAGTTTAAATCATAATTCTAAAATCAATTACTAATTTAATTTTGGCAATAGAAGGCTAATCTTCCAGATATGATATTCCAATTATCTTAAATACTATAATCATTTTTTTCTAGTACACTCTTTTTTAACCTTTTAATCAAGATATAATTGACATACATTATATTAGTTTCAAATATACAATGTAATGATTCAATATATATATGATCATTTTAAATAAAAAATATGGATTAGCTTGAACAAGACGGCAGTATTTACACTGTAGTTTTGAGTTGCTTATTCATTCTTTACTTATTTCCAAATCTTCCCAGAGTGGAAAAGATATTTAGTTAGCTATGAGACAATTTAATCTCTAGTTAGCTAAGGTTATTGTGTCGGTAATTCATATTCATGTTATACTCACCATCTTAGACAGGAAAAGCCTTACCCCTTTTTTTTTTTTTAAATAATTTTGGCTGTGCTAGGTCTTAGTTGCAGCTGGTGGGATCTTCCTTTGTGGCATGCAAACTCTTAGTTGCTGCGTGAGAACTCTTAAGATGCCACAGGCTTGTGAAATCTAGTTCCCTGATCAGGGATTAAATCCTGGCCCCCTGCATTGGGAGTGCGAGTCTTACCCACTGGACCACCAGGGAAGTCCCCAGTCTTATTTATTGATCAAGATTTTGAGACCACAGGGGAGATATAGGGGCAAAATTCACCCAAATTATTCTGTCTGAAGCATATACAGATACATTTAGTCCTTTTTAAAATTTATTCCCCTATGTCAGTAAGGAACCTGAAGGTCATGCCTCTACCAATTCTTTCATGTGATTTGGGTAACAGGAATTCTATATTTTCACTCAAATTTCAATTGTGCATGTGTGCTAAGTTGTTTCAACTCTTGGCCAACTCTGCCACCCTATGGACTCTAGGCCGCCAGAATCCTCTATCCAACGGATTCTCCACGCATAAATACTGGAGTGGATTGCCATGCCCTGCTCCAGGTGATCTTCCTGATCCAGGGATCAAACTCAAGAGACTTAAGAGACAAACCCGCACTGGCAGGTGGGTTCTTTCAGTTCAGTGCAGTTGCTCAGTCGTGTCTGACTCTTTGCAACCCCATGAATCACAGCACGCCAGGCCTCCCTGTCCATCACCAACTCCCGGAGTTCACTCAGACTCACGTCCATCAAGTCAGTGATGCTATCCAGCCATAAGGGTGGTGTCATCTGCATATCTGAGGTTATTGATATTTCTTCCAGCAATCTTGATTCCAGCTAGTGCTTCTTCCAGCCCAGCGTTGCCCATGATGTATTCTGCATATAAGTTAAATAAGCAGGGTGACAATATACAGCCTTGACGTACTCCTTTTCCTACTTGGAATCAGTCTGGTGTTCCATGTCCAGTTCTAACTGTTGCTTCCTGACCTGCATATAAGTTTCTCAAGAGGCAGTTCAGGTGCTCTGGTATTCCCATCTCTTTCAGAATTTTCCACAGTTTATTGTGATCCACACAGTCCTCTCTCAATTCTTGATTGAGTTCTGAATGTCTTTAGTAATAAGTCACAACTTTTAAGACATTTTCATGCTATTTGGTTAGATTATGCATTCCCTTTTATAGCTTTTCTTTTTTTCTTTTCTGATTTATTAAGGCCTCAGTTCTAATGTGCTATTCAGTTCAGTTCAGTTGCTCAGTCGTTTCCAACTCTTTGCGACCCCATGAATCCCAGCACACCAGGCCTCCCTGTCCATCACCAACTCCTGGAGTTCACTGAGACTCACGTCCATAAAGTCAGTGATGCCATCCAGCCATCTCATCCTCTGTCGTCCCCTTCTCCTCCTGCCCCCAATCCCTCCCAGCATCAGAGTCTTTTCCAATGAGTCAACTCTTTGCATGAGGTGGCCCAAGTACTGGAGTTTCAGCTTTAGCATCATTCCTTCCAAAGAAATCCCAGGGCTGATCTCCTTCAGAATGGACTGGTTGGATCTCTTTGCAGTCCAAGGGACTCTCAAGAGTCTTCTCCAACACCACAGTTCAAAAGCATCAATTCTTCGGCACTCAGCTTTCTTCATGGTCCAACTCTCACATCCATACATGACCACTGGAAAAACCATGGCCTTGATTAGACGGACCTTTGTTGGCAAAGTTATGTCTCTGCTTTTCAATATGCTATCTAGATTGGTCATAACTTTCCTTCCAAGGAGTAAGCGTCTTTTAATTTCATGGCTGCAATCATCATCTGCAGTGATTTTGGAGCCCCCCAAAATAAAGTCTGACACTGTTTCCACTGTTTCCCCATCTATTTCCCATGAAGTGGTGGGACCAGATACCATGATCTTGGTTTTCTGAATGTTGAGCTTTAAGCCAACTTTCTCACTCTCCTCTTTCACTTTCCTCAAGAGGCTTTTTAGTTCCTCTTCACTGTCTGCCATAAGGGTGGTGTCATCTGCATATCTGAGGTTATTGATATTTCTCCCAGCAATCTTGATTCCAGCTTGTACTTCTTCCAGCCCAGCGTTTCTCATGATGTACTCTGCATTTAAGTTAAATAAGCAGGGTGACAATATACAGCCTTGACATACTCCTTTTCCTATTTGGAACCAGTCTGCTGTTTCATGTCCAGTTCTAACTGTTGCTTCCTGACCTGCATACAAATTTCTCAAGAGGCAGGTCAGGTGGTCTGGTATTCCCATCTCTTTCAGAATTTTCCAAAGAATAGCAAGAAGAGATAAGAGAGCCTTCCTCAGCGATCAGTGTAAAGAAATAGAGGAAAACAACAGAATGGGAAAGACTAGAGACCTCTTCAAGAAAATTAGAGATATCAAGGGAATATTTCATGTAAAGATGGGCTTGATAAAGGACAGAAATGGTATGGACCTAACAGAAGCAGAAGATATTAAGAAGAGATGGCAAGAATACACAGAAGAACTGTACAAAAAAGATCTTCACGACCCAGATAATCATGATGGTGTGATCACTGACCTAGAGCTAGACATCCTGGAATGTGAAGTCAAGTTGGCCTTAGAAAGCATCACTACGAACAAAGCTAGTGGAGGTGATGACATTCCAGTTGAGCTATTTCAAATCCTGAGAGATGTTGCTGTGAAAGTGCTGCACTCAGTATGCCAGCAAATTTGGAAAACTCAGCAGTGGCCACAGGACCGGAAAAGGTCAGTTTTCATTCCAATCCCAAAGAAAGGCAATGCCAAAGAATGCTCAAAGTACCGCACAATTGCACTCATCTCACACGCTAGTAAAGTAATGCTCAAAATTCTCCAAGCCAGGCTTCAGCAATATGTGAACCGTGAACTTCCAGATGTTCAAGCTTGTTTTAGAAAAGACAGAGGAACCAGAGATCAAATTGCCAACATCTGCTGGATCATGGAAAAAGCAAAAGAGTTCCAGAAAAACATCTATTTCTGCTTTATTGACTATGCCAAAGCCTTTGACTGTGTGGATCACAATAAACTGTGGAAATGTGCTATTAATGGTACCTTAAAGATGACACAGAAAGCTGGAATCCTGCTGCCTGATAAAAAAAAAGTAGTAGGATTGTGAAGTGAGCTGAGGGAGAGTGTGTAAATATTTTCTTCCATTTCTATTATATCTGCATTTCTGAAATCAGGTGAAACACAGTGAACAGCTGGACAGGCCCCATGAAGACTGAGAGTTTAGATCTGGTCATTATTACTCTTTATGCTATCTAATCTGTTTACATCTCACCCTAAGGTAAGACTGCTTCTCATATATGCTATTTCTATATTCTTTAGAGTTCTCTTCTCTTTGTTTCCTGGGTCACTAGTCTTGGGGACCACTGAGAGCTTCTGTATTTGACTTGTAGCCCCTTGGTTTTGTCATCAGGATCCAAAACCTGGCCTCATCCTTTTCCCAGGGCCTCAGAGTAGCTTATATATCTTTACCTTTTTAAATTGCCATTTATTGAATACTTTATCTTCTGTGATAGTCACATGACATAAATTATCTGTTTTAACTCTCACCATGAGGAAGGTATTTTCACCACATTTTTATAGATCAAGAAACTGAGACACACACACACGCACAGACACATACATGACTACATTGTGCCAGGTACTCTGCAAGGTGCCAGGAATGGAGAGCTGAGAACACAGGTGTCCCTGTCTTTTAGAGTTATGGCATGGTGGCGGAGGGGTGATATGTATTTTATATATATATACACATCAGTTCAGTTCAGTCGCTCAGTCGTGTCCGACTTTTTGCTACCGCATGAATCGCAGCATGCCAGGCCTCCCTGTCCATCACCAACTCCCGGAGTTCACTCAGACTCATGTCCATCATGTCAGTGATGCCACCCAGCCATCTCAGCCTCTATTGTCCCCTTCTCTTCCTGCCCCCAATCCCTCCCAGCATCAGAGTCTTCTCCAATGAGTCAACTCTTTGCATGAGGTGGCCCAAGTACTGGAGTTTCAGCTTTAGCATCATTCCTTCCAAAGAAATCCCAGGGCTGATCTCCTTCAGAATGGACTGGTTGGACCTCCTTGCAGTCCAAGGGACCCTCAAGAGTCTTCTCCAACACCACAGTTCAAAAGCATCAATTCTTCAGCACTCAGCTTTCTTCACAGTCCAACTCTCACATCCATACATGACCACTGGAAAAACCATAGCCTTGACTAGACGGACCTTTGTTGGCAAAGTAATGTCTCTGCTTTTCAATATGCTATCTAGGTTGGACATAACTTTCCTTCCAAGGAGTAAGCGTCTTTTAATTTCGTGGCTGCAGTTACCATCTGCAGTGATTTTGGAGTCCCCAAAAATAAAGTCTGGCACTGTTTCCACTGTTTCCACTGTTTCCCCATCTATTTCCCATGAAGTGATGGGACCAGATACCATGATTTTAGTTTTCTGAATGTTGAGCTTAAGCCAACTTTTTCACTCTCCTCTTTCACTTTCATCAAGAGGCTTTTGAGTTCCTCTTCACTTTAGTGTCTGCCATAAGGGTGGTGTCATCTGCATATCTGAGGTTATTGATATTTCTCCCGGCAATCTTGATTCCAGTTTGTGTTTCTTCCAGTCCAGCGTTTCTCATGATGTACTCTGCATATAAGTTAAATAAGCAGGGTGACAATATACAGCCTTGACGTACTCCTTTTCCTATTTGGAACCAGTCTGTTGTTTCATGCCCAGTTCTAACTGTTGCTTCCTAACCTGCATACAGATTTCTCAAGAGGCAGGTCAGGTGGTCTGGTAGTCCCATCTCTTTCAGAATTTTCCATAGTTTATTGTGATCCACACAGTCAAAGGCTTTGGCATAGTCAATAAAGCAGAAATAGATGTTTTTCTGGGACTCGCTTGCTTTTTCCATGATCCAGTGGATGTTGGCAATTTGATCTCTGGTTCCTCTGCCTTTTCTAAAACCAGCTTGAACATCAGGAAGTTCATGGTTCACATATTGCTGAAGCCTGGCTTGGAGAATTTTGAGCATTACTTTACTAGCATGTGAGATGAGTGCAATTGTGTGGTAGTTTGAGCATTCTTTGGCATTGCCTTTCTTTGGGATTGGAATGAAAACTGACCTTTTCCAGTCCTGTGGCCACTGCTGAGTTTTCCAAATTTGCTGGCATATTGAGTGCAGCACTTTCACAGCATCATCTTTCAGAATTTGAAATAGCTCAACTGGAATTCCATCACCTCCACTAGCTGTGTTCGTAGTGATGCTTTCTAAGGCCAACTTGACTCACATTCCAGCATGTCTGGCTCTAGGTCAGTGATCACACCATCATGATTATCTGGGTCGTGAAGATCTTTTTTGTACAGTTCTTCTGTGTATTCTTGCCATCTCTTGTTAATATCTTCTGCTTCTGTTAGGTCCATACCATTTCTGTCCTTTATTGAGCCCATCTTTGCATGAAATGTTCCCTTGGTATCTCTAATTTTCTTGAAGAGGTCTCTAGTCTTTCCCATTCTGTTGTTTCCCTCTATTTCTTTGCATTGATCACTGAGGAAGGCTTTCTTATCTCTTCTTGCTATACTTTGGAACTCTGCATTCAGATGCTTATATCTTTCCTTTTCTCCTTTGCTTTTGCTTCTCTTCTTTTCACAGCTATTTGTAAGGCCTCCCCAGACAGCCATTTTGCTTTTTTGCATTTCTTTTCCATGGGGATGGTCTTGATCCCTGTTCATGTACAATGTCATGAACCTCTGTCCATAGTTCATCAGGCACTCTATCTATCAGATCTAGGCCCTTAAATCTATTTCTCACTTCCACTGTATAATCTTAAGGGATTTTATTTAGGTCATACCTGAATGGTCTAGTGGTACATATATATATATTCTGTAATCAACATAGAATTCAACCAAGGACTGCAGGGTAAGGAAGGCTTCTCTATTTTAACTCAACTCCAGTATATTTGCTAGTAAAGCAAACGTAAAGTTTCAATTAGTTGAGAACTGTTAAAAGTATATGAATCCGACAGAATTGGATTCAAATCCTAGCTCTATTTTTCAATATCTGTATTAACCTATCTGAGCTTCAATTTCTGCATTTGCAAAGTGGAAGTGGTGATGATGATGACAGAGATCTCATAAAGGATTAAGTGAGATGATATATATAGATATTTAGTAGTGTCTGGCATCTAGATTTATTTCCTTTTCTGTTCCACGTGCTTTTGTCCAATTTTGTCCTTCATCTTTGTTGGGATGTCTTATCTCTTGGTTTCCAGTCCCCTTCCTTTTGGAAAGACCTTGGAACCTGCATGCAAATAAGATTTCTAAAGATGCATTCTCAAGCCCAAACTCCCTAAATTGGGTATGTAGATTAGATGCTGGCCTCACAAAACACCCTTATGAGAAAAAGTTCCTCACAATGAGACAAAGATTCACAAACAAACAGAAAAGCTTATCTCCCACTGCACCCTTGCCAGTTAACTGGCTTTTTGCAGCCCGGACTGATTGCTTGAGATTCTACCATTTTTAGGAAAGTTTAGAGGTTTCTGCTCATTGCCATTCATCATGCAGCGCCCTCTGCTCACTGTGCAGGTTGTAGCAACCTCGCTGCTCTTGCCAGCCCAGGACGCAATTACTGCCAATTGCGCTGGGACATTTTGTGTGAAAGAATGCCCTGTGACAGAACACACAGAGGGAAGCAAAACACTGATTATTTAATTTGCATTGTTTTTCCATGGAACTAAAGAAATTCCCTTCTGCAAGGAACATGGAGACAAAATGATTAATATAGAACAGCCAGAATAGAATGAAATAAACCTAGTTGCTTAAAAGAGTGAGGGAAACTCAGGGAAGCAGAAGCAGTCATAAAAAACCATGTTATTTAAATAATACTATATCTCTCCTGCCTTATCATTCTGATTACATTCAACTAATCTACAAAATTGAAAGGTAATGAGCAGTATTTCCTTAAAGCACATTAAATAATAGTGTCAAGATGCAAATTTATTCATTAAGTATAGATGAGTATGTTAAATATTCATGAATTGTTGCTCACAGTATATAATTAATCCCATGGTCTTTGTGTCCAAAGCACTGAGAGAATAAAGGGGTTGTACCACCACTATAATAAAATGATATCGTTCCTCAAAATAATCCTCAGGACAAAGGTCAGACACCTAGCAGATCACAGTCTGGAACTTCATTTTATCAATACATTACATTGTGTTTTAATAGAAACACAGCTATCTGATGACATACAATTTATTTTTCCAACTCCTACTGACTGAAAATCTAGGTGAAAAATAAATATTTCAGGCTTGAAGAGCCTCTTATTTGGTCAAAATATACTAGATCTGAGATTCTCTTTGTTTTTGACCTTAGACAAATGGAAACATTTTATGGAAGTCCCCTTCTTAAGGAGAAAATTTTATGCTTCTATGTCTTTTCCTAATCCTTTCTTTCAAAAAAAAAAAGACTAGTCCTTTCATTTGGGATGGAGCACTCTTGGTTTTAGAATCTCTTGAAATTACATCTCAATTCCTCTACATGGTCCATCTCATCTAAGGCCCTATGGAGTCTGAAAATAATTTTTCTCCCTAAATGGCTAATATATCTTTGTAGGTTCTGGGAAGTTAATGACACCTGTTCCTTAGTGTTCCTTATTTACTTTCTAAGTTACTTGTATCACTATTTAGATTCATAAGTATTGTGGTTGAATTCTGGGGAAACTCACAGGTGCAAAGTAGCAAAAAAAAAAAAAAAGAAAAAAAATTCAGATTTTTACCAAAAGTCAAAGAAGTTGTAAGTATTTCTCTTTTTATGTCTAAGTTTAATAGTAAATTTTGTGGGTTTTGAAAGTTTTAAAACTAGGAACCAGATTGTTTCAATTATGTGACTTATCAAGAGTTAACTAGATATATAGGATGTCTTTTATGTAAAGCTACACAAAAATATCTTTATGTCTGAGTGTAGACTGGTTTCTTGTTCTTAAGTTTTTACTTTCACTTTTGGTTATATATCCAGAAGTGAAATTGTTGGATCACCCAGTAATTCTATAATTAATTTTTGTATTAATTTATTTTAATTGGAGGCTAATTACTTTACAATATTGTGGTGGTTTTTGTCAGACATCGACATGAATCATTTTTAAGAATTTCCATACTGTTTTCTACAGTTGCTGAACCATTTTACACTCCCACTGGCAATACACAAGGGTTCCAGTTTTTCTACAACCTCAGCAACATTTATTTTCTTTTTCTTTTCTCTTTTTTATAATAGCTTTCTCTCTGGATGTGAAATGGTATCTCACTGTTGGTTTTGATTTACTTTTTCTTTTTGCATTTCCATAACGACTAGTGATATTGAGTATCTTTTGATGTGATTATTGGTCACATATGTCTTCTTTACAGGAACGTCTATTCAAGCCTTTTCTTTAATGCAGCAGTAGCTGTTTAATACAAGATCTATTAGCAACAGAAAAATATGTATTAAAAGGGCACAGTAGTTTTTACTTGTAGAAATTCCAGTATATTTTGCTTTCTCTTTTATTCTTTTTAAAATATTTTTATAACATGTATACATCATTTGTTTTTGCTTTTTGGATTTTTTTTTCTAAATTTATTATAGCTTTAGCCCTTAGATTTAGGTCTATAACTTATAACAAATAAAGAGTGGGAAAACATTTGCAAACCACATATCCAACAATGGACCTACAGCTAAAACATATAAAAAATTTTCCCAATGCAGTCTAAACACTTTATAAATGAACCAAATATTTGAACGGACATGTCATCTAATAAAATATGTAATGGTTAATAAGAACACAAAGAGATTGACATTGTTCTTCATCAGCAAGATGCAAATCAAAACACACAATGCGATACCACCACACACTCACCAGAATGACTGCAATCAATAATACAGACAATATCAAGTGCCAGAAAGGATGAAGGAAAACCAGAACCTTTATGCATTTCTAATTGGAGTGCAAAATAAGGCAGCCACCTGCAAAACACTTGGTAGTTCCTCAAATAAACACAAATTCATCAGATTCCCCAACAATTCCACTCCTAGAAATTTACCCTCCCCCTCAAAGTAAAATCATATGCCAACACAATGAATCGTGTGTGAATGGTCAGGCACCACCACTCATCACAGTCCAATACTGGAAAAAGTCTAAATGTATATCAGCTGACCATGGACAACAGAATGTGGTTAATGCTTTCAAAGCAATGCTACTTCATAGTAGATAGACACAGACTTTTGGTATGTAATACAGCATGAGTGAATCCCCCAAATGTATATTAAATAAAAGAAGACAGACACAAAAGATTACATATCATATGACACTATGTATGAAATATCCAGAAAAAGCAACTCTATAATGACAGAACATAGATCAGTAGTTGTCTGGAACTGGTGGCAAGGGAAGATCCTGGAGAAGCTTGTTAAGCTGATGGAAATGTTCAAAAACTGTACCGTGATGATGCAGGACTTGTTAATTTACTGAAAGTTTTTGACCTCTGCACTTAAAATGGGTGAGTTTTCTGCTTCAGTCATGTCTGACTCTTTGCAACCCCATGGTCTATAAGCCCACGAGGCTCCTCTGTCCATGGATTCTCCAAACAATAATACTGGAGTGGGTTGCCATTTCCTTCTCCAGGGGATCTGCTTATCCTAGGGATCGAACCCAAGTCTCTTATGTCTCCTGCATTGGCAGGTGGGTTCTTTACCACTAACGCCACCTGGGAAGCCTTACAGTATAGAAAGTGAAAGTGGCTCAGTAGTGTCCGACTATTTGTAACCCCATGGACTATACAGTCCATGGAATTCTCCAGATCAGAATAGTGGAGTGGGTAGCCTTTCTTCCCAACCCAGGGATCAAACCCAGGCCTCCCACATTGCAGGCAGATTCTTTACCAGGTGAGCAACAAGGGAAGCCCAAGAATACTGGAGTGGGTAGGGTATCCCTTCTCTAGCTGATCGTCCTGACCCAGGAATCCAACCGGGATCTCCTGCATTGCAGGCAGATTGTTTACCAACTGAGCTACGAGGGAAGCCCTACTGTATACAAATTGTATCCAAATAAAGCTTTATAAAATAATCAGCAAAAAGTTTGAGGTACAGTAAAACAAATTAGGCAATACATTGGGAATTGATGAACTTGGGTGATAGGTAATAAGGGTTCATTATACAATTCCTTATACTTTGTGTATATTTTAAATTTCTCATAATAAAAACTTTCTTAGAAGATTTTCCTATGTGCTGTGTTGGATAAAAGAAAAGCTACAGAAAACAAGGCTGGTTTATTCTTAGGTAAACAACAATTTTGTAAGAAGGATGAGACAAATGATTCCAGTAGAAGGTAGAGGAGCCTAGCAATGATTTTCAAAACAGAATGGGGTGGGGTGAGGAAAGGCTTCACAGTGGAGATGACCTTTGAGTTGCATCTTGGGGGGAGAATGGCTTTGACATTAGTCCAGGGTCAATATGGAAGTAAGAGTGTGAGAAATTTCAGGGGATATGTGAGGGCTGCAAGGTAATTTAACTGGATAGTGTGATGCTTAGGGATACTGTGAGACAATGATTTCATTTCCTCACTATGTACTTCTTCCTTTTCATTTAAAATTTTTTCCTAGCTTTATTGAAGTATCATTGACAGATAAAAATTACATATATTTAAGAAATACAAGGTGATTATCTGAAATGCCTGTACATTGTGAGATGATAACCACGATCAAGTAATTAACACATCATCACCTCATATAGTTTCCATTTGAGTGTGTGTGTGTTGTGAGAACACTTAGCAGATTTCTTATATTCAGTATGTATTCTTTTCCCCACCCCCTGGCTTTATTGAGGTATAATTGACAAATAAAAATTATATATATTTAAGATGATCAAAACATCAGAGCATTTGTATACATTGTGATTACTACAATCAAGCTAATTAACGTATTCATCAACTCATATAGTTATTTTAGTGTGTGCAGTAAAAATATTTAAGATCTATTTTCTCAGCAAATTTCAAGTGCAGTTTGTAATACATTTTTACTAACTACAGTCATCATGCTGTACATTAGGTCTCCAGAAAGTTTTCATCTTATAAATGAAAATTTGTACCCTTTGGCCAGCATTCCCCTATTTCCCCCATCCTTGTCCCCTAATAATCACCCTTCTATTCTGTGTTCTTATGAGTTTGACCATTGTAGATTCCATATATAAGTGACATCATATAGTATTTACCTTTTTGTGTCTGTCTTATTTCATTCAATGTAATACCCTCTACTTTTAATCAAAACCTAGTTGACCACATACATGCATCATTTTTATAATAAGAAAAAACAATATGCTTATCAGTTCAGTTCAGTTGCTCAGTCGTGTCTGACTCTTTGCGACCCCATGAACTGCAGCATGCCAGGCCTCCCTGTCCATCACCAACTCTCGCAGTCCACCCAAACCCATGTCCATCGAGTCGGTGATGCCATCCAACCATCTCATCCTCTGTTGTCCCCTTCATCTCCTGCCCTCAATCTTTCCCAGCACCAGGGTCTTTTCCAATGACTCAGCTCTTCACATCAGGTGGGCAAAGTATTGGAGTTTCAGCTTCAACATCAGTCCTTCCAATGGACACTCAGGACTGATCTTCTTTGGGATGGACTGGTTGGATCTCCTTAAAGGCCAAGGGACTCTCAAGGGTCTTCTGCAACACCTCAGTTCAAAAACATCAATTCTTCGGCACTCAGCTTTCTTCACAGTCCAACTCTCACATCCATACGTGACCACTGGAAAAACCATAGCCTTGACTAGACGGACCTTTGTTGACAAAATAATGTCTCTGCTTTTTAATATGCTGTCTAGGTTGGTCATAACTTTCCTTCGAAGGAGTAGGTGTCTTTAATTTCATGGCTGCAATCACCATCTGCAGTGATTTCGGAGCCCAGAAAAATAGTCAGCCACTGTTTCCATTGTTTCCCCATCTATTTCCCATGAAGTGATGGGACCGGATGTCATGATCTTAGTTTTCTGAATGTTGAATTTTAAGCCAATTTTTTCACTCTCCTCTGTCACTTTCCTCAAGAGGGTCTTTAGTTCTTCTTCACTTTCTGCCATAAAGGTGGTGTCATCTGCATATCTGAGGTTATTGATATTTCTCCTGGCAATCTTGATTCCAGCTTGTGCTTCCTCCAGCCCAGCGTTTCTCATGATGTACTCTGCATATAAATTAAATAAGCAGGATGACGATATACAGCCTTGATGTACTCCTTTTCCTATTGGAACCAGTCTGTTGTTCCATGTCCAGTTCTAACTGTTGCTTCCTGACCTGCATATAGGTTTCTCAAGAGGCAAGTCAGATGGTCTGGTATTCCCATGTCTTTCAGAATTTTTCACAGTTTATTGTGATCCACACAGTCAAAGGCTTTGGCATAGTCAATAGAGTAGAAATAGACGTTTTTCTGGAACTCTCTTGCTTTTTCCATGATCCAGCAGATGTTGGCAATTTGATCTCTGGTTCCTCTGCCTTTTCTAAAACCAGCTTGAACATCTGGAAGTTCACGGTTCACATATTGCTGAAGCCTGGCTTGGAGAATTTTGAGCATTACTTTACTAGTGTGTGAGATGAGTGCAATTGTGCGGTAGTTTGAGCATTCTTTGGCATTGCCTTTCTTTAGGATTGAAATGAAAACTGACCTTTTCCAGTCCTGTGGCCACTGCTGAGTTTTCCAAGTTTGCTGGCATATTGAGTGCAGCACTTTCACAGCATCATCTTTCAGGATTTGAAACAGGTCAACTGGAATTCTATCACCTCCACTAGCTTTGTTCATAGTGATGCTTTTAAGGTCCATTTGACTTCACATTCTAGGATGTCTGGCTCTAGGTGAGTGATCACACCATCGTGATTATCTGGGTCATGAAAATCTTTTTTGTACAGTTCTGTGTATTCTTGCCATCTTAATATCTTCTGCTTCTATTAGGTCCCTGCCTTTTCTGTCCTTTATTGAGCCCATCTTTGCATGAAATGTTCCCTTAGTATCTCTAATTTTCTTGAAAAGACCTCTAGTCTTTCCCATTCTATTGTTTTCCTCTATTTCTTTGCACTGATTGCTGAGGAAGGCTTTCTTATCTCTCATTGCTGTTCTTTGGAACTCTGCATTCAAATGGGTATATCTTTCCTTTTCTCCTTTGCTTTTCACTTCTCTTCTTTTCACAGCTATTTGTAAGGCCTCTTCAGACAGCCATTTTGCTTTTTTGCATTTCTTTTTCTTGGGGATAGTCTTGATTCCTTTCTCCTGTACAATGTCATGAACCTCTATCCATAGTTCATCAGGCACTCTATCAGATCTAGTCCTTTAAACCTATTTCTCTCTTCCACTGTATAGTCATAAGGGATTTGATTTAGGTCATACCTGAATGGTCTAGTGGTTTCCCCCACTTTCTCCAATTTAAGTCTGAATTTGGCAATAAGGAGTTCATGATCTGAGCCACAGTCAGCTCCCGGTCTTGTTTTTGCTGACTGTATAGAGCTTCTCCATCTTTGGCTGCAAAGAATATAATCAATCTGATTTCAGTGTTGACCATCTGGTGATGTCCATGTGTAGAGACTTCTCGTGTGTTTTTGGAAGAGGATGTTTGCTATGACTGGTGCGTTCTCTTGGCAGAACTCTATTAGCCTTTGCCCTGCTTCATTCTGTATTCCAAGGCCAAATTTGCCTGTTACTCCAGGTGTTTCTTGTCTTCCTACTTTTGCATCCAGTCCCCTATAATGAAAAGGACATCTTTTTTGGGTGATAGTTCTAAAAGGTCTTGTAGGTCTTCATAGAACCATTCAACTTCAGCTTCTTCAGCGTTACTGGTTGGGGCATAGACTTGGATTGCTGTGATATTGAATGGTTTGCCTTGGAAACGAACAGAGATCATTCTGTCGTTTTTGAGATTGCATCCAAGTACTGCATTTCAGACTCTCTTGTTGACTATGATGGCTACTCCATTTCTTCTAAGGGATTCTTGCCCACAGTAATAGATATAATGATCATCTGAGTTAAATCCAGCCATTCCAGTCCATCTTAGTTGCAGATTCCTAGAATGTCGATGTTCACTCTTGCCATCTCCTGTTTGACCACTTCCAATTTGCCTTGATTCATGGACCTGACATTCCTAGTTCCTATGCAATATTGCTCTTTACAGCATTGAACCTTGCTTCTATCACCAGTCCCATCCACAACTGGGTGTTGTTTTTGCTTGGCTCCATCCCTTCATTCTTTTTGGAGTTATTTCCCCACTGATCTCCAGTAGCATATTGGCCACCTACTGACCTTGGGAGTTCCTCTTTCCATGTCCTATCTTTTTGCCTTTTCATACTGTTCCTGGGGTTCTCAAGGCAAGAATATTGAAGTGGTTTGCCATTCCCTTCTCCAGTGGACCACATTCTGTCAGACCTCTCCACCATATAGTTATGTAGATTAATTAATTACCTAGGCTAGAGCTGGCAAACAAATTGTTCCAAATCTTTATTTAGGATCATAAATCATCTTTTGAATGGCCCACATTTAAAGTTTTAAAATAAAGACATTTTATAAATACTTTAAAAATTAGAAAATATCATAGATATCTGACTTCTCTTGCAAAGAAACCGAAGCAACACTTGTCTACCTTCTGTTTTGTCTGTATTAACTCAGGACTGAATAGTGGCTGCTAACTTGCCTCTCCTCCCATACACATCTCTGTCATGGTAGCTCTATTTGAATTTGTATCCCCTGGGCAAGACAAAAGTGTGTGAGAATGTGGAACACTTAAGTTCCCCAAGCTTGCAAATTCCATGTAGAAGAATGGAAAGTATCTAAGATTTGAAGTCAAAGAAGCCTGAGGTCAAATATGTCTCTGTCTTAGACTCTTAACCTACTGAGCTATCAAGGAAGCCCCTTGTGGCTCAGCTGGTAAAGAATCTTCCTGCAATGCAGGAAACCTGGGTTTGCTGGGTTGGGAAGATCCCCTGAAGAAGGGAAAGGCTACCTACTCCAGTATTGTGGCCTGGAGAATTCCATGAACTATATAGTCATTGGGGTCACAAAGAGTTGGACACAACTGAACAACTTTCACTTTCACTTAGACTCTTGGTGACTTTGCAAAAATATCTCAGTTCCCCAAAGTATTTGCTTTCTTCTCTATAAAATGGAGTTACCTGTGGAAAGTGAAGGTGTTGATTGCTCAATTGTGTCCAGTTCTTTGTGACACTATGGACTGTAGCCCACCAAGCTCCTCTGTCCATGGGATTCTCTAGGCAAGAATACTGAAGTGGGTTGTCACGCCCTCCTCCAGGGGATCTTCCCGGCCCAGCGGTCAAATTCAAGTGTCTCATGTCTCTTGCACTGACAAGCAAGTTCTTTACCACTTGTGAAGTAATATATATATGGAAACACCTAGATGAATGCCATCAAAAGGAAGCCCCTATATACATGCATTCCCTTCTCAGACTCACAGTGTTTAAAAAGGACAATAATAACACTCAGTTCAGTTCAGTTCAGTCCCTCCTCATGTCCAGCTCTTTGTGACCCCACGGACTGTAGCACGCCAGGCTTTCCTGTCCATCACCAACTCCTGGAGTTTACTCAAACTCATGTCCATTGAGTCTGTGATGCCATCCAACCATCTCATCCTCTGTTGTCCCCTTCTCCTCCTGCCTTCAATCTTTCTGAGCATCAGGGTCTTTTCAAATGAGTTAGTTCTTCGCATGAGGTGGCCAAAATATTGGAGTTTCAGCTTCAGCATCAGTCCTTCCAATGCATATTCAGGACTGATAACATTAGCAATGATAAATTTAATCTCTTAAATGCTTGTTAAATGCTAAATATTATGTTAAATACCTGATGATTTATGTCTCTGCATCCATCATTTCCAATAAAGCCTTTGGATATTATGTTCCTGCCTCCTTCAAATTTTTTGTTTAAAAATCAGTGAGATCCTTTCTGAGCATCCCTTTATTTATTTTTTCTTTCCATGTTTCATTTCAGATGGCTTTTATTGCTATGTCTTCAAGTTGACTAGTTTTTTATTTTCCTTCCATAATTATCTACTGTTAATTTCATCCTGTGAAAAAGGAATGAAACAGTGCCATTACAGAGACATGGGTAAACCTAGAGACTTTCATAGAGAGTGCAGTAAGTCAGAAAGAGAAAAACACCATATAATTTCCCTTATATGTGGGATCTAGAAAAATAATACAGATGAACTTATTTGCAAAGCAGAAATAAAGACAGAGATGTAGAGAATGAACTTACAGTTGCCAAAGGGGAAAGAGGAGTGGGATGAGTTGGGAGATTGGGATTGACATATACACATTACTATATTTAAAATAAATGACTAATGAGAACCTACTGTATAATTCAGGGAACTCTATTCAATGTTCTGTGGTGACCTAAATGGGAAGGAAATCTAAAAAGAGGGGATGCTAAGTTGCTTCAGTCATGTCCGGCTCTGTGCGACCCCATAGATGGCAGCCAACCAGGCTCCCCCATCCCTGGGATTCTCCAGGCAAGAACATTGGAGTGGGTTGCCATTTCCTTCTCCAATGCATGAAAGTGAAAAGTGAAAGTGAAGTCGCTCAGTTGTGTCCAATCCTCAGTGACCCCATGGACTGCAGCCTTCCAGGCTCCTCCATCCATGGGATTTTCCAGGTAAGAGTACTGGAGTGGGGTGCCATTGCCTTCTCTGAAAAGAGGGGATATATGTATACATATAACCGACTCACTTTGCTGTACAGTAGGAAATAACTCAACATTGTAAAGCAGCTATACTCCAATAAAATTTTTTAAAAATTTCATCCTGTTGTATTTTTAATCCCATACACTGAAGTTTTCATGTCTAGAAATGTCAGCATAGGGAAAACAACTACAATAATTTAAGAAATGTCTTTGCTAATTCTAACATCTGTGTCAGTTTTGGATTGGTTTTAGTCAATTAATTTTTCTTCATATTTTCCTATTTCTTTGCATTCTTAGTAATTTTTTGTTGAATGCCAGATATTGCAGATTTTACTTTGTTGGGTAATGGGCATCTTTGTATTTCTAGAAATAGTCTCAACCTTTGTTTTGGGACATACCTAAGTTTTTATTAATAAAGTGAAGTGAAGTGAAGTGAAAGCTGCTCAGTCGTGTCCGACTCTTTGTGACCCCATGGACTGTAGCCTGTCAGGCTCCTCTGTCTATGGAATTCTCCAGGCAAGAATACTGGAGTGGGTTGCCATTCCCTTCTGCAGGGGATCTTCCCAACCCAGAGATTGAACTGGGGTCTCCTGCATTGCAAGCAAATTCTTTACCAGCTGAGCTACCAGGAAAGCCCTTTAGCTTAATTCATTCAGATCCTGTTCTTAAGATTTGTTAGGTGGGACTAGAGTGGTGTTAAGGAGAGACCTAATTGTTCCCCAAGGGCTTCCCAGGTGACTCAGTGGTAAAGAATCCACCTGCAAATGCAGGGGACACAGATTCAATCCCTAGGTGGGGAAGATCCCCTGGAGAAGGAAATGACAACCCACTCCAGTATTCTTGCTATGGAAATCCATGAACCGAGGAGCCAAGAGGGCTATAATCCATGGGGTCACAAAGAGTCAGACATGACTTAGTGACAGAACAGCAACAACAACACTTATTCCTCATTATTCAGTCAAGAACTTAAGTCAAATACCATACTCAGAGCTCTATTAATAATGGGATTTTCCAGTTTTGCTAATGAGAATGGGCAGTGTTCATGGCCCTGTGTGAACTCTCACAATTGTTCCCTCTAACAGCCCTGGGATTTCTTTGGAAGGAATGATGCCAAAGCTGAAACTCCAGTACTTTGACCACCTCATGTGAAGAGTTGACTCATTGGAAAAGACTCTGATGCTGGGAGGGATTGGGGGCAGGAGGAGAAGGGGACGACAGAGGATGAGATGGCTGGATGGCATCACCGACCTGATGGATGTGAGTCTGAGTGAACTCCAGGAGATGGTGATGGACAGGGAGGCCTGGTGTGCTGGGATTCATGGGGTCGCAAAGAGTCGGACACGACTGAGCGACTGAACTGAACGGAACTGAATACTTTTATAGTCGCTTAGTCATGTCTGACTCTTTTGCGACACCATGGACTGTAGCCCACCAGATTCCTCTGTTCATAGGACATTTTAGGCAAAAACACTGGAGTGGGTTGCCATTACCTCTTCCAGGAAAATCTTCCTGACCCAGGTATTGAACCCACATCTTCTGTGTCTCCAGCATTGCGGGCAGAATTTTTACCATTGTGCCATCATTTCAAAGGCATGTGCCCATAGCTATCTGAAGACTCTAGGAGGCCTTTTGAAAATCTCTGAAGTTCCCTCTCTATGCATCCTTATCCTTTCTGGTACTCTGTCCCTCCCCCTCTAGTCACCTTGGTCTCTCTAGAATCCCAGCTTATTCTCTGTTCATGGCATTCAGCAGATTTTTCTTCAGTTCCCCCTCCCTGAGACATGGCCTGGAAACTCTGAAGTAGTAAGCTGGAGCAGTCATAAGACTCATCTCATTTATTTCCCATTTCTCAGAGAGTTACTGTCCTTTGTTGCTTAGTATTCAGTATTTTGAAAACTAAGTTTTTATATATTTGGTTTATCTTTTTGGTTGTTTTCAGGCAAAAAGCTGTATTCAGCCTTTTCTTGTCATAGAAGAGGAAGTCTTTACATTTTTCTTTATCAAAGAAAAATATTTGTTTATGTATGTATCACAAGAAAGGTCAGCTGGCTTGAATTTATTTGTCATTTATTGATCATGGAAATCCACTTTCTGCATGTGTGCTGGCCAATACTATTTGACTTTTTTAATGACAAATTTAAGAATTCAAAACCAAAAATCACATGAAAACATGGAACTAATCATATTTTCTGAAACAACTATACCATCAGTAATAAAAAGTAAAATAAAGGATGCTTTTATTTTCCTTTGTGTGTGTCTAGAAGTAGACAGGGCAGGGAAACATCTGGATATAATTGGAATTATCAGACAGCAGGACCACAGACAGGCAAGCTGAATCTCAAGGCATCTTTTATCATCAGTCAAGTTATTAATGAGACAAAAGAATACATTTTGTAAAGCATTAGAGTAAGATGGTGTCATTGTGAAGGACATCCCTTTGAGGTGTCATGATAGATGGAAATGAACAGTGACTGCATTGATTCTTCCCTCTGGAGTTGTGAGAACACAGATGCCAGAGTGATAAACGAAGGGCTGCACTAAGCGAGAGCAGCAGCATTTGTGTGGTGCTCAAAGGGGAAGCTGAGCTTGGGTTACTTGATATGACATAGTATAGGCGATGAAGTGGGTGGAGAACTGAGGCATCTGGAATTTTCTCAAATATGTGAATGTGGAGATGGTGAGGAAGCAGGTGGGAAGGGACATCTGTCTGCCTACTTAGCACTAGATGATCCAGGGAACTTTCTGGTATTTTTTAAAGTGGTCCCAGATTATGTGCTCATCTTTAACCTGACACCTATCCTCATATGTGTATATCTTAAATGCTGCTTTCATAATGCAAAATGAAGCAGATATTTTCAACTATCATGAAAATGAAGACTTTGGTTGGAATAATTCAGTTTGGTTGCATCTCTTGGAACTAGTTAATATAAGTTTTTGCTTTCTTCATATCATATATAAACAATTCTCATAGGGGAGAGTGTAGGGTAACAATAATACTAGTAGATAATATTTATTTGGCTCACTCTAGGCCAAGTTCTTTCTATGCATCCCTATTTAACTATGTCAATGGCAACAGAAATTAGATATTTTAGCATTGTGTATGAGGTGTAGAAAGATTAAGTAACTTGCTCAAAGTCATGCATTTTATGAGTAGTGAATCTGCAAAGCCTCAGATCCTCATCTGACAACATAGGTACTTATCGAATTTTCTTGAGTTGTTAGTGCTAAGTGAGGTATTGTGTGAAAAGTGCTTAGCTACAGCGCCTAGCACAGAGTAAGCACCCAACACATGATTGGTATGCATCACCTCCATTATCTTCAGTGTTTTGTTCAAGACCACACACTTAAGTAAGTTGGAGGCTGGATTTGAAAACTAAGTCTTCTGATTCCAGAGGTTAAGCTTTATAATCCAATTCATACAGGCTTTGATGTGGTTAGAGGCATGGCTTCAACCCCTGGCAGGAAGATCTGACAAGAGGAAAGTTTAAAGGAAGAAAGGCATGATAGAATCATAGAAGAGGGATCCATGGTTTCCAGAGGAGCTGGTTTCTTCATGAAAGTCTCACTAGAAGCTTTTCCTGTCTACTCAAAACCTAAGGCAAGATAGTGTGCTAAGAACAGACAAGTGGATGACTTGCCAACCAAGGTGGAATGCATAGAATGCCATCAGAAATTCCTGTGAATACCAATCAAATTGAAAACATGAAAGGATCAGATGCAACTAGTCTACTGAAGGGGAATAGTTAGCCACCCCAAAATGTGCCTCTTTGGCAAATGCAAGCAGAAGAATCAAGATTGCTAAAACAAAGAGGGTTGCTCAGCACCCAGTTCTACAAGGGTTAAGTTGTTACCTATTGCAGTTGCCAAATAACAGTGCATTCAGAGAGGAAGTTAGATGATATCAGGATATGACACTGTGCTTTGGACAAGTAGGCCCCTTAAATGGTTAGATGCATATCTCAGGAAGAATTTTAGTGACCCCAGATTCTTGCTTCTTCCCATACATAGAAAAAGACTAAAATCATTCCCTTGAGATATCTGCTTTTGTTTTTTTTTTTTTTAATTAGCAGTAGCCTTTAACCAAGTTGTATGCTTGACTGCATGTATTCCTTGCCAAAAATCATATATAAGCTGGCCTTTCCCCACCTCTTCAGGGCAGTCTCCTCAAAGCTGAGTGGCTGTCTCCCAGGGTACAGTCCTCAGCAAGACCCTGAATATAACTTAAACTCACAACTTACGTTGTGCATTTTTCAAGTTCAACCTGATTCTTCTCTGTCCCTCCAGGTGCTTTCTTAACTCTCCCTCTAGACTGTATGCTCCCTGGTAACTTGAAAACAGCTCAAGGTTTGTGGTCCATCAGACCTGTAATAAAATTCTGCTCAGTTGCTTATTATGAAACTTTCTTAACTTCCCTGAATTTCACTTTCTCCATCTGTAAAGGGGGAATGATGATAGCACTTAACCTTTGTCAAGGAGCTGCCCAGAATGTGGATCTATCAATCCCAGGATGAAAGAGTTGTAGAAGAGAGGGACCTTGTGGGAACCTTTAAAGAACTCTGGTAGGAGAGTCAGCTGGTTACCATCCCCCAAACCTACATTCTGGAGTCTAGCTAGCCACATAAGAACAGGCTTATTTCTTTACTCCTCTTCCCTTCATACATCCAACTCCAAGACTCCAGTGGGGAGCCAAATAGCATAGCAAATGGATGAGGAGACTAACAAGATAAAAATAGAGAGTAGAAGCCTCTAAACTAAGGCCCCAAGAGCCGGGGAGGGGAGAAGACTTGATTCCTAAATAAATATTCAGAATAGTCACTGTTACATGAGACAGAGTATTTTCATTTCTGATTTGAGCCTTGTTTTTAATGACATAAGTGACCAGGTGGTGTTATAGTACCTGGAAATGACCAGAAAAGTTCAATTCTTCCTCCTATGGAAAAGAAAACTCACCTCCATTCAATAAAATTTAAAGGGACTGTGCGAAGCACAAAGTTGCGTGTTACTCATAATCTTAAATTGCTCATTCAATGTGCGGTTTACTTCAACATCACAAATCATTATGACCATAGATAGGATGGAAGAAAATAGAAGCATTAATGCTCTGTGAGTGATGAGGGGTTACTAATAGCCAAATAATCCTAATAGCCAAAGGATGACAAAAATTAGAAGAAACAGTCGAAGAGAGAGCCAAATAGCATGGATTTTACAAAAAATGGAATTTTGCTTTACTATTTGTCTCCCTACTAGGGTCTTGGGGTTAGGTATGTTTCCAATCTTTTGCTTTCCTTTCATGTATTTTTGCTGTTCTTTTCTCACCTTCCTGAAATGGACGCCAAGTTCACAGTTTTTTAGCATCTCTCTCTCCCTCTTTTTTTATATACATTTGAAACAACACATTTATCTCTATGGATAGCTTTAGTTGAGTTACATATATTATGTCATATCTTCATTATCATCCAGTTTAAAACATTTTAAAATTTCTACTGCAACTTTCATCTTTGACCCATGGGTTATTTGGAAATGTATATATATTAATTAAGCTCCAAATGCTTGGTAATTCTCTAGGTATATATATTTTAAAAAGTAGCATTATTCCACTTTGAAAAAACAACACTTGGTACACTTTCCTTTGAAATATTTAGAGACTTGTGTTGTGGTTCATCATATGCTCAATTCTGGAAACATTTTCCATGTGAACTTTAAAAGAATGTGTGCTCAGACTTCCTTGGCAGTCCAGTGGTTAAGATTTTGCCTTCTAAGGTAGGTGCGAGTTCAATCCCTGGTCAAAGAGGTAAGATCCCACATGCTTCATGGCCAAAAAACTCTAACATAAAAGAGAAGCAATATTGTAACAAATTCAATAAAGACTTTAAAAATGGTTCATCTCAAAAAAAAATTTTTTAAATATATATTCTGTTTTTTTGGAGTTCAGTGTTCTATAGATTTCAGTTATGATAACTTTGTTTTTTTACATTAATCAAAAGTTCTAAATTCCTACCTGTTTATAAATTGCTTTTTTTTATATCACTTACTGATTGTAGTTTGTTAAAATTTCCCAATATAGTTGTGTTTTTTTTCTTCCCACTTCTCAGTTTATTTCAGTCAGATTTTGCTGTGTATACTTTGAGGCTCTATTATTAGGTGAACACAAATTTGAAACTTTTATATCTGTCTAGTGAGTTGACCCGGAAAAGGCAATGGCACCCCACTCCAGTACTCTTGCCTGGAAAATCCCATGGACAGAGGAGCCTGGTAGGCTGCAGTCCATGGGGTTGCAAAGAGTGGGACACGACTGAGCGACTTGACTTTCACTTTTCACTTTCATGCATTGGAGAAGGAAATGGCAACCCACTCCAGTGTTCTTGCCTGGAGAATCCCAGGAACGGGGGAGCCTGTTGGGCTGCCGTCTATGGGGTTGCACAGAGTCGGACACGACTGAAGCAACTTACCAGCAGCAGCAGCAGTGTGTTGACCATTTTATGATGAAATGTCCTACTTTATCTTTAGTGAAGCTTCTTGCCTTCAAATCTGCTTTTATGTTGGTCCAGATGCGTTAGATTTTTGATTAATGTTTGTACAGTTTATCTGCTTTTATCATTTAATGTTCAGTTATTCTGTATATATTTAAGGTGTATCTCTTATACACAGCTTATATTACTTGTGTCATTATTTATCAATTAGTACATTTAATTTGTATCAAGTTCAGGAAGCAACAGTTAGAACTGGACATGGAACAACAGACTGGTTCCAAATAGGAAAAGGAGTACGTCAAGGCTGTATATTGTCACCCTGCTTATTTAACTTCTATGCAGAGTACATCATGAGAAACGCTGGGCTGGAAGAAGCAGAAGCTGGAATCAAGATTGCCGGGAGAAATATCAATAACCTCAGATATGCAGATGACACCACCCTTATGGCAGAAAGTGAAGAGGAACTAAAAAGCCTCTTGATGAAGGTGAAAGAAGAGAGTGAAAAAGTTGGCTTAAAGCTCAATATTCAGAAAACAAAGATCATGTCATCTGGTCCCATCACTTCATGGGAAATAGATGGGGAAACAGTGGAAACAGTGTCAGACTTTATTTTTCTGGGCTCCAAAAATCACTGCAGTTGGTGACTGCAGCCATGAAATTAAAAGATGCTTACTCCTTGGAAGAAAAGTTATGACCAACCTAGATAGCATATTCAAAAGCAGAGACATTACTTTGCCAACAAAGGTCCGTCTAGTCCAGGCTATGGTTTTTCCAGTGGTCATGTATGGATGCAAGAACTGGACTGTGAAGAAAGCTGAGCACCGAAGAATTGATGCTTTTGAACTGTGGTGTTGGAGAAGACTCTTGAGAGTCCCTTGGACTGCAAGGAGATCCAACCAGTCCATTCTAAAGGAGATCAGCCTTGGGTGTTCTCTGGAAGGAATGATGCTAAAGCTGAAACTCCAGTACTTTGGCCACCTCATGCGAAGAGTTGACTCATTGGAAAAGACTCTGATGCTGGGAGGGATTGGGGGCAGGAGAAGAAGGGGACGACAGAGGATGGGGTGGCTGGATGGCATCACTGACTCGATGGATGTGAGTCTGAGTGAACTCCGGGTGTTGGTGATGACCAGGGAGGCCTGGCGTGCTGTGATTCATGGGGTTGCAAAGAGTCGGACATGACTGAGCGACTGAACTGAACTGAACTGAACATTTAATTTAGGGCTTCTCTGGTGGCTTAGTAGTTAGAGAATCTGCCTGCAATGCAGGAGATGCAGGTCTGAAGGTTTGGTTCCTTGGTCAGGAAGATCCCCTGGAGAAAGAAGTGGCAACAATACAAGAATATTCCAGTATTCTTGCCTGGAAAATCCCATGGACTAAGGAACCTGGTGGGCTATGGTCCATGGGGTCGCAAAGAGTTGGACATGACTTAGTGACTAAATCACCACCACCACATTTAATTTATTCACTGATATATTGGACAGTAAGAGAGTAGGTTTTACTATTTGGATTCCATTTGTTTCATATGTTTGATACTTCTTCACTACATTTTATTGCCTGCTTTTACATTAAATATTCTTATCATATTTTCTACTTCTAGTTAGTTGTATTATCTTTTATTATTTTTTGGTGGTTAGCTCAAGATTTCAGTCCATCCTTCTTTTATTAAAGTCTGAAATGAATCTGTACTTTTGCCATTTCCTGATTAATATAAGGAATTTAAAAAATTTTGTTTATCCTTTTCATGCCTATTAGTTTTTGTGTCATATATTTCTATTTAACGGATTTTAAATTTCACAACTTGATCATATGTTATCAATATGTATTTACTTAAACATCAATCTTTCTATTGCTTTGTGCTACTTCTGATATTTCTTTATTTCCATTTAGGATAGATTCCTATCTTCTGTCATAAGAAATCCTTTCATCTCTTTTCCATCCTAGGTTTACTTGTGAAAAATACATTTTTGTGAAAATGCCTTTGTTTTGATTTCGTACTTATAGGATATTATCACTGGCTAAAAATTTGAAGTTGGCAGTATTGAAGATGGCATTACATTATCTTCTGGTTTTATTATTTCTATTGAGAAGCCATCTGTCAGTATTATTGTTGCTCCTTTGAAATGATTGTTTTTTGTTTCTTTCCGTTAACCTTTTTAAAAAATTTCTGTTCCTTTTTCCCCAGCTGTATTATGAGATGTTTAAGGGTTGCTTTCTTTATGTTTATCCTTCTTGGAGTTTAAAGTGTTTCTTGAATCCATGGTTTGATATCTTTCTTGTTTTAGAAAACTTTTGACCACAGTTATTCAAATATGTGCACTCTTTTCTCCTTCTAGGACTCCAATTATGTGCAGGTTAAATTTTTCCTGTGCAAACTTGGATCTCTACTACTAACCTATCATTCAGTTCACTGGTCTTTCTACTCTTCAGCTATGTCCAGTCTGCTATTGAACTCATTTATTGAGTTTCATTTTCAGTTTTTATAATTTTCTTGTTGTAAAATTTCTACTTGATTTGTTCTGGTCGGGGGAAGAGGGGGTGGTGCTGATCTGGGATCGCATTATTCAGTTTCACTCTTTGGACACAAATAGTTCTTTCTATACCTCAACTGTTTTCCTTTTTTAAAAAAAATTTTTTTTATTTAATTTTCATTTGTCTGTGCTGAGTTCTAGTTGCAGCCTGTAGGCATGAGGGATCTCATTCCCTGTCCAGGGATTGACCCAGGCCCCCCTGTATTGGAAGCACGGAGTCTTAACTACTAGATCACCAGGGGAGTTCAAATTTTTTATTTATTTGTTGAACGGTTCATCTTGACATATTTTTCTTGAGTATATTGGTCATAGATATTTTTGTTTTTATATATGATAACCACAATATTTGTATTTTCCATAGGTTCATTTCTGTTATCTACTTTTTTCTCTTATTGCTCTCTTCTATTGATTTGCCTATTAAATTTTTAATAAAAACTTTTTGGATCTTACATATAAAAAATAACTTAGATATAATTTGATTTAGGGTCATATGAAATGTTTTCTCTAAGAGGTTTTGTTTTGTTTTCCCTGCTAGAAGGCAGTTAGCCTGGGGATAAATTAGTTTAATTCACTTTGAGAATAGGGATGATTGGAATCTGGTTTCCTGTGGGGTTGGCCTATTTCTTGTTAACCTTTTTTCTCCTGAGTGATCCTTTCAAAGATATCAACTGGAAACCTTAGATGTTTACCATAGTCTCTTCTCTTTGAGGGCGTCAAACTTGAATTTTTTTACTCCAAGCCCTATTAGTCTAAAATTTTGCTTTCAGCCTCTCAGAGGCTGCCTACAAATCAGCCAGTGCTTTGAAGGGAAAAGCAGAGCAAAGTATCAGGCTTATTTCTTTGTACTTCCGTTCTCTAAGAATCTT
This sequence comes from Bubalus kerabau, assembly GCF_029407905.1. Taxonomy (NCBI): domain Eukaryota; kingdom Metazoa; phylum Chordata; class Mammalia; order Artiodactyla; family Bovidae; genus Bubalus; species Bubalus kerabau. The sequence continues at coordinate 68,540,223 of NC_073629.1, forward strand.
GCTTCCTTGATGGCTTCCCAGTGTTTTCCAACAGACCCCACTTTTTTTTTTGGTTCATATTTTATTCAGCTTTCCCAGTTTTTCTTGGCAGGAGAAGTTAGTCCTATACAAGTTAGTATGCCGTCACTAGAATCAGAACCTCTTATCATGCTTTTCAAATTGTAATTTTTGATGTACATATTTTATCTTTACTATTAAGCGATAAACTCCTAGAAGACTGGTTGATCTTTTACTTATAACATCTTTCCCTACATATAGTATATATATATATATTACTGACTGGCTGAATTAATAAATTTTTATTGAGAGTCTCCCAATTAAAAAAATATTAAACTCATTTTCTTTGAGTTAAAATTTCCCATAAAGATGCTATTGAAGAGTTATTGTGATAGGTGAATATAGACTCAGAAAAGTGAGCCAGCTAAACTACATCAAAGTTTTAAAATAATGTCAGAAAAGTCAGACACAGAAATTCTGAACACCTTTAACTCCCCAGGATTTATTCATCCTACACGAAATAGGTGTTCTGCTACTGACACTTTGATCTAACATCCTCGTGTTGTCAGAGTTCAGAAGCCTTAAGTCCTCAAAGTGCTCCTCTGATTTTGATCCAAAACCATAATCACATTTTGATCCATTGCAGAAAAGAGGTCTAATCTCTAGAGTCCACAGCAGCTATGGCACCAGAGGATCCATAAATACACAGACCAAAGGCTCAGTGAGGGGCAAACAGCTGATAAATGTGTTGCTGAAAATGTCTGTCCATTTCCTTCTTTCCCTTTGTTCAATGACTCACTATAAGAATATTTATTTTTCCTTTTCTAGTCTTTTGAATTATGGCTTTTATTATTGCTATTTTTAAAAGAAATATTTTAATGTTAGTGAAAGTGAAAGTGAAGTCGCTTAGCCACATCAGACTCTGTGACTCCATGGACTGTAGCCCACCAGGCTTCTCCATCCATGGAGTTTTCCAGGCAAGAGTACTGGAGTGGGTTGCCATTTCCTTCTCCAGGGAATCTGCCCCACCCAGGGATCAAATCCAAGTCTCCTGCATTGCAGGCAGATGCTTTACCCTCTGAGCCACCAGGGAAGCTGCAAATACTAGAGCTAGGTGGATGCAGATAGGGATATGAAAAGTATTGAAAAGAATACTTATTTCCAAGATAGGAGAGACAGGAGTGTGTGTGTGTGTGGTGGTGGTGGGGGGTGATATATATGATGAAGAAGGTTGACAGCCTAGACAGGATGAAACCAGAGCATCTTCCAAATTTCAGATTTCATCCTTACTGTGGAAAATGCATAATTATTGAATGAGCAACTGGATTTCAAGAAAATTGTTGAAGTGTTGTTCTCATTGCTACAAGAAATTGTTAAATGTGAGGTGCTTGTTCACAGGATTTAGCAAATGTTATTTCAAAGTAAACACACCTCTTAAGTATTGCCTTTTTTTTTTTTAATTAAAAAGGCATTCTAATACTCCAACAGATTACAGTATTAGAATTTGTTATATGATGGAGTATTTGGGAATTCAGAGTCTTCAAAACAAGAATTTTAATCTAAATTGAACAGTCCAGGAAAATGTGGACAAGGATAACACCAGTCAGAGTCCTGGAAACCTGAGCCAGGAGAGAGTTTGACAATTGTATTTAGATTCAGTTCAGTTCAGTCGCTCAGTCGTGTCCGACTCTTTGCAACCCCATGAATCACAGCACGCCAGGCCTCCCTGTCCATCACCAACTCCCGGAGTTCACCCAGACTCACATCCATCGAGTCAGTGATGCCATCCAGCCATCTCATCCTCTGTCGTCCCCTTCTCCTCCTGCCCCCAATCCCTCCCAGCATCAGTCTTTTCCAATGAGTCAACTCTTCTCATGAGGTGGCCAAAGTACTGGAGTTTCAGCTTTAGCATCATTCCTTCCAAAGAAATCCCAGTATTTAGATTAAATATTTAGATTAAAGTATTTAGATTAAATAACTTTAAATCAGATAACTGGATTATTTCATATGGTGGTTCCATAGATACAATGCCTGACTTATCCAGGACAGACTCAAGTAAATCCATCATCTTATCAGGGAAGAATAATGATGATAAACACTTCTCTTACAACTCATTAATGAAATGGTTTTAATAATATTTTATTGATGACCTAACTAAGGAATATAGTATTTTGATAATTAATTGGTAACATTTAATTTAAAGTAATCTTTATTTGCCCAATAGTTATTTACTGCATGCACACATTATTAGATTTGGGGGGGATCATTAAATGAAAGATACTGACTATATTAATTAGAATAGTTTTAACTGCTGCTAACAGAAAATCCCAAAATAATATGCAGTAGAGGTATAGTATATTGCTTGTTTCCAGGTAATTTCCACCATCCATGTTGTCATGGTCCAAACTGGCATTCATGTTCCCAGGACAAAGTAGAAGGGACAAAGTTTGAGTATCAGCTGTCCAGTTTTGAAAGCCTTTTAATTATTATTATTTTAGTTTACATATTGAAATATCAACTTTTTGCATTCAGTTTTGAGTTTTAGCACATATGTAGATTTGGGTAGCCACCACTGAAAACTCGGCTTCTGTGCTGAATCAAATCTCAGAGACAGATTTTTGGCTGAAGTGGAAAAGAATAGCTTTACTACTTTGCCAGGAAAAGTGTGTTCATGTCCCTCAAAACTGTGTGTCTCAACTGGGAAGATTTGGTGAGGAGTTGTATAACAATGGTTGAAGGGTGGAGTTGCTGATAAGAATCAGGGTGTGTGCAGGGCCTGCACTCTTTTAATGTGGCCTCAAGTGGTCTCCTGATGAGTTCTCTGGAATGAAGAATGCTAGTATCTTCCATTCAGTGGGGGTTTTAGTTCTGAAAAAAGCTCAAAGATAATGTTATGTGTATCCCTTGAGGTGGAAGTAGGACCCTGCCCCTAGGGTGCTGTACTGTTTCTTGGCTGCTACTCCCTTTCTAGATTAGCAACTGTTCGAAAGGTTTTAGGAAGCCCCAAAGGGTCCTGCTCAGTTTCACCATCATAGATAAAATACAGAGTAATTCCATCAGCCCCCAAATTTTTTCATACTACCTCTTGGTAATCAACTTCCTCAACAAGCCCAACCCCTGGCAACTGCTGGCCTGTTCTCCATTTCTATAATTTTGCCTTTTACAGAATGTCATATAAACAGAATTATATATCATAAAGGCATTCAACTTTTGAGTTTTGGCTTCGTATATGTTATATATTCAGTCACTCAGTCATGTCTGACTCGTTGTGGCCCGATGGACTGTAGCCCACCAGGCTCATCTGTCCATGAAATTTTCCAGGCAAGAATCCTGGAGTGGGTTATCATTTCCTACTCCAGGGAATCTTCCCAATTCAAGGACTGAACCCACGTCTCTTGCATCTCCTGCATTGGCAGGTGGATTCTTTACCACTTGCACAGCCTAGGAAGCTCCTTCTTTGATATAGTATAATGTAACTGAAATCCATCCTTTTGTGTGAATAATAGCTTATTCTTTTTATTACAGAGCAATATCCCACTGTGTGGATATACCGAAATTAATCCTTTCACCCACTGAAGAATATTTTGGCTCTTTCCAGTTGAGGTGATTTTAAACAATATTAATATAAATATTCACATACATGTTTTTGTTCTGAATAAGTTTTTTTATTTAAATGCCTAGGTCATAAGGTAGTTACATGCTTAACATTATTAGAAATAGCCCAGGTGTTTCCAGTGTAGCTGTATTATTTTAGCTTTAATCAGTGGGAGACAGAGTGGAGTGTGTTTATTCCTTAAATGATATTAGAAAACTGTCAACTATTTTTAAAGAAAGTATCAACCTCATGCTTATACAATATCCATGCTTACATGTCATTGACCAGAATTTAATATGCTTATTCCCATCTGCAAAGGTATGTGACTATTTTCCCAGTCAGAAATTAGAATCTCTGTCATTATGGGAGAATGGAAAAAGCATATATTAGGGGAAAGATAGCGATTTTTGAACCACTCTCTATTTCCAAAAATTTGAAGGTCTGATAGGGGATATAGACAAGGAAATCATGTGTTACACTGTTATACTGTAAATGCTATGAGTGATTTATCTTCGTGAGCATAGTTTCCACAGTGGAGTGTCTGGAATCTCAAGCACTTTGAGGATAGTCATGTAGATCCTAAAACTTTTGTGATATTTTGAAAAACTTCACAGTAATGGTATATTTACCTTTAATTAAGCTTTCAAAGTTTAGTGAAGCATTACATTTATTTCCTTTGGTTGGAATTTTTTCAGCTCAATTAGTAATTTTTGTTTTCTTATTCTTATTAAAAGTTTATAATAGATGTAAAATTTCTCAGTTATTAAAAATGTAAAACAAATTGCTTTTACTTAATAAATGCAATGTAGTAGACAGTATCTTTCAAAGCATGGGACCTTCATGTTGTTGGTAGATTTTATTAGTCTAGATTGTTTGACAGCAAATAACAAAATAGCAAAAATACAATTTTGTTTTTAGACAGTTTCTCAGACGCAAAAGAGAAAAGGGGGCGTTTATTGACTCGTAATCCTGAGAAAAATGCTGGAATGACATCATTCGTGATTTTTTGAGGGTTCAAAACTATCACCAACCAGAAAACTTTTATATCTTCTCTTATATGCAACATGGACATTTTTCTTATTAAAGAGGCGATAGGTATTGGCCAGATAGCCTGTTAGCATAACTTTGCAGTAACACCATTGGGAAGAGTTAATTTCATTCTCCCAGAATCTATTCATCAGTCATGGGAAAGAGATCTGATGGCTTCTTCTTGGGTTAGATACCCATTCTAAACCAATTATCATGGCCAATGTGATACAGAACAAACTTTGGTCCATCATGGACTACTGGCCCATCGTGGACTATAGGTCCATCCTGGACTACCTACATGATCATGATTTGTAGCTACTGCTAAGTTGCTTCAGTCGTGTCCAACTCTGTGCGACCCCATAGATGGCAGCCCACCAGGCTCCCCCATCCCTGGGATCCTCCAGGCAAGAATACTGGAGTGGGTTGCCTTTTCCTTCTCCAATGCATGAAAATGAAAAGTGAAAGTGAAGTCACTCAGTTGTGTCTGACTCCTAGCGACCCCATGGACTGCAGCCTTCCAGGCTCCTCTGTCCATGGGATTTTCCAGGCAAGAGTACTGGAGTGGGGTGCCATTGCCTTCTCCGCATGATTTGTTACTGGATGAATATATAGGGAAAAGAAAAGAATGTGTGTTGGGAAAAGAAAAAGAACAGCTATCTAACCTTAATACAGTGGGCAATAAGAGAACCCAATATTATACCTGTTGTAATTTTCTTATCTTTTCTTTTGGTTGAGTGTCTTATTTTTTCTTCAATTTCATACCTATATCATTCATCAAGTTTTTCCTTTGAGAAGGATAACAGAAAAGTTCCTGAAATTATTACTTATAGTAATATATTCTAAAGTTAACTTTCTTTTTTCTGCCAGGAGTTCTGAAATGTCACTTTGTGTCTTCAAGTCAGGAATATTTTCTATCATTAGAGCCAGACAAGAAATCTCAACTTTATTTTAGCCATAGGTGGTACAGATCTGAAAGATCTTTACCATTTTTTTTCTATCCCTTTGCCACATTCCAGCTGTGATATAGATAACCTAGCACCAGGCTTGAGTACTAATATGAAATATTATAGTTTCCGACCTTAAAAATGCCCCAGACTACTTTTATTTACACTTCCAACAATTACTTAGTAAAAATGTGTTAAGTAAATGCATTTTAAATGAATAATAAATGTTGTCCATTCAAAACATCAAATATCAAAGACATTTTTGTCTTTTTTGAGATCTTACAACTTTCCTTCTATATATTGACATTCATGATGCATGTTTCATCTTAACTTAAAAAAAAAAAAATTATTTATTTATTTATTTTTGGCCATGCTGGGTCATTGCTGCTGCACATGGGTTTTCTCTAATTGCAGTGGGAAGGAGCTACTCTCTAATTTCAGTGCACAGGCTTCTCATTGCAGTGGCTTCTCTTGTTATGAAGCATGGACTTTAGGGTCCATAGGTATCAGTAGTTGTGGTGCACAGGCTTAGTTGACCCATGGCATGTGAAGTCTTCCTGCATCAGGATTGAACCTGTGTCCCCTACATTGGCGGGTGGATTCTTAACCACTGGACCACAAGAGAAGTTCCATATTACATTATTACTGACTATATTCCCCATGCTGTACACATTGATTCTGTAGATTGCCTTGGGCAATATGGTCATTTAGTAATATTAATTCTTCCAATTCATTCTTCAAGTTAATCCATAAATGTCTTATAGTTTTCTGAGTACAGGTCTTCTACCTCCTTCAGTTCAGCTCAGTTCAGTTCAGTCGCTCAGTTGTGTCCGACTCTTTGCAACCCCATGAATCGCAGCACGCCAGGCCTCCCTGTCCATTACCATCTCCCAGGGTTCACTCAAACTCACGTCCATCGAGTCGGTGATGTCATCCAGCCATCTCATCCTCTGTCACCCCCTTTTCCTCCTGCCCCCAATCCCTCCCAGCATCAGAGTCTTTTCCAGTGAGTCAACTCTTCGCATGAGGTGGCCAAAGTACTGGTTTCTGCTTTAGCATCATTCCTTCCGAAGAACACCCAGGACTGATCTCTTTTAGAATGGGCTGGTTGGATCTCCCTGCAGTCCAAGGGACTCTCAAGAGTCTTCTCCAACACCACAGTTCAAAAGCATCAATTCTTCGGTGCTCAGCTTTCTTCACAGTCCTATTCTTGCATCCATACATGACCACTGGAAAAACCATAGCCTGGACTAGACGGACCTTTGTTGGCAAAGTAATGTCTCTGCTTTTGAATATGCTATCTAGGTTGGTCATAACTTTTCTTCCAAGGAGTAAGCGTCTTTTAATTTCATGGCTACAATCACCATCTGCAGTGATTTTGGAGCCCCCCAAAATAAAGTCTGACACTGTTTCCACTGTTTCCCCATCTATTTCCCATGAAGTGATGGGACCAGATGCCATGATCTTCGTTTTCTGAATATTGAGCTTTAAGCCAACTTTTTCACTCTCCTCTTTCACTTTCCTCAAGAGGCTTTTTAGTTCCTCTTCACTTTCTGCCATAAGGGTGGTGTCATCTGCATATCTGAGGTTATTGATATTTCTTCCAGCAATCTTGATTTCAGCTTGTGTTTCTTCCAGCCCAGCGTTTCTCATGATGTACTCTGCATATAAGTTAAATAATCAGGGTGACAATATACAGCCTTGACGTACTCCTTTTCTATTTGGAACCAGACTGTTGTTCCATGTCCAGAGTCAGATTTATTCCTGGGTATTTTATTTTTTTTTGATGCAATCCTAAGCTGGATGGTTTTCGTAATGTATCTTTCTGACAGCTTGTTGGTAGTATATAGGATTGCAACAGATTTCTGTTTATTAATTTCATATCCTGAAACCTTGCTGAATTCATTTATTAGTTCTAATTTTTTTGGTGGCAGCTTTAGGATTTTATGTGTATAGTATTATGTCATCTGCAAATAGTGACAGTTTTACTTCTTTCAAATTTGGATTTATTTTATTTTTTTTCTATGCATTCCATATGTTGTTTTCATAATAAAGTTAAAATATCTTATGACAAGATATGAAGACTTATGTGGTCTGATATCTGATTGAATTACTCATTTATCTCTTAGTGCCACCTTCCACCTCTCACCCCTGTGGTTTTTCTCCAACCATCTGTAGTAAACTTCTTTTAGATTCTTGAACTTGTGGTTTCTCTCTTCATCATGATTTTCTGCATTAGACTGTGCCTTGTCCATGCTTATATTCTTCATACCCCTTTTACTCAGTTTGTTTCTGTTCATCTTATTGATCTCAACTTAAATTCACTTTTATCAGAAAGCCTGGTTTGATAATCCCTTTGTCCAATCTGTTGTCTGTGATAAGATCTCCTCTGTCATCATATCCAAAGCACCTGTATTTTTTCTGTCTCAGCACTTATCCAGTTGTTTGTGAAAGCCTATTAGCTTGTTTGTCTCTATCATTATACTATAAACTCCATAAAAGCGAGAACTGTGTTGAATTTTTCACCAATATGTCCCTCATCCCTAGTAAAGTGTTCAGTTTTATATGATATTTCCTGTTCACTGTAATGTTAAACACCTTTTAAAGTGTTTACTGACCATTTTTATATCTTTTCTTGTGAGGCATATGTTTAAATCATTTTAAAATCAAATGTTTGTCTTTTTATTATTTAGTTTAAGAATTCGTAGAATGAGTCATTTGCAAGTATCTTTTCCTCTTTGTGGCTTGTATTTATTTTCATTTTCTTAATAGGGTCTTTACAAAAAAAGTTTAAATTTGTGTCTCATTTATTAATATTTTTCTTTTATGATTTTTATATACTAAGAAATCTTTATTAACCAAAAGTCATGATGATTTTATACTTTGTTTTCTTCTAAAATTGTTTGTTTCCTTTATCTTCAAAGCTTAGATCAATCATCCTTTTCAGGTTAATTTTTTTGTATGGTGTGAGGGAATAATTGAGATTTTTTTTTTCCATGTAGATATCCAGTTATTTCAATACCGCATGTTGAAAAGACTATTATTTTTCCATTAAGTTACTTTGGCATCTCTATGAAAATCAATTGACCAAATATATGTGAATCTTTTTCTGTGTGTGGACTCAATGACCATAACTCATGGGAGCTGATATGTAATGGAGAAGGAGAACAAACCATTAAAAAAGAATGTAAGATAACCACAGAGATTGAGAAGAGACACGTAAAATTATTACTATTTGATCTTGCAACTACCTCTCTCCTGTCCCTTTACCCCCATTCAAGGTAACTACTACACAGGACAGAAATGTTTCCCAGAGTAAGTAGGTTATTTAGGTCATGAAATTTATTTAATCAAAGGAAAAAGTGTGGTTCCTTCATTAGATTTTCTTTGGAAATTGTAGACAACAGCTGACAATCAGGACAGGTGCATATTATGATTTCTGCTTTCCCAGTCTGTTTCTTAGCCCTGGTAAGTCTTCAATTAGATGCATATTGCTACATTAGAAAATTTTCATTCAAGCTCAGTAGCTAAGTATAGATGAAACCATCATGAGAAAAAGCATAATCAGGGTAATTCACATTCATGGTAACTCCTAAAGCTGAGAGTGAATGCATATAGAGAATAATAACACAAGACTAATTGATCTACATGGATAAATAGGATAAAATGGATCCATATTTACCTACATTGGTTCCACATCTGATGTTATTTGAATTTACAGCTTACTTTGAAATGTCCTTTAAAGGTGTTATGTGCTCAATGAATACATTTAAAAATAGTACCAAAGCCTTGACTGGAGTCAAGGCTAGCAAATTTCAGACAATACAGGGGAAAAGATATTTTTATTGTACTGTATTATGGACATATTTATTTCATTTTCCAAAAATAACCCCTACATTTTCAAATAGACATTGCCATTCTACAAGATACTGCTATCAAGAAGCCTCACCTTGTTTTAGATGAAGGCATCTTTATGTCTTGGTGGCCATCTCCTATATTAACAATTTCCAAAAAGCATTACTAATAGTGGTTCACAATGCGCTTCCTGAGACCTAACATGATAGAGTCATAACACGTGGTGTATTCACCCTAGAGATGTATTGAACATTACTTGCACATATAATGCAATGACAATTTTTATAACTGAATCATCATTTCCTTATACTTCTTATTCTTCCATATAACATATATTTTTGTTTACATCATTCTTTTGTTTATTTTCTTATTCTGGGCCATCTGGTATTACCAGAAATTTTTATTTATATTTCTAGTTCTTCAGTAAACTCCATAAAGATAAATACTACAGCCTACCCATTTCTGTATTTTCCAAAGCTCTAATGAAGTACCATGAATTTGGTTATATTCAGTGTATATTTGTTGAAATAATTTTTTTATAGATATTAAAGATCAGGACTAATTCCTTAGTTATATACCAATTATATTATCGACATTTCTCTCTAGTTACATTGCCAGGAACACAATTAAGCTTATGGGCTATCCAAGTCTCAGTAACAAGGAGAGAGATTTGATGGTGTGGGTTGATTAAAATGCTTAATGTTCAATTAGCCTTCTTGGATTAAGTCTAGTAAAGGAAAAGGCAGGTAATTTATAGTTGTATTATGGAGAATATTATTTTACAGAAATCTTAAGAGGGAAATTTGAAAAGGGCATTGATGGCTCAAAACTTAAAATATCTAAGGCATCATTTTGAAACTACAAAATCAGGCAAAAGGACTATAAATATACTGAAAGCGAGTGGTACAGATTAGAAAACTGAAAAATGTAACTAAATTCAATATGAAGAATTTATTTAATCTAGCAGTAATAGGAAAATCTGGACAATATAAATGACTTATAAATCTACAGTGATATCCATTATAATAAGTTACCAACATGAGGAATGCTATGATACTAAATGTAATTTTCTTGAGTCATTACATTTCAAAGACATAGCACAATAGCAAGTATATAAAAATGTGGATATATGAAATGTGAACAAATTTCCCTCACAGGGAAGCAAAGGAAATTATAGCTCCTTGTGAAGTGTTACAAGAATGAAGTCAGTGTTAGGCAGTTGTAAAGCTGGGGGTGGTGGTGATGTAGGGTGTGTCTGTTAGGGTGTGAGTGAAGAGAGTGAAAGTCACTCAGTCACGTCCCACTCTTTGCAACCCCACAGACTGTAGCCTGCCAGGCTCCCCTGTCCATGGAATTCACCAGATCAGAATACTGGGGTGAGATGTCATTCCCTTCTCCAGGGGATCTTCCTAAACCAGGGATTGAACCCAGGTCTCCCACATTACAGGCAGATTCTTTACTGTCTGAGACACCAGAGAAAAACCTGCCCCAAAAACAGATTTTTTTTTTTTAACTTTTTTTTTTGGTGAAGAGGCTGTGCCATGTGGCATGTGGGACCTTAGTTCCCAGACCAGGGATCAAACTTGTGTCCCCTGCAGTAGAAGCATCTCAGAGTCTTAACAACTGGACCACCAGGGAAGTTGTGTGTGTGTACCTAGCAGCAATTGAATGCATCCGCAGAATTCAAAGACCAACTCCGAACATGAATTTGGTGATGTTTGCCATCATCAGAAATAACTTGTTTTAAAAGATTTCTTCTGAATACAGTGCTGCTAAAGCAAGGGCCTTCCAAAATACAGCCACGTTAGGCTAACTTTTTCACAGCTTCAGTTTGAAAACTTCCCACTCGGAGTTGCATCCTATCTCACAGAACGTGGGCTTTGAAGGGAGTCTGGGGTAGGGTCAGTAAGTCCAAATTTCTAATTGGGTGAAACACTGAACAAGGGGATGGTCTGATCTATCTGAAAAGATGTCACACAAATCCACTCATTCTAAAAATCCACACTTTACTTCTGGACTCTTCTGAATGTTCTTCTGAGATATAATCTGAAATTTCATTCATTGGCTCTAGTTCTGTCCAATGGAGTCACAGAGTTTAACACTAATTTTGCACCTCCATTAATACTTTTAAAATGTTTGAATTTAGTTCTCCTTTAAACACTCTATCAATCCAGATAAATGTTTTCAATTGCTGGTATGATATGACTTCCAGATCTCAAGTGATCCTGGTTCTATCTCTTTCGAATGGATTCTTATTTGTCTGTATCTTCAAAGTGTTGTGACTCTCACTGTGATAGAAAAATAGACAAAATATTGGAAGGGCTAATTCATGAAAGAAAAAAATATAAAATGTCAAAAAATGTGCAAAAATATTTACCTTCCATGATAATCAATTAAATGCTAATTAAAGCTAGTCGCCCTTCTTTGCATGGGTAAATTTGGCAAAGATGAAAAAAATACCAATTTTTCACAAGGATGAAGGGAAGCAGACACCACTGTATGCTGGAACAATAAAAGAAAAAAAATCAGAGGAATGTTGAAAAATTCAAAAACAAATATTTATCATATAGAAAAAAATGACAATAGAGGAATGGTTAAATAGATTATGGCAAAATGTAGCAACTGAAAATGTTGTAGGATAATTTAGTGACATTGGGAAAATGTTTGTGATTTCTTATTAAGGAGAAAAGCAAGCTATAAAACAGCACATTTTAAATTTATATAATTTATCTAGTATCTATAGAAAAGTACCAGAGAAATGCCAAGCAGTGTGATATTGAATATCATACTTTTCTGTCTTTTTTTTTAACTATGCAAAATCTAATTTTATTTTATTTTTAAACTTTACAATATTGTATTGGTTTTGCCAAATATCTAAATGAATCCGCCACAGGTATACATGTGTTCCCCATCCTGAACCCTCCTCCCTCCTCCCTCCCCATACCATTCCTTTGGGTCGTCCCAGTGCACCAGCCCCAAGCATCCAGTATCGTGCATCGAACCTGGACTGGCGACTCATTTCATATATGATATTATATGTATTTCAATGACACTCTCCCAAATCATCCCACCCTCTCCCTCTCCCACAGAGTCCAAAAGACTGTTCTATACATCAGCGTCTCTTTTGCTGTCTCATATACAGGGTTATTGTTACCATCTTTCTAAATTCCATATATATGCGTTAGTATACTGTATTGGTGTTTTTCTTTCTGGCTTACTTCACTCTGTATAATAGGCTCCAGTTTCATCCACTTCATTAGAACTGATTCAAGTGTATTCTTTTTAATGGCTGAGTAATACTCCATTGTGTATATGTACCACGGCTTTCTTATCCATTCATCTGCTGATGGACATCTAGGGTGCTTCCATGTCCTGGCTATTATAAACAGTGCTGCGATGAACATTGGGGTACACGTGTCTCTTTCCCTTCTGGTTTCCTCAGTGTGTATGCCCAGCAGTGGGATTGCTGGATCATAAGGCAGTTCTATTTCCAGTTTTTTAAGGAATCTCCACACTGTTCTCCATAGTGGCTGTACTAGTTTGCATTCCCACCAACAGTGTAAGAGGGTTCCCTTTTCTCCACACCCTCTCCAGCATTTATTGCTTGTAGACTTTTGGATTGCAGCCATTCTGACTGGTGTGAAATGGTACCTCATAGTGGTTTTGATTTGCATTTCTCTGATAATGGTTTGACAGTGGGAATTTACTACTTGTCCAATTAGAAATCAAGTAAAAATGAGTTTTAAAACTATTTCAGAAGTGGTCTGATTAATCCTGAACCTTGCTACTCGTTCTTAGACTCTCTTAGCATCTTAGGTCTTAATGACCTTTTAAAATTGCTACTTCTTAGATTGTTCTAAAACCTCTAAATATTTTTTTATAAATACTATTGTTCAGTCATGCTCCTGTCTCTTTTGAACCTAAGTGCTTGGTTTTATGTTTGTTCCTGTCATTCGGTTTCATTGAACCCACACTTTGGACTGTTAAATGTATATATGTATACATATATAGTTGTTGTTTCTTCTATTGCCCCATATTGAAGAGCCATCCACACCTCTGCATGATCCACAGATGCATTTGCATGGTATTAATGTCCTCATCCAACTGTAACACCCTTTTATCCATCAAAGACTGTAGCATAGTATATGACCTTTTTAACTAGAGATGAGACCTATTATAATCATTATCACCAAAAGATATGTTGGACAAGTCACTTTAATTTGAAGCAAAACTGCCACCAAAGATGGAAGACCATTCTGAGTTTATTTCATTGTAGGTGTCATACTTTGGGGGAGGTTCAGGAATTTGGAGGAAAATAATTTGGAGAGATTACAGTGATTTCATAAGCATAGAAAACAGTATACTTGAAGAGTTTTACCAATGTTAGGTGCAAGAACTCTTAACAGGGCATGGTATAAGATGCTACTGGTGTGCACTATACTTGTGTTATTCAAGACTTTTAGCCATGGGATTAGGGTTAGTGAGAATCTTATTTTATTCTTGTCAAGCAATTTAAGGTATTCTTATCACCAGTTACAACTGTTAGAAATTCAAACTTTTGTCATTTACCAACTAGGTGCTATAGTTTCTTGTCCTGAAAAGGAATTTCACATTGACCCAGAAGAAGGTAAACACTGGCAGATCCTCTTCTCTAATTATTTTGTTTTTAGAGCCTCAACTAATCTGCCTTGTTAGACAAACTAGGAAAATCTATATTCTAACTTGCAAAGTATTTTTTCTCAAAACAGCAAACAGTTTCCCATTAAATGAGAAAGAATTTTAGAGTGTGAAATACAATTGGTATTAGGAGAAAAAGTCTTCTATGTGGCTTATAGAAAGTAACATCAAAGGATAGAAAGTACTGGGAAGAGAATATAAATACTGGGAGTTGAAGAGACAGTTCGAGGGGCTTCTCTCCATGAGAATACACCTGTGCCATTTTGGTGATGGACAACCCTTTTATGGCATATTTGGACCTTTTCCCTTGAACAAGTTCACATGCCAATGTGAACAGAGAATGCGAGGAAGATATGAGAGAGAGATTTGTCATTTTAAAATATTAGAACCAGCAGTTTCATTTTTTTTTAATTTTAACATATTATTGCAGCACTGAATAGATCTGAAGACCAAAGGAAAATTGAAAAGAGAGGCTAATCTTTGCAAAGGAAATAGGTGCCCCAAAAGATGAGATGATCAAAGGCAAGGGTCAATCCCTATTATTTTAACCACAGATCATTAAGACATTAAAAGTCATGTTTCTTCTACTGTTGATAAAGTTACTTAGACGTGTTCCTTACTTACTAGTTTCTCTTTTCACTTCCTCTGGAAAAGGAAATCATATCCTCTCGTGACATAATAGAATCTAAAACAACATTTTGCTCCCTAGTTTATTTTGTCCGAGGTGTGGGTACTGACATCCATGTGAAGAAATTTTTTTCTTAAGTGTTCCTGATAAGGATTGTCAATATAAATGAGTCATCCATATATCTGCACAAAACTGAGTGATTTTCTTAAAGGCTATATATCAACATGTCTATGAATATTATGGCAGAGACTGCTGAATGTCCTTTTTGTTTCCTTCTTGGGCACACAGTTAAACAACTTGCCAGGTCATGTGATTGAGTCTGGCCAATAGAATGTGGATTGAATTATGTACACCACTTCTAGACTTGCCTGTAAAACAAGTTCCCCACACTTTCCCCATTGGCAGGCCCATACGGAGGTCTCTAAGTATGCAGTGGAGGGCATAGCCACATGATTGAAGGAGCCTGTGTCTCTCTCTGAGTAATCCTTGGAGACAAGCTGCTTAGAGCAGATCATCTATAGGGGACTCATGTTTTAGAGAGAAAAAAACATTTTATTGTCACTGAAATTTGAGGGGTTTTGGTTATATCTATTAGCCTGCCTCAACTCGCCTCCCCAAGGCAGGAGGAGAAGGGGAAAACAGAGGATGAGCTGGTTGGATGGCATCACCGACTCTATGGACATGAGTTTGAGTAAGCTCTGGGAGTTGATGGACAGGAAAGCCTTATGTGCTGCAGTCCATGGGGTCGCAAAGAGTCAGACATGACTAAGAAACTGAACTGATTAGCCTGCCCCAACTAGGTATTGATTCTGGGTCAAATTTCCCAGGTTCAAAATCTCATTCCATTTCTAGGGAGGCAACCATAGACATGTTACTTATCTGTTATTCAATTTTCTCATATGTGAAATTAAATTAAAGATTTACTGAGAGCAGCCATGCCCATCAGAACAAGAACCAGTTTCCCCCAGTCTCTCCCATCAGGAAGCTTCCATAAGCTTCATGTCCTCATCCATCAGAGGGCAGACAGAATGAAAACCACAGTCACAAAAAACTAATCAAACTAATCACATGGATCATAGCCTTGTCGAACTCAATGAAACTATGAGCCATGCCATGTAGCGCCACCCAAGACAGACGGGTAATGAGGAGAGATCTGACAAAACGTGGTCCACTGGAGAAGGGAATGGCAAACCACTTCAGTATTCTTGCCTTGAGAACCCCATGAACAGTATGAAAAGGCAAAAAAAATATGACACTGAAAGATGAAATCTCCAGGTCAGTAGGTGCCCAATATGCTACTGGAGAAGAGTGGAGAAAGAGCTCCAGAAAGAATGAAGAGACAGATCTAAAGCAAAAACAATGCCCAGTTGTGGATGTGACTGGTGATGGAAGTAAAGTCTGATGCTGTAAAGAACAATATTGCATATGAACCCGGACTGTTAGGTGCATGAATCAAGGTAAATTGGAAGTGGTCAAACGTGATGGCAAGAGTGAACATCAACATTTTAGGAATCAGTGAACTAAAATGGACTGGAATGGCAGAATTTAACTCCGATAACCATTGTATCTACTACTGTTGGCAAGAATCCCTTAGAAGAAATGGAGTAGCTCTCATAGCCAACAAAAGAGTCTGAAATGCAGTACTTGGATGCAATCTGAAAAATAACAGAACGATCTGTTTGTTTCCAAGGCAAACCATTCAAGATCACAGTAATCCAAGTCTATGCCCCAACCATTAATGCTGAATAAGCTAAAGTTGAAAGGTTCTATGAAGACCTACAAGACCTTGTAGAACTAACAACCAAAAAAGATGTCTTTTTTATTATAGGGGACTGGCATGCAAAAGTAGGAAGTCAAGAGATACCTGGAGTAAAAGGCAAATTTGGCTTTGGAGTACAAAATGAAGCAGGGCAAAGGCTAACAAAGTTTTGCCAAGAGAACACACTGGTCATAGCAAACACCCTCTTCCAACAACACAAGAGAAGACTACACATGGACATCACCAGATGGTCAACACCAAAATCAGATTGATTATATTCTTTGCAGCCAAAGATGGAGAAGCTCTATACAGTCAGCAAAAACAAGACCAGGAGATGACTGTGGCTCAGATCATGAACTCCTTATTGCCAAATTCAGACTTAAATAGAAGAAAGTAGGGAAAACCACTAGACCATTCAGGTAATGACCTAAATAAAATCCCTTACAATTATACAGTGGGAGTGACAAATAGATTTAAGGGACTAGATCTAATAGACAGAGTGCCTGAAGCACTATGGACAGAGATTCATGACATTGTACAGGAGGCATTGATCAAGACCATCCCCAAGGGAAAAAAAGTGCAAAAAGGCAAAATGGTTGTCTGAGAAGGCCTTACAAATAGCAGAGAAAAGAAGAGAAAGAACGAAAGGCAAAGGAGAAAAGGAAAGATGTACCCATTTAAATTCAGAGTTCCAAAGAATAGCAAGGAGAGATAAGAAAGCCTTTCTCAGCAATCAATGCAAAGAAATAGAGGAAAACAATAGAATGGGAAAAACTAGAGAGCTCTTCAAGAAAATTAGAGATACCAAGGGAACATTTCATGCAAAGATGGGCACAATAAAGGACAGAAATGGTATTGAGCTAACAGAAGCAGAAGATATTAAGAAGAGGTGGCAAGAATACACAGAACTATACAAAAAAGATCTTCATGACCCAGGTAACCATAGTAGTGTGATCACTCACCTAGAGCCAGACATCCTGGAATGCAAAGTCAAGTGGGCCTTAGGAAGCACCACGACAAACAAAGCTAGTGGAGGTGATGGAATTCCAGTTGAGCTATTTCAAATCCTGAAAGATGATGCTGTGAAAGTGCTGCACTCAATATGCCAGCAAATCTTTTTTTTTTTTTAATTTTGTTTTATTTTTATACTTTACAAAATTGTATTAGTTTTGCCAAATATCAAAATGAATCCGCCACAGGTATACATGTGTTCCCCATCCTGAACCCTCCGCCCTCCTCCCTCCCCATTCCATCCCTCTGGGTCGTCCAAGTGCACCAGCCCCGAGCATCCAGTATCGTGCATCGAACCTGGACTGGCAACTCGTTTCATACATGAGATTTTACACGTTTCAATGCCATTCTTCCAAATCTTCCCACCCTCTCCCTCTCCCACAGAGTCCATAAGACAGTTCTATACATCAGTGTCTCTTTTGCTGCTCGTATACAGGGTTATTGTTACCATCTTTCTAAATTCCATATATATGCGTTAGTATACTGTATTGGTGTTTTTCCTTCTGGCTTAATTCACTCTGTATAATAGGCTCCAGTTTCATCCACTTCATTAGAACTGATTCAAATGTATTCTTTTTAATGGCTGAGTAATACTCCATTGTGTATATGTACCACGGCTTTCTTATCCATTCATCTGCTGATGGACATCTAGCTTGCTTCCATGTCCTGGCTATTATAAACAGTGCTGTGATGAATATTGGGGTACACGTGTCTCTTTCCCTTCTGGTTTCCTCAGTGTGTATGCCCAGCAGTGGGATTGCTGGATCATAAGGCAGTTCTATTTCCAGTTTTTTAAGGAATCTCCACACTGTTCTCCATAGTGGCTGTACTAGTTTGCATTCCCACCAACAGTGTAAGAGGGTTCCCTTTTCTCCACACCCTCTCCAGCATTTATTGCTTGTAGACTTTTGGATTGCAGCCATTCTGACTGGTGTGAAATGGTACCTCATAGTGGTTTTGATTTGCATTTCTCTGATAATGAGTGATGTTGAGCATCTTTTCATGTGTTTGTTAGCCATCTGTATGTCTTCTTTGGAGAAATGTCTATTTAGTTCTTTGGCCCATTTTTTGATTGGGTCATTTGTTTTTCTGGAGTTGAGCTGTAGGAGTTGCTTGTATATTCTCGAGATTAGTTGTTTGTCAGTTGCTTCGTTTGCTATTATCTTCTCCCATTCTGAAGGCTGTCTTTTCACCTTGCTAATAGTTTCCTTTGATGTGCAGAAGCTTTTAAGGTTAATTAGGTCCCATTTGTTTATTTTTGCTTTTATTTCTAATATTCTGGGAGGTGGGTCATAGAGGATCCTGCTGTGATGTATGTCAGAGAGTGTTTTGCCTATGTTCTCCTCTAGGAGTTTTATAGTTTCTGGTCTTACATTGAGATCTTTAATCCATTTTGAGCTTATTTTTGTGTATGGTGTTAGAAAGTGTTCTAGTTTCATTCTTTTACAAGTGGTTGACCAGATTTCCCAGCACCACTTGTTAAAGAGATTGTCTTTAATCCATTGTATATTCTTGCCTCCTTTGTCGAAGATAAGGTGTCCATATGTGCGTGGATTTATCTCTGGGCTTTCTATTTTGTTCCATTGATCTATATTCCTGTCTTTGTGCCAGTACCATACTGTTTTGATAACTGTGGCTTTGTAGTAGAGCCTGAAGTCAGGTAATGCCAGCAAATCTGAAAAACTCAAGAGTGGCCACAAGACAGGAAAAGGTCAGTTTTCATTCCAGTCCCAATGCCCAAAGAAAGGCAATGCCAAAGAATGCTCAAAGTACCTCACAACTTCACACATGTCACTTGCCTGGAGAATCTCATGGATGGAGGAGCCTGGTGGGCTGCCATCTATGGGGTTGCACAGAGTTAGACACGACTGAAGTGACTTAGCAGCAGCAGCAGCAGCACATGCTAGCAAAGTAATGCTCAAAATTCTCAAAGCCAGGCTTCAACACTACATGAACTGTGAATTTCTAGATGTTCCAGCTGGATATAGAAAAGGCAGAGGAACCAGAGAGCAAATTGACACTATCCACTGGATCATCGAAAAAGCAAGAGAGTTCCAGAAAAACATCTACTTTTGCTTTATTGACTACACCAAATCCTTTGACTGTGTGAATCCCAACAAACTGTGGAAAATTCTTAAAGAGAGGGGAATAGCAGACCTGACCTGCCTCTTGAGAAATATGTATGCAGGTCAAGAAGCAACTGGACATGGAACAACAGACTGGTTCCAAATTGGGAAAGGAGTGTGGCCAGGCTGTATATTGTCACCCTGCGTATTTAACTTATATGCAGAGTACATCATGCAAAATGCCAGGCTGGATGAAGCACAAGCTGAAATCAAAATTGTCAGTAAAAATATCAATAACTTCAGATACACAGATGACACCACCCTTATGGCAGAAAGAGAAGAAGAACTAAAAAATCTCTTGATGAAAGTGAAAGAGGAGAGTGAAAAAGTTGGCTTAAAACTCAAAATTCAGACAACTAAAATCATGGCATGTGGTCCCATCACTTCATGGCAAATAGATGGGGAAACAATGGAAACAGTGAGAGACTTCATTTTTGGGGGCTCCAAAATCATTGCAGATGGTGACTGCAGCCATGAAATTAAAAGACACTTGCTCCTTGGAAGAAAAGCTATGACCAACCTAGACAGCATATTAAAAAAACAGAGACATTACTTTGCCAACAAACGTCCATCTAATCAAAGCTATGGTTTTTCCAGTAGTCATGTGTGGATGTGAGAGTTGAACTATAAAGAAAGCTGTGTGCTGAAGAATTGATGCTTTTGAACTGTGGTGTTGGAGAAGACTCTTGAGAGTCCCTTGGACTGACTGCAAGGAGATCCAACCAGTCCATCCTAAAGGAGATCAGTCCTGGGTGTTCATTGGAAGGACTGATGCTGAAGGTGAAACTCCAATACTTTGGCCACCTGATGCAAAGAACTGACTCACTAGAAAAGACCCTGATGCTGGGAAAGATTGAAGGCAAGAGGAGAAGGGGATGACAGGATGAGATGGTTGGATGGCATCACCAACTCGATGGACATGAGTTTGAGCAAGCTCCGAGAGTTGGTGATGGACAGGGAAGCCTGTTGTGCTGCAGTCCATGGGGTTGCAAAAAGTTGGAAATGACTGAGTGACTGAACTGAACTGATATGTGAAATGATTATAGTAACGTTATATACCTCCTAGTATTGCAGGTCACTGAATGCAATATGACAGCCCTTTAATAAAACTGACATATAAGCATAGGTTATTATTACTTTTTTCACTGAAAGATTCTCATTTTAAGATCATATTCAAATATGGGTCTCTTATAGCAGGGATTATCAACCTCTGGGATCAAATGACTGATGAGCTATGGTGGAGCTGATGTAAAAAATAAATAAATAAAGTGCATAATAAATGCAATGCACTTGAATCATCCTGAAACCATCTCTCCTCCCTCGTGTCTGCAAATGATCTTCCATAAATCTGGTCCCTGGTGTCAGAAAGGTTTGGGACCACCATACAGGTTTGCTGCTGCTGTTGCTGCTAAGTCACTTCAGTCGTGTCCGACTCTGTGTGACCCCATAGACGGCAGCCCACCAGGATCCCCCGTCCCTGGGATTCTCCAGGCAAGAAGACTGGAGTGGGTTGCCATTTCCTTCTCTATTGCATGAAAGTGAAAAGTGAAAGTGAAGTCGCTCAGTCGTGTCTAACTCTAGCGACCCCATGGACTGCAGCCTATCAGGCTTCTCCGTCCACGGGATTTTCCAGGCAAGAATATTGGAGTGGGGTGCCATTGAGTACTCTAATTTGTAAAATGAGAATCTATCCATATATGATATTCAACTTCAAGACTGCCGAGTTTTCTAGAAAGGAAATAAGGGAGAATGGAAGAAATGAAAGGAAAGGAAGGAAGTAATGAAAGAGAGAGGGAAGAGAGAATGCAGCCTTCTCTATTTTAAGCAGCTTGTGTACTAACTCAACTTTGCTAACAGGTCTAACATAGCAAGATAAGCTATATACCTCAGCATCAGATAGTTAATGTTGATAAAGCAAATTTTGGAGGCTGACCAACATCTTCTCTTGCCATTGTCTACAGTAGTATCCCAGAAGTCTTTCTGCCTTGGATATTGAATCTCTCTCTCCCACTGCCACTCAACTTTTTTCCCCTCCTTCAATGACACATATTCTCTGGCTTTGTTCACCTCTCCTCATTTGTCTTGTCATAAAAGTAAACCAAACTGAAATATACCAGTAGTCCTCTGCCACTTAGTAAGCTTTATTCTAAGGCATGATGCTTATAAATAAAGTAATATGAAGCCAGGGGAAAATAAAACCTCACCAAATGCACAACTGTGCATTTACAGTTTCTTCTATAAATAGATGAAGATTACAGGTTTTTAAAGTGAATGAAAGACTACAGCAAAAATTGTGTGAACTCAGAAAAATGAGTGAAGCATAAAATATACTGTATGTAATAGAAATGGGTATTTACTCAGTAGCAATAACAACAAAGTTAAACACAGGGAAGTGATTGCTTTGTAGGTTAGATAACAAGAAACCATGAAATGCCCTGCTTTTAGTCCCTTTGGAGTTTCTTAGAAGAAACTGCTCACTAGGTAGGCAAATATTGGCTATTTATTTGTCAAGATGTTCTTCACTTTTATGAAAGTGAGCTTCTATTTTTCTGAAGTCTCCAAGGCAGGAACAAAAGGAAACCTATCCATGGAAAAAGAGGAGCCTTTTTACTCCATAAACAAATCGTGCCTACTCTGAAAAGAAAAAGAAAAAAAAAAAAAAAAGGTAGAGAACAACAAAAGTAAATGATGTATTCTGCAGTGTTACGATGCCCAAGGACAGTTCTGATTTGATGCCTTAGCAATTTACATGGAATTTTACTCTAGTGGATTCTCTAAGATTCAGCAAAAATAAGCAATAGGACAATATGCTGTCTCTGAGCCATTTCAGAGCCTGGTGCATATATTTCAAAATTCTCTTCTAACAATATCACATGAATGGGCTGTAAAAAAAAAAAAAAAAGCCTTTCAATCTTCCTGGTGATTGAGTCTTGTGGGGCATTTGATTTACCACCCAGAGAGTACACAGACTCAAAGATCATGCGTAGTACAGAGATGAGTGTGAAACCAAAGGGTAATATTTCAGCTGCCATTGCAGATGTCTTATTTCATTAACCCAGGCAGCTGAACTGCTGCCAGAGATGAGGCTCTGGGGACAATTCAATGATAGGACCTGCCAGTTATACCAGGTAACCTCTGTATTCAACAGCCCTTAAGAGTATCAGTGACTTCATCATCCTCGATAACAAAAGATGACACTGACTTTTATCCATCCATTCTTTAATCCTCGAATTTTATGACAATAGGACATGGCTTAGAGTTACCAACAAACATCAATGATAGAAAGTGTTAGTTGCTCAGTTGTGTCCAACTCCTTGTGACCCCATGGACAAGGCTTCTCTATTCATGGGATTTTCCAGGCAAGAATACTGGAATGGATAGCCATTCCCTTCTCCAGAGGATCTTCTGACAAAGGATCAAACCTGGCTCCTGTATTGCAGGCAGATTCTTTACCATCTGAGCCACCAGGGAAGCCCATATAGATAACAGAGAGTATTAGCAATTACTGAACTATTACTTCAATTATACAAATATTTCTATAGTTCAGTGGAAGAATTGTTTTGATCATGAGTAGAATCAACATTAATTGGAGCCCTTGGCTTCCAGGAATAGTCTTCCAATAAGTCAGTATGCATTTTCCAGCTACTATTCTGTGCTAAAACAAATAAACAATGTAATGGAGAAAGTACTAAAGAAAGAGACATGAGATTAAGTCTCAGTACTGCTATTAGTCTGGTTTATAGCCACTGGCAAGTCGCTTCACCCCCACCAGTCAATTTCCTCAAATCCAAGATGCAGGAGTTGGATGGTTTGGTCTCCAAAGCCCCTTGCAGTTTTACAAGTCCAGACAATGTACAAAGGCTGGCACTGGCTCCTTCAGTCACAGGATCTATGTATACTATGAAAATGATGAGGTCTTTCCTTTTAAAACTGCAGTCAAGGAAAAAGCATTTTCCCCTCTTGGCCCTGGGACTATAAATTATTTATTGTGCTAAGACATGCAAACAACTACACTGAACAACAGAGTTTGTTCTTTGCATTTGACATGCCACGCTAAACACTTTTTTTTTAATGAGTCATCTGATTATAATATTTTCTTGCTTACTGAAATTAAACTGAGCTTATAATTAATGTCCAGTTAACACCACTAGGTGAAGTACTTTAGTGTTTTTTGTTTTTGTTTTCTAAGGAAGTAATGAGTGATTCTCTTCTAGTGGCTTTATACTTCTGGAAAGGTCAGTGAGGTCCCCAGTTCAGACTCTTGTTCCCACGTGAGCTGATACATTCCAAATCTTCAAGGAGCAATCTCCTTATATAATTTTCTCTTTTTCACAATGGTCACAGTTCTTTAGCCATATAATAAACAACATGCAAATCAGAGTTTGCTTATGGTAAAGACAGGCTTATTTGAATAAGGGGACCAGTGTTCATTCACATCAGTGTGAATGGAGCTTGATGCGATGTTTTTCAATGTGACTTTAGCTGAACTGCAATCGGCAGAGCCTGTGATACAGATTGCTGTACTTTCAGGTCTGATTAGTGACTGCCGTGGCATATAATTGTGTCCTCAGTTCTGGATGTAGCAGCTTCTCTAGCTTTATTCTTTTGGCCAGCTGCTGATTGTGTTTTACATACTCTTAGCAATCAGTACATTTAATCTGGATCTTCTTTTTTCTTCAAGATTCAAAATGTAACCCAACAAATTTCAGATCAAGTCTAAACTAGATTTTCTATAATTCATACATATCAGTGAGAAATACAGGTTTGCCTGTATACCTTTGTATACACACAAACACGCATGAATACACATATATACACAGAGACTCTATGTGCATATATACAAACATCCTTCCAAATTGTTTTTTCTTTGATAGATTTGATAACAATGTAAAATCATATATTTTAAAAGGTTCCTAACATTACTACCATGTAAATAACTACTACTTATAACTTAGAAAGGATTCAAACGTTAATTTTAAAAACCCTTTTAAAATTTTATTGCTTTTCATCAAGGATTCTGCAGAGTTAAAAATAATATTTACTTTATTATTTTTAGTTTGCACATTTTTATGTTCATTTCAGAAAATCGTGGCCATTTCCAGAGTCCATTTGCCTAGAGCCTGATATGGAAATATTTTTATTTTTTACAAATATTAATTAACTTCTGAGATACATACATATCATTGATAAATAAGTTTAGTCAAATTTTTCCATGTTTAGATGCTGGGAAAAATCCCTTTTTAGTTAACTAGAACCTGTGATGTGGACCAGAAATTTGCACAAAAAGTTCTCTCCTTGAATTTTGCTCCTTTACCATTCACTTCTCTATCAGTAAACCTTAGGTGGAAAATTTCTCAACATAGGACAAATTAGACTTTGTATTTCCACTAGCAGTAGAAAGCTCAGGGTAAATGGGACTTTCCTAGTAGCCCAGCAGTTAAGACTCTGTGCTTCCAATGCAGGGGATGCAAGTCTGATCACTGGTCAGGGAACTAAGATCTCACATGTTATGGGGCATAGCCAAAAAGTAGAAATAAATAAAATAACAATAAGAATAATCCAATAATTTTAAAAAGAAGAACAGGAAATGGAAGCAGAGAATGTTAAGACTGCAAAGAAAAATAAGTCACATAATTCTATCAAAATGATAATGGCACTGGAAGTCATTCAATCAGGCCTACACAATAAGAATAATCTGATTTTTGTTTCCCAATCTTAGCAGAAAAAGGAGATAAGAGACAACAATAAAAAGTATAAAATGGGTTTAAGGAAAAAAAGGGAAGGAGAGGTGCCCCCTTACCCCTCCAAAGGAAACACTGCCTATTCTACACATATCTACCATCACAGACTGAGGGATACAGGGCTTCGCATAAGTCTCCATTCACAGACCATCACAGTGAGGCAGGAGAACACGGATGTTTTTTGAAGTTTCTCAGTAAAACAAATACGGTTGGCCTTCCATTTACCAGAAAACTAAATCAACTACATTATGTCATTCCTTGAAACACTCTGATAACCAAGGTTTCCTTTTTATTTAAAAGTGGAACTTCTGTATCACAACAGGGGGGAAAAACAGTCTGTATTACAACCGTGACATTTTCATCTGTTTATTTTTCTTTGAGTGGGCATTTCTATCCATCATTAGCTTGCAAAAACTAACATATATACAACTGAAAATCACATGAGGAAACAGCAAAAGAAAAACAATAACAATTTCAACAATGAAAGTGGCACTTGGTCATTTTTATGGATGTGAGTACTGAGGTATTGAAATGGCAGAAGAGAAGAGGAAAGAGGATTTTGCACAAGAGGACCCATTTTAAGGACAGCTAATGGCAGGATTTAGCACTGGTAGAGACCTACAGAGAGCTCCTGAGTTGAAAAGTTATCATCGCTTGCAGCCTCCGAAACAGGCTTAGTTGAGCCCAGCTTTGTCCTCTGAATACTGGTAAGGATGTCTTTGGTCTCTGAGCTCCTCTCTCAGTAATTTAACCCTCTAATATTTGACAAGCAATGAGTGTCTGGAGAACAAAGTAATCTTAAGATGGAGACAAGAAACTATATTTCTTGGCTTATATTCCTTCCTGTTGTCCCTTTACCTCATCTTTTCCCCACCTAAATGGAGTCATGGGAAAAAAATCAAAAGTATCCTTTGTTCACAGGGTCCTAGTCTATGGCCAAGACCATCCTTGGGATACTTTCTGCATAATCTTGATATAATACATTTATTTGGCACTGAAATCAATTGGTTGCTAGTCTACACAAATGCTATTCTATACAAATATTAGCAAGGGGAGCAACCTGGAATATATTAGAGCAATTAACAAATCATAGATCATCTGCTAATATGTCAGAATGTGTAGGTAATAGCCCAGTGGGGTGGTCACGGGTATCACATGAGACAGCATATGTGAAAGACTCTACATGACAAAGCACTTTGGATATCAAGGTCATTATTATTGTGTTATTGTGGTATAGCAATTGATACACTCTGGGTAAAATAAACCTCCAAGAAGGCAAAAGCTCCAGTCAAATTAAATACAAGAAATCATTTCCTCTCCATGTCTAACAGTTGGCACTTGGCAATGATAATGTAATGTGTGGAGAGACACATCTAGGGCCTATAAAATAGAAATTTGAATATACAAATATATATTATGAAGTATGGTAGGATACAAATTGATGTAAAAATATGCTTTGCTTTCCCTGTTTCATGATTTTAAAAAGCATCAAATTTTGTGTTGTTGGATGTTGTAGTAGAGTTAGTAAACCCTTTTGGTTATGTTTTAAGAATGTTTTCACAGTATATGTTATTACAGTGTTGGTATATTATATGTTAAATAGCTTTCTGAAATATTTAGGACTTGACCAAAAATAACTAAACATTAATACAGATCATTCTAGTAATATGTTTAGTTATATTTGGGGGGGGGCGGTAGTAAGAATGGAGTGATGAGAGTAGAAAGTCATCAAGATTTGCTAGTTGGCCCATTCTGAACGAAGTGTTTGAGATCGTCAAGTAATCCTGATGGGTAGGATGTCCATGGTATCTTCCTCGTTAATAAGGAAATGGCCTGAGGCTTTATCTGTTGGAGGTACTGTTGGAAGAGGGGAAGTCAGAAAGAGGTTTCTTCCCTGCCCCAAAGCCAAGCTGTCACTGTGGCAAGTTTACCCAGAGAGCATTTCTTGGGTCAGTGTTTGACAATCAATCCTTCTTCAAGATGGTGGAGCTGCTCAGGCTCAGGAGACTAGAATCAGTAACCTTGCCTCATGAGGCCAAATCCCAGGGATTTTGGAAGTTATACACTGTCCAAGAATCCTGGGCAGCTATCTTGAAGGATAATCTTCCAATTTCTTAGGTCACTGTTGTCATATTACTGGCCTTCATTTCAATTCCAGTTAAATTATAAAGTGCAATATGTAATGTTGAACCTTCAGAAAGAACGTAATGAGCACAACCAGCGTCCCGAGTTCAAAATCCCAAGTTCAAATTACAGGTAGAATCACCATCCATATCTGAGAATGTACAGAAACTTGATCATCGTTGTCTTTATCATCACCATCATCAGCATCAGCATCATTAGCATCACAATCTCAGCATCATGATCACGTCAAGTGGTGTGGCAAGGTCAGAAAAGCCAACATCAAGACACTGTCCAGTTTGGGTGTGTAAATATTATCCTGTGTTTCTTGGCCCATTTAGCAAACACTTTCTTTTCAGTGATAAACCTATGCCCCCCATATGGGGCATGTTCATGAAGAAAATATTCATCACATTCATCTCTTCCTTGTTCATAGTAATGGTAGGGGACTTTTCTATATCCTTCTGTCCTAGAAAAGAAAAAAAAGAAAAGGAGAGAAAGACTGAGATGAAAAATGAAGCACTCATTTATTAGAATCCATTATGTGCCCAGTAAATGCATTACTTGCAAACCCATGCCTGATTCTTGTCCATGAACTCAGTTAAAAGCTATTATACACAAAAGCTTTTAGAAAGACATACTAGGCCCTTAGTGCTTTAATAAATCAAATAAAATTTATGTATCACACCAATTATATGCAAACATAGAGCCATTCTTTGAGGGAGGAAATGGTGTATAATGGAAACAAACTTTGGATAACCTGATTGCTTTAGCAGAGCTTGAGGAAGCTTAATGATTTTCAGAGTAAGATATTTGGTTCATCTGTGCTCCATTATGCTTATAGTTAAAGTAGAAATATTTGATTATGAAGACTGTGGCTTAGGTACCATTTGACAATACTATTAAAACACTCTCTGAATGATACTGTGCCAATTGTTGGTAGGGAAATCTATTTCATTACCTTGATGAAGCATGGAAGGTTTGTTTTATTATCTAATTAGAAACTATCCTACCAGCAGGGATATACTGTGGATAAACACATGCATTTTAAATAAGGATCTGACAGATTACTCACTTAGCAGTGAAATATAATTTCCAGGAATTCTTGTTAAGTATCAGCTTCTCTGAGGCTTCAGGACATTTTGTCCTTCAAGATCAAATATAACCATTGAGTAGATAGCCATTCATCAACCATTAGAGTGGCAGAAACAACAAACCTGTTCTGCAAATTAAATAACCATTGAACTTGTTCTGTATTTTCAAGCCACAAGTCCCTGACATGCCACAGACTAAGGGAAAAATGTTCCTTCTGACATTTGACATTAGACTGTGGTAAATATTTTTCTTTTCATCATCCCTAAAAGTCACAACTTGATGCACTGACAATAAAATGTCATGTCAGCAAAGAATGCCAGGAAAAAAATTGTTGCTTTATCTGTTTCTCAGATTTATGGTATTAAAATGAATTGTGATATTTTGACAAGATATCAGAATTGGAGATGCATAAAAATAACTTCCTGTGATCTTACTTGCAGTAGGTGTCATTTATCATCCCGTAGACGTGAATGCCGTAACAGGCATCCATGGCCAGAATGAAGGTGAACCACCCCGTGCTGAGATAGGAGCCAGACTGGACTCTGTGGGAAGAATGAAAAAAACAAACGACAAACAAAACAACACAGAAGACATACACAGAGCAACAGCAAAGTGTGAGGAGAAGTGAGCAACCTTTCATCAAAAACATAGCACTTGTTATCAGGAAAAAAACATAAGGAAACTTGACAATCTGTCAAAGATACACACTTATTTTGAATTATCTCTGAATAGTTTATAGGCATACTCTCACTCTTACTACCTTAAGCCTAGAAGCTATGTTGTATGGAAGAGAAGCCATATGGCAAATATCTGGAGTCAAATAATCCTGCTCCCTTCAGGTGAAAAATAATTTATTTGACTTTCCGTAAGACACAAATTAGTGCTGTATATCAGAGGACAGGTTTTCTCAAGTTGCTTGCAGCCCTGATGGGAGCTGAATGATAATGGTGTTATCTTACTTACCTGGACATATCACTTCCTTGGAGGCTTGCTGGGCTTCTAAGTGGAAATTGGATGCAGTGTGAGTGAATGACTTGGTCTGTGAAAGCATTTGAAAAGTTTTCCTTCACTGTTTTCCTGGCATCATGAGACAAGATTTTTCCTTTATAAGACCTGTGTTACCAATCTCCTAAACATGTTTTAACTGAGCACCTACTATGCGCCCATCACTGCTGTAGATGACACAGATATATAAATACAGTAAGTATCAAAACAAGGCTTTCTGTCTTCACAGAGGCTAGAGGATTGGATCTGAAGATGGCTATGTTATAACGGTTGATCAGGGAAGGGCTTTTTGATAATAGACACAAAGATATGGGGAAAAGAGAGGGCAGGAGAGGTGAATGGGAAGAAACTATATGGGCCTACTGGGAAGGCAGCCTCATGTGGGCAGTTTTTCAACCCCCTCTTGGTCACCTAAGAATAGGCCTTGGGCCTGGAACACTTCCTTACCAAGGAGTTTTCACAGCCTGTGCTGGACGTACCACCTTGTGTGAAAGTAGCCTCTTCTGTTTCACACTCAGTGTGTACTCCTTTGCTCTGCTTAAGTGACATATAGCACCTGGCCAACCTCACTGCTCTAATTGTTCCCTGCAAAAAGGGGATGGGCTCCTTTGTTCTGTGGTGCAGGAGGGCTGCATGCAGGCCAACAGCCCTGTGTCAGCTGCTGGGAGGGACCTGCTCACTGTGTACTGATGTCCACTCTTACAGCTGACCTTGCTCTGTCTCTTCTTTGTGTGAGGAGAGCACTGTTCCATGCAGTACTTGACTGTGTTGTGTTTTCTTTGGTGGCTCCAATACCAAGATACAGTGGGCAGAAGTGTTTGGATTTCTACTCCTGATGATGAGCAACAGATGCCACTTGCTCAACAGACCATATGATGGAAGAGTGTTCCAGGAAGTGTTCAATATCACAGATATGAGGATGTGTGCTTGTATGTTTAAGAAAGAGATGGGAAGTAGAATAACTGAAGGGGTAGAGAAATTAGATAAGTGCTGATTTGAGGTGTCTGTCAAGTTGCAAATGGTTCAAGGGAATGTTGGATGAAAAGCTGGATCTCCATATTTGTCTTTGGCCAAGACAACCCAATCTATCCAAAACAGATGACTGCCAATCTCCTTAAAACTTTCCCCATGGGGGCATCTGGGTCACCCCAGGTTGTTTGGCAACTGTGTAGCACCACTTTCTAAAAAAGACTAAATTTCCAGTCTTCCACCTAGATGTCTTGGTGAACTGGCACACTGTCCTCTCTCCTCCTCCACTTCACCGCTGGCACAGCACTCCTGCCAGTAGTTTTCCCCACTGATGTCCAACATCCTTGCTGCAGTTCTCCAGGACCAAGCCATCAGTGTGCTACAGTTAGGACCCTGAATCCTCTTATTCTTTCATAAACAGGTACCACTTAGTATCAAATCTCAACAGGTAAGCATTTCAGGAGCAAGGAACTCACAGCGAGGGTTGATAACTGGATTTTAGCCTTTATTTTCTTCAACTTTGGTTGATTTGCAAGAGAAACAAACCCAGTGCATCTATAGCCACCCCCTCTGCCTATTTGTCACCGAGTCTGAAATGCCAATATGTAAAATGACTTCCTTTGTATCTCCTGGTGTGTCTTCTAAATGGAAAACATTCCAGAAACAGTACCACATTGAGTTACATGCACTTTCCTCTGTGACAGGAACAGTTGCAGCAGCATGGGTTAGGAACAAGTGCCAAATGGGTGGGAAGACATAGCACAGGGAGGGGAAGATAGAAGAGAGCAACTTTGCCTATAATACAATGCAACCTGCAGTCAACCCTGCAATTCTGGTGTCTGAGGAGGAACAGCAATAATGGGAAGTGCTTAAAGCACCATCTGCTGAAAACGTCATTTGAAAATGGGGAGAGATCAGAATAGACAGGAGTCTTGACCAAAAGCTCCTAAATAAGATCTAGAAATTTAATCTACATACTGATTTTTTTCCAGTTATTCTTCTGTTGAATTGTATTTTTTCCCCTCTTCTTGCCTTTTCCTTCTACTTTTCTACCTTCCAATCCTCCCTATCCATTCTTCATTACTAGGCTGACCAAGCATTAGTAATGATCATAAAAAATTACAGCATTTATTTGCACATGATGAGAAATGACAGGTCTCACATATTTACCCACTTATTCACCTTTTTTAACAAACATTCATTGGGATCCTATTATGTGCTACCGACTATACTAGAAGTTGGTGATGAATATCAAACATTTTCTTAAAGAGCACACAGTCTAGTGGGGGAGGCCACACATGTTAAAGCAAATAATCACAATATAGGGTAACAAAGCAGAACCTGTGTGTTTCAGAGTTAATACCAAGCACAGTAAAGAACTGAGTGAGGGTATCTGGTTTCCCATTCCAGCTGTGACATGACTGGAATGTGAAGCTTTGGACAACTTAGCTTCTTTGGGGCATCTTAGTTTCCTTTTCCCTAAAATGAGATAGTGTAACTAAGGCTTATCTAAGGTTTACTCTCATTTCAAAATCAAACGATTCTGTGATCATCACTCACGATAGTCAATCTGTTTTCATCTTTAGCCATGTGGCAGTTCCATGCTCCATCCATGTAGGATGTGTAACTAACAAGCATATAACACAATTGGTCAGGTCACAATAAATGCACATTTGTAACATGGGAATGCCTTGGAGTGCCTGGGGTATATATGGAAAGGCTGTACAGTTTTATCTGGCAGTAGTGGTGGCTACCTTCCCTCAACTTTTGGAGGGAAGGTGGCCCTTCCCTCCAAATATGGAAAACTTTCCATATCTTTCTCTTTCACACAATTGCTCATAGAAGGTGCTGGAATGGCTGTCTAAAACCAAAGACACCACCATACCATTGAGGGTAAAGATTAATTTGAGTGAGAAAAAAATTCTACATTAAGTCAAATTGGTTTTCTTTTTAGTGTTCTTCTAGGAGCTGGTCCCTCCACATAGTTGGTGTCAAGGACCAAGATAGCATCAGAAACCTGAGACAAAGGGAGGATCGCTCATGAGACATATGGACCCCTACTTGGCAAAATAAGCTCCCTTGGCTCTTTCTGGTCCAACCCACATAGTTGTTTCTGAGAGTCCAACAGCCAGACTTTCCTAGCAGAACCCTCAAAGGATAAATAGGGTACTGTTGTCAAAGTGATTTCTCTATGTGTTGTCTTCTCTTTACCATAGGAAAAGAGGGTCAAGAATTTCAGGGTTTGGCCTCTGGTCAAAGATCTTTCCATCTCTCCACCTAATAAGGAAATTTTTACCCCATTTCTGATGTCAATGGGTTTTAAGCTTCAACCGATTTATTTTGTTTTTGGAGAGACAGCATAATAATTAGCTTAAAAGCTCTTCGAGCAAGCTGTGTTGCATTAGATTCAGACTAGGAGGTTCATATGGCCCAAGTGCCCTGTCCTACGACCATCACTTAATTAAAGAGTTGCATTTCCCCCCCGCCACTGGTGCCTCTGACATATTTGGATGTAAAATCATATGAGGTTTCCTATCCATAATACTTGCCTGGGCTAGCAAAGTGGTTTCTTCTCAATACTTCCAGCTAATATCCATATAATGATACTTTCAGTGGAAGAATGGCAGCTGCTGGATTAATAGAGGAATTCTTCCAAATAAATGAAGGGGCTTCCCTTGTGACTCAGTTGGTAAAGAATCCGCCTGCAATGAGGGAGACCTGGGTTCGATCCCTGGGTTGGGAAGATCCCCTGGAGAAGGGAAAGGCTACCCACTCCAGTATTCTGGCCTAGAGAATGTCATGGACTATATAGTCCATGGGGTCGCAAAGAGTAGGACATGACTGAGCGACTTTCACTTCACTCCAAATAAATGCCCTGATGATCTGGGTTCCTAAGGGAATTCATTGGCCTGGATGGCACTGCATCTGGGAATTCTTGTAGCTGCACCATTTATAAACTCTCCTGCTGTGTGGGTATACTAGAAAGGAGGAAGTATAAATTTTACACCCCAGTTGACCTTTTGGAGGTTTAATAGAATCAGCGACAAAAAGACTTGAGCTGATACATGTGAAGTTGTTTATGCTTCTTAGCTTGGAGAGACCTAGTGATAACTATCAGATGCCTTAAGAAATTCCAAAAGGGTCACCTCTTGGGCCAAATATTGTCTTGTAATTTGTCAGTCATGCACATAGCACTGTGTACTAGCTGGCCATCAGCCACGGCACTTTTTATACCTTCCACAATTGGGGATCGATAAAAACAATTATTGTTACCTACAAATAAACAATCAAGATTCCCATAGGGATGATAAGAGAATGTTAGCCCCTAATTCAGTACAATAGGAAAGCTTAAATTAATGCAGCAGAATAATGAGCCATGTTGGGGGAGCGGGAGGGGGAAAGGCAAGAGTATTAAAAGGAAGCTATCAATCATTTGTTTCACCAGCCAACTTCGCATCCCACTGCTCCTTGGTAATCAAGACACTTACCACTTGGAAACTGCTAAAATTTACTTGCTCATCTCTTGGAAAAATGATACTGTCAACACCTTGATGTAGCACATGTTTGAAGGCATATCATTTAAAATATGATTTTTCATCTACTTTATTACCAATAAAATATAAGCTACCATGCCCCTTGAAGTTTACCCCTGTTCCTCGATGCTAAAGGCCATCACATGGCCACAGGTGTATGTTGTCTGTCATGCTAGCCTTATTTTTTTTACTAATCCCAATATCTTCATTCACCTGCACGCTTGCTTCTGAGCATGTTCCCTCATCTTCTCATTTCTGGAAACATACTGCAAAGCATTTTTTTCCTAATGCCCGGCAAGCTGGAACTTTCTAGTGAGTGACATGGGATAATTCCAGAGGAGGAACTGAGGAAACAGAAATGGTTACTTTTCAAAAGAAAGCTGACTTACACTGAATTAATCTATTTACAGAATGCTCTCATGACTGAGTGACTAAACACACACATACATAGGATGCTCTAATTATTGAGCACCATTATCTCAATGACTTGGATTCTGAACTCAAGAAGCTTATACTTTGATGGACAAAATAATAGCACTTTCCCTATATCAGGGTTTTTTAAATCTTGCCCTGCTTTAGATGCGATAATTCTCTGTTGTGGTGTATGCCCTGTGTAAGAAGTTCTCTTGCACATTTCACCAGATTCCTCTTTGTTCCAAGCTCCTCTGAGCTCTAAGAGGACAGTAGACTTCTTGACTTGCTGGTGCATGGTCTTTGGCCAAGAGAGATTTGCCATGGGGATGTCTCTGACCCCAAATCAAGGCTCTCCAGGCTCTGCTTATGTACATTCCCATACTTTCTGCTCACTGTCCCACTGGCTTTCCTTACCTAGCCAAGCATCTTGACAAGTCTATCTGAAGCCATTCAGGTCTGGTGTATACTGAATTATTATCTTACCTTGCAACACAGCCCTAAGAATCAACATACTTACTTGGCCTAAACCCAAAGGGAAGTCCCTAGCCTACAATGGGGGCTGTGCAATGCGGAAGGGAAACCAGATCAGGGACCAAGGATGAGGAATCCAGTTGCCTCCATCTCTGTGGCTGCCGCCTCTTCACAGAATGGTTCCTTTGGGGGCCTTTGTTTCTACTGTTTCTAATCCATTTCTTCTACGATCCAATGCAAACAAGGCCCAGGGCATTCCAAGTGAAAATTTCAAAAGCATAATAATCATTTATCAAAGCCCAAAGGGGATCCAAACCCTTCCTACAATGAGGGTTTACTGGAGAGCACAATTGTGGCAGCAGTTTCTGCTGAAATCTGCTATACTCAGGAGCAAAAAGGGATTTTTAAAAAAGACTTAATCAATATTTCATATCTTATTTTAACACTATTGGACCTCAGTTCTCTCATCAATATACTACACTGGCAGGATAAATAAAAATAGTAAAGTGAGTTTCTATATACCTTCCTAGGGAGAAGGAGTATCTGGCAGAATACAGATTATTCAATTAAAAACATTCTTCTATTTTTTTCAAAAGCACATGGATAATGAAAGAATATATTTAAACAAAGACACTGGCCAGGAAAAACAGCTGATGATTATCAGTAGCACCTTGGGATTCAATCTAATATTGTGAACCAGTCTAATGGAAGCAGAGCTCAAAGTGTGGAAACAATTTCAGCTGTCCCCAAGTCATATATTTTTGTATATCATTCGATAGTTGGGAGCTATGGTAATACTCTAGAGTTTGCCCATTATATTAACAGTATATATTTGTACTATCTATCAATGGGATGTGCCCAGCAAATCTTTAGGCAGCAACAACTTTCTGCAAATCAGGTGGCAGAATTCTCCATCTGGGCTTGAATCATTTACAGATGGACATAAACTTTTCAAATGGATAAAAATGTCATACTGAGGAAGATTCCAAAAAGAATGCACTGGACAAAAGGAGTCTAGGTCTGGAGAATAATGAAATATGGACCCTGGGCAAATGGAGAAAGCCATAAATTTTTTAAGACTGTACTACCATCCCGATCAGCTAATGCAAAAATGCCTGAGCTAATCAGTAGACACTTGGACTGTAAATATAACAAATAGTTTTCCTAACATAGAATCAACAGGACTCTGACTAGTGATGAATGCAACAAAATTGTACAAAAGGAGCATAATAAGAAATGACTGTGTTCTTTGCAAAATGTACATTTAAAAGTAAAATGGTTCAGCTCCCAAAGGTATGATTTATGGCTGCTGTAGAAATAGAAGATACCACTCACCAAAATTACTTTGTTCATTCATCTCAGAAATTAGAAGGTTATTTTGCTCCTGCCCTTGGGCTTTAAAGCCCCTTCAATTGGAAACGTTGATTTCTGGGATTTCATTCAATTTTTTAAATGAACAATGGAACCTCAGGAATGACAGGGACGGATAATGGAGGTCTCTTTGGACCACTTCATTAAAGCAGGACTAGATCCTTAACCATTCAGTATTGGCTGAATTGTATCCCCTCCAAAATTTTATGTTTAAGTCTTTACCCTCGTTTTGACGGTGTTTGGAGATGGGGTCTTTGGAGGTAATTAGGTTTACATGAGGTCATGAAGTTAGGGTCCTACTGATGGTACCACTGTCCTATATGAAGAGGGAGAGACCAGATGACCCTTCATGTTACATGAGGACATAGCAAGAAGGCCACAAGCCAGAAGGAGATTCTCACCAGAAACCGACCATGTTGGCACCTTAATCTCAGGCTGCCAGCTTCCAACACTACTAGAAAATGAATTCCTATTCTTTAAACCACCCAGAGTATGGTATTCTATTATAGGAGCCCAAGCAGACTAAGACAACGGGTACCTCTTGGGGCCCTTCCCCAACAAACATAACCTCCTACTCTTTCTGAACTCCCAAGTCTAGTCACATGGGTCCATTTATGGCTCCTTAGTACATCTTGTACCTATCAGATTCTTCCTTTTTCTCTCTTGACTTGTGTACATTTTCCTTCTTCCTGAAATGCTCTCCCCACATCCTCTCCAGTTTCTAATCTTATCAAGCTTTGATTCTGCTTACCCTCGTCCATTAAAGAAAGATTTGGTGAGTACACTGTAGGTGTGAGGCACTGTGCCAGGCAGTGGAAAGACCAAGCTGCCCTTGATCTCAACTCAAGGTCAAGGTGGGGAAACAGACTCAGTGACTGGTTTCAAAAATAGGGCCATCGAGAGAGTAATCCCCTTACAGGTGTTATGAGAATACTGAGGGAAGAGAAACAGATCCTGCTGGAGGGAACTGGGGAAGGTAGGAGGTAAGAGCTGAGCTCCAGACTAAGGGTAAAGACCAAGCAGATAAAGGAACAGGAGGAGACCTTTCAGGCAGGAGGAATAGGCTATGGGACTGCACTGAGGTATGCGAGTAACCAGAATACACAATAGTTCTGCTAGGCCTTCTAATCTGGAGCAAACCTCAAAGCATCATCAGTACTTAATTTCCATGATAAATTATTGTTTAGAGACAGGATGCACAACTAATGCTGATTTATTTATCTTCTTTACATTATGTTTTGAAATATTAGAGATACCTTGATGTTTTATATACCTAGTTTTTTCAGCTGAAGGAAATTTATGGATCTGGCAAAAGTATCCAGGGGGAAAGTGGCAGAATTATATTTTTACTTCCTCATTAAATTCCTCATTAATTCAGAACTGAGAAAAATGTAAACAATATATGATGAAGAATAAAAACAATTAAAAAATGTGTGAGGCTATTGGAAGTACCCAGTGGTATTCAACTGTGTTATAAACTAAGTTACAAGTCATGAGCAAATGCATCTAATCTCCGTGTAGTCTCCAAGCAGACATCCTCAGTATACACCCAAAGGCTCTCAACTTGCTCCACTTAAAAAGGAAACAGTTTTTACATAAACATTTAACTTACCAAGAGTTTTTAAATTATTATTCTTGGACATGAAAATGGATACCATTGCTGCTTTAAAGACCTGAACACTTTGCAGTTGCTTTCTGGTCAAGAAATGCTGAACTAAATGTTCTCTACAGCAACATCTCCTCTACTCGGTGAAGCTTCTCGGAGACGGGATTCTATCATGTGCCCAATCTCTAGCTGTATTTTTAGCACAAGAGTTATTATCACCACTTTATAGATAAGTGTTAATAGCTTTAACGTTAAAACACTTTTTAGAATTTCAGCTGTGGTCATGTTTAAACAATGGTTTTAGGCCATTGACATGGATATGTGCATCAACTTTAAAAAGAAATAAAGGGGTAAGTCCTGAAAATAAAGATCAAGTTCCTTTGGTTTACTTCATTCCCCAGGCATGGCTTCCTTTCAGCCCTAGGATCTTAACATTTTAATAAGTATGTACAAATATCACATTTTAATAAATTGTCCTCTTTGGCTTGTGTCAGCTGAAGGAGGCATCTGTTCCTTGTGACCAAAGATTTAAAGTTGGATTGGTTGACCTCCAAGATCCTTTCTAACATAATGAGTCTACTTAATACTCTGGGTATAATTAGGGAGTCAGTTCTACCAAATCCTTAATTCTTATTAGCTATCACTATTTGATCTGATCCTAGTTCTATACTTAAGCTTAAATAAGTTGCTTCTTTCTAACTTACCCTTCAACTTATCTTGAAATCATGCCCTTCCTAAATTGATGTAGTCTTCAGTATTCTGAATGCTAATCACCTTTCTCTACCTAAGGCATAGGTGCCTGTTCCCTGCTAACCTGATAAAGATAATTAAAGGAAGGTTTTGACTTTCTCTCCTAGTTCTCTTATCAGAAATTCCTTCTGCATATACTTTCCTTAAGACTAAGGCATAAAAAAAAATGAAAGATTATAATCAGGTAAGAGAATAACTAAGTAGATAAGAGATTTTTTTCCTGCCACTTTTAGTTTTTATTTATTTTTTTTTTTGTCTTGTAACTTATTTTTTTTTTTATTTATTTTTTTTATTTTTAAACTTTACATAACTGTACGAGACAGCAAAAGAGACACTGATGTATAGAACAGTCTTATGGACTCTGTGGGAGAGGGAGAGGGTGGGAAGATTTGGGAGAATGGCATTGAAACACTTTTAGTTTTTAGAAGAGAAAAGAAAGGTCTCACTTTCCCTTAGTTTTTTAAGTTAATTGGAACTTGAGTTAAACCAAGCTTTTCCTTTAGAAATTGTTGTAGCACAGAATCAGACTCAAACTTGTTTCTGATAAAAATGCTTTCTGAGCCTTGTTTCACTTTCAAAGTGAAAATTTCTGTTTAAAAATAACATTTTGAAAAGTTGAGGTATAACTGATATTCAGCATTATATTAGTTTCAGTTGTAAAACATAATGCTGTGATATTTGTACATACTTTGAAATGGTCACCACAATGTCTAGTTATCATTCGTCACCACACATACAGATTTTAAAAAATAATTTTTAAACAACTAAAAGTTTTAACAAGGATTAAGACAGGGACTTGAGATGGTTTCACCCCACTGAAGGAGAACTGTGAATCCAAACTTATTGCTAAGGTCTCCAGTACCATTGGGATCATCACGAAGCCAGCTCCAGCCATAGTCAAGCAACCAGCTACACATAATAGTGAAATTTCAAAAATACAAAGCAGCCCTGAATTTCTGGTTAAAATTAGGAATTTCCTGCCTATCTGAATTTACTCTTTCTGAGTAACATGGCTTAA
Source organism: Bubalus kerabau (assembly GCF_029407905.1). Taxonomy (NCBI): domain Eukaryota; kingdom Metazoa; phylum Chordata; class Mammalia; order Artiodactyla; family Bovidae; genus Bubalus; species Bubalus kerabau. The sequence continues at coordinate 68,579,938 of NC_073629.1, forward strand.
TAAATCATGAGGTAAATTATTTTGAGGAGAATATTGGACTTTAAAATCTTTGACTCTGTGGGTCACAATAAACTGTGGAGAATTCTGAAAGACATGGGAATACCTGACCACCTGATCTGCCTCCAGAGAAACCTGTATGCAGGTCAGGAAGCAACAGCTAGAACTGGACATGGAACAACAGACTGGTTCCAAATAGGAAAAGGAGTATGTCAAGGCTGTATACTGTCACCCTGCTTATTTAACTTGTATGCAGAGTACATCATGAGAAATGCTGGACTGGAAGAAGCACAAGCTGGAATCAAGATTGCCAGGAGAAATATCAATAACCTCAGATATGCAGATGACACCACCCTTATGGCAGAAAGTGAAGAAGAACTAAAGAGCTTCTTGATGAAAGTGAAAGAGGAGAGTGCAAAAGTTGGTTTAAAGCTCAACATTCAGAAAACTAAGATCATGGCATCTGGTCCCATCACTTCATAGGAAACAGATGGGGAAACAGTGGAAACAGTGTCAGACTATTTTTCTGGGCTCCAAAATCACTGCAGATGGTGATTGCAGCCATGAAATTAAAAGACACTTACTCCTTGGAAGGAAAGTTATGACCAACCTAGATAGCATATTAAAAGGCAGAGACATTACTTTGTCAGCAAAGGTCTGTCTAGTCAAGGCTATGGTTTTTCCAGTGGTCATGTATGGATGTGAAATTTGGACTGTGAAGAAAGCTGAGTGCTGAAGAATTGATGCTTTTGAACTGTGGTGTTGGAAAAGACTTGAGAGTCCCTTGTACCACAAGGAGATCCAACCAGTCCATCCTAAAGGAGATCAGTCTTGAGTGTTCATTGGAAGGACTGATGTTGAAACTGAAACTCCAATACTTTGGCCACCTGATGCAAAGAGCTGACTCATTTGAAAAGATCCTGATGCTGGGAAAGATTGAGGGCAGGAGGAGAAGGGGACGACACAGGATGAGATGGTTGGATGGCATCACCAACTCAATGGACATGGGTTTGGGTGAACTCTGGAAGTTGGTGATGGACAGGGAGGCCTGGCATGCTGCGGTTCATGGGGTCACAAAGAGTCAGACACGACTGAACGATTGAACTGAACTGAACAGTTGGTGCAGTGGGGTTTCCCTGATAACTCAGTTGGTAAAGAATCCACCTACAATGCTGGAGACCCTGGTTGATTCCTGGGTCAGGAATGTCTGCTGGAGAAGGGATAGGCTACCCACTCCAGTATTATTGGGCCTCCTTTGTGGCTCAGCTGGTAAAGAATCTGCCTGCAGTGTGGGAAACCTGGGTTTGATCCCTGGGTTGGCAAAATCCCCTGGAGAAGGGAAAAGCTTCCTACTCCAGTATTCTGGTCTGGAGAACTCCATGGGCAGTCCATAGGGTCACAAAGAGCTGGACACAGCTGAGCGATTTTCACTTTAACTCTTTTAGGTGGCGCAGTGGTAATGAATCTGTCTGCCAATGCAGGATTCACAAGATGTCAGCTCTATCCCTGGGTCAGGAAGAGTAGGAAGTAGCAAACTGCTCCAGTATTCTTGCCTGGAAAATCCCAAGGACAGAGGAGCCTGGTGGGCTACTGTCCATGGGTTGCAAAGAGACATGACTGAGAACACATATTTATTTTTAATAGGAAAAGTTATGCTGTATCCCTTTATTCCCATCTATTAAACCACTTTTATGTAGCTCACTAAAGAAGGACAATTCAATTAGTAAAGGTCAGAAGCAACAACTGACACATAGGTCTTCAGGGACTGAGAATTTAAGTATCTAACTTAAAGAAGGAGGTTTTATTTGTCATTTTTCCAACATGCTGACTTTCATTGACTACCTTACTCACAGTATCTTTGCCAAATTATAGGCTATCATCAATGTGTCAACAGGCACACTGATCTAATTCTTCTACTCTAGCACCCAGGGATTCCTAAGAGGGGCATCTGTTTGCTCTAGCGGAATACCCAAAGTCAAGTGACTCATTGAAACAATCAGAGCTAATGGAGTCTCACTTACTAAACAAGATTTTTGTCCACTAAGGTAGAATGCTATTCCAATTTAATTCTGCCCAGGAATTTTAGTCCTAAGAAATCCATTTTCATCTGTATTCTTGAGAAGGGATAGGGCTTGAAGTCTATCCAGATTTTTCTAACTGAGCTGGACCCCTTGCTTAGTGAAGAGAAGAATCTCTTTCATAGAGGTGTGTTTTCCCCGTAGTGTTGATACACAGGTTGGCTGGCAAACTGCAGAAAGGAGCTGTGTGTTTGTCGTGTTTACTTACAGTAAGTTTGTATCTGGGAAGAAGCCCTTCTATACACAACCTCCGCATTCCAAAACTTCTCCTGTACTGGGTCTTTTTATTTAAGGACCAACTTTCTGATCAGAGAAAAGATAATGGTAATAATTCCATTCTTTCCAGCAGAAGAGATGACATTTATGTGTCTCTGGAATTCTTCTAGGCCAGTAATTTTTTTCTTATTGAGGTATAATTGGTTTACAATATTGAGTTAGTTTCAGGAGTACAGCATAGTGATTCAGTATTTTTGCTAGTTATTGCAAGATATCAGTTATAATGCCCTGTGCTACATTTTACCCTTGTTGCTACGTTCAATAGTTCGTATCTGTTAATCCCTTACCTATAATTTGTCCCTCCCCTCTTCCCTTTCCCCTTTGGTAACCACAAGTTTGTTTTCTATGTCTGCCAGTCTATTTCTCTTTTGTGTATACGTTAAGCTCAGTGATTTTGTGACTCCAGAGTAGACAAAATTTCATAAAATAGGAACAAGAACACAGAGCAAAAGGAATATATCTTAGAAAATGCCAAAAGAAATATGAAATAGAACTTAGAAAATGCTTCTCATTTGAGAGCATCTGATTAAAATGTGAGTGTTGTTTTCTCCACAGACTTTCCTACATTGCAACAATCACAGAATGTCAGAAATCTCTATGCCTCGCTATATAAATGAAAAGGACATAGGAAAACAGTTGAGAAGCTCCTCCACCTTGCGTCTTTGCTTTCACCAGTTGGTGATAACACTTTGTGCCTATGTTTCTAACTAAAGAGGCTGCAAAGAAATGACGAGAAGAGCTACTGAACTCTGAAGGCTGTTGAACAGCAGCAGGAGATGAACAGAATTGCTCCTATTTTAGGAGCCCACAAACTGGCTTCCCTTCATTCCTCCTCTCTTCCCCTTCCCTCTGCTTAGTCTTAAGTGTCCATAATCATGCCAAGAGGATGCAAAGAACTACATTGTTGCTTTTTGTAGAGAAGATATATGAGGCATGAAATTTTGTGAAAGCCTCACTCCAAAATAAGAAAGTAGATTGAAGGGAACTTAGCCTTCCTGCCTCATGAGCCAGATAAAGGGAAGTGGTGAGTGATGCCAACTAACTGGCCTCTTACCAGCTCCCTCCCCATCATCACAGCCCCGATCCTTGGGCTGCTAGAGCCCAGTATTGCAGACCCCTCCACCATTTTCTCATTCTGAAAAACTTTACTGTCATCAGAGGCCAACATCTCTGATGTGATGATTTTGACTCCACAATCCTATCCCCAGGGCTTCTCTCGTAGCTGTCAGTAAAGAATCTGCCTACAATGCAGGAGACCTGGGTTCAAATACTGAGTCAGGAAGATCCCCTGGAGAAGGAAATGGCAACCCACTCCAGTATTCTTGCCTGGAGAATCCCATGGACAGAAGAGCCTGGCAGGCTACAGTCCATGGGGTCTCAAGAGTCGGACACGATTTAGCAATTAAACCACCACAATCCAACCACTTCCTTCTCCCAGGGACATCCTTTCTTCCTCTTTAATACTTGGATCTCACTCTCTACCCCCAGAGCCTTGGCTCCACTTCCCAGACACAGCACTGATTCCACTCTCTGTAGAGGCATTGTTTACACCGTCTGCACCTTTTCCCAACTCATTTACCACCACTGCTACTGATAATGGGTTCTGATTTTATTGTCCTAGGGATAAAGTCTGGTATTTGTACTTAGTAAGAGTTCTTTTGAAAAAAAAAAAAAAAAAGCTTTCCGGGTGATTATAATGTGATGTGTGTAGCCACGGTTGAAAATCACTGCTATAAATGCTTGTTAGGTTTGAGGATTCTATTAGAAGTTGAGTTCCATTTTATTATGAATTAAATTAGCTTTTGAGGATTAGCCTGAGAATCTAACCACCATTTACAAAATTTGTTTCTTTAGGAAAATGTTTCCCGATTTATAAATAGCTGACTTGCAAACTGACTGAATAAATGCCAGTGAAGGGATGATGGTCACCAAAAATATCTTGGCCTTTTTAAAAGTTTATTTATTTAATTGAAGTAGAGTTGATTTACAATATTAGTTAGTTTCTGATATACAGCATCTCTGCTGCTAAGTTACTTCAGTCGTGTCCGACTCTGTGCGACCCCATAGACGGCAGCCCAGCAGGCTCCCCCGTCCCTGGGATTCTCCAGGCAAGAACACTGGAGTGGGTTGCCACAGCATAGTCATTCAATATTTTATAGTTTATAGTCCACCTAAAGTTGTACAGCAGTGACTTTTTATTTTCTTGGGCTACAAAATCACTGCAGATGGTGACTACAGTCATGAAATTAAAAGATGTTTGCTCCTTGGAAGGAAAGCTACGACAATGTATTAAAAAGCAAAAACATCACTTTGCTGACAAGGGTCTGTATAGTCAAAGATATGGTTTTTCCATAGTCACATATGGATGTAAGACATGGACCATAAAGAAGGCTGAGCGCTGAAGAATTGATGCCTTCACATTGTGGTGCTGGAGAAGTCCCTTGGACTGCAAGGAGATCAAACCAGTCAATCCTAAAGGAAATCAACCCTGAATATTCATTGAACTATAGCCATTATTTGTAATAACTTGGTTGTTCAGTCACAAAGTCGTGTCTGACTTTTTGTAACCCAGTGGACTGCAGCACACCAGACTTCTCTGTCCTTCACAGTCTACTGGACTTTGCTCAGATTCATGCCAATTGAATCAGTGATGCTATCTAACCATCTCATCCTCTGCTTACTTCTTTTCCTTTTGCCTTCAATCTTTCCCAACATCAGGGTCTTTTTCAAAGAGTCAGCTCTTCGCATCAGGGGGCCAGAGTATTGGAACTTCAGCATCAGTGCTTCCAATGAATGTTCGGGATTGATTTCATTTAGGATTGATTGGTTTGATCTCCTTGCAGTCTAAGAAACTCTCAAGAGTCTTCTCCAGCACCACAGTGTGAAGGCATAAATTCTTTGGCACTCAGCCTTCTTTATGGTCCAACTCTTGCATGCATACATGACTACTGAAAAAACCATTTCTTTGACTATACAGACCTTTGTTGGAAAAGTTATGTCTCTGACCGTAGGCAGTCAATTTGTCAACTTAGTTGAATAATTTTGGAATGCAAGCTGTTCCTAAGTAAGAAATTGCTAACATTTTCCCCATGGAACTTTAAATAGTTTACATATATATATACATTTTTTTTAAATGATATAATAGAGACGTGTGTGTGCGCTCAGTCATGTCCAACCCTTTGTGACTCTATGAACTCCTCTGTCAGGCAAAACTCTGTCCCTGGGATTCTCCCAGCAAAAATACTAGAGTGGGTTGCCTTTTCCAACTCCAGAGAATCTTCCCAACCCAGGGACTGAACCTGTATCTTTGGCATCTCCTGCATCATCAGGCAGATTCGTTACTACTGAGCCACCTGGGAAGTCCATAATAGAGATACTTACTGATATATCTGAGAATATATTACATGTCAGAGATACAACCCAGATTATCACACAAAATTTGATAAAACCCATATGTACCTCTTGTATCTATTTACCTTCAGAATCAGATTTCCTCCCAGCTTTATTGAGGTACTAATGACAATTGGTTGATCAGTGGTAAAGAATCCACCTGCCAATGCAGGAGACATGGGTTTAATCCCTGGGTCAGGAAGATCCCTTAGAGAAGGAAATGGCAACCCACTTCAGTATTGTTGCCTGGGAAACCCCATGGACAGGGGAGGCTAGCAGGCTATGGTCCATGGGGTTACAAAAGAGAAGGACACAACTTAGTGACTAAACCACAACAATGACACATAACATATGAAAGTTTAAGGTGTACAATGTGGTAATTAGATGCATGAACACACTGCAAAATGATCACCACAATATGGTTAGGTAACATTTCCATCCCTTTATATTATTACAGTTTATGTGTGCTTGACATTTAAGATTTATTCTCTCAAAAATTTTCAGGTATATAATACAGTATTGTCAATTATAGGTACCATACTGCACATTAGAGCCCCAGCTCTTAGTTATCTTGTAGTTAAGATAGAAAAAAAAAAATCCTTTTTTTGGGTCAGTTGAACCATAGCTCAGTAAAAAATTCCTATTTCATCTATCAGGATTAAAGTGTGCTCTGTATTTTTTTTTAATAAATAACAAATCATACCACAGGGGTGGCCATATATGGTGCTCCAAAGAAAAGAGAATAAACAAATATGGGGCTCCAGAAGGTGGAAATATGTGTTTTTGTAATTGATGGTACCCACAGTGGATTTCACAGTGGACTGTGAAGAAAGCTGAGCACCGAAGAATTGATGCTTTTGAACTGTGGTGTTGCAGAAGACTCTTGAGAGTCCCTTGGACTGCAAGGAGATACAACCAGTCCATTCTAAAGGAGATCAGCCCTGGGATTTCTTTGGAAGGAATGATGCTAAAGCTGAAACTCCAATACTTTGGCCACCTCATGCGAAGAGTTGACTCATTGGAAAAGACTCTGATGCTGGGAGGGATTGGGGGCAAGAGGAGAAGGGGACGACAGAGGATGAGATGGCTGGATGGCATCACTGACTCAATGGACGTGAGTCTGAGTGAACTCCGGGAGTTGGTGATGGACAGGGAGGCCTGGCGTGCTGCGATTCATGGGGTTGCAAAGAGTCAGACACGACTGAACGGAACTGAACATCAAGGAGTGTATTCATTGTTAAATTCCGGCAATCATGAGATAACATATCAAGTTACCTAAGTTAATTTTAGTCTCTTGAATTTTTCACTGCAAAGCAAACTCTCAGAAAATTAAGTGTCATCTGTACCTTCCTGAAGTTATAAAGCACATATTTAATAGAATCTAGTGGCAATTAATGTCTTAGGTGACTCTGCAGACACAGGGAAGACTCTCCCTCCCTGTGACCGCTGTCCTGCACCCCTCTTGTCACTGCTGCCGCCAGTTTTGCAATAAACAAAGTCCAGAAAGTGACATTTGCATACTAGCCTCCCCTTGGCAGGAAAGTTTCAGTCTTCCTGTCAGCACAAAGCTCATTCAACTATGAGCTTTGTTCAGCCTCAGAAGTGCCATTTTATTTATCAGGAGGCCATTTTCCAATTTTTAAATGGCTTTGGACCCACCACTTCTTTGAGCAACCCTGACTGTAAGAGTATTTGCCATTCACCTCGGGCTGTGCTAGCAATCCTCCATAATTAGCATGCTGCTAATAGGACTAATAATGCACGTGGGATGGTGTCCAGCCTTATTGAGACACCTTTCTAAAACCCAAACTTTCCATGGCTGATTTGCACATTGTGAGAGAAGAAAATCTAAGTGCTCAAAGCTGTGGTGCTGCGAGTACTGCTTCCTTCCGTTCGTGGTTTGAGAATTAATGGCAATATTAACACAGCCAAGAGAGATGTCAGATAGTAGATGGCTCCAGCTCCCAAATTATCTCATTTAATTTGTTTGGATGATGGCTCTATGATTCTGCAGGATATGTGCATCACCCTTGACTCTGCCCTCTTCCTCATCTTTCACATCCCATTAGTTACTGAGTTGTGTTAACTCTTCACATTCTCTCTCACATCTGTTTCTTTGTATCCCTCTACTACTTTAAAGGACTTTCCTAGTGCCTCCGTGGTAAAAAATCTGCCTGCCAATACAGTTGATGCCGGTTTGATCTGTGATTTGGGAAGACCCACTGGAGAAGGAAATGGCAACCCACTCCAGTATTCTTGCCAAGGAAATCCCATGGACAGAGGATCCTGGTGAGCTATGACTCATGGGGTCACAAAAGAGTTGGGCACAACTTAGCAACTACAACAACACACTACTTTGAAACCCTGGGTAACAAAGCAGCTTAGATGTAGGCTTCAGATTAGTACAGCGAGCCACTGAGGTACATCTCTGAAATCTGTGTATACATTTGACAGAAGGGAATGAGGTAGTGTCTGGGCTAGTGGCAAAACAGTGGATACAAATGCAGCCTCAGGGAGCCACTACCAACGAGCAAGATGTCCCTTCACAATCTTGGCATTTTCTTTATAATCATAAAAAATAGGAAGCAAGGACAGTGGCAAAAATTTTTAAAGGGGAAACATTTAAGCACTGCTGTGGAGAAAGATATGTTTTCCTATCACCCTACCCAATAATTTTCTCTAGTCACTGGTGACTTTATTGTGGAAACAGCCTCTCCGTATTTCCTGGTGAGGTGTTGAAACTGAAAAAGCACAAGCTGGGCTAGACACAAAATCAATATTCTTTGATTCGGTTTCAGCTCTTCACTGGGGCACTTGCCCTCATCATCTCCTTCAAGAAGGCAATGCAAAGGAAAATCAGATTTTTCTTTAATTAAGGGTAAGGAATGATTTCTAGCTTTGTTTTAATCAAGGTGCTTCAAAGAACTCAGAACCTCACGGCCATTCAAGTCTTGATTTCATATTACAACATAGCACCAAAAACTTCTTTTGATTATGATCAGTTTTTCCTTTGTACACTGTTACAAAAGTAACAGCATTTAATAAGCATGTTAAACATAGGCTGAGCACTATTAAGTGGCAGGAAATTTGAGTGTATGAATGGATGAATTAGTTCCTCCCAACAAGTCACCTAGCCAAACGTGCTTTTGTGAAGAGTGGGATGGAGCATGGAGAAGGAACCATTTTTCTATTGACAACCATTATTTCCCTCTAACACACGTACTTCCTTTCTTGGCATTCATAACATTATGGAGGGCAACTCAGGGATATGTGATCTTAGCAGTTTCTTTTTGTCTTAAAAGAAATACATCCAGGATTTGTTAGAGGATTACATCTCATGCAATTCGTGCTTTAGACAAAGGTATACTAGTTTTATTTTTAGCTACCCAGCATGTGAAAATACAAAGAGAAAAAAAAATTGGTAACTTACTAGCTTATTTACAAAGAATCATTTTTGAATATTGAGTTCATTTGAATATGCTGAAATATCTGAAATGATTATTGTATCTTGAAAGTACTGAGGGAAAGAAAACTGAAATTTAAAGATCCAGTGCTAAGAAAAGCACCAATTAATAAAGGATTAAAAAACAATATATGTTTAGCACTTAAAAAGTTATTTGATATATGTGTATGTATATTTAAAAAGCCTGGAAAAAAGATTCATTTTTCTCAATTTAATTTATGACCCACGTTGTTCCAGGAGCACATTGGTTGCATAAAAACAGGGGAAGACAAGACGATTGCATTTATTTAACAAGCTCTATGCAGCTACTCCACAAACACCAAGCACAGCAAGGTGCCTGCCATGAGCATGGCCCTGAACAGCTAAGGTATTTTGCTTTTTGATGTTGAGTAATTCTTGTATCAGGAAGGAAAATATATAAACATCTTTGTGTGTTTTAATGCCCAAGCCCTTAGAAGATCAGGGAAGTATTTTTTCTATGAAAGGATGGCATTTCTCTGAATAAAGGGTTCTATGGCTGGGTGAGGAACTGGTCTCAAAAGGGAACCTAACACCCCGTTTCTTCCCTTACAGACCATGAATGTCCAACGCTGTCCCAACAGTGCTTCAAAGGAAATGTGTTTAAAAACCTGATCGATACTCTTCGATGCTCTTCTAGGGATCCTAGACCCTCACAATCCAGCCCGCTCTGTTTCTTCTCTTTTCCTTGACAGGGCTTCGTCCTTGTCACTTCACTTTGTTCCTAGCATCAGGAACAAGGTGCTCATGGAGAAGTTTGATCCTCATGGCTGGGATTCTGTCATTTCCTGCTTCTCTGACCTGTCTTTGATGCCCTCCTGTTCTATGGAGAACCGGAGTGACAAGAGCAAGGAGTTATTGCTTCTAAGCAGAGAAGGCTGTCTGAACTGCTAACCCTCTGGAGCAAAGAGCAATCATGTTTACTCACAGTGAGGAAAACTGGAGACACTTGAAGCATCATCAGTAGAGAAAGCAGAGCTAATGCAGCAGGGGTGAGGGTGGATTCTACAAGCTTGCCGACAACCAGTTAGCACAGTGTTTGGCTTCATCTCTCTTTTGGCTATTTCATAGAAACTATTTCAAATGAAGAAAATAAAATCCTATGATAATTCCTATGCTGCATAAATTGTTTTATAACCCCCCGCCAAAATATGGAGCAAAATTTCCCAGTTTGTATAACCAATTTAGCATCTCACTGATAATGAAAGCTAGGAAAGAACCAAAAGAGGGTTGGGGTGGAAAATGACAGTACAATCCCATTTATAATTACAGGCTCAAAAATCCTCAATTAAAATCTAACCAATATAGGACTTTCCTCATGGTCCAGTGGCTAAGATTCATCGCTCCCAATACCAGGGGCCTGATTCAATCCCTGCTCAGGGAACTAGATCCCATGTGCCACAACCAAATGATCCCTTATGCCACAAAGAGATCCTATGTGCCACAACTAAGACCCAGCAGAGCCAAATAAATAAAGAAATATTAAAACTAACAAACAAACCCAGCCAACTGATCATAGCACTAAAATAAATAGACGTACTCCGTGACCAAACAGGTTCTGTTCCAGGAGGGCAAGGACAACTTGATACAAGGAAAATTATTAACATGACACTTCTCAAATGTGTTATTTTGAACCTTAAATCAGTGGGATACTAACCAGTATTTTATGAGGGAAAGAAGGGCAAGTGATATTTGGGAATGGTGGGTTTAACAGTTAACTGAATTTCTTTTTTCCATTATGTTGGGATATAACTGACACACAGCACTGTAGATAAGATGTTCAGCATAATTATTTGATTTATACCTATTTTGAACAGATTGCCACAATAAGTTCAATAAACATCCATCATCTCAAATAGATAGAAAAAGCATGTGGTTTTTTTGGTGATAAGAACTTTTAGGATCTACTCTCTCAGCAACTTTCAAATACAGAATTACCCTACAGCATTATGGTGTATCTATATATATGCTGGATTTCTTGACTGCTGGACTTATCATCTTCCATACGATAAGAGTTAATTTGTCTCTAAGAAGTGAATATGTGAGGCAACATTTCCCCAAGCTATTTGACCAGATGACAATTTCCTCCCTTCACATTTTTTTTTTTTTTTTTTGGATGAACCAGCTTGAGGAAAATGTGTTCTCTGGGAAGCATCTTTGGTGGATCCTATATTAATTTAATGCATTTTATCAATCATTCAAGAAGATACTGCATCATTTCTTCAAGAGATGTGAGAAAGAATTTGATACAACCCAACATTCAATCCAATTAAAATTGTTTTAATCTACAACTAAAGGGATATCTCCTTAAGGTAATAATAATAATAATAATAAAAAAAACCCCTCTCTCTTGGACTAAGGGCTAGAATCATAAGTAATTGTAAAATACTAAAAGGAATGTGTTGCTGAGATCAGGAATAAGAAAAAGGTGTATGCTATTTTTTTTTCTTTAACATTGTTCTGGAAATTTTAGAGAATGGAATAAGATATGAATTGTTAATGATAAGAAGAAACAGAGCTCTTATACTTACATGAAATAACTGTTTAAAATTTATAGAAGGAAAGGACATCCTATATAACACAGGGAACTATACTCAATATTTTTAATAACCTATAAGGGAAAAGAATCTGTAAAAGAATATAGGTATATACATACACATACACATCTGAATCAATCTTCTGTACATCTGAATCAATATATATTGTATTTGACCATTTTATCAAACTCTCTTATTCTAATAGCTTTTAGCTTCCTTCTACACCTTTTAAAATTTTTTATTTTCTTTATTGAAGTATAGTTGATTTATAATGTTGTGTTGCTGCTGCTGCTGCTGCTAAGTCACTTCAGTCATGTCCGACTCTGTGCGACCTCATAGACAGCAGCCCACCAGGCTCCCTCGTCCCTGGGATTCTCCAGGCAAGAACGCTGGAGTGGGTTGCCATTTCCTTCTCCAATGCATGAAAGTGAAAAGTGAAAGTGAAGTCACTCAGTCATGTCCGACTCTTAGCGACCCCATGGACTGCAGCTCCTCAGTCCATGGAATTTTCCAGGCAAGAGTACTGGAGTGGGTTGTGTTAGTGTACAGCAAATTGATTAAGGTATACAGCAAATTGATTCAGGGGTATAGTAAATTGATGTGCATGTGCGTGTGTGTGTGTATTCTTTAAAATAAGGGAAAATAATTTGAAAAAGATGTATATATATCTCTGAATCATATATATGATCTACATCATATATATGATATATATCTGAATCACACACATATGTATATCTGAATCAATTTGTTGTACACCTGAATCAATTTGCTGTACACTAATACATTATAAGTCAACTATATGTTAATAAAGAAAATAAAATTTAAAAAAAGAAGGAAGTTAGAAGCTAATAAAATAAGAGCATTTGATAAAATGATCAAATATATTTATTAATATTTAAAAATGAGCAGGTTTATCTTATAGTAGTTTTACCTTATAACCTGAACTAATGGGTAGAAAATATAATGTACTAAAATATTCTTAAAATTCATAATAATAGCAAAAATATTTTAAAAATACTAAATAACAATCTTAATTAAAACTTATGGGGTATTCAGGACTGGACTACCAATGTCACTCACTGGGAAGACTGAAGGCTGTAAGTATGTCTATTCTGCCCAAAACAACACATTTGAATGCAATTCTGATCAAAATTCCACTCATGTGCCCTATGTTCATATAGCAATAGCAGCTCTATTCACAATGGCCAAGACATGGAAACAACCTAGGTGTCCATCAACAGATGAATGGATAAAGACGTTGTCGTATATTACTCGTTCATAAAAAATAATGAAATAATCTCATTTGCAGCAACATGGATGAAACTAAAGATTATTATACTAAGTGAAGTGAAGTTGCTCAGTTGTGTCCGAATTTTTGCGACCCCATGGACAGAGGAGCCTGTAGGCTCCTCTGTCCATGGGATTTTCCAGGCAAGAGTACTGGAGTGGGCTGCCATTTCCTTCTCCAGGTGTAAAGTAAGGCAGAAAGACAAATACCATATATCATTTACATGTGGAAACTAAAATACGACACAAATGAACTTATCTACCAAATAATGACTCTCAGCCATAGAGAACAGATTTGTGGTTGCCTAGGGACACCATCCTTATGGCAGAAAGTGAAGAGGAACTAAAAAGCCTCTTGATGAAAGTGAAAGTGGAGAGTGAAAAAGTTGGCTTAAAGTTCAACATTCAGAAAATGAAGTTCATGGCAGCCGGTCCCATCACTTCATGGGAAATAGATGGGGAAACAGTGGAAACAGTGACAGACTTTATTTTTTTGGGCTTCAAAATCACTGCAGATGGTGACTGCAGCCATGAAATTAAAAGACGCTTACTCCTTGGAAGGAAAGTTATGACCAACCTAGATAGCATTTTCAAAAGCAGAAACATTACTTTGCCAACAAAGGTTCGTCTAGTCCAGGCTATGGTTTTTCCAGTGGTCATGTATGGATGTGAGAGTTGGACTGTGAAGAAAGCTGAGTGCCAAAGAATTGATGCTTTTGAACTGTGGTGTTGGAGAAGACTCTTGAGAGTCCCTTGGACAGCAAGGAGGTCCAACCAGTCCATTCTAAAGGAGATCAGCCCTGGGATTTCTTTGGAAGGAATGATGCTAAAGCTGAAACTCCAGTACTTTGGCCACCTCATGCGAAGAGTTGACTCATTGGAAAAGACTCTGATGCTGGGAGGGATTGGGGGCAGGAGGCGAAGGGGACGACAGAGGATGAGATGGCTGGATGGCATCACTGACTCGATGGACGTGAGTCTGAGTGAACTCTGAGAGTTGGTGATGGACAGGGAGGCCTGGCGTGCTGCGATTCATGGGGTCACAAAGAGTTGGACACGACTGAGTGACTGAACTGAACTGAGGATGGTGTTGGGGGAGGGATAGATTGGAGTCTGAGGTTAATGAGGATACAACTACTATAGATAAGATGATAAAAAACAAGGTCCTATTGTATAGCACAGGGAACTATATCCAATATCTTGTGATAAACAACTATATCCAATATCTTGTGATAATATAAAAAAGAATGTATGTATATGTATAAGTGAATCACTCTACCTTAGAGAAGAAATTAATACCACATTGTAAATCAGCTATACTTCAATAAAAAAAAAATCCTCTTGTGCAAAAATAACCACAGAAGTAAAACACACTGACAAAGTGGAGGAAAAACATTGGTGATACACATGGAACACAAAGGGCTCATGTTTTAAAGACTTCTTTTTAAAATGATTGTAAAAAGGGAGCGTCTTAACTGAAAGGGGTAGGGGGAAGGTCGCCAACAAACGGCTGAGCTCACAATCCGTCCTGGGACCAGGCCGGGGCGTCCCCCTCCCCCCATAAAAAAAATAAATAAATAAAATAAAATGATTGTAAAAAGGAAAGCACTTAAGGAAATGGGCACAGGTCACATGTTCACACATTTCTGGCTAACAAATTTTGGTCTTCTGTCTGACAAATGCTCCTTCTTGGTGAGCTTTCTCCTCACCACCCTGTATCAGTAGCAAATTGACCATCCCTCACCCCTAGTCCCCTCACTCAGCCTCATTCTCCTCCACACCACTCATGACCACCTGGCAAATGCCCATAGAGACTTGTTTACTCTTCTCCTCCCATTTGACTGTAAATTCCATAAATGTCATTTAGTGGTTAATTTCTGCTTTTCCCAGGATCTAGAGTACTTGTCATATAGCAGAGGCTCAATAATAATTTGTTGATTGAATGAATAAATATCATTTAGTCTCTTCTATTTACTTAAGTACTTCCTAAATTCATTGGATGATTTGATTCATTTGTTTTGTGTGTGACTGCCTTTTTCTTTCATATCAGTATGTTCATGCCTTAGGCTCATGTACTTAGGATTACCTCACTGGCTTAGGCTAGACTTGCTATTTTGCAATGAAACTGTACTTTATATGAAGCAGGGTGTTAAAGCTTTGGGTACAAACCACATTTCAATTGAAATCTGTCACAAGCTTATGAAAATTCCCATTTGTGTTGGCTGATTGGCTCATCTTGGTGTATCAGAAGATTCTTATAAACGAGGTAGTTTAAGAGGCCTGTTACCTAGCAGCAGGCTGGCTGCCAGGGTTAATTAGGCAAATGTTATGCTTGGTTAGGGCAGTCGTGGGACCATATAAGGCACAGTGTTGCTGAGTCAGAACCAGAGCTGTAGGTCCTGGCTGGACAGTGTGTGCCCTATACAAGGGCACAGGGCCACGAGAGAGGCTGGGGCAGGTGGGGCCTGTAATCAGCCTTTATTCTGCTTGCTAAAACTCATGCTTTGGTTCTGGCTGCATCAGCCCAGAGAAAGAGATGCCCTTCAATATTCCCTCATCTAGAGGGCACACCTTTCTATTCTGTAATGAGGGGTTATGATAGCATTAGCTTCCCTTGTGGCTCAGCTGATAAAGAATCCGTCTGCAATGCGGGAGACCTGGGCTCGATCTCTGGGTTAGAAAGATCCTGTGGAGAAGGAAAAGGCTACCCACTCCAGTATTCTGGCCTGGAGAATCCTGTGGACTGTATAGTCAGTGAGGTCCAAAGCGTGGGACGTGACTGAACGACTTTCACTCACTCACTCATGATAGCATTGGGTCTAAGCATACTGAAGACTTTCCTTAGTAAATTAAGGACCAGTTCAGAAGGCAGAGAAAAAAGGAACTCATCAGCTAATCCACAGATATAATATTTGTTGTAAAAAAAAAAAACAAAAAAAAAAAGCCCTGGGAAGAGCTTCCACTAATTAGCAGTTAGGAGAGCAAAATGCTTCATTTTAATAAATCCCAATAAGCTTAACTAAAAAAAAAAAAAAAGTTTTTAAAAACAAAGAGATCTAAATGAATAGGTTCTAAGAACCCGTTCCACTAAGAACTTGTTATTCCAAAGCCTGAAGCCAAATAAGAGGTCTAAAGCCCCTCCCTGTCTGTGGAATACTCTTATAAAATCTGATTTAAAAACCTGCTTGGGATTTCCCTGTAGCTCAAAAGGTAAAGAATCTGCCTGCAAGGCAGAAGACCAGGGTTCGATCCCTGGGTCAGGAAGATCCTCTGGAGAAGGGAATGGCAATCTACTCCAGTATTCTTGCCTGGAGAATCCCATGGACAGAGAAGCCTGGTGGGCTACAGTCCGTGGACTCGCAAAGAGTCAGACACGACTGAGAGACTAATACAGACATAATTGTATTACAATGTTGTGTTAGTTTCTGCTGTACAACAACAAAAAAACCTGCTTAACTTTCTACATCATTAAATCATTGGCCAAAAATTTTTAAAAATTAAAAAAAAAAAAACACATAAAAATAAAGAGACCAAAGTGAGAACAATCCTGGAAACATGACCTTGAAAAAACCCTGAATAAGTTTACACCCAAAATTAAGTTTGGTAAGATTGATAACAAGAAAAATGTAACACACAAGTACCATCTATCCTTCTTTTCATGAATTCATATGTTTAGTGACATTTCTTCAAGTGCTATGAAAATACAAGGAGGATGGAGTTAGGTGAGGAGGTAGTACAACATGTCAGGTGTTACAATGGAGGTCCAAATTGAGAATGTTGAAGAAGGTATTCTATCAGATCAGATCAGATCAGTCGCTCAGTTGTGTCCTACTCTTCACGACCCCATGAATCCCAGCATGCCAGGCCTCCCTGTCCATCACCAACTCCCGGAGTTCACTCAGACTCACGTCCATTGAGTCAGTGATGCCATCCAGCCATCTCATCCTCTGTCATCCCCTTCTCCTCTTGCCTCCAATCCCTCCTAGCATCCGAGTCTTTTCCAATGAGTCAACTCTTCACATGAGGTGGCCAAAGTACTGGAGTTTCAGCTTTAGCATCATTCCTTCCAAAGAACACCCAGGGCTGATCTCCTTCAGAATGGACTGGTTGGATCTCCTTGCAGTCGAAGGGACTCTCAAGAGTCTTCTCCAACACCACAGTTCAAAAGCATCAATTCTTTGGCGCTCAGCCTTCTTCACAGTCCAACTCTCACATCCATACATGACCACAGGAAAAACCATAGCCTTGGCTAGACGAACCTTTGTTGGCAAAGTAATGTCTCTGCTTTTCAATATGCTATCTAGGTTGGTCATAACTTTCTTTCCAAGGAGTAAGCATCTTTTAATTTCATGGCTGCAGTCACCATCTGTAGTGATTTTGGAGCCCAGAAAAATAAAGTCTGACACTGTTTCCCCATTATTTCCCATGAAGTGATGGGACCGGCTGCCATGAACTTCATTTTCTGAATGTTGAGCTTTAAGCCAACTTTTTCACTCTCCTCTTTCACTTTCATCAAGAGGCTTTTTAGTTCCTCTTCACTTTCTGCCATAAGGGTGGTGTCATCTGCATATCTGAGGTTATTGATATTTCTCCCGGCAATCTTGATTCCAGCTTGTGTTTCTTCCAGCCCAGCGTTTCTCATGATGTACTCTGCATATAAGTTAAATAAACAGGGTGACAATATACAGCCTTGACAAGCTCCTTCCTATTTGGAACCAGTCTGTTGTTCCGTGTCCAGTTCTCACTGTTGCTTCCTGACCTGCATACAAATTTCTCAAGAGGCAAGTCAGGTATTCTACAGAAAGTGATATTTCTGGGTTTTAAAGTATGAATAGGAGTTTGTTGAATGAGAAAGGTGAGAGCATTCCTGACAGAGAGATGGTATATGATAAAAGACAAAGAAGTTAAACTCTGGCACTTTCAGGGGATGAGGAGTTTACTATCACCACACAAGGGAGTATACACAAGAGAGTGGCACGAAATGAGGTGAAAGAAGTAGATTTTAAAATCTGACTGTAAAAGAGCCTCTTTGCTCTGTTTGTGTGTTTACATTGTACTATAGAAAGCTAACATATATTTGCTAGGAAATAACTTAATTAGATTTTTATGATAAATCTGTGTAAACTATGAACGGCATTTGGGAAATAATGATGATAAAATGACAAGACAGGAAGTCCAGTTAAGACATAATGAAGATGGTGATTAAGGTGTGACAAAGGATTAAAGAGAAGAGAGACTAGAGCTAAAGAACATTCCAGAATAGGAAAATGAATGCGGGAGGATGCAGCAAAGAGTCAATTGAAGGTATTTCTAATATGAAAACTAGATGTGATGTTGATACCCACCTAGTAGAGAATGGAGAGTGGAAATGAAGAATCCAGAGGCCACAATATTTTAGGCTGTAATTGAATAGGGTTTGGTATAGATGTGTTAAATTTGAGATACCTCTGGGACCTGAGCATGGGACATTCCAAATGAATTTAGAATGTTTGGATAAGTCAGGTTTAGATAGAGAAGTCTTGACATAACCAGGTAATGGATTGTAGAGGAAGAAAAGAGATTAAGGAGAGAACAGGAACAATAATGGATCTTTAAGGAACTCACATTTGAAGTGTTGGCAGAGGGCAAGAAGTTGAAGACAGAGATGGAGAAGACACCATAAGAGGTCATCTGATGCATGATCCTTTTAGATTTGGCTAGAGATTACACTTATATTCTCTCCATCTCTCATATTTAAATTGTGCATATTGCTCTTTTCATTAATGTTTTAACATAAAAGTTAATATAGCAGTCAGATTAAGTGTTTACTTCTGCATTTCTAAGAATGAATATAGCATCCAGAATTTCCTGAACGCATCTGATTCAGTTCAGTTTAGTCGTTCAGTCGTGTCTGACTTTTTGTGACCCCATGGACTGCAGCACACCAGGCCTCCCTGTCCATCACCAACTCCTGGAGTTTACTCAAACTCATGTCCATTGAGTCGGTGATTCCATCAACCATCTCATCCTCTGTTGTCCCATTCTCTTCCCTCCATCAATCTTTCCCAGCATTAGAGTCTATTCAAATGAGTCAGTTTTTCACATCAGGTGGCCAAAGTATTGGAGTTTCTGTTTTAGCATTAGTCCTTTCAACAAATATTCAGGACTGATTTCCTCTAGGATGGACTGGTTGGATCTCCTTGAAGTCCAAAGGATTATCAAGAGTCTTCTCCAACACCACAGTTCAAAAGCATCAAATCTTCAGTGCTCAGCTTTCTTTATAGTACAAGTCTCAAATCCATACATGACTACTGGAAAAACCATAGCTTGGACTAGACTGAGCTTTATAGGCAAAGTAAGGTCTCTGCTTTTTAATACGCTGTCTAAGTTGGTCATAACTTTCCTTCCAAGGAGCAAGCATCTTTTAATTTCATGGCTGTAGTCACCATCTGCAATGATTTTGCAGCCCCCGCCAAAATAAAGTCTCTCACTGTTTCCATTGTTTCCCTATCTGTTTGCCATGAAGTGATGGGACCCGATGCCATAATCTTAGTTTTCTGAATGTTGAGTTTTAAGTCAACTTTTTCACTCTCCTCTTTCACTTTCATCAAGAGACACTTTAGTTCTGTTTTGCTTCCTGCCATAAGTGTAGTGTCATCTGCATATCTGAGGTTATTGATATTTCTCCCAGCAATCTTGATTCCAGCTTGTGCTTCTTCCAGCCCAGCATTTCTCATGATGTACTCTGCATATAAGTTAAATAAGCAGAGTGACAATATACAGCCTTGATGTACTCCTTTCCTGATTTGGAACCAGCCTGTTGTTCCATGTCCGGTTCTAACTGTTGCTTCCTGATATGCATACAGAATTCTGAAGAGGCCGGTCAGGTGGTCTGGTATTCCCATGTCTTTCAGAATTTTCCACAGTTTATTGTGATCCCCACAGTCAAAGGATTTGGTGTAGTCAATAAAGCAGAAGTAGATGTTTTTCTGGAACTTTCTTGCTTTTTCGATGATCCAACGAATTTTGGCAATCTGATCTCTGGTTCCTCTGCCTTTTCTAAATCCAGCTTGAACATCTGAAAGTTCATGGTTCATGTAGTGTTGAAGCCTGGTTTCGAGAATTTTGAGCATTACTTGCTAGTGTGTGAGATGAGTGCAATTGTGTGATAGTTTTAGCATTCTTTGTCATTGCCTTTCTTTGGGATTGGAATGAAAACTGACCTTTTCCAAAGGCCCACTTGTTTGCATTTCAGGATGTCTGGCTCTAGGTTAGTGATCACACCATCGTGGTTACCTGGGTCATGAAGATCTTTTTTGTATAGTTCTTCTGTGTATTCTTACAATCTCTTTTTAACATCTTCTGATTCTGTTAAGTCCATACCATTTCTGCCCTTTATTGCACTTACATTTGCATGAAATATTTCCTTGATATCTCTAATTTTCTTGAAGAGATCTCTAGTCTTTGCCATTTTTTTGTTTTCCTCTATTTCTTTGCATTGAACTCTGAGGAAGGCTTTCTTATCTCTCCTTGCTATTCTTCGGAACTCTGCATTCAGATGGGTGTATCATTCCTTTTTCCCTTTGCCTTTAGTTTCTCTTCTTTTCTCAACTATTTATAAGGCCTCCTCAGACAACCATTTTGCCTTTTGAATTTCTTTTTCTTGGGGATGGTCTTGATCACTGCCTCCTGTACAATGTCACGAACTTCCGTCCATATCGTTTCTGTCCTTTATTGTGCCCATCTTTTCATGAAATCTTCCCTTGATATCTCTAATTTTCTTGAAGAGATCTCTAGTGTTTCCCATTTTATTGTTTTCCTCTATTTCTTTGCCTTGATCGGGAACACATCTGATTACAGAACATTTAACCTCTGATGTTTCATATAACATATTCTGGAAAAAATACACTATATATTTTTAGTAATCTTGTGTTATGTACAGAAGTTAAATGGATAATATTCATTATAATAAAGTACTTCTTACCTATTAAAAATGCAACACTGAATTGATCTGTCCTGATAATTCAAATAGTCAACCACTTTTTCAAAGAACTGTGACTTTGCTAGGACCAGTCAATTCTTTATATTGTTCATGGTGAAAGTCACAAAAATTTACATATTAAACCAAACATGTATGCTTATAGACTAGTACCAGATTTTTCCTATATATTTGATTTTTCATTTCCAACTTAATTTTGTCCCAAATCTACAACCATTACTCTGAAATAATTCATATAGATGAAAGACTAGAGGTAATGTATTCATCAGTACACAGAATAATAAACTACCAAGCTTAAAAAAACTCAGCATTAAGAATTCAGACCCTAGTATTCCAATCTTAGCAGGAGTAACCATTATTTGGTTTTTGGATTTATTACTCCATTATTTTTAGTATAGTTTTAACATACCTGTATGTGTCCACAAACAGAATATTATTTGGTTTTGTGAGTTTTTCAACTTTGCATATTACATATATATACATGTATATATAAGACATGGCATCATTTTGCATGTATTTCTCTGTGACTTGTCTTTTTCATTCAACATTTTGTTTGTGAGACTCATCTATGCTATGCTTGTGGGTATAATTCACTCACTTTTACTATAATAGTAAAATTCATTTATGAATACATAACAGTTTATTTATCCATTCTTTTGTAAGTGGATATCTGAAATGTTTCCAGTTTTCTTTTTTCTTTTGCAAACGTTACTACCATGAACATTCACACACCTGTACTAGTGTTTCTCTAGGGAAATATGTAGGGAGTAGAATTGTTAGATAGAAAGGTAAGCAAATGTTCAACTACAAGGTAATTCCAAATTGTTTTCTAGAGTCTGGGACCAATTTCTATGCCTATCAATAGCATATAATAGTTCCTGCTGCTCTTTGTAAATCCTCAATAATACTTTATATTTTTAGACTAAAATTTTTGCCAATTTGGTATTTATTTTGGGTTTGAATTTGCATTGCCCTGATTACTAATGAGGTGGAGAATATTTTCACGTTTTTCAGCTATCCATGTTTCCACTTCTGTGAAACCATCCAGGTTACTGTTTATATTTTCCAGTGGGTTGTCTTTTTCTTAATGATTTTAACTAATACTTTATGTTCCTCCTGTCTGTATGTGTTACAAGTATCTCCCCTCACCACTGCGCCTTATCTTTTTACTTTTGTACTTTGAAAGTGAAAAGTGAAAGTGAAGTTGCTCAGTCGTGTCCAACTCTTTGCAACCCCATGGACTGTAGCCTACCAGGCTCCTCCCTCTATGGGATTCTCCAGGCAAGAGTACTGGAGTGGGTTGCCATTTCCTTCTCCAGGGGATCTTCCCGATCCAGGGATCGAGCCCGGGTCTCCCGCATTCCAGGCACCACATTTAAACTTAAAATTAATCAGCTAAATTGATGACACTTTTAAAAATAAAATTAGCAAATTAATTAATTAATATAATGAATATGAGTAATCATATGTATGCAGTGTACATCATGAGAAACACTGGGCCGGAAGAAGCACAAGCTGGAATCAAGATTGCTGGGAGAAATATCAATAACCTCAGATATGCAGATGACACCACCCTTATGGCAGAAAGTGAAGAGGAACTAAAAAGCCTCTTGATGAAAGTGAAAGAGGAGAGTGAAAAAGTTGGCTTAAAGCTCAACATTCAGAAAATGAAGATCATGGCATGTGGTCCCATCACTTCATGGGAAATAGATGGGGAAACAGTGGAAAAAGTGTCAGACTTTATTTTTGGGGGGCTCCAAAATCACTGCAGATGGTGACTGCAGCCATGAAATTAAAAGACACTTGCTACTTGGAAGAAAAGTTATGACCAACCTAGATAGCATATTGAAAAGGAGAGACATTACTTTGCCAACAAAGGTCCGTCTAGTCCAGGCTATGGTTTTTCCTGTGGTTATGTATGGATGTGAGAGTTGGACTGTGAAGAACGCTGAGTGCTAAAGAATTGATGCTTTTGAACTGTGGTGTTGGAGAAGACTCTTGAGAGTCTCTTGGACTGCAAGAAGATCCAACCAGTCCATTCTGAAGAAGATCAGTCCTGGGCGTTCTTTGGAAGGAATGATGCTAAAGCTGAAACTCCAGTACTTTGGCCACCTCATGCGAAGAGTTGACTCATTGGAAAAGACTCTGATGCTGGGAGAGATTGGGGGCAGGAGGAGAAGGGGACGACAGAGGATGAGATGGCTGGATGGCATCACCGACTTGATGGACGTGAGTGAATGAACTCCGGGAGACGGTGATGGACAGGAAAGCCTGGAGTGCTGCGATTCATGAGGTCGCAAAGAGTTGGACAGGACTGAGCAACTGAACTGAACTGAACTGAATCAAATGTATTGATCTTTTCCTTTACAGCTTGTGCTTTGGAAGCTGTTTTTAGGAAATCCATTCCTAGTTGGATATCAAATTTAAGATTCTTTAAAAAGCACATTTCCTTCGCTTGCCTTACATTTAAAAATCACAAACCTGTTATTATACTTGGACTTATCATACTAACAACTTACAAACATAATGATTTGGGTGGCTTCAAGTGTAGCTTTGGTTCTCTTTTCCTGCTGATTCCCTTCATCCTCTCTGCTCACACATCACCTCCCATGTGGACTTGTACATGTGTGCATGCACACAGAGAAACAGTGCACCTGTGCATCTCTTTCTCTACCCACTCTCAACTCTAGAACTGCCGTGCAACTGAAGTGGTCCCCAGTCATAATCTGGGTGCACTGCCAGCATCAAACTTTCATCCTTAAGCTTGTTTCTATACGTGCTCGCTATGCACAATTCTTAACCAAGCTGTCAGTAGTCAGGGCTGCCATTCACTTTTTTTGCAATCCTTTTCTCTCATTCTTTCTTTTTTTAATTCAAGAGTATTGACTTTTTTTAATTCATATTAAGTCATTCGAAATTATACTTGTTATATTTAAATGCTCATTAATGCAAATGGCTGGACAAATCCATTTCCGTGGCCAGTCAATATAGTTGTCACTTCAACACAGCCTTATGACAACTCCCATATCAAAGTAGTACTTTATTTTCTAAATTTTGACCCATTTGAACTATGTTGTATTTTTCTTCAGCAGTCAAATGTACATTTGACAGCGTTTTTTTTTTTTTCTTTCTACATGCCTTATTAATGTCCTCAGATGATGACTTCACCTCTTTTCAAAGCAATTAGAGATGGTTAAGTCTCTGAATATTTCTTTCTCCCTGTCTTCCCCACTACTGAACTTTCTTCATTTGGTATCTGTTTTCATTTATTTGGATTGACAGGGCTATCTCTCACTGCATTTGGGATCTGTTGTTTGGATCCTGCCCCTGCCAATCTCTAGTTAGATTTCCTCCTATTCCTTCAAAATCTCTCCATTCCTAACGTTTTCTCCTCTGTATACAATTGCACTCTCCTGCCTCCCTCAGTTGGTCACTTTCACTACTGCCTGTGGTAATCCCCTTATTCCCAGCCCATTTCTTTTTTTTTTTTTAATTTATTTATTTTAATTGGAGGCTAATTACAATATCGTAGTGGTTGTTGCCATACACTGACATGAATCAGCCATGGGTGTACATGTGTTCCCTATCCTGAACTCCCCTCTCACCTCCCTCCCCATCCCATCCCTCAGGGTCAGCCCAGTGTACCAGCCCTGCGCACCTTGTCTCATGCATCAAACCTGGATTGGTGATCTATTTCACATATGGTAATATACATGTTTCAATGCTATTCCCTCAAATCATCCCACCCTTGCCTTCTCTCACAGAGTCCAAAAGTCTGTTCTTTACATCTGTGTCTCTTTTGCTGTCTCACATATACGGTCACTGTTACCATTTTTCTAAATTCCATATATATGCGTTATAAACTGTATTGGTGTTTTTCTTTCTGACTTACTTCACTCTGTATAATAGGCTACTGTTGCATCCACTTCATTAGAACTGATTCAAATGCATTCTTTTTAATAGCTGAGTAATATTCCATTGTGTATATGTACCACAGCTTTCTTATCCATTCGTCTGCCAATCGACATCTACGTTGCTTCCATGTCCTGGCTATTATAAACAGTGCTGCGATGAACATTGGGGTACATGTGTCTCTTTCAATTCTGGATTCCTCAGTGTGTATGCCCAGCAGTGGGATTGCTGGGTCATGTGGCAGTTCTATTTCCAGTTTTTTAAGGAATCTCCACACTGTTCTCCATAGTGGCTGTACTATTTTGCATTCCCACCAACAGTGTAAGTGGGTTTCCTTTTCTCCACATCCTCTCCTGCATTTATTGTTTGTAGACTTTTTGATAGCAGCCATTCTGAGAGATGGCTGAGATGGTACCTCATTGTGGTTTTGATTTGCATTTGAGCATCTTTTCATGTGTTTGTTAGCCATCTGTTTGTCTTCTTTGGAGAAATGTCTATTTAGTTCTTTGGCCCATTTTTTGATTGGGTCATTTATTTTTCTGGAATTGAGCTGCAGGAGCTGCTTGTATATTTTTGAGATTAATTCTTTGTCAGTTGCTTCATTTGCTATTATCTTCTCCCATTCTGAAGGCTGTCTTTTCACCTTGCTTATAGTTTCCTTCGTTGTGCAAAGGCTTTTAAGTTTAATTAGGTCCCATTTGTTTATTTTTGCTTTTATTTCCATTACTCTGGGAGAAGGGTCATAGAGGATTTTGCTGTGATTTATGGCAGTGAGTGTTTTGCCTACGTTTTCCTCTAGGAGTTTTATAGTTTCTGGTCTTACATTTAGATCTTTAATCCATTTTGAGTTTAATTTTGTGTATGGTGTTAGGAAGTGTTCAAGTTTCATTCTTTTACAAGTGGTGACCAGTTTTCCCAGCCTCACTTGTTAAAGAGATTGTCTTTTCCCCATTGTATATTCTTGCCTCCTTTGTCAAAGATAAGGTGCTCATAGGTGCGTGGTTTTATCTCTGGGCTTTCTATTTTGTTCCACTGATTTTTTCTGTATTGTGCCAGTACCATGTTGTCTTGATGACTGAAGCTTTGTAGTAGAGACCTAAGTCAGGCAGGTTGATTCCTCCAGTTCCATTCTTCTTTCTCAAGATTGCTTTGGCTATTCGAGGTTTTTTGTATTTCCATACAAATTGTGAAATTATTTATTCTAGTTCTCTGAAAAATACCACTGATAGCTTGATAGGGATTGCATTGAAACTATAGATTGCTTTGGGTAGTATACTCATTCTTACTATAATGATTCTTCTGATCCATGAACATGGTATATTTCTCCATCTATTTGTGTCATCTTTGATTTCTTTCATCAGTGTTTTACAGTTTTCTGTATATAGGTCTTTTGTTTCTTTAGGTAGATTTATTCCTAAGTATTTTATTCTTTTCGTTGCAATGGTGAATGGAATTGTTTCCTTAATTTCTCTTTCTGTTCTCTCATTGTTAGTGTATAGGAATGCAAGGGATTTCTGTGTGTTAATTTTATATCCTGCAACTTTACTATATTCATTGATTAGCTCTAGTAATTTTCTGTTGGAGTCTTTAGGGTTTCGTATGTTATCTGCAAACAGTGAGAGTTTTACTTCTTCTTTTCCAATCTGGATTCCTTTTATTTCTTTTTCTTCTCTGTTTGCTTTGGCTAAAACTTCCAAAACTATGTTCAATAGTAGTGGTGAGAGTAGGCACCCTTAGCTTGTTCCTGACTTTAGGGAAAATGCTTTCAATTTTTCACCATTGAGGATAATGTTTGCTGTGGGTTTATCATACATGGCTTTTATTATGTTGAAGTATGTTCCTCCTATGCCTGCTTTCTGGGTTTTTTTTTTTTTTTATCATAAATGGATGTTGAATTATGTCAAAGGCTTTCTCTGCATCTATTGAGATAATCATATGGTTTTTATCTTTCAATGTGTTAATGTGGTGTATCACATTGATTTGCAAATGTTGCAGAATCCTTGCATCCCTGGGATAAAGCCCTCTTGGTCATGATGTATGATCTTTTTAAAATGTTGTCAGATTCTGTTTGCTAGAATTTTGTTAAGGATTTTTGCAACTATGTTCATCAGTGATATTGGCCTGTAGTTTTCTTTTTTTGTGGCATCTTTGCCTGGTTTGGGTATTAGGGTGATGGTGGCCTCATAGAATGAGTTTGGAAGTTTACCTTCCTCTGCAATTTTCTGGAAGAGTTTGAGTAGGATAGGTGTTAGCTCTTCTCTAAATTTTTGGTAGAATTCAGCTGTGAAGCTGTCTAGTCCTGGGCTTTTGTTTGTTGGAAGATTTCTGATTACAGTTTCGATTTCCATGCTTATGATGGGTCTGTTAAGAGTTTCTATTTCTTCCTGGTTAAGTTTGGAAAGTTATACTTTTCTAAGAATTTGTCCATTTCTTCCAAGTTGTTCATTTTATTGGCATTATTGCTGATAGTAGTTTCTTTTTTTTAAAATATAAATTTATTTATTTTAATTGGAGGTTAATTACTTTATAATATTGTATTGGTTTTGATAGTAGTTTCTTATGATCCTTTGTATTTCTGTGTTGTCTGTTGTGATTTCTCCATTTTCATTTTTAATTTTGTTGATTTGATTCTTCTCCCTTTTTTTCTTGATGGGTCCCAGGTGATTTCTTCCTATTCCATTGCAAACTGGCTTCTCCCATTCAGTCTCTAAGCCATGACTCCAAATGATTTTTCTTAGGAGATTTAAGCTTTAATCTGGCTTGACTACTGACTTCTAAGGTTGGAAAGAAAGCAGCCAGTGTCCTTGTAAATGAAGTAATTAGCCCTACCTCACTGAGTTGCTGTGAAGATTAAATAAAGCAATATTTGAGCTTCATGCCAGCATGTGATAGAAGTTCTGTGTGTAAATTCTTTAAAAAAAAAAAAAAAAAGTTTAGTTGCCTCTTCTTTAATCTCCTCTTTCAATACTGAAAAATAAATTTCTGTTGCTTCTTGAGCTAATTATTGAAATTCTTTTACCCCATAATTAACTCATTTAACCAAGACCCAATGCCCTAATTCCTTTATTTACCAAAAATAATTATACATTCCCTCAAACTCCATTACCCATTTTATTTTATTAATTATTCAGTTATATCTCAGTGAATATTAGAAAATAAGTAAAAATAACTGAAATTAGTGAACTTTAATGTGTGTTGCTTTCCTGAAAAAAAAAACCTGAAGGTGGCCTCAATATTTTTCCATTTTGTAGATGACCATTGCCAGGCAATTTTTTAGTGAAATGGAATTGGGAAAAATACATTAGATAAATGGCTTCTAAAGTAGTGCTCTAATCTGATTATTAAAGCTAATACATATTCATAAATTGAAAGTTGGCAAAAAGAATGTTGTTTTGATGCATTTATTTGAGAATAAACTTGACATGATTTAAAACATACTGAGTAGACTTCTTCAAGACACAGCACAGCACAGTCTCAGCACAGTGAAATACCACTGAAATGGAAGAGATTTATATTCTGGATGATATTATATTCTGGATAAAATAGACTTATATGCTGGATGAGATGTGTACTCAGATCCAGGAATTTCTGGTGGGGAAGGGGACACAAAAAAATGAGCAGAGACCCTTATATCCCTATATATCCTGGATTCTTATATCCCTAGCTCCCCAAAGAATGTATGTAGTCAGAGTAGGTCCTCAGAGAATGTTAGACCCAATAATAAGAGTAGGTTGAAATAAAATTCTTCATTTGAGAGCAATGAAGGTGATCCCATTTTCAGATTAGTATACCTTTAAATTAACTTTTGATCAAAAATGGATTTTTAATTCCTACCTATTTCTCTCTTTCCACAAAATCATTTCTCCAGATGTAGAGAATAGAACACAGCACATAGGCTATCAAATTCTGTGTCCTGAAAACTGCATAAATGATCATAATTTCATTGACATGCACTACCAAAAATAATAAAATATGATAGAGAGAATGGAAGTTTTTTTTTAAGCAACACTATTCCTATCACACACACACCGAGCTAAAAATGGAAAAGGTAATACAATAAGGAAATAACCTATTTTATCATAATTTCTTGGATATTCATATGTAGACATAGCACTCAGCACTTTTTCACCATGAAATGTTTACTCTACAATTGTTCTTTTACATTAAGTTCATACTTTAATAAAACTTAAAAAAGAAAAAAGAAATCTTACATAAACAAGTCAATTATTTTATGCATAAGAGAATGATAAAAGATGATGTATTTTAATGCAAATAGATAAGGAAAAATAAATGAGAAGTATTAATGGTATATTTTTTTATCAAATTTATGGCAATAAGCAATCATAAAAATATATGTAAGAAAAAAAGTGATGCAATGAACCTAAAACCATGGGGAAAAAAAGTAAGTATACTAATAAAGATGGATTATTTTTGAAAAATAAATATTTTAATATTCAGTTCCATAAAATATTTTTGCCTTCCATGAAGTATACAAAAATGCAGTGAGAAACAGATATACTTATATTTCACATATTTTTGTTAGAAACTTATTTTTTGTATAGGTATAGAAAGAAATATATAGTAGATGTTAGTATTATTGAAAAAATATGCCCTAATTACTTCTCACTTAAATATTTATTAAAAAACAATCTTGCTTTTGGTCTGACAGAGGTTGCCCATTTATTTTTTGTTTTGTGAAGTATTTATGGGAGGAATGAACAGTGAAGCTCAGTGCTTGTCTATAAAAGCACTCCTGAATCAGGGGTATAGTAGGGATCAGAAGGATTAGTGGAGGTTTGAAAAGGTATTTTACTTTTTTCCATCACTGAACACAGTGGAGTCAATACAAAAAGTTTCTAGATCCAGAAAGATTGAAATAGGATTATAATTTATATTTCTTTCCCAAGGCCTCATCATCAGTTTAAATTCTGAATCTGTAAGCAACATTTTGCAAAACAGTTCTACTTGTTAGCTTGACTCCAGTCATTCCTTTGGTCCCCAGGGACACTCTATCCTTCTGAAAGCCCTGGATACATACCATGGGGTGGGCAGATGTGCAGGGGTCCATGGGATCCCTGCCCTTGGGGAGTCGATTGGTACCCTTAGGGCTTCCCTGGTGGTTCAGACGGTAAAGTGTCTGCTTGTAATGCCAGAGACCCGGGTTCGATCCCGGGGTTGGGATGATCCCCTGGAGAAGGAAAGGGCAACCCACTCCAGTACTATTTCCTGGAAAATCCCATGCACAGAGGAGCCTGGTAGGCTTCATTCCATGGGGTCGCAAAGAGTCAGAAACGACTGAGCAACTTGACTTTCTTTCACTTTCACATGAAGAGTCTCCCATCCTTTTTGTGAAGGCCTCTGGTTATGTGCTCCTACACTGAGCTTGGATGACTGAAATCTGGGCCTGGTGGACAAGAGATATGCCAGACAGAGCAAAGAGAGAGGGTGAGAGCATAGACAGCAGAGTCACATTATGTTAGAATAAACACAGACAGATCCCAGGATTCCCAATCCCAACTCTAACACTGGTTAGTGTGAACTTGCATGCATCACTCAATCTCTTTAAGTCTAAGTTTCTTCATTAGTAAAGAAACAATAAAAATATAAAAACACTTTACTTACTAATAGTTTAGGTTGTCAATAGCTGTTCAAAGATCCATTTGCTTGTTTGAAAGTGAAAGTGAAGTCGTTCAGTTGTGTCTGACTCTTTGCGACCCCATGGATTGTATGTAGCCTACCAGACTCCTCAGTCCATGGAATTTTCCAGGCAAGAGTACTGGAGTGGGTTGCCATTTCCTTCTCCAGGGGATCTTCCCGACCCAGGGGTTGAACCCAGGTCTCCCGCACTGCAGGCCGACATTTTTATCGTCTGAGCCACCAGGGAAGCTCCAAAGTAATCAATTTTTAAATTTCTTCAAAATGGCAGTCTAAGCTGATCTTTTAAAGCTGAAAACCAGGAATATTTTCTCTCCTTCTTATATTATCAGGGTACCTTTTTAAAAAATAGAATCCTTTTGCCCATTGCAAATCTGGAGAGAAATGCATACAGTTTTCCCACTGTCCTACCACCAGAAATGATGCCCACAATTGTTAGAGGGAAAATTGCCTTCTCTAGAATCTATACTCAGTGCCAAGTCCACTTCTTCATGTGGGCTTCCCAGGTGGCCCTAATAGTGAAGAACCCTCCTGCCAATGCAGGAGACCTAAGAGATACAGGTTTGATCTTTGTGTCAGAAGGATCCCTTGGAGCCCTTAGAGAAGGGCTTTGCAACCCACTCCAGTATTCTTGCCTGAAGAATCCCATGGACAGAGGGGCCTGATGGGCTACTGAATAGTCTACTGACCTTTGGGATCATTCTCAGAACAGGGGAGTAGTTTTATCAGCAACTTCCCCAGCTTTATATGGAAAATGTGAAGTTAAGTAGGGGGTGTGTGTGTGTGTGTGTGTGTGTGTGTATCTGGTTTGTGTGTATTTCAACCCACTCCAGTGTTCTTGCCTGGAGAATCCCAGGGACGGCGGAGCCTGGTGGGCTGCTGTCTATGGGGTCGCACAGAGTTGGGCACGACTGAAGCAACTTAGCAACAAGCAACAACATAGGCTTCCATTAGAAAGGGAAGGAAACTCATCACTGCCATGACCAGGACCCTGCAAATGGTAAGTAAACAACTTGCATTTATTGAATGAATGAAGAGAAGATGACTTGAATGATTAGTCAAATTGAAATACCCAGACTTTCTGCTGCTATATTAGAGCTTTTCTCCATGCCCTGAAAGTTCTGGGTAGGAGTGTCTTTGGCAGGCCTCCTACACACATCAAATGGGAAAACTAATCAGTAGAAAACTGCCTACTATCTCTTTGCTTTATGCCTCCAGACTCAGACTAAACTATGGATTTTCTTTCTTTATTCTTTCCTTTATTAATGTCCCCAGAAATCTTTTAGACTAGTAAATCTCTTTGAGAACACAGCAGTAGTTAGCAAGAAGGAAGAAACAGAAACCCTTTTAACCATCTCTTAAAATGAACTCAGGGATAATTATAAGCTTACAAGTATAAATATGTTCAATCAAAATTGAATTCAGTTCTAAAGAGACTGACTAACAGCATCCCAAACATCTTGGTGTATGGAGATCCAGCTTGTGGCTGGCTGAATGTACAATTCACTGAAAGCATCGGTTATAACAAATGTTCTGACATGAAACACAGGGGGAAAGTCCTGGGCTGATGTTATTTCGGTGGGGTTTTGGCTTAATGGAATTAGTCATTCACTTGTTAGCAATCCCTATGTCACTATATGTTTCTTTGTTTTTTAAAATGAGATGCTAGGCTAAACTATTGAAATAAAAGACTTGATAACTGCCATGTATCTTATAATTATCAATGACAATACAAGTGCAGATTTGTCTATATTGAATTTCTTGGAATTTGAAATCAGTGTTGTCCGAGAAGAATTTTTTTCAGTTCATAATAAAACAACACTTTATGTCTTTTTTTTTTTTTTTTCGGATTTACACCCACCCTCACTTCCTAGGGGCTTCCCAGGTGGCATAGTGGTAAAGAATCCACCTGCCAGTACAAGAGACACAGGAGAAGCAGGTTCAATCCCTGGATCAGGAAAATTCCTGGAGGAGGAAATAGCAACCCTTTCCAGTATTCTTGCCTGGAAAATTCCATAGTCAGAGGAGCCTGGTGGGCTATAGTCCAGGGGATCACAAATAGTTGGACAGAACTGAACACACACACACACTTCAATTCCTGAAGCTCTTACTGAGCAACTAGTATGTGCCAGGAGCTAGGTTAAAAGCTGAGACTATCTCACATAGACTGTAGATGGTCTCTACTTAGAGACTGACTATTTAACTGGAGAGATAGGCATTAAAATATAACTTCACATGATAAATAAAATAAAGAGGCATGCATAAGTTATTAAGGAGGGAATAATTAATTCTTCTTGGGGAGGCAAAGGGGAAACAAAAAGCTAATGCAGGAAGTCCTTGAAGAGTTTTCCAGAAGTCTTCCAGGCCTCATATTAATAAGCAAAGCCCACATTTCATGCGTTTATATAAATTAAAAAGATAAATTTTGCATTTTTAAATGCAGTGGTTCTTAGCTTCAGTTGTGTATTAGAATTACCTGGGGAGCACTTAAAAATGGGGATAAGGAGACTACACAAATCATTTAGTTCAGAGTCCCTTGGGTAAGCTTCAGTCACCTATCCCGTATAAAAATTTCTCCAAGTGATGCAAATTATCATGAGGACTGAGAACTATTTTTCCACGGTTAACAGCTACAGGGCAGCTTCTTTACCCTAACCCAAGGGGACCATTATTTTTGGAGGAAGGTGGACTAGAAATATATATATTTCTATATAAGAAATAAATAGAAAGAAAATACAATAAAAGCCAAAGGTCTTAATTACACAACTTCACTTTTGTATACCTAACTGCACTCAATGTAAAAATCAGGTCTAAAGTGACTAAATACTCATATATGATGTTTATTGGGCTTCCCTTGTAGCTCAGCTGGTAAATAATTCTCTTGCAATGTGGGAGACCTGGGTTTGATCCCTGTTTTGAAAAGATCCCCTAGAGAAGGGAAAGGCTACCTACTCTAGTATTCTGACCTGGAGAATTCCATGGACTGTATTGTCTATGGGGTCGCAAAGAGTCAGACATGACTGAGCGACTTTTACTTCACTCACATGATGTTTATTGATCGATACTGGGCCTTAAGAGTTATAAATCAGTGTGTGGACCTGAAGATTCTTACACACTAAACACTTTGGGATTATAAGTACTTAGAATGATTTCTGTCTCATTTAACCTATCCTGAGTAGTTTTTGAACATTTTAAGTATGCTGTGGTGATACATTTATTGCATTAGAATTTGAACTTCAGCTAACTTTCCAGTTCTCTTCCCCTGTAGCCTAATAAGGCAGAATATCAACTATGTTACTATGCCAACATCGCTTCTGATAAAAATGTCATCTGGTTGATAAAATGCATCTCAGCTGGGAGAACTATAAACACCTTATGGGAAGCCACAGCTCTAGGTTTACTTGAGTGTGTGAGTGTGGGGACTCCTTTTAATTGGCATGACCCTTGTGGGAGTCTTGGAAGCTATACCTATGATGTTGTTATAGGAGATAGAGGCTCCTGTGAAGCATGAGGCTTTTAGACCAAAGTACCTCTCACATCTGCCTGGCATGAAGCTTATTTTCTTACACTTCACTGTCACCTGGATGTCAAGAGGATACCTTCTGGATAGTTGTATGGATTCTGCAAGGTGTCCCCTGAGAGGACAGTCTGATGCTGCCTTTCTGGCAGCCTGCATTTCTTGTCCTATAGTTTTCTATGCAACTAAATTGTCAAGTGTAGCTTCTGGGAGAACTCTCAGTCTGTTAGAACACTGCCTGGTGGATACTGACTCTCTGTATTGTTACCTTCTCAGAGAAGCTGTAGATAGATGAGAAATGATGCTATATTTTCTCTCAGACACCCAAATCCACTTTCACACTTCTATTAAATGGTTGCACACATCAGTGCAAAGATCAGTGGTAGTATAGGTAACTGTTCAGGCAAATTATGTGCAATCATAGCTAATTCAAAGATAATCAAGGAAAAAAAAAGTAAAGGGTACAAAGGAGCATATCCATATATCTATCTTTCTGTCCATCCATCTATTCGCCATTCATCCACCCATCCATCCATCTACCCATCCATTCATCCATTCATCTGCCCACGTATGCATCCATCCATCTATCAATTCCATCAATCTATTTACCTAACCTAGATAGCATATTCAAAAGCAGAGACATTATTTTGCCAAATAAGGTCCATCTAGTCAAGGCTATGGTTTTTCCTGTGGTCATGTATGGATGTGAGAGTTGGACTGTGAAGAAGGCTGAGTGCTAAAGAATTGATGCTTTTGAACTGTGGTGTTGGAGAAGACTCTTGAGAGTCCCTTCGACTGCAAGGAGATCCAACCAGTCCATTCTGAAGGAGATCAGCCCTGGGATTTCTTTGGAAGGAATGAGGCTAAAGCTGAAACTCCAGTACTTTGGCCACCTCATGCGAAGAGTTGACTCATTGGAAAAGACTCTGATGCTGGGAGGGATTGGGGGCAGGAGGAGAAGGGGATGACAGAGGATGAGATGGCTGGATGGCATCACTGACTCGATGGACGTGAGTCTGGGTGAACTCTGGGAGTTGGTGATGGACAGGGAGGCCTGGCGTGCTGCGATTCATGGGGTCGCAAAGAGTCGGACAAGACTGAGCAACTGAACTGAACTGAACTGAATGTTATTGAGGCTTCCCTTCCTGAGAAGATAATATCAGAACATAGTTAAGAACAATTTATTATGGGGTATAATTTGATAACTCAGGTCTTCTGAAAAACTAGATGCAACAAGAGGGATTACACATCTTTCATACTTTTGAAGGTTCCAAATGTCAAGGATATTAAGGGGCTTGTATGTTTTTTTTCCTAAGAGGAGAAGTGAAAATTTTAAGAATTGGGTAAATGTGTTATGTTTTTCTTCCTTTCTGTTTATCCATAAATCATCTTGCAAAAGGAAATCATGGGATCGCATGTTTGTAATACTGACTGTTGGGACTACTAGCTTTCTATTTAAAAACAAAATCAGTTCTAGACGTGTTTAAAAAATAGCTGTT
Source organism: Bubalus kerabau (assembly GCF_029407905.1). Taxonomy (NCBI): domain Eukaryota; kingdom Metazoa; phylum Chordata; class Mammalia; order Artiodactyla; family Bovidae; genus Bubalus; species Bubalus kerabau. The sequence goes on from NC_073629.1 coordinate 68,615,545, forward strand.
TAAATAGCTTCATTTGTATGTCAATACTTTTACATTTTCTATATTTCTTTGAAAAATATATTTATTTCCAAGAATCACAACTGAAATCACATGACCATATAACGACTTCAGCAGCCACTGAAAGTTATCCCCTGCTTTCCAGGTGGCGCTAGTGGTAAAGAACCTGCCTGTCAATGCAGGAGACAGATATGGGTTTGGTCCCTGGGTCAGGAAGATCCCTGGAGAGAGAAATGGCAACCCACTCCAATATTCTTGCCTGGAGAATCCCATGGACAGAGGAGCCTGGTGGGCTACAATCCATGGAGTCACAGAGTCAGACGGGACTGAAGTAACTTACCACACATGCAGCAACCCATGTTTAGAGTCATGTCTTAAGGGAATCCAGGAGGCCCTTCTGGATAAAATGCAGGGTGAAGGGGCATCATGAGGGCACCTTCCACTCCACGTTCTTTCTTATGCTGACTGTGATGGGCTTTGTGTGAATCAGGACAAGTCTTGAGAGATTTCTGCAGGTGAGTGGTTGGTGTATTCTATAAGAGTAAGGCCCCCTCTTCGCCATCAAGGCACCAACCCATGTCCTATGACACCAGCACACTTATTCCACTGTAATGAAACCATTTATTTAAGGGCTATATTTCCCTTAGACTCCAGATCACCTGACGTGCCTCTTGAGAAATCTGTATGCAGGTCAACAAGTGACAGTTAGAACTGGACATGGAACAACAAACTGGTTCCAAATTGGGAAAGGAGTATGTCAAGGCTGTATATTGTCACCCTGCTTGTTTAACTTATATTCAGAGTACATCATGAGAAATGCCAGGCTGGATGAAACACAAGCTGGAATCAAGATTGCTGGGAGAAATGTCAATAACCTCAGATACGGAGATGATATCACCCTTATGGCAGAAAGTGAAGAACTAAAGAGCCTCTTGATGAAAGTGAAAGATGAGAGTGAAAAAGTTGGCTTAAAACTCAACATTCAGAAAACTAAAATCATGGCATGTGGTCCCATCACTTCATGGAAAACAGATGGGGAAACAATGGAAACAGTGACAGCCTTTATTTGGGGGGGCTGAAAAATCACTGCAGATGGTCATTGCAGCCATGAAATTAAAAGATGCTTACTCCTTGGAAAGAAAGTTATGACCAACCTAGATAGCATATTGAAAAGCAGAGACATTACTTTACTAATAAAGGTCTGTTTAGTCAAAGCTTTGGTTTTTCCAGTAGTCATGTATGATGTGAGCGTTGGACTATAAAGAAAGTTGAGCCCCGAAGAATTGATGCATTTGAACTATGGTGTTGAAGAAGACTCTTGAGAGTCCCTTGGACTGCAAGGAGATCCAACCAGTCCATTCTGAAGGAGATCAGCCTTGGGTGTTCTCTGGAAGGAATGATGCTAAAGCTGAAACTCCAATACTTTGGCCACCTGATGCCAAGAACCAACTCATTGGAAAAAACCCTGATGCTGGGAAAGATTGAAGGTGGGAGGAGATGACAGAGGATGAGATGGTTGGATGACATCACCAATGCAATGGACAAGAGTTTGAGTGGCTCTGGGAGTTGGTGATGGACAGGGAACACTGGTGTGCTGCAGGCCATGAGGTCGCAAAGAGTCAGACACAACTGAGCAACTGAACTTTCTTTTTCCCTTAGATTCCAGTATGAGTACCTTGAGAGCAGAGGCTGGGTCCCCTTTACCTTTGATTCCCCAATAAGTATCATAACTGGTAGGAATTCAATAATTAATTATTGGAATGAAAATAAACTTTGGGGGAAGTAGAGCAAACAGTCTCCGATAAAGTGTCTGGGAGGTGATTCTGAAACTCTGGACAGTGTTGTTACATTCTTTACCAAAGAAGGAAAATATAAAAGTAGTTTAGAAAGAGAGTTTATAAAATATCTGTTTATTCTGCCAAGTTTAATTTATTAACACCATGCCCTGTTAAAGGCCAGCAAAGCTTTGGATCTCTTTTTATTATCTCTTTTTTATTCATCTAAATAAGATGAATAGCTATTTAGTTATTTCAAAATGCTCACCATGCCATGATTTTGTTATCTAGTTTGGGCAGTAAGAACTCAAGGTAGGAGCTAATAACATTGTTGCTAGTAAGGAGATCAAATTAAAAATTAACAATGTGATCACATAAAATTCTGGCGATAGCATCACCATTAGCTCTGCAAAACAATACAGTTCTTTACAGAATCTTCCTTTGCTTCTATACTGCATTTTGTCCGATAATCACTTGCCAACAAAGACATCATACTAATTACAATATGTTATACAGGGACAGGAAAACTGATAAATGATTCATTGATTATTTTCTTTCAAAAATAATTCTTCCATTCTTGTCCTTAAGTTACATATGGATTATAAATGGAAGCTTTAAGTGCTTTCCCAGAGAGTTGTTTAGAAGAAATCATGTTGACAGTTTTAATTCTTAGCAACTTGGCAACTATGAGTGGATACCCATTGGGAAAAAAAAAAAAGAATGAGGACAACACACAAAATTTGAATCTTTTGCATGTGAGGAAATGAGTAGTTCTTTTAAAAGGAAATCTGCTATATAAAACATTCTTTGCTTCTCTCTATGATATTTCGAGTCTTCCCAGGTGGCTCAGTGGTAAAGAAGGCATCTGTCAATGCAGGAGACACAGGAGGCGTGGGTTTGATCCCTGGGTCAGGAAGATCCCCTGGAGTAGGAAATTGCAACCCACTCCAGAATTCTTGCCTGGAGAAGTCCATAGACAAGGGATCCTGGCAGGCTACAGTCCATGGGGGTCACAAAGAACAGACATGACTGAGCCACTGAGCAGACATGATACTTCAGTCCTCGCCTTGCCAGATTACATGAGGCGTATCTCCCTCTCTACATCCCAGACAGATGGCCAGCAGGGCAAGATGTCATCCTGGTTTTCCTGTCTGGAAAAGGTCAACACATAGTAGCTAATTTGTCTGAGGACAATGGCTGGGCAATAGCAAGACTTTGGCTGAAGAGAGGGTGTAAACCAGTTTACAAGGCCTTCAGTGACTCAGAAGGAGGGACCAGGAAGTCTGAGATGAAGAAGAGTAGAGAGGGGATGGAGCGAGAGACAGAGGGCTCCAAGGTTCTGTTTGATGCCTTCTCTTCCCTAAGTGAGTGAGGGAGGTAATTAGTATGTAGGTTTATAATCTCTCCTGTGTGTATAGTGCTCCTCATCAATAACAGGCCCTGAACTGTTCTTTCTGTATTGTCTTCACTGTTTTTGCATTTCTGTACCCTCATCTCAGTTAAGGTTTGTCAGCAGTCACGTAGCCAGAAACATTTCCTCGTTATTTCCATCTCTTTGTTCTCCTTTAACTCCACATGCTCTTGCTGGATTTTTCTTTGTTTCTCAAATTCATCCTCTTTGTCTTTCACTTAGAACCTCATCATCCCTGTTCTGGACAACTATCATCACTTCTTGACTAGTCTCTCTGCTTTCAACCTTTTCTCCCACTTATCTACCTACTAAACTGCTGCCACAGTGATTTTTCTATAATGAAAAGCTTTTATGTCATTATCTTTGCTTACAATACTTCCACTGCTTTCCACCACTAAGACCAGAGAACCAAGACTAGTATTCTTTACCTTTTATTAAGAAAATCTTCACCAATTTACTCCTGTTTACACTTCTGGCCTCATACACAGAAGTTGACTCTCACATGATATACATGAACCATTTAGAATAACTTATAGAGCCCCGTATTGTGCTATTTGTAAATTAAACTGACATTTATTATTTAGATGCAAAGCACCAGACACTTTCTAGGTTCTGGGTATACAGATGTGGTATCTTTGTACAACCTGTTCTGGAATGCATGTCCTGGGGAGTCTTCACTGACTTTCTCAGGCAGAGACAGCCAAGGATATTTCTGTGCTACCAAATATATTGCCAAACACATATAGCTCTGATATGGCATATTATAAATACATATTTTGGTATCTCTTTTCATCACAAAACTCTAGGGTTGAAGTCCTTGAAGACAAGGGCTGTGCATCCTTCATCTCCATAACCTCAGTGTATGGAGTAGGGCCTGGCAAGAGTAGATGGCTGGAAAATGTTTTCTGAATGAATGACAAATACTGTCCATCATATGTGTCCAGGATACATGGACTTCATGTACATCAGCCTCACACTCTACACAGTTCAGACCCATTACCAGAGGACCCACACAACACTTACTGTCAAAGTGATACCACGAATTTCCAGATAAAAATAAAACTTGTTTTGGTGAAAAATAAAAATACACAAATCTAGAAAGAAAACAATAGTTTTCTCAGGGTGGGGTGGGTTCCCAGAGGGAACCTGAGCACAGGCTTGAAATATCACTCCCCTACACACACACACAGACACATAGACACATACACACTCCACCTAGTTAACTCAATAATCCCCATAGCTTCACTCATTTGCATTTTTTCAGAAAATCTCAAACCCCCACCTCTCCCCAGATTAAGCAGCCCCCCTATCGTGTATTCTTATAGCATCAGCTATCCTCTTAGCCTTTATCTACCTGTAATTATATTCATTCATGTAATCATTTGACTAATTTCTATTTCCTCTTCCAAACCATAAGCTCGACAAGGACAGGCTCCATGCCTATTACATAGGAGATGTTGAATGACAAACAAAGGATCTGGTTTAATCCTCATAATAATTATTCAAGGTAAACACCATTATCATCTGCATTTTCCAGAAAAAAACAGACACTGAGAACAATATCTTGACCAAGGTCACACAATCAGGGATGAAATCCTGGGACGGTTACTGGTTTCCTGTATCATAGAGAACTAATCTAGAGCTATTTAAAAACTTTAAGTGAAGGAGCTCAGCTTTATTATTCAATGTTGAATGCCCAAGAAAAGTAGTAATTTTAAACATGAGTTTTTAAAAAATTGAGTGGACCCACAGAGAGTTCATCTTTTTTAATCTCTCAACTCTGGAAATAATTCAATATTAAGCGAGCTGCTAAAATCTCCACCATGAAGAGTCATGTGGGTGCCTGGAGTCTGACAATCTAAAAGGTAAGCCTATTTTCTCCTCTAATGTATGGTTCTTGTATAATTCCCAGCGTGAGTTTGAAATAATTAAAAAAAGTAATTTGATATTTGCAATGTAGTGAAACAGATCTGACAACTGGGTATTGAAAAATTTATTGTTGCATTATTTTATAGCCTTCCTAAAAATCCTAATCCTATTCCTTTATCGAATGGATAGGCCCTTTCCTAGTAAAAGACACTGAGGCATAATGGCAGGTGAAAGATGGTCACATTAAGCAGTTGCTCAGAACCTCAGTAAAGTGTGGGTCTTGATTACACAGGGTTCCACAAACCCCAGGGAATGGGGAGTGGAAATAGAGACCTCTTGAGTATAGACATACCACATGACATGACTTGATGTGAGAGATATGAGACATGTGTGCTCAGTCCTGTCTGACTCTTTGTGACCCCATGGACTGGAGCCCACAAGGCTCCTCTATCCATGGAATTCTCTGGTCAAGAATACTGGAATGGGTTGCCACTTCCTCCTCTAGGGGATCTTCCCAGCCCAGGGATCAAACCCGCGTCTCTTGCATCTCCCGCATTGCAGGTGGGTTCTTTACCACTGCACCACCTCGGAAGCCCATACTATAACTTAGCCACACTGAACATATTTTTCAAGGTCCCTTTGCTGATCCTGCTCTTAGCTGCCACTGGATTCTGCCAGAGATGACTAAAATACATGCCCAGTTTTCAGGGTACTTAGCCCAGTGAAAAGGCAGGTGCCACAATACAAAACGGATTATAAGAATAAAACTGGAATCTACCTGCTACCCCTCAGAGAGAAAGTAAGGAGTATTGTTGCCCCCTGTTTGCCAAACTTGGTGTGGATAAAAAGCTCTATGCATGCAGGAGCGCTGGTCATCAAGCAAGAACTTGTTTCTAAGTCATTAAATACCTGAATGTCCAATTTATCTGTTTCTGGTAGAATTATGCTATCTTCAATAATAATTTAAGCTACCCTTAAGCCAGTCTTTAGTTCCCTTTGCTTCAGGTGAATTCTCTGAATATTATTCAAGCAACTGTGCAGTTAGGACCAGAGCTCTGAAAAGGCAGCCCTAGTCACCTGACCGGAGAAGGCAATGGCATTCCACTCCGGCACTCTTGCCTGGAAAATCCCATGGACGGAGGAGCCTGGTGGGCCACAGTCCATGGGGTCGCTAAGAGTTGGACACGACTGACTGACTTCACTTTCACTTTTCACTTTCATGCATTGGAGAAGGAAATGGCAACCCACTCCAGTGTTCTTGCCTGGAGAATCCCAGGGACGGGGGAGCCTCGTGGGCTGCCATCTATGGGGTCCCACAGAGTCGGACACGACTGAAGCGACTTAGCAGCAGCAGCAGCCACCTAACATGTTGCTTCATATTAATGCTGAATTTCAGACATGAATTATTTTAATAGCCCATTTTATTAGCTACTGTCTGAATTCTTACAAAAATTACCCAGTTTTATTCTCTAACCACTTAATAAAAATCTCCAATTGTTCTCATTCAGAAGGAGAGAGTGAAAACCAGGTCAGGGCACTTTGTCCTGCCCACCAGGCAAATCCCTTTACACCAGGGCAATGGGCAGGCAGCCTGGTGAGTAGGAATGAACTACATGTTAGAAAGCACAGGGTGAAGGGAAATCTCAGTTCAGCTCTATTTTCCTCACCTGGAAAAATACAGAATTCTTACAGGCTCTTGTAGAAGAGTCTGACTGTTGTGTGAAATAGTTTAGCCCTAATGATAAGTCCTCAGAATAACAAACAGATATTTGCCAATGGTAGGAGATATTGGAGACCAAAGCAGTGCTTTGTTATGATGGAATGTTTTGGTGCATTATTCATGCATTTTTGTTTTTATTCAGAGCTGTGTAGACACACATCTACTACATTAGCTTTCCCATTCTAACAGAATCACTGTGGGCAGAAGTAGGTTCCTATCACCATGTGTAATGTATCGGTCAGGGTCTAGACACAAAAAGAAACCACTTTGTACTTCAAGTAGAGAAAATTTAACACTGGAATTAGTTACACAGAAAGACATGAAAAGCCAATCAAGGGAAGATGAGGCATCACAAATATAGGCAGCAGCAGGAAGCCAATACCCCCAGGAAGTGGTATTTCCAGAAATCAGTATACTCAGGCTGGAACAAGTACCACTAGGGAGGCTGCCGAACAGAAGCTGGAGGCCACAGAGGGAAGGGATGTCCCCTGGTGAGTGCGTAGAGCTAAAGGAGAAACAGCTTCTATTGGAAATACCCCCAAAGGCACTGGGAGAAATACCTTGCTTTCTCAGCCCTCCCATCCTCCAGTCTTCTGCTAGTACCCCTTGCTGATGAAAATTACCCGGAATTTGGTTGTCAAGGGAACCTGAAAAATGGTGTTTCCTGTGATTAACAGTAAAGCAGGGGAAGGGAGGGAAATGGACCTAAGGACCAAGAAGCAAGTAGCCAACCAGCACCCATGTGCTGCCCTCCAGCCTTCCACCCACGGCAAGTATCAAGCACACTCCTTGTGTGCTATCAGCTTTGCAATTCAGTTAACTTTCTCTTCTCCTTAGATTTCTATTGACTATTATTGACCTATCTCTTGTGTACTGTGTAATACACAGATGCCGAAGTTTGCTGTGATAGAAAAGTAGAGATCAAGAGGGAGGTACCAAAAGTGGAAGACAGTGGCATTGTACACTTTATTTGACTACGCTGCTGCTGCTGCTACTAAGTTGCTTCAGTTGTGTCCTATTCTGTGCGACCCCATGGGTGGCAGCCCATCAGGCTCCGCCGTCCCTGGGATTCTCCAGACAAGAACACTGGAGTGGGTTGCCATTTCCTTCTCCAATGCATGAAAGTGAAAAGTGAAAGTGAAGTCGCTCAGTCGTGTCCGACTGTTCACAACCCCATGGACTGCAGCCCACCAGGCTCCTCTGCCCATGGGATTTTCCAGGCAAGAGGACTAGAGTGGGTTGCCATTGCCTTCTCCGTTATTTGACTATAGTTTCATTTAAAAAAAATTCTAGCAGAATGTTTTATTTTTGTTATTTAAATTTGTTTCTTTTGACAGACTTTTTTAAAAAAAGGTATTAATGACCACTGAGCATTTACCAAGTCCATCCTTCATTTTTAGGATGGTGTCTAGCAAGGAGCAGAATATCTATAGGTAAAAAAGGAGAGGAGCAAAATGTGTTCGCTGCATTAATCAACCCTGCTTCCTACCTCCATCCCCTTCTGGCATTCCTCAGGCTGGCTGGAGCGCAGCACCCTTGGTACCCTTTCCAGGTTCCTGGAGGCCCAGGTAAATCATCCTTGGGGGATGCTTTTGATGAGCTCATGCTGCTACAGCCAGCAATGGGATCTGTTTGCACCTTTTGGTGCTGTGAGCCTGCCTCTTGTTAATCCCAGCCTCCCTTTCCTGCCCACCTGCCATTTCTCTTGTGCCACTGAGACTCAATTAGATCTGAATCTCATTGCCAGAGGGTTGGGGTGTCTTCACGAATTCCATTCATCAAGAGTCCATTATATGTCTGGAATTGAACCAGACACTTTTTCTAGATTATTTCATTTAATCCTCATGGGAACTCCCAGTTTAGAGATGAAGAGACTGATTCGGAGATTAAGTTGTTTGCCCAGAGTCATCCAACTGGTAAGTCAGAGAAGTGTGATTTGAACTGGCTTTTGTGTCCAAGCACATACTCCATTATACCTCTGACAGCTCAGGGCCAGTACAGAGCAGCAGTACAGCAGGCTGCTCCTCACTTACACGAGGTGTCAGCGTCTAAGGAATGTGGCCCTTTCACCAGACTTCTCAAAGCCAGCCACAGCTCTGTACACAGATAGGAGCTGAGGAGAACTGGATGGGCAGTAAGGCCTTTGTGGACACCTGGCCAGCCAGTGACATGTACATGCCCACCATGTACAGACCAGGACTCACACAATATGCTGTCCCAGTGCCTGGACTTCTAATCAGCCTTCCATCTCACAGAATGAATTGGTGTCAGATAAGCAAATACATTTCTTTCCTTGTCTCTTCTCATTTAGGGGGCTGTATCTACTTCCTACAGCTTATTTTGTACCATGTATCAAGACTAATATAAAATCATTCTAATAATAATCCACCCAAACTGGCCTTCATATCTGGTGCCTGCTGGAATATAACAGAAATCTTTCCATTCCAGTTTAAAGAATTGCTTCATCTAACAAACTCAGAGCAAACTGACACACTTTCTAACATAAGGGCTATGGGCCAGCAGGTAAATGCAAAAATTCTATTAGTTTTCAGACCTAAGGTTTATGATATTCATTTTAAATAAAATAAAAATCCTATACAGGGATAGGAAAAGTCCCAGGGATAGTTTCCGTCTTAAAAGCATCCACTTAGCTATTATATAAGGGCCAATAAGGTAGTAGTTTCTGAGTTACCATGTAGATACTTTTTTTCCTGCTCATTGACTTTGACAAAGGCAGTACATAGCATACAGAGAATAGATACATTTTAAAGAAATATTAAAACACTGATTCATATAACATTAAGATGTATAAAGTCTCTTGCATAGAGTGAGAGAAAAATTAAAATGCTTTTGGTTCCTAATGAAACTGCACCAGGCTCATATAAATCTAAATTCCTTACCTTAACCTGAGCTTAAAATAATGGGCTAACAGACAGAGCTTTACAAATCCTAGCAATGAACAGTATCATTTATTACCAGAATGAGTGATAATAGGAGTAGCAAGGAGATATCACATATTGGGAAGTGTCCAAAGAGTTTAGCAAGACAATATTTCTTTTTCACAATACAAAGATAAAACAGTTGTGAAACTGAGAGTTCATTTCATTCACTTGGAAGAGAAGGGCAGGTGGGTGTTCTCATTAAACAGATTGCAACCCTTTCCTCCAGGAGCGTAAAGGAGAATGAATAAACACAGGAGGTGATATTCACTCCACAGTGCAAGAAGGTACATAGATTTAAAGTCCACCTCAGTAATTAAATTTCAGTGTTGACACAGTACATCTCAACATTCCGAGTTCTAAATATAGTTTATACAGTGCCTGTGAGCAAAAGGCAGCACACATGAATATTTATCTCTGCAGCAATGATTCTTCCGTCACATGCTCAGAAAAGAAGGGTTGAGATTAGGACAGACCAGAACAGAGTCCACAGAATCTGATGATAATCATTTCACATAGCTGAAATGATATCATGGCCTTCTCTGGGGCCGTGGTTTTCTACACATTTTTGGTTGCAGAACCTTTGGTACAATGAAATTTAATTAGAAGCCAAATATTTGAAGTAGATTGAAGTGGAGTAGGCCTGTAGATTTTTGAGGGGCCAAGGGATGCTCCGGAAGCTTGACTTCTTAATGCCACAGCCAACCTTGAGATGCAAAACCTAAATCTATAATTTTAAGCCATAAATAAGTAAAATAAAAATTCGTTTGGTATCTGATTGATTTTAAGGTACTGTGGTGATTTTGAGGTGCTCACAAGTTGTAGAGAGCCATTGTACTTCAAAGGAAGGTCTTATGGAATCAGTTGATTAATAGCGGAGAAGGATTACGATTAGGAGAAATAAATGTTATTTATTTTCTGCCACTCCTCAGGAAGATACTAACTCCATTAACAGTATTCCCAGGCTCTCAGCTTTGGGCCTGGTCCCATCTTGGCAGTTCATCTGCTCTGCGTATGCCTCGATCCCCAGTCTGTCCAGTTCTGCCCTCAGAAATGGTGTCTGTGCTGGGTTCTTCCTTTGCTAAATGTGGCTGGGACAGCAAGGTGCTGCTCTTTCATGCCTAACATGTTTCTCCAGTGTTAGTTCAGATCTCCTTAAGCCTAGCCACTCGAGTATCAGTCATCTTAGGTAAGGCATGAGGTGGTAACAAACAGCCTCAAGTACTCAGTGACTTGTAACAACTTAACAACTCTTGCTGGTATTACATGAGCATAATGGGTTTGCCTTTCTTTGGGATTGGAATGAAAACTGACCTTTTCCAGTCCTGTGGCCATGGCTGAGTTTTCCAAATTTGCTGGCATATTGAGTGCAACACTTTCACAGCATCATCTTTCAGGATTTGAAATAGCTCAACTAGAATTCCATCACCTCTACTAGCTTTGTTCGTAGTGATGCAAGTCCCTTGGACTGCAAGGAGATCCAACCAGTCCATCCTAAAGGAGATCAGTCCTGGGTGTTCTTTGGAAGGACTGATTCTAAAGCTGAAACTCCAATACTTTGGCCACCTCATGCGAAGAGCTGACTCATTGGAAAAGACCCTGATGCTGGGAGGGATTGAGGGCAGGAGGAGAAGGGGACGACAGAGGATGAGATGGCTGGATGGCATCACTGACTCGATGCCCATGAGTTTGGGTGAACTCCGGGAGTTGGTGATGGATAAGGAGGCCTGGTGTGCTGTGATTCATGGGGTCGCAAAGAGTCAGACACGCCTGAGTGACTGAACTGAACTGAATCGAATGGGTTTGCTAGACGTGTTCTTTACTCTGGGACTCAAGCTAATGGAATCCTCATATTTAGGACATTGCTGACCTTGTCACAGAAAAAAAGGCCACATGGCAGTATGCTCCATAAGGATTCTGAAAACTTTCTGTTGGAAGTGGCACACATCACTTCTGCTCACATGCCACTGGCTCAAAAAAGTCAACTGTCCAAACTGGATATCAGAGAAGTGGGATGTGGGTTTGGGGGTGTATCATCTTTCCACAGAGAGGTGTCCCATAGGAAGGAGTGGCAATATTTTCAACAATATACTACAACTAATTATTAAGATTCCCTTCCTTACTCCATCTTTGAAAAAGCTCAATTGCATAATTTGGCTTTATTTCTTCCGACACATAGTTTCAGTGATGGGTATCTTATTTCTCTAAAGTTGGCAGGACCCATGGCGCTTTCCACTGAGAGTCGGAAGTAGGATTTCTTGTATGCTCTGTTTTTCAAGCTTGATTTTCCTTTTAGGGCTGCCCATTAAATAATTTCCTGTCTGAGGTTGCTGCTAGCTTTTAAAATATTTGGAAAGCAGAGACATCTAACATGCCCTGAAAAAGAGGACTGCTCTTCCTCAATGCTGTTGACTCTCCCAGAAGGATGTTTTTATGGAATTTTATAATTATGGGAGGGCTTCCCTGGTGGCTCAGCTGGTAAAGAATCCTCCTGCAATGTGGGAGACCTGGGTTCGACCCTTGGGTTGGGAAGATCCCCTGCAGAAGGGAAAGGCTACCCACTCCAGTGTTCTGGCCTAGAGAATTCCATGGACTGTATAGTACAGGGGTCACAAAGAATGGGACACAACCGAGCCACTTTCACTTCCCCGGGTGGCTCAGTGGTAAAGAATCTACTTGCCAATGTAGGAGATGTGGGTTCAGTCCCTAGGTTGGGAAGATCCCCTGGAGTAGGAAATGGCAACCCATTCCAGTACTCTTCCCTGGAAAATCCCATGGACAGAGGAGCCTGGAAGGCTATACTCCATAGGATCACAAAAAAGTCTGACATAACTTGGTGACTAAACTGCGACATAATTATAGAATCATAGATTAAAATAAATAACTTTCATTACACATTAAGAGTGACACCTTTGATTTGCATCAAGAGGAACTGGACTGTCATATGCTTTTTAGTGGATTCATGGTTGACTGACTCATAACATATTCATTCATTCATTTGTTGAGCAATTCTGTCAATCAAGCAAGAAGTGTCCCACATAAAGTCATGCCCTCCTGGAGTTTATAAATACAACCCAACCTGGGAGGGATAGTTGATGTCATAAATGGCATGTTCAATATCTGATATCACCACAAGTGCTATACTGGTCCCAACTCTGCCGTGTGCTGACTGTAAGACTTACCTGCCTGGCTTCTAGAACTTTCTCCATACCAAGGTGGGGAGAATATAAGTAACTGCCTCCTAGGTTTGTTGTGAAGATTTCCTGAGATAGTGGAAAGCACTTAAATGTGCCTGGAGCATGATGAATGCCCAAGAAACATTAGTCCTGGGTTTCATCATCACCGCAATCCCATAAAATGTTAGAACAGGGCTGAGGAAGAGAATCTGGCTTTACAGAATTTCATCTGAAAAGGATCGGGAGGTCATTGAAAAAATTCATGATGGGTCAATGGTATAAAGTAGCTATTAAAAAAACCTAAATCCAACTGAAATAATAGATGGAAAACATTAATATTTTAGCAAAGTCAATTCTCCTTCAGACTTCTATGATCAAAACTCACCTAGAATATTGAACTATGCTTTTTGGTTTGAGGCCTGTATTTCTGAAAATGAATTACCAACGGAATCACACAGGTTCCTAAGAACATAGCCTCTATGAAGATGAGTTCTTGGCATTATATGCAGGCAAGCAGTCTTCCATTTTTGTTAAATCACTAGGAGTTATGACATGCTCTAGCTTTGGCTTCTTCTAGGAATTTTTCAGACAATTGTTGGTCAATCCTACAGGGAGGCTTTACAATGCCCTTCAGAATGTCAAAAGGACTTACACCAATCCCTAATTTCCTGCTGATCTTTACCATCTGCTACCTTGACCTTTTCATCAAAAGCTTCTCAAGCTGCTAGAAGCCCTGCATGTTAACACCCAGTATGATACTTTTCCTGTGTTTCTTTGCCTCATCTGCAGCAGACCTGCATACATTTTATCTGCCATTATGGTTTGAAGCCATTCACCAGAACACAAAAATATATGGCAAAAAGAGAGACTTCTGAGTGGTATATAATGCACATTGCTAAACACTTTCAACTCAATATGATGCTGTGGCATGTTCGCTGGCTGAGATTATTTGCCATATGGGGCACAAATATTTGCTACCTGGAAGCATATAGGACAGTCTACCACACCAGCTCTCACTGGCTTAGAGTATGCTGGCATTCCAAGGATCTTAAAAATTATGTATTAACAATGTGCTTTAATTAATTCTTCAGTAAATACATATGTTTTCTTTGGGAAAACCAGTTCATATGCAAATAACTTTGTAGCAAGGGGCAAGCTCAGTCGTGTCCGACTCTTTGCAACCCCCATGGACTGTAGCCTACCAGGCTCCTCCCTCCATGGGATTCTCCAGGCAAGAGTACTGGAGTGGGTTGCCATTTCCTTCTCCAGGGGATCTTCCCAACCCAGGGATCAAACCCAGGTCTCCCTCATTCCAGGCAGACGCTTTAACCTCTGAGCCACCAGGGAAGCCCAATATTAAATGGAACATGTTCAAATTTAGAAGCATTTTAAAAAGGGGTAAGAATAAACTATTGTTGATTAAAGGTCATGAGAAATATAGGAAACTTGGCTAGAGCAACTAAGAATGTGAGCATCCAAAGAAAAAGATTTACTTGAAATCTACTTTCAAACAAAAAAGGAAACTGACATGCTCTGCCCAGTTCCAGGGGGCAGAAAGAGGACCAAAAACTGATAATTATGAAACAGTATATTTTCATTTAACTTGAGAAAAGTTTTTCTAAATTTCATACTATCCAAAAAAGTAATAGTTTGTCTTCTGTAATAATGAGCTTCTTATCACAAGAGGTAGTAAAGTTGGATGACTGTTTGTTACAGACAAAATATATGGGACTCATTAACTGGGTAGCATGGTGGTTTATAAACAGTGGCCACAAATTGTCAATTGGACAAATTGACATTCCTTCCATAGAAAGGTGGGGTCCATGTTTCTCTCCCTGAATCTGGGTAGACTTGTCATTGTTTTAATTATAAAGGCTGAGTGCAGTGATACTATATCACTTCCAGTGCTAGATCATAGTTACACAGTGTCTGCCTTGTGTTCTTGGAATGCTCGATTTTAAGAGTCTCTCTCAGAACTCAATGCCATGCTGAGAAATCCAAGCCATGGGGAAAGATCGTATGTGGGTGGAAAAAATTCTGATTATATTTAACCTTTCATTTATATCTATTTTCTATTTGAAAAATTAGAAATGAGGTTCTACTAAAATGTAACATTCTACATCACAGTGGCAGCATGACGCATCCGTATGTCAGAGAATCAACATATTAACATTCAGCATACTGAGACACATTCTGATTTGGGTGGTCTAGTCAAACTGGGTTATACATTTATTATTATATTTAATTTTGTATTAATTAGCCCTATTAAAGTGCACAGTGGGCTTAAAGATATAGCTGCAAAGAAACCACAGATTGACAAAATACTACCAATGCAAACACAGGCATGCAGCAGAAACCGATAGAGCTGACACATCCCCGTCCAAGGTCAAGCTTCTTGCTAGTCACAGTGCCAGGATTAAAGCTGTGACGATCTGAACAGAGCTAACTAAACAATTTAGAAACTAGGAGCATATATAAAATACAGATTTATACCCGTTATATTATTGACCTTCACCTTAAGAGTTGTGCCTTGGTATATTAGCAGTCATAGCATATATGTGCGTATTTGTAAATAATAGATACAAATGCATGCTTAGTTGCTCAGCCGTGAATCTGCCAAGCTCTTCTGGCCATGGGATTCTCCAAGCAAGAGTGTTGGAGTGGGTTGCCATTTCCTTCTCCAGGGGACCTTCCAGACCCAGGGATTGAACCTGGGTCTCTTGCATTGCAGACAGATTCTTTACCTTATGAGCCATCAGCCATCCTCTTCTTTAGGTCCTACTTATCTCCAGGGTGGCTGAGGGCTTGTGAAAGTCCACTCAGGTTGAAAAAATAGAAAATTGCCAATGTTCAAATAGCTTGGACCCATAAAATATCCATTTCATATAGACGGCTTAATTTAACTTATTCAGATTAAATGCTCAAAATCACTTACCTTCAGAGCGAAGGCAATAAAAAACTGTTTGTAAAGTACAGATTTAAGGAATAAGATGTATGATAAGCATGGATTTAGTAAGTACACAGGAAACCATTCAAGACTGCTCTCCAACTTTATATGTAAGCACTGACACATGACATGTTACAAAATTATTGCTATCTTTGTCTGGGGGGATAAATAATTTTATTATAACACATGGACTCTTTCCAATTAGAGTGGCTCTTAGCACCCGGATATATTGTGAAGCCCTGACTTGAATGACAATGATTATTCTTTGCCCGACTCCATTCTGCAGAGATCTATGCAGAAAATCAACATTCCTTAGGAAGAAACAAGGCTTTAAAAAGAATGATCTTTATGGGAGATGGTGGTTATAGAGAATTTTAGTGCCAATAAAAAGAAGATGAGGATTACTTGTTCCTTTGAGGCCGTGAGGTAATTAAAAAACAATATTTAGTGGCTTTTAGAACACCTATTTCCATGAAATCTCGGCACTGAACAATTCAGGGAAATCAGAATAGATAAATCACCTAAACAGAGCAGAAGAAATGGATAAAGCAACCATAATTCTATTCTATCTCCACCCCCTTCAGATTCACTAAATTATTTCAACCTCTTGGCACAAAGTCCCATAACACTCCAAAGCATGTGTCTTGCTTTGGTGCTTGTCAAAATTAGCATCTGAAAGACTGCACGGGGAATGCTTCTCCTACAAGGGATAGTTTCCTGTTGAAGCCCTCCTGCCAAATGGCTCAGGAAATCCTTTCTCATCCCGCTCATGTAGTATCAACTGTCTCTCATCAGCTAATATTGTGCTGTTTCACAGCACAATATCTAAAGCTGAATTTATTCCTGAAAGTAAAAGGAGATCATGGATCTTTTTCATCTGTTTTTTCATCATTGATTCATTCAACAAGTATTGCAGTGGCGTGGCTGCCAGGTGCCAGGCAGTGATGAAGGAGACACAGAAGACCATAGCAATTTGCAGCCTGGGACTGAGAGATCAACAAAAGAAAAAAAAAATCAGAATTCTAAACACCAGGTGAATTTGCTTCCCTAAGATAACATGAAAATGTGAGAAGAATGAGACATGTTGTTGAAAACTAACGTGTTCTGGCACTTTTGTGTATCTCAGTCATTTACATTTAAAAACTAGCTCCTTGAGAAGCTATCCCAGAGTTGAAATCATGTGGCAGAACACCTGGAATAAACTGAAAATGGGGTAGGGGAGGCTGAATAAAGTGGGGAGGGAGCAGCCCATTTCCAGAATCTCTGAGACACAAAATTGCGGGAGAGTGAATAGTGGACATAAACGTGTCAAAAGAGCATAGCCAATTTTAAGGAGCTCCTACTGGGCAAAGATGGGACAGTTTGAGCATCAATAAGGATAATAACTATAATGGATAGAAATACTTCAATAAATTGTAAATGCTTGTGTTCTTCATGATGTAAAAAAAAATAATGGGCCCTGATAAAGAATGCCAGGGAGCTAAGTCATTATTTTGAAAACTATAAAGGAATGAAAATTTTATCTTCTCTTTTCAACACTAACTGTACCACTGTTAGCCAAAGAGTAATTAAGGGGAATTTTTTGTGATTGTAGAAATATTACATCTAATAAATGAAGAATGAATAAGAAAATAAGAAAATCACTAATTTGTAATCTCTAATGAATTAGTGGATCTGGGCTTTGAACTCTAACAGCTAACATCTTTCAAAGAAACAACTAGACATTGTTTTAAGTATGTGAAAGTGAAAGTTGCTCAGTCCTGTTTGACTCTTTGTGACCCCATGGACTATATAGTCCATGGAATTCTCCAGGCCAGAATACTGAAGTGGATACCCTTTCCCTTCTCCAGGGGATCTTCTGAACCCAGGGATCAAACCCAGGTCTCCCACATTTCAGGCAGATTCTTTATCAGCTGAACCACACAAGGGAAGTCCAAGAATATTAGAGTGTAACCTATACCTTCTACAGCAGATCTTCCTGACCCAGGAATCGAACTGGGATCTCTTGCATTGCAGGCGGATTGTTTACCAACTGAGCTATCAGGGAAGCCCTTTAAGTGTCTTAAACCACATAGTAAGAAACTTTCATTGTAGTAAGTCCCCTACATATGAATGAGTTCCATTCTAAGAGCATGTTCATAAGCCCAACAAAGTTAGCCTAGGTACCCAACCACTGCAGTCGGCTATATAGTACTGTACTGTAATAAATTTATAATACTTTTCACAGAAATAATGCATAAAAACAAATACAAAAAATAAAACATTTTAAATCTTAATATAGTATCTTGAAACATACAGTAGTACAGTTCAACAGCTGGCATACAGAGGCTGGCATCATGTGAACAGGTAAGAAGAGTTACTGACTGGAGGAGAAAGAGGAGATGGGAGATGGTAGAGCTGAAGGATCATCAGGAATAGGAGATGGAGGGCAAGATGCAATTTCACTCACATCTGACATTGATGGCACAGGTTCTGTTTACTTGCTAAACTCAGTTCTATCTACCTCTTGAAAAAACAATCCAGTGATGTCTGGGTAGCAACACTTCTCTCATCATAGATGATACAGTAGTCCTGGATTGCATTCTGAATGGCTGCTGCAAACTTCACGTACCATTCTACTTCAGATCCTGTGCCTCAAAAAGTAACAGTGCAGCCTCCCTGGGGGCCTAGTGATTAAGAATATGCCTGCCAATGCAGGGGACACAAGTTCAATCCCTGGTCCAGGAAGATCCCACATCCCACAAAGCAACAAAGCCCATGCTGCTCAAGAGAAGCCACCACAATGAGAAGCCCATGGACAGCAAAACCCATGCAGCCAAAAATAAGTAAGTAAATCATTTTTTAAAAAGCACACACAGAAAAACTAACAATGCCTCCTCAAATAAATAAAATCCCCTTGCCATTTCCTGCCTCATGAATCTCTTTGGCTCTTCAGTTACTTCTTTTTGTCTCTCTTTTTCCTTTCTCTGGGCCTCTAATTCTATCAGGTCTTCATTAGTAAGCTCCTTGTGTTGCACAGCAAGAAGCTCAATGTTATAAGAATGAGAGATGTCTACCATTTATTCCTCCTCACTCCACTTTTTCAATTATTTTCACTTTATTTCCATTGCTATTTCTTGGTGCTTCTTAGCAGTACCATCTACATCA
Source organism: Bubalus kerabau (assembly GCF_029407905.1). Lineage (NCBI taxonomy): Eukaryota > Metazoa > Chordata > Mammalia > Artiodactyla > Bovidae > Bubalus > Bubalus kerabau. Next base: position 68,634,526 of record NC_073629.1, read on the forward strand.
TTAGGGCTTTTACATTTGCTTCTGGGCGTCCTGGGCTTGAAAGAAAGACACTGTACTACTGTAGTCTGTACAGTACTGTACAGAACACAGAAGCACAATCACGGGTCAGGGATGAACACACATGACAATGTATGCCAGACACGTGAACTAACTCATGTGATTGGGCATGAGTGCTCCTGTTCACATCTTTGAAAATTCACAACTTGAAAGTTCATATGTAGGGGACCTATTGTGTATGTTTTCTATGAAGTAGACAATATCAGATATGTAGCTATATTATCCAAAAAATCAAATCTGAACATGGTCAGATCTCTAGATCCAACTGCTAATTATAGAAGTAAGAGGATCAAAGGACAGTTTAAACTATACTGTGAAGATGCAATCAGCAAAAGCTAGACTAAGAGAAGGTGTAGGACACCAAGTATCTTTAACAAATGAACTGAAATGAAAAAAAAAAAGGAGAGGAGTATATATCTATTTCTAAGAATCTTAAAGACATATCAATCAATGTAATAGATGAACTTTATTTGGATCCAGTTTTTTTTTAAAGGTATAAATATCTATGATACATGCAATAATTGAAGACATAAACATTGGCTGGATATTTGATGATAGAAACATATATGGTTAATTTTTTACTGTGATATTAGTATTCTGGCCATATATAAAAACTGAGTTTTTATCTCCTAGAAGTAATACTGAACCATTTGGGGCTTCCCTGGTGGCTCAATGATACAGAATCCACCTGTGATGCAGGAGACGTGTGTTCGATCCCTGGGTTGGAAGATCCCCTGAGAAGGAAATGACAACCCACTCCATTTCATGCCTGAGAAATCTTGCTTGGGTATTCTTTCTGGGAAATCCCACAGACAGAGGAGTATTCTTTCCAGGGAAATCTGATGGGCAGAGGAGACTTGCAGGCCACAGGCCACAGGGTTGCAAAAGAGTCGGACATGATTTAGCCACTAAGCAACAACAACAATTGAACTATTTAGAAATAAAATAATGAATGTATACGACCTTGGATTTCCCTCAAAATAATACAAAGTGGGTTTGGGAAATGTGACTAATGGTGAAGATGAGTTAGGATAAATTGATTAGCTGATGTTTTCTGGGGCCAGTGATAGATATGCAAGGTTCATTATAGTATTCTGTTCATGTTTGTGTATGTATGGAATTCTCCACAATAAAGAGAAAAAAAATAAGTAGACTTAAAACTGCATATACCCAAAAGACCACCAGGGACTGCTAATTTAAGCTATTAATAGTTCAAGTTTTTCAGTTAAGTTAGCATACACCTAATGGTCTGGTTTGCTCAGGGCCAAACCTATACCACATGAAGTATATGAATATATGTAAACATGACAGGAAGAAAAGAGGAAATTTCTCTCAAAGTGTATTGTGTAGAATATGTAAAATACGTATGTCCATGTACACACAAATATGTGTATGCATAGATATCTCCTGAGATGCATCATTTTGATATATTCTGCTTGACAATGTATTTCACCTTGTTGAAGAAGGGTGAGATCAGGCTGAAAACAAATATACCAATATTCCAATTAGCACAAAATCACATATCAGATTATGTACTAGACAAATGAGGCATGGGTAGGTAGCATATATAAAGTGTGTTCATGTGAGTGTGGACAACAGGTCTCAATGATGAAGGGAATTCTACACTACCAAATATTTGTGTCTAGGTCAATTCCAGCCTGGAGAAAAGGCACTAGATTTAGGAATTCACACTGCAGAGCAGCTCCAGGTTTCCTGGGGCTAATCTTTAAAACTGAATACATATAGAATCTTCCAACAAATCAAGCAATAAAAAGATGGTTCACCTACTTTTCATATCACAGGTCAAAGCATCTCTCTTAATACTGCCCTATGAAATGCTAACACAATAAAATTTTTAAAAGGAAACACAAGCAAGCAAAACCACCACTTCCTAAACTCCTGAAAAGCAACAAAGACCAGATTATTATATAATAGCCTCTTACATCTGATTGCTTACCACAACTAGTTGTTTATACAACATAGAAACTCTTAGGGGCTTCTGCATTATTAGAGCAAATTAGCATGTTTCAAGAATGGTGGATTATTGCAGATGAAAGTGTTTTACCAACAGAGGTTTTATGGTTGGCAGATGTAATTATATATCCATTAGCATCTGCAAGTCAACCAAACATGTGCCATATACCTCCTGGAAACACCTCAAGGTGGCTTTCCTAATTTCCACCATTTTGTAAGAACAAAGGGGTTTTTATCCAGGCATAGCCAAAGATAATTTTCAAAAAACTGAGTAGTAAACTAGGGCAAATTATTTCTGTAACTTAAATGATTATCAACTTCCCATCTGCTACAACAAAAAGAAGCGTCTGTCATTTTTCGAAACGTTGCAAATGTTGACCATCTACTTAATTAGTCTACTGTGCTTACCACTAAACATATTGAAATTTTATAGACGAGAAACTTGGGGAAAGTAATAAACAGTCTTTTTCTCCATCTGAACAGAATACTGTCATAAAAAAATGAGAAAGCTGCCCTCCTGGAATTGCTTGGCCTATGAATACAACTCTGTAGGGCTCCATTATTGCGTGGAGGCAGGCTTGCAGGTTAAATCACCACTGATGTGAGCAGTGTGTTTACAGGTAAAGGACAGCACCTTGATGATCTTAGGGTGTTGATAAAAAATATCCCCCTCCTTTACCATAGCTTTATTTTTCACAATTACTAGTATGTATGTAATGAACTCTTAAGCAACAGCTGGAGAAAGGCATGCCTATTTTTCAAGGTCTACAGGAAATGAATGCTTTTATGACATGATTTATAAATGATATTATATCTATGAAATTTTAATGCTTCAATTTTGGCCCACATGGCATGAATTAGTGAGCCAAGATTCTATCAGGTCCCCTTATCACAAGAGAAATTACCACTAAAAGATTAAGAGGCCACAGCTCTCACTAAACGTTACCTTCCCAGCTGAAGGATGCAATGGCTATGGAAACCTAGCATGGCCTTCCTACAAAACAATTCCCTTGGAGGGATCAAAATGCATTCCATTTGACAGTTTTCTCATCAAAATCAGAGTAATGGGAAGATGAGCAAATTTTGCTTAGATAAGAGTCAAATGAGGACAAATTAAATCAAGAAAAACAGGTCAGAAAAGAAAGAAAAGCTTTAAAAGTGTTTACCTAGGACAATCTTCCCTCCTTTAAAAAAACATTGGCCAGAGAACAAGATAGTGGAGGAGTAGGTGGACGTGGAGTACATCTCTCTCCATGGGTACATCAGCAATACACCTTAAGACACAGAAGTGCATGCAGAATGCCAGCTGAGAGCAGATAGGAGTACTTGACCAGAGGAAAAGAATATATAGAACCATGCAAAACTCGGCAGGATGAAGGAACTCGGGGAGAAAACAGGAGTGTTAGTAGGACTGGACCTGCCCTCGGTGGGTAGGGGAACTGAAGCAGGGGTCTGATCCCCACATCGGGGCAATTGTCTGAGTCAGAGGAAAAACATTTAAGGCTGAGAGTGAAACAGCTGATCTGTGAAAGCCTAAATGGAATGAGAATCAGACAGTCCTTGCAGCAGTCATACATACCCCGGACCAGAACGCTGGTCCCCTGGAAGGTACAATGGTTGGAAGCTGGAGTTTAGGGATTGTGGAGCAATCCCAGGGTGAGGGGTGCTGTTGACTGTGGAGAGATGGATCGAGAGGATGTGAGGGAGGAGATCGTGGAGGAAAGCCAGGCAGCCATGGAAGCAAGGTGATACTGCTGAGTCACACGTAGGGGGTGGAGCCATCACCATAGCCTCTCTCTCCTCACACCCCAGCGTCTGCAGCTGAATAATAGAGAGGCTGGCCCAAAAACCCCTGACACACTGAACTACTGAGTAGGACCCACCCAGGGTTCTCCTTTAAGTGACTGATGCGCCAATCTACAGAGTAGCACCTTAGTTAGGGGGGCCCCTCTATGTGCCTGATGCGCTGAACAACAGAGAAGGACCCCAGGCAAGGGAGCCAAGTGCCTGGACAGGCAGAGCTATGGAGATAGACCGGCTGAAGAGGCCTTCTGATCGCCAGCTACAAGAGACTCAAACAAAGACTCTCATAGAGCCCACAATTCCTGCGTTGGAGGCCGTCTGTGTCCCTGCACGCTTGGCATCGCCAGGGTCCCCACAAGTCAAGCAGATGCACCACCTTCGTGCTCAACTCTCCCTGTGGCAGAGCTGCCACAGGCAAAAAAGTCTTGAGTCCATGCATGCAGGGTCACTATGGTCATGTCTGACTCTCTGTGACCCTGTAGACTGCGGCCTACCAGGCTTCCCTGTTAGGGAAGGGGGTTCTCCAGGCAAGAATACTGGAGTGTGTTGGCCAATACTGGTTGCCATACCTTTCTAGAGCACTATATTTCCTGCTGCCCTAGCCGCCAACCCCCCTGAGTACCTGATGCTGCTAGAAACCCTGTGACCCAAGCAGCTGTACCACCTCCACACCTGGCCCTCACAGGGGCAAACCCAAGTCCTCCAGGGCAGCCTCAGGAGCAAACCCCCGTGGACAACCCACATGCAGAGGTGGAAATAAAACCACAATTGAAACCCAGGGGCAGTGTGGTTAAGGAAGAAGACTCAAAACCTTCCCACTAGCTATACAAGCTGCAGATTAAATCCACACAATCAACTAGGCAGACTCTGTGTCTATGGAATATATAAAAGGCCATTGAGAGCTCCCACAAAGGAAAATGCACTAGTTCTAATAGCTGTTCATTGGACACAAGAACACACTGGAGTAGGACCTGATTAGAATCTGAGCTACCCCACAGTAGGTCCAGAGATCAGCACAGTGTTGGAGGACATCCTAGGGAGGCAAGGTGGACTGTGACTCCCAGCGAGAGAAAGGACTGATAGCAGTGACTCAAGAAAAACATTTATTATTCTTATTTTTTGACTTGTTCTGTAGATTCATTTGGACTTTTTTTTCTTTTCTTTTTTCTCCCCCCCACCCCCACCCTATTGTAGCTGCTGATTTAATTGGCACTAAGAAATCCAATTAAGTTTTGAACATTTTTTTTTCCTCTGTCACAATTTTTATTGTTCTTATAAACCTCTGCCTCTATGTTGGGCTTTTGCAGTTCTGTGGAGTTTTCCTCTTTTTTTTTAAAATTTTAATTAAAAAAATTTTAAACCTATTATTTTCTACATTTATTCATTTGTTTGCTTTTCCTACTGGCCTTTTCCCTTTGTAATTAATCTTTAATGTATTCTTTATTTACCTCTATTTAACTTTGCATATCTGTTCTTTTATTCTTTTCTTTCTCTCCTTTCCTCTCAACATATTTGTTAGTTTTATTTTCATTGGTTTATTCCCCAATTGGCACCTTATTGTAGTTTTGTTTTCCAGTTTGTGCTTTAGTTAGTTTTGTTCTGGTAAATATAATTTTTGTTTTCCTTTGTTCTGTGGGTCAATCTATTGTTCTTTATTTCTGTTGGACTGCTTTGATTTTGCTTATGGGTGTATATGTACATGCTATATTCAGTCATACTTTTTATTGTTATAAACCTCTGCCTCTACATTGCACTTTTGCAGTTCTGTGGAGTTTTCCTCTTTTTTTTCCCCTTTTTTCTTTATTCTACCTTTTTTTTCCTTCTTTTTCATAATTTTAATTTTTTAAAACCTATTATACTTTTTCTACATTCATTCATATGCTTGCCTTTCCTACTGTTCTTTCCCCCTTGCAGTTAATCTTTAATGTATATAAATCTTCTTCATCTACCTCTGTTTAACTTTGCATATCTATTCTTTCTTTTCTTTCCTCTCAACATATTTGTTAGTTTTGTTTTCGTTGCTTTATTCCCCACATGGCACATTGCTTTAGTTTTGTTTTCCAGTTTGTGCTTTAGTTAGTTTTGTTCTTGACTAGTAAATATAATTTTTTATTTTTTTGTTCGCCAGGTTAATCTGCTGTACTTTATTTTTGATGGACTGTTTAGACTTTGTTCATGGCTGTATATGTATATATGTATATTCCATTATTTTAATTATTATTTGCCTGATTTTGTAACTGCCATTTGTCTGGGGGGTTCATCTTTGATTTCTCATTTTTGGATATTTGTTTTAATCTCACTTAATTCCATAACAAACCACTTGTGGAATCTTCAATCCTGACCAGAGATCAAACTCTGGCCTTTGGAGTGGGAGCACTGACTTCAAGACCCTAGACTACTAGAGAACTAACCCTAGGGAGTATCAAATAGTGAGAACTCACACAAAGGAAACCACCTGAATACAAGACCCTGGCATCACCCAAACACCAATAGCACCCTGTGCAGCACTCCTCATCTAAACAACAAACAAACAAAAAATACAAACCTAATTATCAGCAGACAAGATTACCACCTCACTCAGCCTTGCTCATCAGAGGAAAAACAAACAAACAAACAAAAACTCAGCACAAATCTAACCTTATTGAAGCTTACACAAACCACCAGACCAACCTTAAGCGGGCATAAACCAAAAGGAAGAAAGAATTCAACCTTCTTCAAGGAAAGAATTCAACTTTCCTTGAAGCCTCGGACAAGGAGACCTCAAACATAAGTTAAAAAAAATAATAATGAAAAGGCAGAGAAATATTATACAAATGCAGGAACAAACTAGAAACACAGAAATCCAAATAAATGAAGAGGAAATAGGCAAACTACCTGAAAAAGAATTCAAAATAATGATAGTAAAGATGATCAGAAACCTTGAAAACAAAATGGAGAAAATGTAAGAATCAATTAACAAAGACCTAGAAGAATTAAAGAATAAACATACAGAACCAAATAACACAATTACTGAAATTAAAAATACTTAGAAGAAATAAAAGCAGAATATCTGAAGTAGAAGAATGAATCAGTGAGCTGGAAGATAATGGTGGAAATAACTTCTGAAGAGCAGAATAAAGTAAAAAGAATGAAAAGAACTGAGGATAGTCTCAGAGACCTCTGGGACAATATCAAATGCACCATCATTCGAATCTTAGGGGCCCCAGAAGAAGAAGAGAAAAAGAAAAGGTATGAGAAAATTTGTGAAGAGATTATAGTTGAAAATTTCCCCAACAAGGAAAAGGAAAGAGTCAGTCAAGTCCGAGAGGCACAAAGAGTCCCATACAGGATAAACCCAAGAAGAAACATGCCAAGACACATACTAATCAAACTAACAAAGACTAAACACAAAGAAAGAATGTTAAAAGTAGCAAGGGAGAAGCAACAAGTAACATACAAGGGAAACTGCATAGGCTTAACAGTTGATCTGTCAGTAGAAGCTGCAGGTCAGAAGGGAATGGCAGGATGTATTTAAAGTACTGAAAGAGAAAACTCTACGGCCAAGATTACTGTATCCAACAAGGATCTCATTCAAAATTGATGGAGAAATAAAAAGCTTTTCAGACAAGTAAAATTAAAAGAATTCAGTACCACCAAACCAGCTTTATAACAAATGTTAAAGAGGCTTATATAGCCCAAGAAATAATAGAAGAAAAGAAAAAGATCTGCACGATCAACCCCAAACAATTAAGAAAATGGCAATAGGAACATATATATCAATAATTAGTTTAAATGTAAATAGATTAAATACTCCAACCAAAACACACAGACTGGCTGAATGGAGACAAACACAATACCCATGCATATGTTGTCTACAAGAAACCCACTTCAGACCTATAGATACATGTAGACTGAAAGTGAGAGGATGGAAAAATATATTCCATGCAAACGGGAAGCAAAAGAAAGCTGGAGTAGCAATCCTCCTATCAGACAAAATAGACCTTAAAATAAAGAAGATTGCAAGAGATAAAGAAGGACACTACCTAATGATCAAGGGATCAATCCAAGAGGAAGACATACAATTGTAAATATCTATGCACCCAACATAGGAGCACCGCAATACCTCCAACAAACACTAAGATATAAAAGGAGAAATTAACACAATCATAGTAGGAGTCTTTAACACCCCCCTCACACCAATGGGCAGATCATCCAAACAGAAAACTAATAAGGAAACACAAGTCTTAAATGATAACATTAGATGAGGTGGATCTCACTGATATCCTCAGGACATTCCATCCAAATGCAGAAAGAATACACCTTCTTACAAAGTGCACGTGGAACATTCTCCAGATAGACCACATCTTGGGTCACAAATCAAACCTCAGTAAATTTAAGAAAATTGAAATTGTTTCAAGCTTCTTCTCTAACCACAACACTATGAAACTAGATATCAATTTCAAGAAAAAAACTGTAAGAAACACAAACACATGGAGATTAAACAACACATTTCTAAATAAACAACAGGGTACTGAAGAAATCAAAAGGGAAATAAAAAATTTCTAGAAACAAATGACAATGAACACACAACAACTTAAAATGTATGGGATGCTGCAAAAGCAGTTCTAAGAGGGAAGTTAATAGCAATGTAATCCTACCTCAAGAAACAAGAAAAACATCGAATAGATAACCTAACTTTACACCTAAAACAACTGGGAAAAAAAAAAAAAAACCAACAACCCCACCCCCCCAAATTAGTAGAAGGAAATAAATCATAAAGATCTGAGCAGAAATAAATGAAAAAGAATTGACAAAAACAATAGTAAAGATTAATAAAACTAAAAGCTAGTTCTTTGAGAAGATAAACAAATCTGACAAGCCATTAGCCAGACTCATCAAGAAAAAGAGAATAATCACATCAACAAAATTAGAAATGAAAAAGGAGAGGTTACAACAGACAATGCAGAAATATAAAAGATTAGAAGAGACTATTATGAAACACTATATGGCAACAAAATGGATAACCTGGAAGAAATGGACAGATTCTTAGAAAAGTTCAATCTTTCAAGACCAAACAAGGAAGAAATAGAAATTATAAACAACCCAATTACAAGCACTGAAATTGAAGCTGCGATCAAACATTTCCCAAAAAACAAAAGCCCAGGACCAGATGGCTTCACAAGAGAATTCTATCAAACGTTTAGGGAAGAACTAATGCTTATCCTTCCAAAACTCTTTTTCAAAAAATTGCAGAGGAAGGAACACTTTAAAACTCATTCTATGAGGCCACCATCACCCTGATACCAAAAACAGACAAAGACAACACACAAAAAAAGAAAACTGCAGGCCAATATCATTGATGAACATGGATGCAAAATCCTCAACAAAATTTTAGCAAACAGAATTCAGAAATGCATCAAAAAGCTCATACACCATGATCAAGTTGGGTTTATTCCAGGGATGCAAGGATTCTTCAATATATGCAAATCAATCAATGTAATACACCATATTAACAAACTGAATTATAAAAAGCATATGATCATCTCAGTAGATGCAGAAAAAGCCTTTGACAAAATGCAGCACTCATTTATGATTAAAACTCTTCAAAAAATGGCCATAGAAGGAACCTACCTCAACATAGGAAAGGCATGTATGATAAACCTACAGCAAACATTATTCTCAATGGTGAAAAACTGAAAGCATTCCCCCTAAGATCAGGAACAAGACAGGGGTGTCCACTTTCACCACTGTTATTCAACATAGTTCTGGACATCCCAGCTATAGCAATCAGAGAAGAAAAAGAAATAAAAGGAATCCATATTAGAAAATAAGTAAAGCTCTCACTGTTTGCAGATGACATGATACTGTGCATAGAAAACCCTAAAGATAGTATCAGAAAATTACTAGAGTTAATCAGTGAATTTAGCAAAGTTTCAGGATACAAAATCAATACACAGAAATCAATTGCAATTCTATATACTAACACTGAAAAATCAGAAAGAGAAATTAAGAAATCAATCCCATTCACCATTGCAACAAAAATAATTAAATATCTAGGAATAAACTTACTTAAGGAGACAAAAGAACTGTACACAGAAAATTATAAGATGCTAATGAAAGAAATCAAAGATGATATAAACAGATGGAGAGATATTCCATGTTCCTTGGTAGGAAGAATCAACATTGTGAAAATGACTATACTACCAAATGCAATCTACAGATTCAGTGCGATCCCTATCAAATTACCAATGGCATTTTTCACAGAACTAGAACAAACAATTTCATAATTCATATGGAAACACAAAAGACCCCAAATAGCCAAAGCAGTCTTGAGAAAGAAGAATGGAGCTGGAGGAATCAGCCCTCCTTACTTCAGATTATACTACCAAGCCATGGTCATCAAGACATTAAGGTACTGGCACAAAAACAGATATATAGACGAATGGAACAAGATAGAAAGCCCAGAAATAAACCCATGCACCTAGGGGTACCTTATTTTTGACAAAGGAGGCAAGGATATACAATGGGGAAAAGAGAGCCTCTTTAATAAATGGTGCTTGGAAAACTGGACAACTACATGTAAAAGAATGAAATTAGAACAGTTCCTAACACCAAACCCAAAGATAAACTCAAAATGGATTAAAAGCCTAAATGTAAGACCAGAAACTATAAAACTCTTAGAGGAAAACATAGGCAGAACACTCGATGACATAAATCAAAGTAAGATCCTCTATGACCCACCCACTAGAGTAATGGAAATAAAGACAAACATAAACAAGTGGGACCTGATAAAACTTAAAAACTTGTGCACAACAAAGGAAACTATAAGCAAGGTGAAAAGACAACCCTCAGAATGGGAGAAAATAATAGCAAATGAACAACTGACAAAGGATTAATATCCAAAATATACAAGCAGCTCATACAACTCAATACCAGAAAAACAAACGATCCAATCAAAAAGTGGGAAAAAGACCTAAACAGACATTTCTCCAAAGAAGACATACAAATGGCTAACAAACACATGAAAAGATGCTCAACATCATTCAATATTAGAGAAATGCAAATCAAAACTACAATGACATATCACCTCACACAAGTCAAAATGGCCATCATCAAAAAGTCTACAAACAATAAGTGCTGGAGAGGGTGTGGAGAATAGGGAACACTCTTGCACTATTGGTGGGAAAGTAAATTGATACAGCCACTATGGAAGATGGTATGGAGATTCCTTAAAAAACTAGGAATAAAACCACCATATGACCCAGCAATCCCACTCCTAGGCATATACGCCGAGGAAACCAAAATTGAAAGAGACACATGTATCCCATTGTTCATTGCAGCACTATTTACAATAGCTAGAACATGGAAGTAACCTAGATGTCCATTGATAGATGAATGGATAAAGAAGTTATGGTACATATACACAATGGAATACTACTCAGCCATAAACAGGAACACATTTCAGTCAGTTCTAATGAGGTGAATGAACCTAGAACCTATTATACAGAGCGAAGTGAGTCAGAAAGAGAAAGATACATATTGTATATACGGAAACTAGAAAAATGGTACTTAAGAATTTATTTACAGGGAAACAATGGAGAAACAGACATAGAGAATAGACTTATAGACATGGAGAGAGGGGAGGAGAGGGTGAGATGTATGGAAAGAGTAACATGGAAACTTACATAGGTAAAATAGATAGCCAATGGGAATTTGCTATATGGCTCAGGAAACTCAAACCTATTTGAGTTTGTATCAACCTAGAGGGGTGGGATGGGGAGGGAGATGGGAGGGAGGTTCAGAAGAGAGGGGATATATGTATACCTTATGGCTGATTCATGTTGAGGTTTGACAGAAAACAACAAAATTCTGTACAGCCATTATCTTTCAATAACAAATTAATTAATTAAAAAAATGGCCATCATATTTGAATAATTTTGTATCAAATCAACAAAGGACAATAAGAACTTTATATAGATGCAGTTTTAACCTTTGAACCATATAGATAGAAATATGTTTTCTTTTTCTCTTTTCCTTCTTTCCTTCTTCCTTTCTACTGCTGCTGTTGGCAGCTGCTGCTCAGTCAGGAGGCACTGCATGGGCTGCTCTGTGCTAGACATTGTGGGAATGAAGACGTAAGCTCGGAACCTGTTCACGTCTAGTCTAGGGAGGAGGAGAGAGTAACCATTGAAGTGCAACTTGTCAGAGTGGATGATGACATTGTGTTATGTTATAGACTCTAAATAGATGGGGGAGAAGGGAATCAAGGACATTCATAGTGATCAGGAAAGGACTCCATGAAGGAGAGACGAGGAATAGGGGCATGAATGGGACGCGGAAGATGGTAGAATTTTTGTGGTTACAGTGGGAAGGGACACTCCTCCTGGGCTAGAGAGCCTCATAGATCCATAACGGAGTAATGGAGCACTAGATAAGTAATGGAGTTTTTGGCCTTACTTATCCTCCTAGATAAATAATGGAGCTTCTGGCCTCCAGAAAAATGATTGTGGATGGTAGATTCAGAAAAATACACATTATATATATAGATATAGGTATATACATATGGAATGGCACCCCTCTCCAGTACTCTTGCCTGGAAAATCCCACGGACAGAGGAGCCTGGTGGGCTGCAGTCCATGGGGTCGCTGGGAGTCGGACAGGACTGAGGGACTTCACTTTCACTTTTCACTTTCATGCATTGGAGAAGGAAATGGCAACCCACTCCAGTGTTCTTGCCTGGAGAATCCCAGGGATGGGGGGGCCTGGTGGGCTGCAGTCTATGGGGTCGCACAGAGTCGGACACGACTGAAGCGACTTAGCAGCAGCAGCAGCATACACATATGGAGAGGGAGAGAAATACATCTATTTATGTACAGATTTATCTCTATATTTATGTATCACCAATCTATTTACATGTATCTACGTAGTCAAGGCTATGGTTGGTGGCTCAGATGATAAAGCGTCTGCCTGCAATGCGGGAGACCCGGGTTCAATTCCTGGGTCAGGAAGATCCCCTGCAGAACGAAATGGTAATCCACTCCAGCACTCTTGCCTGGAAAATCCCATGGATGGAGGAGCCTGATAGGCTACAGTCCATGGGCTCGCAAAGAGTTGGACACGACTGAGCAACTTCACTTCACATTACCTAGTCAAGGCTATGGTTTTTCCAGTGGTCATGTATGGATGTGAGAGTTGGACTGTGAAGAAAGCTGAGTGCCGAAGAATTGGAGGCTTTTGAACTGTGGTTTTGGAGAAGACTCTTGAGAGCCCCTTCGACTGCAAGGAGATCCAACCAGTCCATTCTGAAGGAGATCAGCCCTGGATGTTCTTTGGAAGGAATGATGCTAAAGCTGAAACTCCAGTACTTTGGCCACCTCATGCGAAGAGTTGACTCATTGGAAAAGACTCTGATGCTGGGAGGGATTGGGGGCAGGAGAAGGGGACAACAGAGGATGAGATGGCTGGATGGCATCACTGACTCGATGGACGTGAGTCTGAGTGAACTCCGGGAGTTGGTGATGGACAGGGAGGCCTGGCCTGCTGCGATTCATGGGGTCACAAAGAGTCGGACATGACTGAGCAACTGAACTGAACTGAACTGAACCTATCAATCATTTTTTAATCTCTCTATCAAGAGACTAAAGGGAATTCGTTACACATGCAAACCTACTGTTCTGCTATGAGAATAGTCTCATTTCCATGACTACTGTGGAAAGGGTTAATCAGGCTTCTCAGAGCTCATCCTTCTCGCCTTTCTTTAACATGTTATCTGTACATTCCAGAGCTATTAGACAACTTTTATGAAACTAAGTTCTATAAGACAGGCTCTAAGGTGTGACTTATGTCTCTTTCTTAAGTCAGAGAAATGTGCACAGCCTGTGTCTCAGGAGACTAATATTTCGGCTCTTCTTGGGGGCATTATTACCTGTTTGTGTCTGGCTTCCACAGCATGAGGCTGCCAAGAGTCCTTGGTCTAACTGCAGCAAGGGAAAAGGCTATCATCAATTATGGATTGGGAGCAAACAATTAACTTTTCAGGAAGCAATTTAAATGAAAGCCAAATTTCTTTTTGGACATTCTGTGACATAAAACTTTGGTTTACCAGGAGATACAAAAACATTTCATTTTCTATAGTGTCTGTGGGTTCCATTAAGTTGTATCCCTTGGCTTTTCCCTGTGTTGCTGTAAGAATAAAAACACCATCATGAAGAAAAATATCCCTTGCCATATAGCTAATAATCCTGTTCTCCACTGCATCTGACAGTCTCTAGGGGAGAAGCAGAGAAACTCTTTGAGCAAAGTTGCCTAAGGTTTCCCGAGCTGGCCCTGACTACGCTGGCCACCTGTTCCCTGTTTAAAGAAACTGTCCTCCCCCCTCCAACCTTCTGTTCCTTGTCTCAGACTAACGATGATATATGGGGTGCTGTGTTCCTCCTAATTATGAAAATTGCTTTCCATAGGTTCCAAGATTTTTATTTGATATCTTCTCAGAATCTTGGCTAGCCCCTGTGCCTTGGAGTCCTTATGTAAAATTAGATCTTAGAGTCCCCATATGGGATCTGACATACAACTTTTAACCAGGAGCTCTTATTTAAAAAATGAAAACCAATGCTTCAAAGAAAAGATATCAGCTATTCATCACATAGTCCACCATGCCACTGAGCCTGGGCTTCCATACCTAAAGAAAGGTTCCCAGATCCTGGTGCATGAATATTATGATTGGTGAACACTCCTTGGCTCACAGCCTTTTCCCTGTAGGTCTACATCAGTGTGCTGTGCTTCACGATTCCTCACCTATGCGGTGGGGGCACCATCACCCCCTTAACACTCTGAGTCAGAAACCTGAGTTACTTTTGTAACTGTCCCCACTCCTATATTTTGTTATCATCAAACTCTCTCCTTGATATCTTCTAACCTAGTCTACCCCAATCCACCTACATTCTACTACTTCATTTTAGGCTCTCACTGGAATTAAACAGATGGCGATCCACTCTTGGTCCCATGTGCCCTCTTTGTTTTAGTCTTATTCCTGTTTAATTGTTTCTACCCCCCGTAGTTGGAATGATTGCTCCCAAATAAAAATGTTCTATTATTATTCCCTTCTTCCAAGCCCTTCAGTGGCTCTCCACTACCATCAGATAACACACAAGCCAATGATGCCCAGAATGTCCTACCCTTTCTTTTTCTATTAATAAGTGATTCTGATTTGTCCTCTGGAACATGCCTTGTAGATGTTTTTCATATTCTTGTGCATTTCTCTAAAATAACTTTTTTATTTGTCTATCTCCTTGAGCTCCTTTGGGGGATGGGAGAATGCTCTGTATGTTTGGTCTGTGAATCCTCAGCACAATGATAGTGTCTGATACAGTCTAGGTTCTCAATATGTTTGGTGAGTGAATCAATGATGCAATTAATGAATAGTCTTCCCTTCTCCTAACTGGCCACAAAGGACATAAATGGATATGACCATAGTGTTAAGGTGTCATTAAAAACACAAGATGGAGAAAAAACTCAATTGTTCTATTTTTACACTGAAATTGTTAGTGTGTTTGTCATGGATGTTGAAAAGAAACCTAAGAAAGATATCTTTCCAATGATAATTATAATGGAATTTAATTTCCCCTGCACATCAAGATTAACATTTGTTATGGCTTAAACCAAGATGTTTCATCACTGGCTTCTCCAAGACATACACTGCATGTTAGAGGCTCTTCTCTGCTATAAAAATAGATATTTGGGCTACTTCAAACTGCAATTCCATATTCAGAGTTTTCACTAAAATAACTCAGCTATTCAGATACCTTTGACCAAAGAGAAGTCCAGATGGAGCTTAAAAGATCAACTCTTTTGCCTTGGGATACAGTGTGAGGCGGCTTCCCTGGTGGCTCAGAGGTTAAAGCGTCTGCCTGCAATGTGGGAGACCTAGGTTCGATCCCTGGGTCAGGAAGATCCCCTGGAGAAGGAAATGGCAACCTACTCCAGTATTCTTGCCTGGAGAATCCCCTGGACAGAGGAGCCTGGCGGGCTATAGTCCACAGGGTCACAAAGAGTCGGATACGCCTGAGTGACTTCACTTTCACAGTGTGAGGCAGGCCACACGCAGACCAGTGAGGGAGGAAGGTGCCACCTTTCCGACTAATTGAACAGATAAAGTCAGCTCTGCAGACAAAGGAGTGGCAGATGCCAAAGCCAGATGACCTCAGGCCTAGCGCTTCCATACCCCACTGGTGTTTCCTTACTCCCTCCATGATCTTCCTCACTTGTTTTATGGAGAGAATCTAGCACCTGGACACTTTCAGGGCTCTTCCTGGTTACTTGACCTCTGATGCCTGAGAAAGAAATCTGCTCCTGGAGCCTCAACTTCACTGCCTGAGACAGTTCCTGAGACTTGCACATGACTTTCAACAGAAGACCCTCTTGGTTGTGGATTTCAGATTCATAGAAGGAAGATCATTTTTAAAACTAGAGCTAGTGGCTGGAAGAATAGGTTGCCCCAGGAAGCAGAGAACTTCCTGTGCCTAAAGATTTCAATGAGAAGTGAATAATCACAGTTTAATATGCTGGGGAGAGGATTCAGCCACTCAGAGTGTAGAGCAGGTAAAAACAGAGAGGGTGAACCATATAACATTCAAGTCTTTTCTATCTTTGAGATTCTATGAACTGCATAGATATGGCTCAAGTTATGATAAATTCTATGTGCAGGCTTAAATAACTGTCAAAAGACTATAAAACACCATCTAGAAATAAGACTGATATGACTAGCTCATTTTTATGTAATCCACTATTTTAGACACAACAAATAATATACAAATTCCTGATTATGAATTTAACACATCATCACTCAAAATGTTCCTGATATGAGGTCCTGAAAGTACTTAATTAAAACAGTTTGGCTGAAAATTATTTACGGAAGTTTCCAGCTTTGCATTGAGTGCTTTCATCCTTTCCTGTTTACTTTATGAGGATTATAACATCTACAAAGGCATTTTTACATTATTCACTGCATTGTTTTCAGTATTCAAAGCAGTCCTTGGTACATCGTAGGCATTCAATTATCATTTATTAAATGATGAACATTTTATTACCCAAGAGATTGGACAAAAAAGACAAAGGTATCAGTTTAGTTACTCAGGCATGTCTGACTCTTTGCGACCCCATAAACCATACCACGCCAGGCCTCCCTGATCATCACCAACTCCCGGAGTCCACACAAACCCATGCCCATTGAGTTGGTGATGCCATCCAACCATCTCATCCTTTGTTGTCGCCTTATCCTCCTGTCCTCAATCTTTCCCAGCATCAGGGTCTTTGCAAATGAGTCAGCTCTGTGCATCAGTGGCTAAAGTATTGGAGTTTCAGCTTCAACATCAGTCCTTCCAATGAACACCCAGGACTGGTCTCATTTAGGATGGACTGGTTGGATCTCCTTGCAGTCCAAGGGACTCTTAAGAGTCTTCTCCAAAACCACAGTTCAAAAGCATAAATTCTTCAGCACTCAGCTTTCTTTATAGTTCAACTCTCACATCCATACATGACACCTGGAAAAACCGTAGCCTTGACTAGATGGACCCTTGTTGGCAAAGTAATGTCTCTGCTTTTCAATATGCTATCTAGGTTGGTCATAACTTTCCTTCCAAGGAGTAAGCATCTTTTAATTTCATGGCTGCAGTCACCATCTGCAGTGATTTTGGAGCCCCCAAAAATAAAGTCAGCCACTGTTTCCACTGTTTCCCCATCTATTTCCCATGAAGTGATGGGACCAGATGCCATGATCTTCATTTTATGAATGTTGAGCTTTAAGCCAACTTTTTCACTCTCCTCTTTCACTTTCATCAAGAGGCTCTTTAGTTCTTCTTCATTTTCTGCCATAAAGGTGGTGTCATCTGCATATCTGAGGTTATTGATATTTCTCCTGGCCATCTTGATTGCAGCTTGTGCTTCTTCCAGCCCAGCGTTTCTCATGATGTACTCTGCATATAAATTAAATAAACAGGGTGACAATATACAGCCTTGACGAACTCCTTTTCCTATTTGGAATCAGTCTGTTGTTCCATATCCAGTTCTAACTGCTGCTTCCTGACCTGCATACAGATTTCTCAAGAGGCAGGTCAGGTAGTTTGGTATTCCGTATCTTTAAGAATTTTCCACAGTTTATTGTGATCCACACAGTCAAAGGCTTTGGCATAGTCAATAAAGCAGAAATAGATGTTTTTCTGGAACTCTCTTGCTTTTTCCATGATCCAGCAGATGTTGACAATTTGATCTCTGGTTCCTCTGCCTTTTCTAAAACCAGCTTGAACATCTGGAAGTTCACTGATCACATATTGCTGAAATCTGGCTTGGAGAATTTTAAGCATCACTTTACTAGCGTGTGAGATGAGTGCAATTATGCGGTAGTGTGAGCATTCTTTGGCATTGCCTTTCTTTGGGATTGGAATGAAAACTGACCTTTTCCAGTCCTGTGGCCACTGCTGACTTTTTCAAATTGGCTGGCATATTGAGTGCAGCCCTTTCACAGCATCATCTTTCAGGATTTGAAAAAGCTCAACTGGAATTCCATCACCTCCACTAGCTTTGTTCGTAGTGATGCTTTCTAAGGCCCACTTGACTTCACATTCCAGGATGTCTGGCTCTAGGTGAATGATCACATCATCGTGATTATCTGGGTCATGAAGATCTTTTTTGTATAGTTCTTCTGTGTATTCTTGCCACCTCTTTTTAATATCTTCTGCTTCTGTTACGTCCCTACCATTTCTGTCCTTTATCAAGCCCATTTTTGCATGAAATGTTCCCTTGGCATCTCTAATTTTCTTGAAGAGATCTCTAGTCTTTCCCATTCTATTGTTTTCCTCTATTTCTTTGCATTGATCACTGAGGAAGGCTTTCTTATCTCTCCTTGCTATTCTTTGGAATTCTACATTCAAATGGGTATATCTTTTGTTTTCGCCTTTGATTTTCGCTTCCCTTCTTTTCACAGCTATTTGTAAGTTCTCCTCAGACAGCCATTTTGCTTTTTTGCACATCTTTTTCTTGGGGATGGTCTTGATTCTTGTCTCCTGTACAATGTCACGAACCTCCATCCATAGTTCATCAGGCACTCTGTCTATCAGATCTAGTCCCTTAAATCTATTTCTCACTTCCTCTGTATAGTCATAAGGGATTTGATTTAGGTCATACCTGAATGGTCTAGTGGTTTTCTCCACTTTCTTCAATTTCAGTCTGAATTTGGCAATGAGGAGTTCATGATCTGAGCCACAGTCAGCTCCCGGTCTTGTTTTTGCTGACTATATAGAGCTTCTCCATCTTTGGCTGCAAAGAATATAATCAATCTGATTTCGATGTCGACCATCTGGCTGCGATGGTGCACAAGCCTGGCAGCTGTGACGGCGCACAAGTGTGGGGGGCTGTCACATGCACAGGTGAGGCCGAGAGGAGCCACCCCACGCCCGAGGTAAGGAGCAGAGGCTGCGCTTTGCTGGAGCAGCCATGAAGAGATACTCCACATTCAAGGTAAGAGAAAACCAAGTATGACGGTAGGCCCTGAGAGAGGGCATCAGAGGGCAGACAGACTGAAACCACAATCACAGACAACTAGCCAATCTGATCACACGGACCAGAGCCTTGTCTAACTCAATGAAACTAAGCCATGCCGTGTGGGGCCACCCAAGATGGTCGGGTCAGGGTGGAGAGGTCTGACAGAATGTGGTCCACTGGAGAAAGGAATGGCAAACCACTTCAGTATTCTTGCCTTGATAACCCCATGAACAGTATGAAAAGGCAAAAAGATAGGACACTGAAAGATGGACTCCCCAGGTCAGTAGGTGCCCAATATACTACTGGAGATGAGTGGAAAAATAACTCCAGAAAGAATGAAGGGATGGAGCCAAAGCAAAAGGTGTCTGTTTACAGCAAATATTTTCCTTATATCCTTCTCCACTGCTTCTACTAGCCACTCAGTGTTCTAAATAGTCAGAGAACATAATTGCTCTATTAAATACTCAAAGAACATGACCAGACTACTCATTATTTCCTAAAAGTATAAAACCAGAGGATAAATACAAAATGGTAACAGTATGTATATTATGAATATGTTTATTTTTCTTTAGGTTTTTCATTTTTAATGGGTTTTCTTAAATTATTACCAGTGTGACCCCAAAATAAAAAGAGGTGGAACAGGAAAAAGATCCCACCCTGGTCATGACTGAAAACAAATCTGGGCAGCATCTCTGTAAATATGGAGTCAGGAGGATGTTTTCCCTTTTTCTCTGTGTCGGTGAGGCCCAGGCAATGTGACCTAATTCACAGTCGCACAAAGGTGTGAGCAGAGACAAGCTGTACAGTTGGGTTCCCTGGATCAGGACAGGGTCCAGTCTAGAGTTGCCCCTTATTGTGCAACTTGCATGCAGAGCCCTGCTTCCCTGAAAATAAGAACACTGCCTCTGGGTGTTTGAAATATATGTGATGGATGCTGCTGCCTGTCAATCAGCAACAGGATTTGTAATGTGAAAGGAGGAGGCAGGAATGTCAGAGGGTTTGTATTGCTTTGATGACTCAACAAGTAACTGGATGCTTGTGAGAGGACCTGAAAGGCCGTTTCACTGACAAAGACTGGTAATTACTTTTAAAAAGTGCCTGTAGAAATCATTAGATGCCTTGCACGCTCCGTGGATGAGACCTGGCCAAGTGACTTCTAAGGTTTGTTCAGCATTGCTTTCAGCCAGAAGTACAAGTAAAACAATGAAACCTATTTCCCCATAGCTCCCCTGGCAACACAGTTCTACTCTTGCTACATCGATCACTGAGAAAAGATTATCCACTTCTACAAAACTTAGTTAACTTTCCGGTCTGAGATCAGCCAAGCTTCTCTTAACTGATAAGACAAGCAATTTCATTTTCTTCTCTGGTGAGCTGAAGGTACTAAGTCACTATAGAATTGTTTAAAATGGTATCTTCTTGTCTCTTTGCCAAGCTATGAGACTAACAATACTTTTGACAAGATGAAAAATTCTTTAGCTGCCTGCTGTCTCTGCAACAAATTTCCTTCATCAACTAATTCACTAATTTGGGCCTTCTTGAGAACTCGGCTAATTTGTAAGAACAGGTGGCTCATTCCATAAGTGTTCAATAAAGATTTGCACATGATTACACACACAGCATTGCCTCAAAAACAAATGAAGAAATGTGTGTATTTATGGAGAAGCTAAAGAGACAGACAAGAGATTCTTCAGTAGCTAAGAGTGCATCTGGTGGTCTGGTAAACTTATTTCAAAAACTGGTGGGGGTAGGGAGTAGAAGCAGGTGACATAAGGATATAAAGTTCTTGTCACATGGACAATTAACAATTCTTGGGAAACTACCAAGCAGTGTTGGATATGAAAACAAACAAACTAATCACAGCCTCATTCTGATTTTTTCTTTATTTTTTATCCTGGATTTGAGTTCATTCATTCATACAACATTTTTGAGCATCTACTATATGTCAGGCACCGTTTCAGCCACCTCAAAGTCACCTACTTTCTATTATACAAAGAGGAGAAGGTATGTTATAAGGCTAAAAAAAATCTTAATTTTGTTTAAATCATAAATTAGATGTTGGGCTATTACTGGAACAGGTTAAACAAAATAAGCTCATGTCAAAAAACTGTAGAGCCAGTCAATCCACTGGTTATTTGGGCATAACATTTTAAAAAGAGGGAGTCTGGATCAGCATGGTAGAGTAAGGTTTTGTGCTCACCTTCTTTCATGGACACAACAAAACTACAAATACACAGAACAACTATCTCTGAGAATGACCTGAAGACTAGTAGAACAGATACCAGGCTTTTACAACTAAGAATATAAAAAAAGTCCACATAGAGACAAGCAGTCAGGGCAGAGGTGCAGTCTAGTCAGAACCCACAGCCTTAGGGCAGCAACACACACGTGGGAGGGATATCAGAACTACAGGCAGAGGTCCTCTTCGAAGAGCAGGGATCTGAGTCCCACACTGGGCTTCCCATCCTGCAGGACCTGCACTGGGACAATGAGCCCCCAAAATATCTGTCTTTGAAAACCAGCAGGGCTTATGCTGGGGAGAGTCAGAAGAATGTGGGAACCTGAGACTCTGCAATTGAAGGGCTTTCTCACAAGCTCACTGTCTCCAGTCCTGGTGTATACTCAGTGAGTTGCAAAGCACCTCAGTCATATGAGATGGAGATTCATTGGTTACTGTTAGGGCATGTGCTGGATCTGGTAGATACAGGGATATGGTGGAAATTTCTCTGGGGACAGAAGCACTGGTGGGTGACTTTTTCCCCCTTTCCTTCCACCTAGCTGGCCTGGAGCTGGTAGGCACCATTTATGTTACTTTCCATTAACCTACCTACCACCATGCACCCTGTCCTGGCATTCTCCTGAGAACCTACCCCAGCCAGCCCTTTCAAAGAAGCCTCCTTCCACCAACCCACCAAACCTGGGACACAGCCCTGGCTGGCACTGGTGCCCCTATAAAGTGACTCCTATTCTGGAGGGTGAGTCCCAGCCTGCTCAGCAGTTGGCTTCACCAGCACTGGTACCTCTCTAAAGCAGCTCTTGTTCTGGGGGGCCCAGCCTGCTCACAGCAGTTGCAGTTGGACCTTGAAGACAGCCAGCCTGGAGGACAACCCTATGCCCCAGCAGGCTCACAGCAATTACAGCCTAATCACAGCAGAATAACTCACACAGGAGGTACTACTGGAGAACCAAGCTCTGGAGACCAGGGGAATTGTGCCATTGGGCCCCCTGGGACTCTTTCTACATAAGGTTTCTCTTTCAGTACTGGGAGGACATAGCTAATAAACTTCATATATGGAAACAGAGAGAGTTAGGCAAAATGAGGAATGGAAGTCCTTGCTGTAGCAATCAGACAAGATAGAGATGAAAGGCATCAAAATTGGAAAGAAGGAATAAAACTATCACTATTTTCCAAAGATGTGATATAGCAGAAACCCTATGTGGAAGTGAAGTCGCTCAGTCATGTCCAACTCTTTGTGACCCCACGGACTGTAGCCCACCAGGCTCCTCCATCCATGGGATTCTCCAGGCAAGAATACTGGAGTGGGTTGCCATTTCCTTCTCCAGGGGATATTCCTGACCCAGGGATTGAACTCAGATCTCCTGCATTGCAGGCAGATGCTTTAACCTCTGAGCCACCAGGGAAGCCCATATAGAAACCCTATAGACTCCATCAAATATGTTATTTAATAAATTATTTAAATTAATAAATGAGTCCAGTAAAGCTGCAGGATAAAAAATCAGTGTACAGAAATCTGTTATTTTTCCATACACTAACAATGTACTATCAGAGAGGGATAATTAAGAGATAAATCCCATTTACAATTGCATCAAAAAGAATAAAATACCTAGGAATACATTTAGTCAAGGAGGTGAGTAATCTGTACTTTGAAAACCATGACATTGATGAAAGAAATAAAGATAACACACAAAAAATGAAAAGATGGCCACTGTGATCACGAATTGAAAGAATTACTGTTATTAAAATACCCATTTGAGCCAAAGACTCTTTGCAACCCCATGGACTGTAGTTCACCAGGCTCCTCTGTCCATGGGATTCTCCAGGCAAGAATACTGGAGTGGGTAGCCACTCCTTTCTCTAGAGGATCTTCCCAAC
Source organism: Bubalus kerabau (assembly GCF_029407905.1). Taxonomy (NCBI): domain Eukaryota; kingdom Metazoa; phylum Chordata; class Mammalia; order Artiodactyla; family Bovidae; genus Bubalus; species Bubalus kerabau. Next base: position 68,657,987 of record NC_073629.1, read on the forward strand.
CCAGAAATTGAACCCAGGTCACCCACGTTGCAGGCAGGTTCTTTACTGTCTGAGCTACTAGGGAAGCCCAAAGCAACCTACAGATCAATGCAAGCCCTGTCAGGATACTAATGATAACAGTCAAATAAATCTTAAGGTGGGAGAACAAAGTTGGAGATATCATACTCCCTGATCTTAAACTATACTACAGAACTATAGTAATCACTAGTACAAAAGCATACACAACAATAGAAAAGAATAGAGACCCCCAAAATGAATCTATATTTATATGGTTGATTCATCTATAACAAAGGAGACAAGAATATACAATGGGGAAATGACAGCCTCTTCAACAAATGGTATTGGGAAAACTGGACAGCTATATGCAAAGAATTAAACAGGACTAGTTTCTCATACTATATATAAAAATAAACTCAAAATAGATTAAAGAGCTAAATGTAAGATCTGAAACCAAAAAGTTGCTAGAAAAAAGCATAGGTAGTACACTCTTTGATATCATTCTTAGCGATATTTCTTTGGCTATCTCTCCTCAGGCAAGGGAAACAAAAGCAAAAACACACAATGGGACTTTATCAAATAAAAAGTGTTTGCACAGCAAAGGAAACTGTCAATAAAACAAAAAGGCTGCCTACTCAATGGGAGAAGATATTTGCAAATTACATATCTGATAAGGTGTTAATATACCAAATATACAAATAACTCATACAACTCAATATCAAAAAATAAATAACCTGATTTTAAAAATTGGCAGAGTACCCAAATAGACATTTTCCAAAGAAAATACACAAATGGCCAACAGACATATGAATAGATACTCAACATCACTAATTATCAGGAAATGCAAATCAAAACCACAATAGGTGAAACAGGTGTAGAGGATTAAGAAGTACAAATTTCATGTTATAAAATAAATAAGTCATGGGACTTCCCTGGCAGTCCAGTGGTTAAGACTCTGAGCTTCTGTTGCAGGGGACGTTGGTTTAATTTCTGATTGGGGAACTAAGATCCCACATGCTTCATGATGTGGCAAAAAGAGAAAATTAAATTGAAATTGATAAATAAAGTCATGAGACATTATGTAGAGCATGAAGAATTAGTCAATAATATGGTAATAACTGCATGGTGATAGATGGTTACTAAACTTATTGTAGTGATCAATTCATACTATATATAAATGTAAAATCACTGTGTTATATACCTGAAACTAATATAATGTATGTTAACTATACCTGAATTTAAAAATGAAAAAGAAAAAAAGAAGAGTAAAGAATTACAATAAAAATTCTGGCTGATTTCTTTTGTTGAAAAGAATCATTTTTCAATGAGAAAAATATAACTTGCTTAGTAAATAATGCCTAGCATGATGAGAAATAATGCCTAACAGGATGAGATGGTTGGTTGGCATCACCAACTCAATGGACATGAGTTTGGGTAGACTCCGGGAGTTGGTGATGGACAGGGAGGCTTAGCATGCTGCAGTCCATGGGGTCGCAAAGAATTGGACATGACTGAGTGACTGACCTGAACTGAACATGATAACAGTAGAAGATACAAAGTGATGTTATCATTATGTATTTTTATTAAAAGGGGAAGAATTTCTTCTAAGAGAGTTACTACAAGAGAACATAGAAATGTTCCCTCTTTCTCCTTAATAGGAGAATTAGGAAAACCCATGTGGAATTTGCATAGATCATTACCTTACAAACTAGCAAACCAAATAGTATAAACTACATAGTGAGAGCCACAACGGTTTTGAATTAAAATGTACATAATAGGATAATAATTCAGTCACCCTTTATGTATGGTAAATAAACAGCACCAACTCACTCAGGCACAGTGGACCTTTCTTTCCTATATAAAATTCTAGCTATTCTTTTCTATTCTTCTAGCTAAGAAGAAGAATCTTTTGCATTTCTAAGGCAGTAAACACTTCTAGTTCTCTGAAGGTTTAAAACAGAGGTTAATGGAAGTGAAGAATTAAGCACAGTCCTCTAACAAAACACATTTTTTTTTTTTGAAGAGGATTCAGTTCTACAACCTTGAAAAAATCATGGCTATGAAAATCCTTCAACTGTACAGGATTCAGTTCAATTCAGTCATTCAGTAATGTCAGACTCTTTGTGACCACATGGACTGCAGCATGCCAGGCTTCCCTGTCCATCACCAACTCCCAGAACTTACTCAAACTCATGTCCATCGAGTTGGTGATGCCATCCAACCATCTCATCCTCTGTCATCCCCATTTCCTCCAGCCTTCAATCTTTCCCAGCATCAGGGTCTTTTCAAATAAGTCAGTTCTTTGCATCAGGTGGCCAAAGTATTGGAGCTTCAGCTTCAGCATCAGTCCTTCTGATGAATATTTAGGACTGATTTCCTTTAGGATGGACTGGTTGGGTCTCCTCACAGTCCAAGTGACTCTCAAGAGTCTTCTCCAACCCCACAGTTCAAAAGCATCAATTCTTTGGCATTCAACTTTCTTTATAGATCAACTCTCACATCCATACATGACTACTAGAAAAACCACAGTTTTGACTAGATGGACCTTTGTTGGCAAAGTAATGTTGCTGCTTTTAAATTTGCTGTTTAGGTTGGTCATAGCTTTTCTTCCAAGGAACAAGAGTCTTTTAATGGCTGCAGTCACCATCTGCAGTGATTTTGGAGCCCCCCAAAATAAAGTCTGTCACTGTTTCCATTGTTTCCCCATCTATTTGCCATGAAGTGATGGGTCTGGATGCCACGATCTTAGTATTCTGAATGTTGAGTTTTAAGCCAACTTTTTCACTCTCCTCTTTCACTTTGATCAAGAGGCTCTTTAGTTCTTCTTTGCATTCTGCCCTTAGGGTGGTCACCGAAGAATTGATGCTTTTGAACTGTGGTGTTGGAGAAGACTCTTGAAAGTCCCTTGGACTGCAAAGAGGTCCAACCAGTCCATCCTAAAGGAGATCAGTCCTGAGTGTTCATTGGAAGGACTGATGTTGAAGCTGAAACTCCAATACTTTGGCCACCTCATGCGAAGAGCTGACTCATTTGAAAAGACCCTGATGCTGGGAAAGATTGAGGGAAGGAGGCGAACGGGAAGACAGAGGATGAGATGGTTGGATGGCATTACCAACTCAATAGACATGAGTTTGGGTAAACTCCGGGAGTTGGTGATGAACAGGGAAGCCTGGTGTGCTGTGGTCCATGGGGTCGCAAAGTGTTGGACATGACTGAGCAACTGAACTGAACTGAATAAGGGTGGTGTCATCTGCATATCTGAGGTTATTGATATTTCTCCTGGAAATCTTGATTCTAGCTTCATCCAGCTGGGCATTTTGCATGATGTTTTCTGCATATAGGTTAAATAAGCAGGGTGATACTATGCAGCTTTGATATACTCCTTTCCCTATTTGAAATCAGTCTGTTGTTCCATGTCCAGTTCTAACTATTGCTTCTTGACCTGCGTACAGATTGCTCAGGAAGCAAGACAGGTGGTCTGGTATTCTCATCTCTTTAAGAGTTTTCCACAGTTTATTGTGATCCACACAGTCAAAGGCTTTGGCATAGTGAATAAAGCAGAAGTAGATGTTTTCTGGAACTCTCTTGCTTTTTCCACGATCCAGCAGATGTCGGCAATTTAATCTCTGGTTCCTCTGCCTTTTCTAAAACCAGCTTGAACATCTGCAAGTTCATGGTTCATGTCATGCTGAAATCCGGCTTGGAGAATTTTGAGCATTACTTTGCTAGCATGTAAGAAAAGTGCAATTGTGTGGTAGTTTGAACATTCTTTGGCATTACCTTTCATTGGAATTGGAATGAAAACTGACCTTTTCCAGTTCTGTGGCCACTGCTGAGTTTTCAAGATTGCTGGCATATTGAGTGCAGCACTTTCACAGCATTATCTTTCAGAATTTGAAATAGCTCAGTTGGAATTCCATCACCTCCACCAGCTTTGTCCGTAGTGATGCTTCCTAAGGCCCACTTGACTTTGCATTCCAGCATGTCTGGCTCACACCCTTGTGGTTATCTGGGTCATGAAGATCTTTTTTGTAGAGTTCTTTTATGTATTGATGCATTACAAGGATTACCAGCCTTTATAAATATGGATGCTAACTCTTTTAAAAGCAGATGCTACAGAAGTAGCCCACATTTTCTGATCTAAGGAATCAAGAGGGGCTCAGTCATTTATTAACTTTTCACTTTCTTTTGCTCATTTTTTCTAAAATATTTATTGAACATCTCACAAGAGGTAGGTAGCATGAGAAGTTCAAGGCTTATGAAAGCAAATAGAACATTACCATTAATGACTGCAGCAAAATTTAGTAAGTGCTAAGAGAAGGATACATGAACTGGAGAGGGAGTAGATCAGACTTTTCAGTGGAGGTGATAATGGGTCTAAGCTTTGAAGAATAAGTAGGACAAAGCTGTAAGAGAAAAGGGGTGGGATACAGGAAGTTTCTCCAGTGCAAAGAGAAGGCACAGACTGATAAAAAAAAAAACAAAACAAAACAAAACAAAAGCAAAAACATAATGTACGTGTGAAAGTAAAAGTCGTTTGTTGTAGCAGCAGAGACAGGAGAGCCAGGTAGGTTGGAGATAAGTTCAGGACAAGTTCAAGAAAAGTCTCATCTGCTAAACCAGGGTCTAGAAACAGTGGGTGCACAAGGAAAAAGAAAGAAAAAAAGTAAAAATGGCTTAAGGAACTTATAGGATACAATAAGCAGATCAGTGTACACATTATGGGTGTATAATGTATTTATTATTTAGGAGAAGAGCAAGAGGGAAAGAAATCTTATTCTAAAGAATATTGCCTGGAAACTCCCAAATTTGGGGAAGGAAATAGACACTTAGATCCAGGATTCTCAAAAGATCCTCCCCCCAAAAAAAGATGACATCCCCCTCCCCACCAAATCCACACAAAGGCACAGTATAATAAAATTGTCAAAGGTCAAAAATAAAGAGATAATCTTCAAACAGCAAGACAAGATTGACTTGTCATATAAAAGGGAACACCCATGAGCAGATTTTTCAGCAGAAACCTTACATGCTAGAAGGGTGCAAGATGATATATTCAAAGTGCTGAAAACAAACAAAAATATGTGCGTGGATTAATCTCTGGGCTTTCTATTTTGTTCCATTGATCTATATTTCTGTCTTTGTGCCAGTACCATACTCTCTTGATAACTGAGGGTGGGAAGATTTGGTAGAATGGCATTGAAACATGTAAAATATCATGTATGAAATGAGTTGCCAGTTCAGGTTCGATGCATGATACTGGATGCTTGGGGCTGGTGCACTGGGACGACCCAGAGGGATGGAATGGGGAGGGAGGAGGGAGGAGGGTTCAGGATGGGGAACACATGTATACCTGTGGCGGATTCATTTTGATATTTGGCAAAACTAATACAATTATGTAAAGTTTAAAAAATAAAATTAAATTAAACAAACAAACAAACAAGAAACACCTGTTGACCAAGAATTACCAGGAAAAATTATTCAGAAATAAAGGAAAGAAAAAGGTTTTCTCAGGCAAATATTAGACTTGCCTAACAAGAAATGCTAAAGGGAGCTCTGCAGACTGAAACAAAAGGACACGAAACGCAATAAGATAGCACAAGAAAGTATGAAACTCATTGGTAAAGGTCAATATATTAAAAAACACACATTACTGAACTACTGAGAGAATGGTGGATAAATCTTTAATTCTAGTATAAGAGGAAAAAGCCAAAGTATCAAAAATAACTATAAACAAAATTATGTTAATGAATATACAATAAAAATGGATGCAAAATGTGATATCAGTAACAGATAATGTGGGAGAAGAGGTAAGTGTGTAGTTTCTGTATTCAAGTGACGTTGTTATCAGCTTAAAGTAGATTTTTATATTTTATGTAGCCCCATGGTAACTGCAAAGAAAATGCCCATAGAAGTTATACAATAAAGTGTGATGGTTAATTATATGTGAGAATTTGACTAGACTAAGGGGTGCCCAGATAACTGGATACAGATCATTTCCAGGTGTGTCTGTGAGCATGTTTCTCGACTCAAAGAAGCAGCAGACAGTCTCGAAAAAGTGGACAAAGTCCTAGAAATATATAACCTTCTTATACTGAGTCATGAAGAAATAGAAACTCTGAACAGAACAATTACCAGTAATGAGGTAAGACAGATAAGATTTGATATACCATTGAATGTGGTAAACAAGGAAGAAAGATCTTAAATAACTAAGATTATGGTTTTAAGCCTGAAAAGAATGGAGCCTTGTTAATCACCAAGGATGTGCCTCATCTTTGCTCTTTTGGAAAAATAAGCCAAGGACATTTTGGGGAGAAAAGAGAATATGTTCAGTTTCAGGAAGTTTGAGTTTTCTTCAAGAGTACTGAAACAGAGACATCTAGCAGATAACTGATATTTGGGTCTCAGCAAGCATAGGCTAAAAATACAAATATCTAAGTGGTACCTGAAGCCACGAGCATGTCCTTAGTCCCCTAAGGATTACACATAAAATGAGAAGAGAACCGGGGAAAAATAAAGTCCTAGGGAGACTATTTCTGGATTAAGAAGAAGAAAATCTGTAGAAGGAGATGACAAAAGAACAAAGAAGAAGAAAAGACAGTGGTGTCCTCAAAGGCAAAAGAAGAGAGCCTTTTGATAAAGGGAAATGTGTCAAATACCCCAGAAAGAGAAATAAAACAAAAGAAAATATCTATGCACTTTGGCAACATAGAACATCATTGGTAAGCGTATTGGTGTGGTAGTAAGAAAAGCCAGTTGAATGGTTTACAGAGTCAATGAAAACTTAGGGAGAGAACGTGGAAAGTACACACCTCTTTGAAGTACTTTAATATGAAATATTTTAGAGGTTTATCACAGTAAACCCAGGAGAATATGAGAATGAGAAAATAAAAAATAAGAAAAATGGATGGAATTAAGCAACTTCATGGGCTGTATGGAGGAAAATTAGTACAGAGAAATAATTGAAGGCATAAAAGGAAGAAAGAGGGGTGGGGAAGGAAGGAAGGAAGGAATGGAAGGAAGGACAGAGGGAGGCAAAATAAGGACCTTTGCTCTGAGGATCCAAAGCACAGAAGAACTGCCCATTTCAATACGTACGTTTTAATGATATTCCATAAAGGTTTATATTTTATAAAGGTAGTCCATAAAGTTTTAAATTTCAGATTGATTTAAGATGGACATTATTAACTCAACCAATATAAGTGCATGCTATTCAGAAATGACTGAATTAACTATTAGATCCATTATTTCCACAGTTCAGAGCATAGCTCAGCCCTTCTTTAAGGGCTGCTTCATTACAGAAAATGGATTCGGTTTACATTAACCTCAGACCGAAAATGATCAATGATTTGAACCACCTAGACATGGCTGAGACAGTTAAGTCACTTGCTATCTTGAGATGTTAGGAACTGATTTCCCTAAATTTAAGGACATCAAATCTGAGAACACAGAAGTTTCATGACTTAAAAAAATCTCTGATGCTAATAGCACAAGTGATAAAATATGGGTCTAATCAAAATGAGTCAGTACTGAACATTAAGCCCTGCAGCATCCAATTACTCAGCGCTGTTTCTGGTGAGAAATATGATATTTAGGGATATAACCTAACCTGCAGGCATAAATAATATACAGGGTGAAAATAAGCAGGAAGAAGCTCCCTAAATGCTGTCCTACGTGATCTTAATTGTAGTCTTATTAGGATAGTAATTATTTGGTTTTTTTCCCCAAGCAATCAGGTTTTCACATTCAGACTGCACTTCCAAAGTTGATTTGGTAATAAAGTTGCATTTGCAACCCATATTAACATGATTTTATTTTGAAAGTGTCATTTTGATTTGCCTGGGCTAATTTTGCAGCAGAACGAACAGAATTTTCTTTAGTTGTCTCAGCTCACACAGGGTTAATTTGGCAGCCCCCTGGGCTGGGTTGAATAACTGACTTGCCATGTTTCTATTCATTCATTTTTGCCAGGCTGAAATCCCTTTTCAGGCTGGAATCCTTCCTCCTCCTTGCAAATACAGAACATGTTTAGTACTGATACAATAGGTCTTGGAAGGAAAAGGTAACTTGAAAATAGAGAAACCCATATTTTATTTTTTATTGTCTTGTTTTTGCTGCCTTCCGGAGAAGGCAATGGCACCCCACTCCAGTACTCTTGCCTGGAGAATCCCATGGATGGAGGAGCCTGGTGAGCTGCAGTCCATGGGGTTGCTTAGGGTTGGACACGACTGAGCGACTTCCCTTTCACTTTTCACTTTCGTGCATTGGAGAGGGAAATGGCAACCCACTTCGGTGTTCTTGCCTGGAGAATCCCAGGGAAGAGGAAGCCTGGTGGGCTGCCGTCTCTGGGGTCGCACAGAGTCAGGCACGACTGAAGCGACTTAGCAGTTTTGCTGCCTTCACCTCAAACAAGTGTATATTTGGGCAGCAGAGAAAGTAGTATATGCTCTTCATTCATTTCCCTAGAGAATGAAATGAAAAAATGAAAAATGAAATGAAATGAAAAAAAAGGAGTTATTTTATTCTGTATAATGTATATCAGATTTTTTGACAAGCAGTACTCATTAAGGGCCATTCAGTATACCTGGGATGCTTCCGTGGACAAACTCCCCTGGGGCAATTTAACCTATTTATTCTTCTCCATTTACCTCTAAGTTTCCAGCTATAACAGGAACACAATAAATTAAATTAACAAAATCCATTTGGAAAATGAACCTTTTGTAATGGGTTCCAGGAAATATTTAGGCAGGAATGAACATTACTAACATTTCCACTCACACCCAAGATGACTGCTTTGATACATGAGCAAGAGACTCTTGGCCAACCTGGGATTTGAGGCAGGCCTCATTAATGCACCTGCACACTAAGTAATGTAAGCGTGTCAGTGTTTGCACTGTGCCTTTCCGTCGTCTCCTCTCCAAATGCACAACCCCAATCTGCTATTGTTTGGTTGGGTACAAACTGCCAGTGTAGGTGGGGAATGGTTGTGTGTGTTGAAGTAGGTGTTAATCCATGCATCAGTTCAATGTAGTCGGGCTCCTGCAGAGATTCCAAATTACAGTGCGACCGCACAGGGTTTATAAACAACTCTCATGCTGGGAATGAGATGGTCTGAGCGAGTGCCAGGAAGAAGGTACACATACAATTCAGAATCAGGCTTGGGCACAAACCTTCCATAACATTTTTGTACATGAGTTTTGGTGTGTTAAAACAAGGTGAAATGCTTAACATATAAATCAGTTCAATCGCTGGAAAAAGTGCACAGGTGCCTTGGGATGTGTACCAGATGATGGTTGGAAGTACAGGGTTCGAATTGTGCCTCTACTTTTTACGTGCCATCTGAGCTCTGGACAAGCGCCAAACCTCTCTGAGCTTCAAAGGAGGCTGTGGTAACACCCACTTCACAGGAGGGCTGATAGGATGGAATGACATTACAGATAAGCAGTCTCCTAAAACCCACTGTGAGTTATCCAGGCATTGTGCGAGGCACCTGGGATACAAAATGATAAGATGTGATTCCTGTCTTGAGTTTCAAGTGCTTTGTTTTTTTCTTTAATTTCTAAAGCATCTTCTCTCATTGTCATAAGACCTCAAGGGATAATAATCTTATTTTTACCAAACTGATGCAACCACTGAGAGATATATGACTATTTACTTAAAGTCGAATACAACCGATACTCCATAGAGATCACGTGGTCCTGATACCCAGCTGACAGTTTCAAGTCGAGGAAGGCAGGTCCTCCCTTATCACATGCCACAAACTGATTACAGATTTACACACCGACCCAAGAGTGACTGGAAAATTGTCAAGGTAAATAACTGAAACACACCCAGAAGAGACAGACACACAGTAGGTTCTTAGAGCCACAGCGTAAGGATTCGTGAGAAATATGTATTTCCATAAGTACCTGTTTAACTTGATTTGGGCAGTTCAAAGGATATCTTTGCAATATCAAAGGAATTAAAACTGTAATATTATTAACTACCTCACATCTAGATATTATTGTGTCTTATGGAGTGACTGCTTAGTGGTGCAGCTTTAAAATGTTTTATTGTGCAAAAGGAAAAAAAATGGCATTTTATAATATTGCTTTGTTAGTTTTAATACATCATTGGAAACAATCTTTTATTCTGCTTGAGTTTTTCTAGTAAAATGTCAGAGGTAAATAACAATTGGTACTTCCCCTGTTTCTTTGATTATTGTTCTTTTGTTGGTACCTTAGTTTGCCAGTCATATCAAAAGTAAGGTCATGATTGTGCTCATGAATATGCATAATTATAGCACCTACACCAGCTTACATAGTATATTAAACCTGGCATTGAAATTCCAATCAGATGTGTTATGGTACTGTGAAGCATCAAAACCAAGAAAAAAAGGTCTCAAGGCTTTAAAAACATATTTAATTTGATCCAGGCATTTTCTAAAAACTGTAAAAACACCTCTTTTACTTTCCACAAAAATGAGTATTAATATCTTTTTCCTCTCTCTTTTTCTCTCTCTCTCCCTCCCTCCATTTCTTCCTAGTTCCCTCCCTCCTTTCCTGTCTTCATTCTTTCCTTTTTTCCATTCAACATTTCTTTTCATTTCCTTTCTTTCAGCCCAACATATTGAGTGGGGTGACCAACTGTCTGAGATTTCCTGAGACAGATGCATTCCGAGGATGTGAAGTTTTCACTGATAACCCTCAGAAATTTCCAAGCAAAGTAGAATGAGGTGGTTTCTTAATTGACCTAGAAAAGCTCCTAGCCTGATCTGTTCAGGTACTACTCCCAGTGCTGGGCATTTAGTAATAAATAAAGCAGATTCCATCTCACGCTGCATATTTTCCAATGAAGAGAGACCAAAAATGAATTCTGACAAAGCAAGTAAGTGTTAGGAAGAAGAATGAAACAGGATAAGAGAGGAAGTGATGGGTAAGGCAAGGAGAGGGCTTGTTTTATTTCTGGTAGTCTAATAAAAACTTTTGGGTTAGGTGACATTTCAACAAGGTGGAAGGAAATAAGGGAGGACTGCAGAGGCAATGAGGACTCCAGTAATAGGAAAGGCCCTGGGGCAGGCGTCTGTGGAAGGGTGGGAGGAACAGAAGGAGACCAGTGTGGCTGGAATGGAGTGAGAGGGCACAGGGAGTAAGAGATGGGGGACCGGCTGGGACATCTACAGGAAGGTGAGCTTTTACTCTGAGTCTGGCGAGAAGCTACTGGAGGAGTATCCGAGTTTGTAAGAAAGGTTCTGGCTTCTGTGTAGAAAATAAACCATAGGGAAAAAGGGTAGAAGGAAGACTAGCTAGGAAGTTCTTGCCATAGTCCCTCTATTATTGGGATGTTTTGAGTATGAACTGTTCTTTACCTTCTAATTATTAAGCAACGCCCCTTTGAAAGCTACTTTATATTTCAAGCCAGACTGAGATAGATAGATGGATGGATGAATGGATGGATGGATGGATGAATAGATAAATACGTAGATATAGCACACCACTATTTTGGTTCAGAATCGGGGAGATACTGCTGTTTGGAATTTAACTTTTAGGGATCTCGATGGTACCTGTCATTTACTATTACCTCATCCCTACTCTGTCCATAGATAGACAGACTATCCAAAGAAGTCATCTTTTCTTTAAAAACAAAGTTATTTATTAGCTAAATATAAACATGAACTCACTTGACCAGTTTCTAAGTATGTCACAATACAAAACTCTCACTTAGAACAATAACTGAAATAAAATAAAAATACAACACTGATCAAAATAGAAACACTTTCACAAGAAAATCTTTTTAAAAAGGACTTTTCATAGTCCAATGGGAGAGATAACAATTATGATTTAATGGGCTCTTTTCCTCTTCATTCCTTTGTGCATACCCCCCATATTGTTCCAGAGGCATCCATTTGCTCCAGAGAAGATTAAGATTTTTCTTAGGGCAAGATTGCAAAAATCAGAGGAAAGATGAGATGGATATTCAGATCTTTGGAACAGGCGGCAAAGCAAAAATTTTTAGCAACTAGCTCTGTTGACAGTGGGCTTCCCAGGTGGCACAGTGGTAAAGAATCCACCTGCCAATGAGACATGGTACGATCTCTGGGTCGGGAAGATCCCTTGGAAAAGGAAATGGCAACCCACTCCAGTATTCTTGCCTTAAGAATCCCATGGACAGAGAAGCCTGGTGGGCTACAGTCCACAGGATCACAAAGAGTTGGACATGACTAGGCACACACTCTGTTGACGATGAGAAAGATTTTCTAAAATCTGTTAGCTTCAAAGAACACATCAAGAACTGGGCCTGAGGTACAAATCAGAAATGCTTGTGGTTTCTTCTGTAATGTAGAGAGGACACCCTTTCTGATATTTCAGCTGAACTGTGAGGCTATATGTTCCAGGAAGAAACACATGCCTTACAAGAAGCTAGTTCAAGGGAGGAAGAGAAAATGGAAGGGCCTTCCCTTTCTCTGAGGAATTGGGAAGAAAGAGGAGGAGAGTGCTGGGGAAACTGATGGGAATGTGTGTGTCTTGGTGTCTCCCGGGAGACCGCTGTGTTCTGGGAGGAGACTGCCATGGTGGCCCCGCCAAAGCAAAACAGCCCATTTCAGCTCTCCAGAATCTTCCTCAACTCATGTTGATGTAGACGCTGTCCAGAAACTTCCTCCTATACTCTGGAAGACTGCAGGAGGATGATGTGTGATAAGCTCTGAGGCAGGGATGCTTTCAGTTGGATTTGTTTTGTTCCCAGCGTGGCAAGTCCTGGTGAAGTTTACCCAATGAGAGCCCAGAATAAAGTGCCGGCATCATCAATGAGATCAGAGGAGCCCTCCGCCCATCCCAAACCAGGAACGGGGGACCCTCCACCTCACCCCCATATACCCAGATCACATCTTTGGGAACAGAATGAGGGAAAGGAAAAATTCTGAAAAGGTCAAGGATTTTCCTGGGAAGAAGTTTTGTTGTTGTTGGCCTTAATGGGATCTTACTTCCCCAACCAGCGATTGAACCTGGGGCCAGGAAGTGAAAGCGTCAAGTCTTAACCACTGACAACTGGGGAACTTCTAGAAAGGAGTATTTTAAATAGAATGAAAAAGAAGAAACAGAACTGTCAAGGTAAAGTTTCTCTCCTACTCAGAGGGAAGGTAAAAACTCATGAAGATTAGATCAGCTTCAGAAAAATAAACATGCCACCTTTACTTTGCATATTTGAATCTGCATATTACCTCTAGATCTCACCAGCTTGGTATCACCAATGGATCTACCACTAGTTTGGTATTTAATCCACATCTGGCCTGTGAAGTTTACAGTCATTTGTTGCAGTTACTGAATAATTATTTTGAATTAAATTCTCTGCAAGAATGGATCCAAGTGATATGAAGCCTAAAGCTGATATGATTGGGGTCATGAAGGTCTTTACAAAAAAATAAAATTACAAACACAAATTAGGTATGAAAGGAAATACTTAGAAGGGACAAATAAATCACAGCAAATTATTGAAGACATCAAAGTTTAGTTCCTCTTCTTTACTCCATGCAAGAAGGGGGCCCTGATGCCCAAGCTTCTTTAGCTTCATGCTAAATCTCTGGCTCTCAGTTTATACCAGTATGTTACTCTGTTTTTTATAAGAACTTATGCTGCAAGTTTCGGAGAAGGCAATGGCACCCAACTCCAGTACTCTTGCCTGGAAAATCCCATGGATGGAGGAGCCTGGAAGGCTGCAGTCCATGGGGTCGCTGAGGGTGGGACACGACTCAGCGACTTTCACTTTTCACTCTCATGCATTGGAGAAGGAAATGGCAACCCACTCCAGTGTTCTTGCCTGGAGGATCCCAGGGACAGGGAAGCCTGGTGGGCTTCCGTCTATGGGGTCGCACAGAGTCAGACACGACTGAAGTGACTTAGCAATAGCAATAGCAATGCTGCAAGTTTAAGTCTATGACCTCTATGCATGTGTGCTAAGTCACTTCAGTCATGTCCAACTCTGCGACCCACTGGACTGCAGCCAGGCTCCTCTGTCCATGTGATTCTCCAGGCAAGAATATTGGAATAGGTTGATGCACCCTCCTCCGGGGGATCTTCCCAAACTGGGAATTGAACCCAAGTCTCTTCGTCTCCTGCATTGGCAGGCGAATTCTATACCACTTGCACCACCTGGAACACCCACGTCTATGGTCTCCTTACAGGCAAACCAGCAGACCAGAAGAGGTAGTTACTTCCTTTCTATGAATGGCCTTATTAGAGAAAGGGGAACGTTGTCAAGTTCATTGTATGCTCCCTCCCATACCACTTATCTACTTCCCCCTGGACATAGGATACTTAATAGTTCTTTCGTGCACAAAATGGAAGAAAGTACTACTTTCTTCTTCTGCTAAAGGTTATTAAGAACATTGACTCTTAACCAAAGACTCTTTCAGTTTAGCTCAGTCACTCAGTTGTGTCTGACTCTTTGTGACCCCATGGACTGCAGCACACCAGGCTTCCCTGTCCATTTCCAACTCCCAGAGCTTGCTCAAATTCATGTCCACTGAGTCAGCGATGCCATCCAACCATCTCATCCTCTGTCGTTCCCTTCTCCTCCTGCCTTCAGTCTTTCCCAGCATCAGGGTTTTTTTTTCCAGTGATTCAGTTCTTTGCATCAGGTGGTCAAAGTATTGGAGTCTCAGCTTCAACATCAGTCTTTCCAATGAATATTCAGGACTTATTTCTTTTAGGTTTGACTGGTTTGATCTCCCTGCAGTCCAAGGGACTCTCAATAGTCTTCTCCAACACCACGGTTCAAAAGCATCAATTCTTCAGCACTCAGCTTTCTTTATAGTCCAACTCTCACATCCATACATGACTACAGAAAAAACCATAGCTTTGACTATATGGCCATTTGTTGGCAAAGTAATGTCTCTGCTTTTTAATATGCTGTCTAGGTTGGTCATAGCTTTTCTTCCAAAGAGCAAGCATCTTTTAATTTCATGGCTGCAGTTTGCAGAGGCAGAAAGAAGAATGAACATGCTGAGCACTCTCATGGAAGCTGTGCTAAGATCCTTTCTACGGCTTGTATTTTTCTATGGAGGAAAAATTATTGCTTCACATTTTTTCATAATAAAATCAATCGAAGCATATATTTCACAGTCAAAACAGTACAGTTTTCTCCACTGGGTAAATTAAATAAGACAATATATGCAAAGTACTTTTATAACTGCACACTGCTAAATAAATGTAAAATATGCTTATTATTGTTATTATTATTATTTCTACTGCTTTGGGGTATGAAAGTTAAATTGGTTACTAAATATGCCTAACTTTGTCTTCAGGGTATTGCTGGGACTCTGAAATCCTAAGAACCATCTTCCTTTGAGGAATACTGGAGCAAATTGCAAGGGTAAAAAGAGAAACATTTTAAAGAAAGTACTGGAAACAATAGCATGACTTCTAGGATACCTCCTGATTCTCCAGACAAAAGAGACATCGGACATCTGCCTCTCTCAGTCTGTCTCTTTGTCAGCACTTGGGAATTGATTTTTTGCTGTTCAGTTGCTCAGTCGTGTCTGACTAGGCGACCCCATGGACTACAGCATGCCAGGCTTCCCTGTCCTTCACTAATTCCTGGAGTTTGCTTAAACTCACGTCCATTGAATTGACGGAAGTGATGTAGATTTTAAAATAGATGGGCCAACAAGAACTAATTTCATCTCTGGCTCAAGGCCTAAGATCCCTTCTTCCCTTTCCCTGGGTCTCCCACCTGCCTGGTTTATTAAGCAGGTTACCAAACAAGATTGAAAACTGATTGATTTCCCATTTTGATACAGCTAGGTTGCTGGCTATATTTTTCTTTAGTGGGGTTAGTTAAATATTTAATGGAATCTTAAGAGAAAAATTCTGTCTGTGTAATGTAAACATATTGTTAGGTTGCCTGGAAGGGTCATCTCTTGATTAAGCTGAATGTCAGGAGTATCGATAGTATCTTCTTAGTATTCCAGACAGATGCTGTCAGTAAAGTCCCACGTGGCATGGGGGCTGCTGTGCCTATTATGCACAGCCCAGATGTATTCATGGTGAGAAAGCTGGGTGAGCACCACATGGGGGTTTGATCCTGTCATCTGCACATCCGATTAGCAGTTTAGTTTTTTAAAAATACAATTCTAATTAGAGAATTAATCTCTCTAAACTTTACTGTACAAACATATATACATTCTATAATCTACAACAGATTCTGATAGTTGGAAAATAAAGTTTTCCAAAGTTATCACAGCAAAATATCTGTTTTTAGGTGGAATCAAAGACAATGGATAGATGAGGCAGACAAGTAAATTTTGCTTCAAAACAGCAAAATGAATTAAAATGATTCTCCAACTAGGTCAGCAGGAGGATAAGAAGTGATGGACAGAGGCTTCAGCTCTGGGTGTTTCAAAATAGAGGGATATTTAACCAAACATCAGGGATGATGATGGGGAGCCTGCCTGGTTACCCCTTTATAATCTCACATTTGTTCCCACTGTATCATCCCCATTACCACTATGTTATTTCAAGCCCTACTTATCATGTCTTGGAATTCTATCTACATTCTTGAGCTTGTTTCTTTATCTACGATACGGTCTCTGACAACCTGTATTCCACAATGACACTTAAAAACCTTTTTTTTTTTTAACAACTTTGTTGTGATATAACTCATATATCATACTATTCATTCATTTAAAGTATACAGTTAAGTGAGTTTTAGTACATCCACTGAGTTGTGTGTCAATTGTGTGTCTACAACCTAATTTTAGAGCATTTTTATCAGCCCCATAAGAAATCCCATACCCATTAGCAGTCACTTCTCATACCTACCCCAGCCCTAGGAGACAACTAATCAATCTGCTTTCTGCCTCTATAGATCAGCCTATTCTAGCTATTTCACATAAGTGGAATTATATAATGTGGCCTTTTTAACTGACTTTAGAGAATGTTTACAGTGTTCACCATGTTGTAGCATTGGTCTATACTTTTTATTGAGGAATAATATTCTATTGTATATATAGACCACATTTAAAAAACCCATTCATTAATTGATGAGCATTTAAGTTGTTTCCACTTTGGGGCTATTATGAACACTGTTACTGTGAACATTCATGTACAAGTTTCTGTTCTAAAGTAAGCCTTCATTGGGCTTCCCTGGTAGCTTACCTGGTAAAGAATCTGCCTGCAATGCAGGAGACCTCAGTGTGATTCCTGGGTCAGGAAGGTTCCCCGGAAGAAGGCATAGGCTATACACTCCAGTATTCATGGGCTTCCCTGGTGGCTCAGACGGTATAGAATCCGCCTGCAATGAGGGAGACCTGGGTTCGATTCCTGGGCTGTGAAGATCCCCTGGAGGAGGGCATGGCAACCCACTCCAGTATCCTTGCCTGGAGAGTCCCCATGGACAGGAGCCTGACAGGCTACAATCCATAGGGTCGCAGAGAGTCAGACACAACTTAGTGACTAAGCATAGAACATAAGCTTTCATTATATTAGAGTGAGATAATAGATCATATACAGCTGTATGTTTAGCATTTTGAGAAACTATCAGATTGTTTTTCAGAGCAGCTGTACCATTTCACATCCTTAGGAGCAATGTATGAGGATACCAGTTTCTCCATCTTTGCCAACTCTCATCTATCTTTTGATAATAGTTATCCAAATGGTTAAGAAGTGGTATCTTACTATGGGTTTTATTTGCATTTCTCTGTTGTCTAAGGAAGTTGAACATCTTTTCATGTGCTATTGATCATTCATATAATTTTTGGAGAAATGTTTATTCAAATCTTTTGTCTATTTTAAAATTGGGTAATTTGTCTTTTTGTTATTGAGTTGTAATAATTATTTTTTGTAAATTAATTTATTTATTTTAATTGGAGGCTAATTACTTTACAATACTGTAGTGGTTTATGCCATACATTGATATGAATCAGCCATGGGTGTACATGTGTTCCCCATCCTGACACTCCCTCCAACCTCCTTCCCCCCAACCTCCCTCCCCATCCCATCCCTCAGGGTCATCCCAGTGCACCTTGTCTCATGCATTGAACCTGAACTGGTGATCTATTTCGCATATGGTAATATACATGTTTCAATGCTATTCCCTCAAATCATCCCACCCTCGCCTTCTCCCACAGAGTCCAAAAGTCTGTTCTTTACATCTGTGTCTCTTTTGCTGTCTCACGTATATGGTCATCATTACCATCTTTCTAAATTCCATATATATATGTGTTAGTATACTGTATTGGTGTTTTTCTTTCTTACTTACTTCACTCTGTATAATAGGCACCAGTTGCATCCACCTCATTAGAACTGATTCAAATGCATTATTTTTAATAGCTGAGTAATATTCCATTGTGTATATGTACCACAGCTTTCTTATCCATTCGTGTGCTGATGGACATCTAGGTTGCTTCCATGACCTGGCTATTATAAACAATGCTGCTATGAACATTGGGGTACACGTGTCTCTTTCAATTCTGGTTGCCTCAGTGTGTATACCCAGCAGTGGGATTGCTGGGTCTTATGGCAGTTCTATTTCCAGTTTTTTAAGGAATCTCCATACTGTTCTCCATAGTGGCTGTACTAGTTTGCATTCCCACCAACAGTGTAAGAGGGTTTCCTTTTCTCCACACTCTCTCCAGCATTTATTGTCTGTAGATGTTTTGATAGCAGCCATTCTGACTGGCATGAGATGGTACCTCATTGTGGTTTTGATTTGCATTTATCTGATAATGAGTGATGTTGAGCACCTTTTCATGTGTTTGTTAGCCATCTGTATGTCTTCTTTGGAGAAATGTATGTTTAGTTCTTTGGCCCAGTTTTTAATTGGGTCATTTATTTTTCTGGAATTGAGCTGCAGGAGTTACCTGTATATTTTTGAAATAATTCTTTGTCAGTTGCTTCATTTGCTATTATTTTCTCCCGTTCTGAAGGCTGTCTTTTCACCTTGCTTATAGTTTCCTTTGTTGCGCAAAAGCTTTTAAGTTTAATTAGGTCCCATTTGTTTATTTTTGCTTTTATTTCCATTTCTCTGGGAGGTGGGTCATAGAGGATCCTGCTGTGATTTATGTCAGAGAGTGTTTTGCCCATGTTCTCCTCTAGGAGTTTTATAGTTTCTGGTGTTATTTTAGATCTTTAATCCATTTTGAGTTTATTTTTGTGTATGGTGTTAGAAATTGTTCGAATTTCATTCTTTTACAAGTGGTTGACCAGTTTTCCCAGCACCACTTGTTAAAGAGATTGTCTTTTCTCCATTGTATATTCTTGCCTCCTTTGTCAAAGATAAGGTGTCCATAGGTGCATGGATTTATCTCTGGGCTTTCTATTTTGTTCCACTGATCTATATTTCTGTCTTTGTGCCAGTACCACAAATACATATGTACCACAAGTCCTTTAATAGATAAATAATTTGCAAATATTTTATCCCATTCTGTGGGTTGTCTTTTCACTTTCTTAACAGTGTCCTTTCAAGCACAAAAATTTTAATTTTGATGAAATCCAGTTTATCTGTTTTGCTATTTTTGTTGCTAATGCTTCTGGTGTCAAGATCAGTAAAATTTATTCTTGTGTATTTCTCTAGGAATTTTATAGTTTTATTTCCTGTGTTTAAGTCTATAATCCACTTTGTTAATTTTTGTTTATTGTATGAGGTAGGGTCCAACTTCATTCTCTTATACGTGGATATACAGTTGTACTAGCATCCTTTGTTGAAAGGGTGATCTTTATTAAACATAAGTATAATAGTTTCATTTCATTTCACACTCAAAATTCTTTAGTAGTTCACTGTTGAGTATAGTAGTGATTTCTAGACTTGGACCCCATGAACCAGCAAAGTAAAATAATTTTGGAAGACTTAGGGTTGCAAGCTTTTTATTATTATTCAAGACAGCAATAGGTAAATAGTATTTATACTTTCTGTACATAATTTAACAAGAATATATTTTATATAGATGTACACATCAGGAAAGAAAATAATGTCAGAAGTCAAATATTTTAAGTAAATTTAGCTTTATTAAAAACTCAGCAGATTGCCCTTTTTTTTTCTTATGTTCCTATGTACTGCTGGAAATATTTACCACAGTCTGTCATTTGTGAAATATCATGAGTTTTCCTGCCTGACAAGCTTCATTTCTTGTCATGTTCCTCCTACACACCTTATGATGCAGCGTACTGAACAAACATGACTTAGTTTATCTTTGCTTCTGGCTAGAAACGCCCCCACCCAATCTCATTCTCCAAATTGTAGAAGCATACATATAAACTCAAATACAATTTTAATGGCATGATAGTGATAAAAAGGCCATAGGAGTACAAGAGTTAGTTTCTAGCTTATCTGATCTACATTTCTTGGGAAAGGAGTTAGGATAACCAATGCAAAAACCTAATGGAATCTCAACATCACTATTAACTATGGACAAGACTTCACCTTTCTTAGATTCAGATTTACTACCTATAATTAAAGATAATACTATCTCTCCCACAGAGTTACTGTGAGGATCAAATGATTTAAAAAATGTAAGCTACCCAATTGCAAAGCTAGATGAATGGTAGTTAATTAGTAAATGTCATTTGCCTGCCTCTCAGCCCCAAGTTAAGGCTTCCCAGGTGGTAAAGAATCTGTCTGCCAATGCAGGAGATGCAAAAGATGCAGCTTCAATCCCTGGGTTGGGAGGATAATCTGGAGTAGAAAGTGGCAACCACCCCAATATTCCTGTCTGAAAAAATGCCATGGACAGAGGAGCCTGGTGGGCTACAGTCCATGAAGCTGCAAAGAGTCAGACACAATTGAGCACTGCACACACACACATACACACACATACATAGTCTGTATTGGTAGTTTGGAACCCTGACTATACATAGCATCACTTGGGTAGTTTGAAAAAACCCATGTCCCACTGACATGCTAATCCTAAAATTCACATGAAAATTCAAGGGAAACACTCTTGAAAAAGAGAACAGAAGGTTGGAGAACTCATACTTTTTGGCTTCAAAATTTGTTCCATACAGCTATATCAATTGATTTTTCACAAGAGAGCTAACACAATTCAATAGAGGGAAAACAGTTTCTTCTACAAACAGTGCTGGGACAGTTGGATACCTGCATAAAAAAAGAATGAAGTTCTTCACATGATACACAAAAATTAAAAATTTATCAGAGACCTAAGGGTAAGAGCTGAAACTATAAAACTCTTAAATAGACAATACCAAAGTAAATGTTTCTGACCTTGGCTTATGGCAAGGTTTCTTAGATATAATACCAAAAGCACAGATGACAAAAGAAATAATCAGTAAGTTGGACTTCATCAAAATTAAAATATTTTGTGCTTGAAAGGGCACTGTTAAGAAAGTAGAAAGACTCCCAACAGAATTTGAGAATATATTTCTAGATTATATATTTGAAAAGGAACTTGTATGCAGAATATATAAAGAATAATTACAGCTCAATAATAAAAAGCTGAATTAAAATGAGGAAAAGATTTGAATAGGCAGTTCTTTAAAGATGATACACAAATGGCCAATAAACATATGAAAAGTTATGCAACATTATTAGGCATCAAGGAAGTACAAATCAAACCCACAATGAGATAATGTTTTATAACCATTTGGGTGACTATTACCAAAGGTTGGATAATAATGAAAGTTGACTAAAATGTAGAAACTGGAACTCTCATACATTGCTGCTGGGGATATAAAATGGTAGAGCTGCTCCAAAAAACAATCTGAGAGTTTCTCAAAATGTTAAGCATAGAGTTAGCAAGTGACCCAGCAATTCTAGTTCTAGGTATATATCCATGAGAAACAAAAACATATGTCACACAAAAACTTGTACACGAATGCACATAGCAGCATTATTCACAAAAGTCAAAAAAGTATCAACAACCCAAATGTCTACTGATTGATAAATGAATAAATAAAACGTATTGGTATATATCCATATAATGCAATATTTTTCTGTCACAAAAAATAAAGTACCAATGCATATTATGTTTTGATAAACCTTAAAAACATTAGGCTAAGTGAAAGAAGACAGTCAAAAAGGCCACATATTATATAATTCAACTGATAGGAAAGATTCAGAATAATCAAATATATACAGACAGAATGGAGAAGGAAATGGCAACCCACTCCAGTATTGTTGCCTGGAGAATCCCATGGACAGAGGAGCCTGGTGGGCTATAGTCCATGGGGCCACAAAGAGTTGGACACGACTGCGGGACTAACACACATACAGACAGAAAATAGATTAGTGGTTGCCTAGAACTGAGAGGGATTAAGGGTACTGGGAGTGACTGCTAATGGGTACTGTTTCTTTTGGAGGATGATAAAAAATGTTCTAAAATTGATTGCGCTGATTGCTGTACAACTCTAAATAGAGGGAAAAGCACTGAATTGTGTACTTCAAATGGGCAAATTATGGTATGTGAATTACACACGTGTGCATGCTAAGTCTCTTCAGTTGTGTCTGACTCTTGGCAACCCTATGAACTGTATAGCCCACCAAGCTGCTTTGTCCAAGGGATTCTCCAGGCAACAATACTGGAGTGGGTTGCCATGCCCTCCTCCAGGGGATCTTCCTGACCCGGGGATGGAACCTGTGACTCCTGCATTGGCAGGCAGGTTCTTTACCAGTAGCACCACTGGGGAAGCCCAGTGTGAACTACATACCTCAATAAACCCTAACAACAACCTACTCCCAGAGTTTCTGATTCATTTGTTCTGGCACCTTGGCCTTAAAAACAATAGATCTCTAGTAATCCTCATGTGTACTTTGTCAACGTCTTCCTTTAATTTCCCTGATCCATCTACTTTAGAAACATTGATTCAGTCCACCACTTGTGTGCCTTCTGTGTACCCGCTGTCTTCTCACTGTTCCTCCAGTTGTTCACTGTCTTCCTTCTCCCTTACCCAAACCAGATCAACATCTTTTACCTTCTTTGGATCTGATTCAAATGACATCCACAGGAGACCTTAAATGACTAGCCCCTCTTTGCTTTGCTCAGTGGGTCCTTTCTCCACACATGATTTGTTCATATGTGCTCCTTAGAATCACCAACTTAAGTTTGCAAGCAGGAAGAACATTTTAAGAAAAGGGAAAGAGTAGTCTACACCAACTCCATCACTTCGTTTTACAGCTGATACAAATGAGGTCCTGAGGAAACAATTCAATTCCAACTGAGGAAACAGTTCAATTCTAAGTATTTGCCTACTTTGCACTGTTGTATTTACTGATATTAAAAAATTATCTCACATAATACATTGTTGTATTTATTGATGTTAAAAATTATCTAATGTAATACATTGTTGTATTTATTGATATTAAAAAATTATCTCATGTAACTTTTCATGTATTTATCTGCGTGATTATAGTCTTCTTGAAGATATACAGTAACTTCATTTTGCATGAATTTTCTGTGCCTGTTAACAATAAAATATATGTTTAACCTAATAAGTTGACATTTCCAATGTCTTCCTGAAGTCCCTTCTTATATTATTCAAGGAAGCTTTTACTTTTATGGTCATTAAGACTACTTTATGAGGGAATAATAAAGTAGTCTGTTTCCATTATACAGAAGAGAAAGAATTTAACCTGTCAAAGGGGACATTTAGGCAAACTTGGACAAATCACTCAACTTTTCTCAGTTTCTAACTATAAAATGACAGAGTATAAGTTAATGCTTATTAATATTTAGGGAGTACTTAAAAACTCCCTAATACTGTGGTATCTGCTCAGGAAATATTAGTTATTTTTATCATCATAGTCCTTATGATAACTGGAAGTTTTTCTAGCCTGGAATCAGTTCTTAGCAACCCAAAGATCATTACACTATTGGAATTTATTTTTGCTTCAGAGCATTGAAACTTCTGTTCACTGATCTATTTGAATTAATACAGTTTCTCAGATAACTTTCATTCAATAAGTATAAATGACTATAAAACTACATGCAACAAATGTTCAAGATGCTAATTTCCACCTGTCCTTGCATCATTTCATATGTCTAAAGGAACTGGCTTTATTAACCAAGTAAACATCCTGATTTCAGCATCAGAGAAGGAAGAGCCTCTGTCCCCAGGTAGCATTACCTCCATCAAGCAGTAGCATGCTCTTAGGGGGAGAGGTGTCTTCATTAGTTAACTTCTTCCACCAATTTTCACGTTGAATTTCTGTTTTGAAGCTGAGTAAAGCTGGATTCGGAGAAGGCGACGGCACCCTTCTCCAGTACTCTTGCCTGGCAAATCCCATGGACAGAGGAGCCTGGTAGGCTGCAGTCCATGGGGTCGTGAAGAATCGGACATGACTGAGCGACTTCCTTTTCACTTTTCACTTTCATGCATTGGAGAAGGAAATGGCAACCCATTCCAGTGTTCTTGCCTGGAGAACCCCAGGGACGGGGGAGCCTGGTGGGCTGCCATCTATGGGGTCACACAGAGTCGGACATGACTGAAGTGACTTAGCCACTTAGCCAAAGCTGGATTAATTGGGTTTTCCCCCTTGTAGCAAAAGTTTGGGGGAAGAAGTATATCTGGAAATCTAATTGCATATATTAACTGTAACCTGAGAAATTTAACATTCACAGATGCACTTCATCTGTCAAATATAAAGACAATTGCAAATGCTGGCCATAAAGGTGGAGATATAGTATCTACTTGATTAATTGTTGCTGTGTTTATTACTCCATAGTTAAGTAAGGAGATATTATAACTCCCAAGAGTTTGGTATTTTTCTCCCTATGTTCTATATGATGAAGAAGGAAAGAGAGTGATAAGAATATTCTCTTACTAACACATTGCCAATTGGTATACTGTACTTGATTCACAAAACTATGAAACTAATATTAACTATTTTAATCAATTTCTGAAAAATTTTTTAAAGCTAACAGACCAAGACATCACTGTTACTGTTTGTGTACAGTTCTCTTGATACAGTAACTTTTCCATAATTGTATGAATATGTGCATATAATTAGGATTGATATTCAGAAGCAGGACTCCTCAACAACCATCACAACCATATTTCTACCCTGACCTGACATTTTACCACCAAGAGCAATTATACTGAAATAATTTTGCAATATAGAAGCTCTAATTATTGAACAGAATATAGTTTCTTTGCTGAGTATCATAACTACAAAAGGTTTTATATGTATATAAGTCTCAAAAATGATGCAATTACCTAAGATGAATAAAAACAGGAAAAATCAAAAGTGGTGCTAAGGGAATAAGAGAAGTTGCATTCTTCACCACCATCAGCTCTACCCAAGACAGCTTCTAGGAAGACAGCCCTCCTGGTTCACAAGCAGCACCCAGTCACCTGGAGCAATGAAGGGCCTATTTCCTAAATGACTCTGGGTACAGGTCTCACCAAGTCTGTAGGCAAATGACCAGTATGAGTCACCTCAGAAAAGGTCATGGCACTGGATCAAGTCACCTCAGAAATTCCTGGCTGATTGGAAGTTCTTCTATCCCCTTATTTCATGGTCCAAAATAAGCAGAACTAATACTTCCACCCTCTTCATTTCCCACTGTTCATATCTTTTGCTATTATTATATGTTTTACATATTTCACTTTAAAAATGTAGAAATACAGAAAAAGTGAAAGAAATAAAGAAATCGTGAACTAAACACACAAAGAGCTAAAAAGAAATGCATGTAAAGTCAAATAAAAATAACAATTCCTTAAAAACCTTAAGGTTTCTTGCAATTTAGAAAAAGACCCAGGTCTCTCTTTGAAATACTCTCAACAACCAATATATATTATTTTAAGAAGTGAAAGATGTTTCAACATTAGAAAATCTATAAATATATTACATAACATTAATAAAGAATAAATAATCCATGAGAATCTTGACAGATGATAAAAAAGTATTTAAATTTAATATTCATTTGTATTTAACTCAGTAAATTGGAATAAAAGGGAACTTTCTAAACTTGATCATTATTATCTATCAAAAATCTATAGCCAGGATCAGACTTAACAATAAAACTTAACAAAGTTACCATTAGAGGCAGTGTAAGACAGTGGCTCAGAAGGTAAAGAATCTGCCTGCAATGCAAGAAACCTATGTTTGATCCCTGGATTGGGAAGATACCCTGGAGAAGGGAATGCAATCCACTCTAGTATTCTTGTCTGGAGAATCTCATACACAGAGGAGCCTGGTGGGCAATAGTCCATGGGATCCAATACCTGTGGCAGATTCATTTTGATATTTGGCAAAACTAATACAATTATGTAAAGTTTAAAAATAAAATAAAATTAAAAAAAAAATTCACACACACACACACACACACACACAAAAGAGTCAGACAAGACTGAGAAATTTTCACTTTCAAAACAAGGATGCCTGCTATCACTACCTGTTTTTAATACTTTTAGGAGGTCTCAGTCAACATACTTAGAAAATAAAAATAAAATGAGGTACATAATGGAAAGAAACAAAATTGTATTTTTGTTTTATAAATGATCAGTTTGTTTGCATAAATAATCCATGAGAATCTACAGACCATTAAAATTAGTCAATGTTCAGCAAGGTGGCTGGATACATGATCAACCTAAAAATAATAATGGGATTTCTACACAGCAATAATAATTCATTTGAGAAAAATAATATTTACAAGTACTTCATTTATAATAACAGGAAACTAAAGTGTAGCTAAGAAAAAATATAGCAAATATGTATTGATCTTTATGGAATAAATTATGAAAGTACTTTCTGATTGACTGAAAGAACTGAATAGATGGAGAGGTATACCAAGTTTATGGATAAGAAGACTCCAATTAATCCATGTATAAGGGTGCTGCTAACTCGCTTCAGTTGTGTCCGACTCTGTGCAACCCCATGGACAGCAGCCCACCAGGCTCCCCCATCCCTGGGATTCTCCAGGCAAGAACACTGGAGTGGGTTGCCATTTCCTTCTCCAATGCATGAAAGTGAAAAGTCAAAGTGAAGTCACCCAGTCGTGTCCAACTCTTCCTTCGCGACCCCATGGACTGCAGCCTACCAGGCTCCTCCGTCCATGGGATTTGCCAGGCAAGAGTACTGGAGTGGGGTGCCATGTATAATGGTAATGACGTTCGAATTTTTGACAACATTTTTCATGAGACATTATAAGCCAGACTTCAAATCCATTTGAAAGAGTACAAAAAGTCAATAATAGTGAAGATCATTTTCAAGAAGAAAAGGGTCAACGTGCCCCAAACTATGAGATATCACAATTAGTAATAATAATAGTGATGCTACAACTAAAAATAATAGCAGCTGACTTTCATTGAGCATTTATTAAATGCCAGGCAAACCCTTTTCATGTATTAGGAGTTTGGTACAATTATTGTCACTATTTTACAGTTAAGAAATAAATGAGGCCATAAAGAATTAAGGATTTCTCTCAAGGTACCAAGGTGAGGAGGCAATGACCGAGTTAGGATCCAAATCCAAGCAGCTCCTGAGCCCTGCCCCTAACCATAAGCAATACAGTCCATAAAGCTATGGTGATACACAGGGACATCGGGATGAAAAACAGCCACTGAAACATAATACTAAAACCAGAAAGTGACCCATGGATAAATGGAAACTTGGTATCAATCAGTGACCAAAAAGGAAGCATTCAACTGAGACTGTTAGTTATCCACAAGACAAACATAAAATAAGATTCCTTTAGGCTCCACCTGGACTAATAGGGAAGCAGAAACTTGAACTTTTTAACAAAAGAGAATATGATGCAATATCTAAGATTTTAGAGGTGAAAAGAAGGATCTTTTTGCAAGAGACATAAAAAGCCCAAACCACAAAAGTCACTGTTGGTATATTTTACTATATTACAATGCAATACTTCTATTCATAAAGCTACCTTGTAAACAACATGAGTAGACAAGCAACAGTGGGGGGAAGAGATCTGCACTGTGTTTTAACAAGAGAGGACTGTTATCCAGAGTACGTAAAGAATTTTACAAATTAATAGGATTGCTATCTGGAATATAAAAAGAACTTTATAAATCAATCAGGAAAAACTCAGCTCCCTGTTCCCCTCAAAAGGGCAATGGGTGTGAGAAGGCAATTTTAATAAAAAGAAAGCTGATTGCACAACAAACCTTTTGAAAGATCCTCTGTACACAAAGGATGCTGGACCAGACTCTGCTTGACCTGAATGAGATGTAGAGCACCCCAGCCCCGCCCTGCCGCTGCTCCTCCCTCTCACCCCGACTCCGCTGGGGCCAGCCTGCCCGAAGCTGACCTTTAAACTGAGGGCTGATCTTTAACTGGAAGGCTGCTTTCTCCTTTCACCACCTCTCCCACCCCCCTACTCCTGTGTCCTTTTCGCCAAACTGTCTCTGCCTCTCCCCAGAGATTCCAGTTGGGCTAGAGGCTGAGCACCTTTGGGAACAACGTTTAAGGGAATGTGAGCACAATGCAAAGTGTCTTTAAAAGTATGTTGTGATGTACACATTTTGTAATTACCTTTTTTGTTGTTGATGTAACAACCATTTGTAAAAAAACATTCCAGATAATTCCGTAGTTCTGAAGCAGCAGTCTAATCCCTTTCTCACTTTTGGAAGGTAACATTTCAGCTTAATGCATATTGCCTTCTCCAGAGAGAAAGGGAAAAGGTTTGGGCCTGCCTTACTGAGAGCCTAGCAGCCCAGAGAAAGGCTCCATTTGGGGAAACCTCATTGCCCTGTAAAAAGTACCTGCCAAACCAGAAAGATGATTCCAGGAGGAGTTAGCCAAAAAAAAAAAAAAGTGCTGTTCAGGTTTTCAGCTTTATAGTATCTTTGGACAACCTTTTTTCTTCTTTTTTCATCAGAAGTGACCAAACAATTAAGATGGTGAAACCTCTGAGACCAAATCCTTGTCCCAGCTCTACCCTGTTCCCAACTGCTCACAGAATGGATCATGTGCCCCTTATGTTGAAGTGACCACTTATTTGCTCTCCTGCCTCCTTGAAAGAAAGGAAAGAAAATTATGTTTTGCCACTGATTTAGCCATATGAAACTCATCTCATCACCCTATTCTGGGTCTGAAGCTGCTGTCTCTAAAAGTGCCATCTCATTGTGCTTTGTATCGGTTAGTGCTGGAGAAATCTTGAAAAGCATATGTACAAAACTTTTAAAATTTTATATTATTTTGGAACGTTGCTTCTTTGGGGTTGAGGCACACTGGTCACCCCTCTGCCTGTGAGAGCTCTCTACAGTCTGTGGGCCAGCAGTGTGCTGATCTTTTAAAGTTTCTTTCCCTACCCAATCCCCCTTTTTTGATGAGGTTTCAGTGAGGTCTGTTAGGTGTGCATCCTGAAGCTTAATTGGCTTAAAATGTTCTCTCCTTTGGTGTGGTCTTCTTTGGGGACCAACTGGGAGAAAAAAAAAAAACAATAGTGTAACTGTTTTGATACTGAAAATTGATAAATGTCTTTTTGAAATAAAGAACCAGTCCCTCCAAAAAAAAAAAAAAAAAATGAAAGATCCTCAGTCTTCCCTATTGTCAGGGAAATACACCATAAAACAATGAGATATCATTTCACACTAACAGACTGACAAAAATCAGGATCTGATACCAAGTGTTCAATACAGACACAATTTCTCTCATCCACTACAACATTTTGTAGAACTTTGTCAAAAACAAAGAAAACAGAAAAAATATACCTCTCTCACCCTGTAATTTTATTTCTGGGTATATACCTTAGAACAAGAAACTCTCACATGTGTGACAAAGAAATAAGTAGAAGAATGTTAGTCACGGGTAACATTATTTGGAATAAAAATAGGGAAGGACTGAAATAATCAAAATATTTATTGAGAGAGAAAATAAAACTAAATTGTGGTATATTTATACAGTGAAACACTACTGAGCTACATACAAATGCTGCTGCTGCTGCTGCTAAGTCACTTCAGTTGTGCCTGACTCTGTGCGACCCCACAGACAGCAGCCTACCAGGCTCCTCCATCCCTGGGATTCTCCAGGCAAGAACACTGGAGTGGGCTGCCATTTCCTTCTCCAATGCATGCATGTATCCTAGTCACTTCAGTCGTGTCCGACTCTGTGCGACCCTATGGTCAGCAGCCCATCAGGCTCCACTGTCCACAGGATTCTCTAGGCAAGGGTACTGAATGGAGTGGGTTGCCATTTCCTTCTCCAGAGCTACATACAAAAATGTGGTTAAATATCAATAACATGATAGTTCAGAAATACTGAGTAATAATACTTTTAATATTCACATAATTAATTAATATAATATAATAATATTAAAATATACTATAATATGGTCCTATGTCCTAGGGATTCTCCAGGCAAGAATACTGGAGTGGATTGTCATACCCTTCTCCAGGGAATTTTTTTTCCCCGACACAGGGATTGAAGCTGCATCTCTTATCCCTCCTGAATTGCCATGCAGGTTCTTTACCACTAGCACCACCTGGGAAACCCATAATAAAATATTTATATACAGTTAGAAAACATATAAAATAATAGTGCTTATGGATATGTAAATAGTCATAGTATCAGGTTGACCAAAAGGAGATCTTATGGAAAAACTTGAACTTTTTGGCCAACCCAATATATTAAACAATATTTATAAACAATTGGAAAACATGTGAAATAATACCCTATAGTTTTATACTGTTCATGGATATGTATATACACACACTCAGTCACTCATTTGGGTCAGACTGCGGCCCCATGGACTGTAGCCCACCAGCTCCTCTGTCCATGGGATTCTCCAGGCAAGAATCCTGGAGTGGATTCCCATTCCCTTCTCCAGGGATCTTCCTGACTCAGGGATCAAACCTGCATCTCCTGCATTGTGGGTGGATTCTTTACCATTGAGCCATTGTGAAGCCCTGAATATATGTTTAGTCATAGTATAAAAACATACTAGACAGGTAATGGAGAAGGCAATGGCACCGCACTCCAGTACTCTTGCTTGGAAAATCCCATGGACGGAGGAGCCTGGTGGGCTGCAGTCCATGGGATTGCTGAGGGTCGGACACGACTGAGCGACTTCACTTTGACTTTTCACTTTCATGCATTGGAGAAGGAAATGGCAACCCACTCCAGTGTTCTTGCCTGGAGAATCCCAGGGACGGGGGAGCTTGGTGGGCTGCCGTCTAT
The DNA here is from genome assembly GCF_029407905.1 of Bubalus kerabau. Lineage (NCBI taxonomy): Eukaryota > Metazoa > Chordata > Mammalia > Artiodactyla > Bovidae > Bubalus > Bubalus kerabau. The sequence continues at coordinate 68,689,046 of NC_073629.1, forward strand.
GAGGTCGCACAGAGTCGGACACGACTGAAGTGACTTAGCATAGACAGGTAAACCCAAATTCAGGATACTAGTTTACTCCAGTGAGAGAAAGGAAGGAGCACATACTAGGGAAAGAGACACAGGGACTTCAATTGTATCTGAGATGTTTCGCTTGTCAAAATGCAATAACCTCCACAGACCACAAGGATGGATGGCAAAATCTGTGAATCTGATAGGAGTTGGGTAGTGAGTATTTGAATAATCAGTATTTTATTTCAATCATATTTCTTTTTATATTTGAAATATTTTTATTTATTTATTTATTTTATTTTTAAACTTTACACTATTGTATTGGTTTTGCCAAATATCACAATGAAATATTTTTAATAAATAAAAAGGAGTTATTAAAAATATACAATTTTAATAACCAGAGTCCTATCTTCCCAGGAGGTTGTGATTATATGATTTCAGAGCTAGCTTCTCTCTTCTTTGAGAAGCCAAGCAAATCACGAGTGAAGCAATATTTATTTTATGCCTGCCATTCATCTCCAACAACTGTGATGCTGAAGAAAACTCTTGAGAGTCCCTTGGATTGCAAGCTTCAATACTTTGGCCACCTGATGCAAAGAACTGACTCATTAGACAAGACCCTGATGCTGGGAAAGATTGAAAGCAGGAGGAAAAGGGGACGACAGAGGATGAGATGGTTGGATGGCATCACCGACTCAATGGACATGAAGCTCTGGGAGTTGGTGATGGACAGGGAAGCCTGGCATGCTGCGGTTTATGAGGTCGCAAAGAGTCGGACATGACTGAGTGACTGAACTGAACTGAACTGCCATTTATCAGGCACAGAGTGAGGTCCTGGCAATACAGTGGATTGTACCAACCAAGGAGAGTATATATATATATTCCAGTGGAATTAAAAATGTACATCTGCAAATCATGATAAATGCCATGAAGGGAAGAGCAGGGAACTCTGACTAAATAACTGTGGGGCGAGCACATGCTGTGGCAGGTTTGGCTGCCAGAAATTATTCACATGCCCTCTTCTTCCTTGCTTTCCTCCATGATGGAGTTTGGGAAGCTAATCATGATTTTCCAGACTCTCTTGCATGCAGCACAGTTCTAACCAATTAGATATAGTTAGGCGACTCTGGGGGCAGGGGCCTTTCTCAAAGAAGAGAGCCCTTCTGTTCCCTTAGCTCCTTGCATGCCACTCTGCCTGCAGCACAGATGTGATGCAGGGCATGGAACAGACATCTTGACATGATGAAATGGAAGCCATATGTTCTTGATGCTGCAACTGAGTCACGGTATGGGCCGTGAGCTGTTTACTCTGAACTTCATTTTAGCAGGTTATAAAGATCTACTGGCTTGAGCCATTTTTAGTAAGATTTCTTTCTGCAGCCCAAATCATTCCAAATACTTACCTTCTAGAAGATGTGACTCTTACATTGAGAGGAGGGGTGTGAGAGGTAGCAAACCTTGCAGAAGGGAGTGTGGGACAGGGGAGGGTGAGGGTGACAAGGCCGGCAGAGGAGGGGACAACAAGTTTGAGGCCTGTATGAGGAACTCAGGAAAGCCCTCTGACACTGGAGCTTGATAAACGGATCAGTTTGCAACTGGCTGGGAATCTGAATATTTGACTCTCAGGTTCCAGGCTAAAAACAGTGCAGTTGATCTATAAACAAAGATGAAGGTTGTTGCTATTTTCAGAGACTCCTCTCTATAAAACAAAGAATTAACGTCTAATCATTTTGCTTGATTTTTTATGCTTGAATTTTTAAAAGTGAACTCTACCTAGTCCACCTTAAATCCAGAGATACAGCTTCCTCTATCCCTTCCTCCACCGCCTAGGAGGGGAAAAAAAAATTAGCATCTCCCAGTCCCCCTGACATAAAGTAAATTGCAATGATAGGATTTAACCAGAGCCTAGCCAACCGTGTCTCAGGCATTCCCTGTGCTACAAAGGTTTCCATTTTGTTCTGTATTTGTCTGAATGGAAAGAGGCAACTTCATTGTCGACAAGAGTCTGACTTGAACTACACAACAAAATTCTAGTTGCTTTAATCCTGTCCTCACTGGGTATTAAGAAAAGGGTTGGCTTACTTTCTAATGTGCTTCCTACTGGTCCATTTCCAGAATCTTATATTTTTATAGCAAACGAAGGTTATTTTATAAGACAGCATTTACTGCGCACCTGGGTGGGCAGAGTGCCGGTTCAGGCAAGAAGCCCATTGCTTGGAAGAAAATGTGCATTTTCATCTGAAAAGTCTTAATTTGACAGGTATTCTGCAGGTTTCCACTTGGCTATTTTCGAATAGACCTGTATATTTATTATTAGTTTCTGGATCTCTCCCTCCTCTTTCAGCTTTCTGCAACTAAACTCTAGCTATCTAATCTTTTTACTCTTTCATCCGAGTCCTCTCCTCAGGCTCCTGGATTCATTCACTCTTGTTATTCTCCGCACTTCTTCCAAATTGCCCGTGCTTCCCTAGGAACCAAGGTGGCAGGAACACAGCCTGAGGGGCCAGGTGCTACTCAGCTAGAACTGGCCACAGAGGAACTGTTACTCCGTGCCCTTCTGCACAGGCAGCCTCAGCCTGGACTTCCCTTTCATCCTGCCAGACTGCCTGGCTGCCCTGATTTTAATTTGCGACCGCTGTGCCCCCTGGGCCTACTTTGGCATCGCTGCGTTCTGGTGTCGCCTTCCCCGAAAACAGCTCTATGTTTGGATTCTCTTCCCCCAGGTGTATTCACTGCCTTGCCTTTTTCAAATGCTCACAAAGTTATTATTCCCAGCCTACATCCCTCAAGTCTCAAAGGTTGTTTGCATTTTATTTCTGTTGCCTGAGCTGCTCACAACACTTTCCAAATTGGAACCATTAGTGAATTCCAAAAACATGCAGCCTCTTCCCTTTTTCCATCCAGGTCTTGAATAAGAATGTGTAAGTAAGAGTCAGACCCACAGTTGTGCCAACAGTGGATCAGGAAGAGCTTATTAATCCTTCAATGGTTACCCTGCCCGCTTCCAGCAGCACTCAGAACATTCTCAGTTTAAAGGAGTTTTTCTGCTAATTTTAAACCCACGTACTCAACCTTCCAAACATTTGTTGGGAATTATGCTAGGTTGCTGTGAGGGATTCCAAATCATGTAAAAAAACAATCATCGCCCTTCAAAAGGCTTCTAGAATCATAGAGTACACGTATACCGTGGAGATATTGCAGGTGTAATTTCAGACCACTACAACAAAGCGAATATCACAATGCAGCAAGTCACACAGATTGTTTTAGTTTCCCAATTCATATAAAAGTTATGCTTACACTATGCTGTAATTAAGTGTGCAACAGCATTATACCTAAAAAAAAATGTGCATAATACGTGGTTAAAACATACTTTATTACTGAAAAACGCTAACCATCTTTAGTGATCTGTAATCTTTCTTACTGGTGGAGGATCTTGCCTCCATGTTGATGACTGTTGGCTGATCAAAGTGGTGGCTGCTGAAAGCTGAGGTTCTTGTTGTTCAGTTGCTCAGTCATGTCCGACTCTTTGCAATCCCATGGATTGCAGCACACCAGGCTTCCCTGTCCTTCACCATCTCCCAGAGTTTGCTCAAACTCATATCCATTGAGTTGGTGATGCCATCCAACCATCTCATCCTCTGTCATTCCCTTCTCCTCCAGCCTTCAATCTTTGTTAGCATCAGGGTCTTTTCAAATGAGTCAGCTCTTCGAATCAGGTGGTCAAAGTACTGGCATTTCAGCTTCAGCATAAGTCCTTCCAATGAATGTTCAGGGTTGATTTCCTTTAGGATTGGCTGGTTTGATCTCCTTGCAGTCCAAGGGACTTTCAAGAGTCTTCTCCAGCACCACAGTTCAAAAGAATCAATTCTTCAATGCTCAGCTTTCTTTATGGTCCAACTCTCACATCTATACATGACTACTGGAAAAACCATAGCTTTGACTAGATGGACCTTTGTTGGCAAAGTAAGTCTCCATTTTTTTAATACACTTTCTAGGTTTGCATAGATTTTCTTCCAAGGAGCAAGCATCTTTTAATTTCATAGCTGCAGTCACCATACACAGTGATTTTGGAGCTAAAGAAAATAAAGTCTATCACTATTTCTATTGTTTCCCCATCTTTTTAGCATGAAGTGATGGGATCAGATGCCATGAACTTTCATAATTGGAGTCAACCCTCTCAAACTCTACTTTCTCAACTAAGTTTATGTAATATTCTAAATCCTATGTCATCATTTCAATATCAAGTTCACCTTCTTATATGGTGTAGCTCATGGTGTCCCCAAATAATTATAATAACAACATCAAAGATCACTGATCACAGACCACCATAACAAATAAAATAATGAAAAAGTTTGAAATATTGTGAGAATTACCAAAAGGTGACAGAAAGACAAATTGAGAAAATGACTTTTGGAAAAATGGCACTGGTAGATTTGCTTGATGCAAGTTTGCCACAAAACTTCAATTTGTAAAAAAAAAAAAGAAAAAAAAAATATATATATATATATATATAAAATCAAGTTAAGCACAATAAAATGAATGTGGGCGTGCTAAATCACCTCAGTTGTGCCTGACTCTGTGTGATGGTATGGACTGTAGCCCACCAGGCTCCTCTGTCCATGGGATTCTCCAGGCAAGAATGCTGGAGTGGGTTGCTGTGCCCTCCTCCTGGGGATCTTCCTGAACAAGGGTTGAACCTGTGTCTCTTAAGTCTCCTGAAATGGCAGGTGGGTTCTTTACCACTAGCGCCACCTGGAAAGCCCAGTCATCTATCAATATATTTCATCAATTGTAGTTTTAAAATATTCTTCAAACCCCATCATCACATCATCATCACACCCTAGTCATATCTATTGCTACTAAAATTTCACTCCAATCGATCTTACTCTTTCCATTCCCATTTCCCTCCAGTCCATTCTCAAATAGTATCCAGAGGAATCTTTTAAAAACATAAATCCTGCTTTAAAATCTTGAATTGCTTTATATTACTCTCAGCATAAAGTTCAAATTCCTTATCATGGCCCACAAGGCCATGTACAGTCTGAGACCTATTAAGTCCATACATCAATTTTACAGAAGAAGAGTGCCCTGACCCTTGCTGTCCTTATAAAATTAATGTGTAAGATGCTGTCAGAGGGCCACACTTATTTCCTTAATAGCACCTTCCTCACTGTGAATTTCATATATTTTAATGTAATTGATTAATAACTAATTACCTCTCACACCAGACTATATGACACTTGAGGGCATAGATTATGTCTATCACTGAATTCCCAGGGCACACTCTAATACCTGCAGGTAGAATGTGCTCAATAAATGTTCACAAATGTGTGAAAAGGAAGAAAAAAATGTGAATATCTTTGGCAAAGTTAAAAAGTGACCACCCTTCATAGGATTCCAATTCAGTAGATCCTCCTTGCACCCTCCTCCTTTTTCCCAGTCTCTGAAATTCAAAGATCTGAGAATTACTGCTCTGTGGTTAAAAAGATAACTGAGCTTTGGCCTCTGGATATAATGGCCTACATGAACAGCCTTTAAAAGCTTGTGGGAGGTGATAGTAGGGAGAAGCCAAAGTGGGGCTGGTCCTCTGCTCTTTGAGATGGCAATTTCTTTGATCTAATTCTAGTTCTGGAGTTCTGAAAGTCTGGGCTTAGGCTCTCGAAATCTTAAGTAAATGTCAAAAGAGAAAAGGAGTAAAGAAACGTGGTACCCATCTCAAGGTTAAGCTCTGCATTTTAGAAAAGTTTATTTGTATATCTTACCCAATGTGCTGATAAAGTCTAAAGATAGAAAAATTTATTTATGGTATAATCTTATCCATACACCAATTAGCTATACAGCATCTCAAATCATAACCTATGGACTATAAATTAGAAAAGCAAGATTCTGAGCCAACCAATCAGACTTACATTCCCTGTGGCAGGTTGTGTTACAGCACTTGGATTGTTCTATCAGATAATTTATTGAGATCCAGATGCTCCAGTTTCTGATCGTCCCTGAGTAATTGTCAGGTACTCTTGTCCAAAAATAAGGCAGTTTGTACTTAACTGTAGGCTCCCACACTTGTCAAATGATCTCCAAAGAATATGAAATTGCTTGTCATCTCTGTTAAAATTTCACATGAGTAAGATATTGGCTATCTGTGTTGTAATTAAAAGCTCAATTAAAAGAAATTCTGAAATCATTATCAACTTTTTCTGGCATGAATCATCCTACCGAAAAGCAAGCTGTTTATAGCTTAGAATTTTCCTAGCATTCGAAAGGTGGCTGAATAGGCCGAAGGCAAGGATAAGGTCAGACTAATGTGGAAGCATCCTAAAGGAAGGCAAAAGCAAGAGGCAGACAGTGATATTACCTTCCAGGTAGCAATTCCTCTTGCTGACACTAGTGTGTATAACTGCAAATTCTCTAATTAGATCGTGTCATTTCATTAACATTGAGGACCACTGTCCCTAATGAGTCTCTTCAAAATGAGCAAACAGGAGGTAGCTTATCATTATGCTTCTCATTTGTACTATGCCTATCTACTAGAAGAATATTATTGGAAAAATTAATAGTATTACAGTGGGTGCCACTCAATGTAAGCACATTTGGTTCTTAGGAAATGATTAGCCTAAGTGGTTGATCATATTCATTGACTATACAGAGTAGGCGTCAGTGCTGAGAGTGAAGTATGTGTGCACATCTGAAGAGGAAACGCCATTTTATAGCCATAACTGAGGCGGGATGAGAAAGCAGCCTCTGCCTGGAGATAGTTAAACCAGGCAGTTTCTTAAGTCAAAACATGAATTATTAATAGCAATAATTCAATAGCAATCTCCATTTATTGAGAACTTACTATGTACTAGCAATGAGGCTAAGCCCTTTAAATTCATGATCATACTTAATCCCCACAGCTCCATGAGAATTGTGTCATAGCTTGTAAGTGGTAATCAGGAAGCAAACCAGTTTGACTCTAAAACCAGTACCAATAACCATAAAGCTGTACATGTTAGATACAGACTCCACAGAGATTAGAGCTTCTGGGCTGTTTTTGTTATTATCCCAGCCATGCTATCAGTCTGGATTTAGCCAGTACATCTGGGATTAAGGTATCCAGGCATGATACTGAGCTGAAGGAGCACCTGTGGGTATTTTTTTCTTCCATTCATTTGGAAATTGTTTGGACATAATGGAAAACACTATTTTCAAGAAGAAAATGACTTAACCTTTTCTTTTGTGATTGTAACACTAACTAGCAGATAGCAGTAAAGCCTGATTTTTAAAAGTAGCATCAATTCAAATTTTCCGAACTTTCTATTAAACAGAAGGGGTAAATAGTACTCCTAGTGTGTAGTTTAAAACTTCTAATGAATGGGAGTAACATATATTGGAAGATGCAAAGTAAGAAGCAGCAGCAACCTTGTTTTACAGAACTGCCCATGGCACACCTGATAATAGGGACACCTCAGAAAATCTTCACTGTCTTGATTATGATTCCAACCATGTGACCTTCCTACCATGTGCTTCATTATCTGGAAAAGGGAAGACTTATGTGTGACTAGAGCAGAGGGTGCATGTTGATGGAGCATGGGAAGAAATGTTGAAGATTGGGTTGTGTTTAATATGGCAAGGCTCCTGAAAGTCCGAATGTCTGTCTTCAGGGTGAATGCCTCCGGGAAGTTGGGCATAGTTGACTGCATATCAGATCTTTATATCTTTGAATGAAATAGTTTCTAATATACTCAAAGGCAGATAAACAAGGGATATTTTAAGGGGAAGACAATGTGTATGTGTGTGTGGGTGTGGCTCATACAGCACTCCTGGAGAAAAGCTTATGCATAGATGTGGGAGAGGAACAGCAAAAGAGCCAAGGGTGCAGAAGGGGAAAGCTTTAATGGCTGGTGTGAGAGCAACCCTGAGAAGGATAAGGAAGGGCTTCTGAAGATGATTTCACCTGCTGAATCAGTGGGTTTTGTCCTTAGGGGAATGAGTAAATACTAATGACCTTGTTCTGAAGCCATGATGCAAGATCCTCCTCCACTTCCTCATCACCCACTGTCTTCCTTCCACTCTCAGAGGTGTAAGAGTCCTTCCTGCACAGAGCCAGCCTTTCCTGTGGATCCCATCCCCTTCACCCCTTCCACTTCATTTGGGGACATGCTACCTCCTTTTTCTCTGTTTTCTTATGTAATTCTACTTTTCCTGTTATTGGTGCCTTCCCTTCATCCTCCTGTGTATCCATGCTAAGTCGCTTCAGTCATGTCCAGCTCTGTGTGACACTATGTATCATAGTCCACCAGGCTATTCTGTCCACAGGATTCTCCAGGCAAGAATACTGGAGTGGGTTGCCATGCCCTTCTCCAGAGGATCTCCCTGACCCAGGGATCAAATCCGCGTCTCTATGTCTCCTATGTCCACCGCATTTGCAGGTGGTTCTTCACCACTAGAGCCACCTGGGGAGCCCCTTTATCCTCCTACCTTAATTTAATTTCTCTCCTCCTGAAATAACCTGCTTCTGCCCCTGCATTCCCTCTCCTCCCTCTCATCCAAAATTCTCTGCAAAGAAAGACCTGCACTCACTCTCCCCACATTTATTCTTCAGTTGATTGTAGTTGATTGCCACCTCTGCAGTGAGATCGCTTTGATCCAGTCACCTGGAGTCACAGTTAAAAGAGTCTTCTTAAGTCCTTATACTAAATGTTATTGCTTTGGTTCTCCTTTACATCCCACCACTTTCCTGATCCTCTGTCCCTCTGGCCTCTGCACTATGACTCTTTATTGAGTCCCTTCACGCCATTTCATTGTCCCCTCGAGGGTTTCAGCTTTCTCTTTGGCCTACTCTCTAAACTCTGCCCTTCCGAGCTTTCTGTCCTCGCTTCTCTTCTCTGAGGGTTTTAATCACCACTAAAATGCTCATGACTTACAAATCTGAATTTCCTTCTCAGATCTGCTGTTCACAATTCAGGACCATATATCCAGTTACCTCCTGGACACCTTCACTCCAATGTCTTACAAAAACCTTGAGAAAAACATGATAAAAAAAATGAAAAAAAAAAAAAAGAACATGTCTCCTAGGTCATATATCTGGCTCTCCCTCAGTATTCTGTGCATAAACGACTAGAAATCATCCAGTCAGTCAACTATAAGCTTGAGGATCATCCTCACCAGCTCATAAAATTAATCACTCTGTGTTACCTTTCTTCACTATTTTTCATATTACCCTCTTTGTTCTATCTGACTCTCCCTGCCTAAGTTCCCACTCTCACTGTCTTTCACCTGGAGTACAGCAATACCCTCTTCTCTCCTCTCCCTGACCCTCGAACCCACATTTCATCCCCCAGAGTGACCACCTTATATCCTGGCTTTATTGGGTTTCCATCAACAATGGGGTAAAATCTGAATCTTTAACATAGTATTCAGCCCTGCTGTAAATCTGACCTCTCAAAGACACATATTCAGTGCAATTTTTCAACTCAAACAGGGGCTCTGTATCAATTTAGAGGGGTGGGATGGGGAGGGAGATGAGAGGGAGGTTCAAAAGAGAGGGGATATATGTATACCTATAGCTGATTCATGTTGAGGTTTAACAGAAAACAGCAAAATTCTGTAAAGCAATTATCCCTCAATAAAAAATAAATGAATTTTAAAAAGACACATCTTTTGCTATTCTCTGCTTGATATTTTAAGCTCTAGTCATATTGATCCCTTTACTGACTCAGAATATACCACACTCTTTCTTCTTACCTCAAGGCTATATTCATGCCATCTTTGTCTCCTGGGACTCCCTTCCTCTCCTCTCCCTAACTTTCTCTGACCTCCCTGATTCTAAAAACTTAGTCAGAGATCCCTTTCTATGCTCCCAAGTACCTGGTATGCATCCGTTATTACCATAATACATTGACATTCTCTGTTTATAATGCCTGTTTCTGCAACCTAATTACAAACCCTAGAGGGCAAAACCAGTACTATTATTTCTCTCAATCCTCAGTGCCTTAAAGTATTCCTGGTACAAAGCAGGCACTCTTCTGATTTTTATTGAATGCCACAATAAACAGAAACAGATATGTGTATAGGACTTTAGTATTTCAGAGCACCTTCCAACATATTATACCTCCTTTGATTTTCATGGAAATCCTTCTTGGCTATTCAAAATGTATATTTTTAAAATTTCCACTTATACCATATGGGAATAAATGGCAGCTTATCTTAAAGCTACCTGAGAAAGATGTTAAGAAAACACAGCCTATCTTTACTTCAATAGGAAACTATAGTACTCCTTCAATAAAGCTCATGAGTAAAAGAAAAAAACAAACATACAAACAAAAGAAAAATCCAGAAACAGAAACAAAAGCACAAGGTTTAAAAAAAAAAAAATCCCCATTCACCATTCCCATGTATGTAGCTCTTATAGTCTACTCCAGTGTGTCTGTTCTCTAAAATAAATGATTCAAAGCCATTTTCCTGTGCTGTTGTTGGTAACTGAACATTTTACCTACCTATTCAGAAAACGAAGATCATGGCATCCGGTCCCACCACTTCATGGGAAATAGATGGGGAAACAGTGGAAACAGTGTCAGACTTTATTTTTCTGGGATCCAAAATCACTGCAGATGGTGACTGCAGCCATGAAATTAAAAGACGCTTACTCCTTGGAAGGAAAGTTATGACCAACCTAGATAGCATATTCAAAAGCAGAGACATTACTTTGTCAACAAAGGTTCGTCTAATCAAGGCTATGGTTTTACCTGTGGTCATGTATGGATGTGAGAGTTGGACTGTGAAGAAGGCTGAGCGCCGAAGAATTGATGCTCTTGAACTGTGGTGTTGGAGAAGACTCTTGAGAGTCCCTTGGACTGCAAGGAGATCCAGCCAGTCCATTCTGAAGGAGATCAGCCCTGGGATTTCTTTGGAAGGAATGATGCTAAAGCTGAAACTCCAGTACTTTGGCCACCTCATGCGAAGAGTTGACTCATTGGAAAAGACTCTGATGCTGGGAGGGATCGGGGGCAGGAGGAGAAGGGGACGACAGAGGATGAGATGGCTGGATGGCATCACTGACTCGATGGACATGAGTCTGAGTGAACTCCGGGAGTTGGTGATGGACAGGGAGGCCTGGCGTGCTGCGATTCATGGGGTCACAAAGAGTCGGACACGACTGAGCGACTGATTTGATCTGATCTACTCCTCCAAACTTTTAATTAGAGGTTATACTCCATTTTTGGTTCAAAAATTTCATAGGGAGTCCTCAGTTCTTATTTTGTATTTTTACCTGATTTTTAAAAAAAAATTTAGGCAAATTCACAAATCAGATTTTATATGTAAGAGCATTAAACTGAGGCATTGTTTAAGATTTCATTTACCCAGCAGAATAAAATAGGTATCAAATGCTACTTTTGCTCATGAAGTTAATATACCTGTGGCCCATTACTAATACCATTTAGTGCTTTTTTTTTTTTTCTTTAAGACAAATAGCTTTACCTCTTGACCTAGAGAAAAAGAAGCCATCTAATAACAAAGCTCATGATTTGAATGATGTTCAGAATTTTAATAATGGCTTGTTCAATATTTGAAGTCACTTTTTTAAAGATAAAGGAAAGTAAATTACATTATTTAGTTAGTTCTTCCCCACTAAAGGGAAAAATATCATCTGCATAAAATATTAATACATTCATATTCTGTTCCATTTCTAACTGACTGTTCTATAAAGGAAACTGTTGCTTTTGATAGATACCAAATACAGAACTCAAGATTCTTGTCCCAACATCTTCATTAGCTGCTGCATGATCCTAAAGGACAATATTACTTTGCTTTACTTTTAAAAAGCCATGAAAACTAGAACTTGCCCATTAACAGAAAGATAATGCTGCTAAGTCACTTCAGTCATGTCCAACTCTGTGCAACCCCATAGACGGCAGCCTACCAGCCTCCCCCATCCCTGGGATTCTCCAGGCAAGAACACTGGAGTGGGTTGCCATTTCCTTCCCCAAAACATGAAAGTGAAGAGTGAAAGTGAAGTCCTTCAGTCGTGTCCAACACTTCACGACCCCATGGACTGCAGCCCACCAGGCTCCTCTATCCAAGGGATTTTCCAGGCAAGAGTACTGGAGTGGGGTGCCATCACCTTCTCCAACAGAAAGATAATAGAACAGGCCTAAAAGAAATCAGACAGTTGTCTGATGATTATTGTTCTATAAAAGAAAGCTATTAATTTCAGCAATGATATTGGAATTCCTGGAGCCATTTTCTGGGCACATGGAAACAATCTTGAAGGCTAGATTTCTATATGTCAGAAAAGAGATTGTTGCAAATGCTAATAGATTTTCTTAAATTTACAAAAAATAAGAGTGAATACTTATACTTCACTTATTATATGTCAAACACTCTTCTAAGAACTTTATAGGTAGTCTTCATTTTGTCTTTCCTATCATTCTGGGAGTCTAGAGTCAGAAGCCTTAGGAAATGCTCTCTCACCTCTAGCCAACACCTCAACCCAGGAGAGCCTTGCATATGATTACTGTACTCCATGAGATGATTTCCTATTAAAGACTCTCTTCATGTTGAAAAATTTTATTGAAATTACAGAAAGTCAGCAAGTTAGAGTGAACAAAGACTCAAGAAATCATTCAGTTTAACCAAGACCTAAATGATGTGCTGGAGAAGGCAATGGCACCCCACTCCAGTACTCTTGCCTGGAAAATCCCATGGATGGAGAAGCCTGGTAGCCTACAGTCCATGTGGTCGCTGAGAGTTGGACATGACTGAGTGACTTCACTTTCACTTTTCACTTTCATGCACTGGAGAAGGAAATGGCAATCCACTCCAGTGTTCTTGCCTGGAGAATCCCAGGGACAGGGGAGCCTGGTGGGCTGCTGTCTATGGGGTCGCAGAGTCGGACACGACTGAAGCAACAGCAGCAGCAGCAAATGATGTGCTAAGTGTCGAACACCTAGTTGGTGACAGATTAGAAACTAGAACACTGCATCCTAACCTCTATATATTCTACTATTTCATACCCCTTTACTTATGTAAAAAGTGAGATACTCATTTGTATCAAACATGTTTCCTGATCACCTACACCATATACCAGGCACAAGTTTAGACCCTGGAGATATGGTTAGGGACAGAAAATGTCTATTCTCATGGAGTCATGCTCTTCAATTCACTAAATAAACAAGGATTTACTGAGCACCAATTATGCTCCAAGCTCTGAAGGTCTGCAGAAGTGGATGGGGGCAGGGTGTGGGTAGGGTGAGGGAGGGAAGAGTACAAGAAATATTCCCTGATGTCTAGGGAGTTACACAAAGACAAGGGGAAAAAATGAAATACTAGTAGGAAAATATGATAGAGAACCCAAGGAATTTCAGAGAAGGGGATATCCAGAGAGAGAGTGGGAGGGATGTAGGTGTGTACATTGTGGAGAAAGCAGAGAGCTGAAGGTGATGGTTGCCTACCATGAAGTAAGCAACAGCCAGATTTAGTGACATGGAGGGACTTTAAAGGTATAAGCCTGAGTAAGAAACTAGGAGACACATGAAATTTAATATTTGTGTTATATGAAATAAATGTACATGTAACAGAAAAAAATTTTTGTTAGAGGTGTATGCAATAAAGAATGATGCATGTAAAATGTAATAGAATGCCTGTTTATACAGAGAGAGGTAAGGGAATGGGAATAAACAAAACCATTAATTCACTGATTAAATAATAAATAAGATCAGGTCCCTCACAAACACATTATGAAATTGTATCATGACCTGGTTAAGTCAACTCTCTACCATCAAGCCCAAGAAAAAACTCAAGGTGGACTTGGAGAGATACAGTGGAAATTTGTAGGCTGAATAGACCATGTTTAGGTTGAGAGAGGAATGGAAAATATGATCTAGGTTAGGGGACAGTAGGAAAGACCTTTATGCCTGAAAGGGAAGGTACATGTGAAGGGAGTGGGGGAAATATGGGCAGATAAATGGTTTAGATCTCTTAGGAGACCCTCAGAAGTCAGGCAGAAGCCTCAGAGCTGATGGTAGAAAACACGAGTAGGTGAGGGATGCAGAGAAAGAGGAGATGAAGGAAGCGGAGCCTACCAGCATCTTCAGAAAGGACCCCAGTGGTGAAGCACCTAGGAATTCAAATTGTGGACCATTCAGATGTAAGTGGATGAGGGCTGAAGTAGTGGTGCTCATACAGAAGAAAAAGGGGCTTTGCAGGTGGCGCTAGTGGTAAAGAACCCGCCTGCCAAAGCAGGAGATGCAAGAGATGTGTGTTTGATCCCTGGGTTGAGAAGACCCCCTGGAGAAAGGCATGGAAACCCAGTCCATGCAAGGTACAGGCTGTGCATCCCTTCTTCATCTCCCTTTCTTCTCCATACACACCCTGTGAGAAGACCACAGAAATGCTACAGGGATGTACTAGTTTGGTTCCTTGTGCAGAACAGTTTTTGAAAGTTTGCTTCAGTGTAGCCACAGCTCCTGAAAACAGTTAAGTGGGTCACTTGCTTAGCTTTCCTTAGTGGTAGATTAATTAGCCAGCTGTAACTCCCGGATCTCTATTTTTAAATAACGACTTGCATAAATCTCTGAAGACAAGAACTCACCACTAGTATACAGCATATTCCGGCAGCTGCAAGTTATTATGCCCAGTGGAAATTAAATATCTTTTAGGGAAATCATGCAAGATCTCGTGACAAATATGAAATTAACCCCTGCCACCTCTGTACCCAACTCATTTCTTCGCTTGCCTGCCATTCTATTAAGCAGAGTCTCTGGGGTTCTGAAATGACAGTGGAATTGGCAATATTTTACAAAGGTATTATTCATCTATGAGCATTAATGAAAGATAGAGCCTTTGTCTCACACTGAATTAGAAGCTCTGGAAATCAAACACTGATAAAACACACAATAGACTCCTACTAAAAAACTATTAACCTATGGTCAGACAGAGAAACTTATAACTCCAGGAATATAAACAAACAATTCATTTTATTTATCATTTTAAGCATCTTGTTTCCTCTGCTTAACACCTTCAAGCTCACATTCTTTTTCCTCTGACCAAATGCATTCTCATCTGGTTATTACTTCTTTCTTTGTTTACAAGCTTCAGGTTGCAGATAACATGTGCTTTTTCACTTTCTCTTTTCATTGCCTATTTTTTACATAAGAGTTCTTGTAATTTGTAGGAGATATGAAACACTGCATTCTCCATCAGAGTGAAAATAGAAGAAAGAGAAAGAATGGCAAGGGTCCTGAGGTCTGGAGCATTATTGAACATTCTGGTGCCATTTGTAAATGTGTGTTTAATTCGCTGGCAGTCAATACTGCCATAATCACCAAGTGAAAGACTTAATTTGTTTGGCCATTTTCAATAAAAGACAGAAGTCAGGCATGGTTTTGGCAGGAAACACATTCCTGGGTGGGTGAAAATGGATTCCTCAGATTTCCCAAGTTATTGCAAAGACTCCACAAGAAATCCCTGATTTCCCATGTAAACACCAACAGTCTAGAATCCAAGAGAATAAAAAGATGGAAGCAATCTCACTGTCCATTGGATAGAGGAATGGATAAAGAAGATGTGGAGTATATATCCAATGGAATATTCAGTTCAGTTCAGTTCAGTTCAGTCGCTCAGTCATGTCTAACTCTTTGCGACCTCGTGAATCGCAGCACGCCAGGCCTCCCTGTCCATCACCAAGTCCCGGAGTTCACTCAGACTCATGTCCATCGAGTGATGCCATCCAGCCATCTCATCCTCTGTCGTCCCCTTCTTCTCCTGCCCCCAATCCCTCCCAGCATCAGAGTCTTTTCCAATGAGTCAACTCTTCGCATGAGGTGGCCAAAGTACTGGAGTTTCAGCTTTAGTATCATTAACCATAAAAAGAATGAAATAATGTCATGTGCAGCAACATGGGTGGACCTAGAAATTATCATACTAAGTGAAGTAAGTCAGACAAAGACAAGCATCAAGTGATATCACTCTAAAATATGACACAAATGAGCTTATTTATGAACCAGACTCACAGATATAGAGAACTAACCTGTTGTTGCCAAGGGTGGGGTGGGAGAGTGATGGAGGAGGAGTCTGTGGTTAGGAGAGGCTAATTGTTATATACAGAATGGATAAACAATATCCTACTATATAGCACAGAGAACTATATTCAATAAGCCATAACACAAAAGAATATGTAACTGATTCACTTTGCTGTACACCGGAAACTAACACAATATTTTGAATCAACTATACATCAACTAAAAAAATCTTTATATAGATGGCATACTTTAGGGTCAGAGGTGAAGCAGAGGTTATCAGTAAAGACCGGAAAAGAGAACAGACATGATAGCTACCACAGCACTCCTGCTTGGAGAAGCCCATCACTCAAGGCCATCACTGTGGAGTGGGATCTGCTGCCCTTTTATCAATTCCCACCTTGGTTCCCCAGGCCTCCACTTGGCTCATCACATGCTAAGGGGAGTGGCCTCCCCTCAGCTTACTACACACTGAGTGTCTCAGAGGGAAGGTTTCAAACACCAGTGATGCCAGGCAGCACTGTTTTCCTTTCATTTGAGTCCAGATGTGGGCTTTCACCTTGACCCTTTGACCTTCTTTGCCAAGAAGTTAACACGGTTCCTGCCCCAGCTAATGGTTTCCAGCACTGCTGAATGAGAGTCTATATAATCAATTATGTGAACTTCAGACTTTGGCATAAAGGTCATTATTGTGTTATGCACCTGGAATCACATTGTAATGAGGCAAATCACATTCTCTTACAGTCAATGAGGGGGAAAAAAAGCACACAAAATGGAAATCACTCCTAGAATGACCTTGCTCGATTTCTACATCTGGCTAGCAGAGCCTGTTTCTATACATCAAGAAACTGACGTGGCAGCTTTGTCATACAACCAGGCAGCCCAATCCCATGTTAGCAAACATACTATTATGGAACATATGGCATAAGCCCATTAATTTTGTGCACAGTTGATGAATTCTCAGCGTAGAACCCATGATGTTTACTGATTTTCTGCCACCTTGCCCCAGGCTGCTTCCAAACATGTCAGAAAAATAAAATGTCATCCATATTTGCATTCAGAAATTATTCAATATTTACACATGCTAATAAAAACAAAAGCTTGCTTTTTAAGGAAGGGGCAAGCTTCATAATCAATTTTCTGAGAGGTTCCAGTGTTTGACATGTTCTGCATACATTGCATTCACTGGAATAGCAGCTTGAAAAACTCAGGTAGGTTGTCTCTGCAGCATCTCACCGCTTCTTGTGCTGATAGCAGCTGAGAACAGACAACCAGCCAGGAGACCTGAAGGTACCTGTGGACCACTCACTTCCTCTACCTAAACAACTTGCCTTAGATTGTTTCTAAGTGACTGGACAAATATTTAATAAACCAGTGAATGAATTAACTAGATGAATTGCTGTGACCTGAGAGTGCCCTAAAAATTCTCTGCTCCTTTCATTAATAACCAGCTCCCTCTCCAATTCTTCAGCTTTTCTCTCTTCCCTGGAATATAGTATTTGGGTTTATTAAATAGGGTATGAAATTCTGAAAATCACTGGCAATGTTATTTTCAAGAAACAAATCATTTAACTTCTTGGAGCCTTGATTTATTTATGCATAAAATGGGTGAATTACAGTATTTGTCTTGTAAGGATTAAGTTGCAAGTGACAGAAACCTAATTCAAATCACTTTTAATCACTTTTATGGCAGAAAGTGAAGAAGAACAAAAGAGTCTCTTGCTGAAAGTGAAAGAAGAGAGTGAAAAAGTTGGCTTAAAGCTCAACATTCAGAAAACTAAGATTATGGCATCCAGTCCCATCATTTCATGGCAAATAGATGGGGAAACAGTGGAAACAGTGGCTGACTTTATTTTTCTGGGTTCCAAAATCACTGCAGATGGTGATTGCAGCCAAGAAATTAAAAGACACTTGCTCACTCCCTGGAAGGAAAGTTACAACCAACCTAGACAGCATATTAAAAAGCAGAGACATTACTTTGCCAACAAAGGTCCATCTAGTCAAGGCTATGGTTTTTCCAGTAGTCATGTATGGATGTGAGTATTGGAATATAAAGAAAGCTGAGCACCAAAGAATTGATGCTTTTGAACTGTGGTGTTGGAGAAGACTCTTGAGAGTCCCTTGGATTGCAAGGAGATCCAACCAGTCCATCCTAAAGGAGATCAGTCCTTGGTGTTCATTGGGAGGACTGATGTTGAAGGTGAAACTCCAATACTTTGGCCACCTGATGCGAAGAGCTGACTCATTTGAAAAGACCCTAATGCTGGGAAAGACTGAGGGCGGGAGGAGAAGGGGACGACAGAGGATGAGATGGTTGGATGGCATCACCGACTCAATGGACATGAGCTTGAGTAAGCTCTGGGAGTTGGTAATGGACAGGGAGGCCTAGTGTGCTGTGGTTCATGGGGTCACAAAGAGTCGGACACGACTGAGTGACTGAACTGAACTGAAGAGAAACAGAATAAGTCTGCTGGTTCATAATGCTGGGAGGGATGTTGGGCTATCTGACCCACTCAGGGAATGGGAACTTGGTCCTCAAATGCTATGATTAGAACTCAAAACCATCAAACTCACTCCCTCCATCATCTCTTGACTCAGCTCTGCTTGACTTTGTTCTTTCCCATTTTAGCCATGCCTCCTCAACTTGAAATGAACTTGGTCACTTTTAATCCTAACTTCACATTCTTTCAGCATCATGAATCCAGAGGCATAACTGCTTATTTTTCACTTTCAAACTGAATCCTTCTCTGGTATGCCAGAGGAGGACTGAACTAGGCCCTGTTGTTTCCCATATTAACCTTAGGACAAGAGGCCTGATTAACTGGCACGGTGTTGTGCCTGCTCCTACACCTAGGGTGAAAGAATGTAGCTAGAGTGAATTACCAGAAGAAGAGGGATCAAAACCTTGCTGAATAAATAAAGGAATAGAGTTGATCTTATCCTAAACTCATCTCACCAGGTTGTTATGAGCACCCACAAAAGTGCTAAACAATCATGGGTTAATATTATGTGGATATAGGCTTTATAAATTGCCAAATGTCATATGTGAGTCTTAGCAAATTAACTACCAATTTGATTTGTTACTGCTCTCTCTGAGTGTGGAACTGGCTTAAGTGAGTATTAACAAAACTTATAATAGTTGACATTTAAGGAGCAGTTACTGAAAACAAGGAACTGCTTTTCTGAGCACCTTATATATATCAACTATGAAGTAGATTATGTCATTGCCCTCAGTTTTTACACAAATAAACTACTGCAAAGAGAGGTAAAGCAAGTTGCCCAAAGTTAGTTAGCCAGCAGTGGAGTGAAGGTTTGGCCACAGGAAATCTGGGGCTAGAGTTCACACTCCTAACCACCAGGCCTCAATATTTCTTGCACTAGAAGTATGGGATATAGGTTGAATAGCAACTAATATTTTGTGTTGTGCTTTTTCCTCATGTGCTGAAAACTCTATGAGATTGGTAATTATATCTATCCTACTCACAGTTGCATAAATATGTCACCTAAGGTCTACATGACTGGTATGAGATGAGTAGAGATAATTAGGATTGGGCTAGACTTTTGAGTGTCTGAATATCATTCAAATAATCATGCTTTTGAAAATGAATATGTACATCCATTTTTCTGAAGTTAAGAAAAGATGCATAATATTCAGGTGCCTAATAACTTGGCTGCTAGTTAATCATGTGTGACACTCATATAGCACTTCACCTTTTAAAATCATTCTAGAATATGTTTAGTTCGTTAATCCTTACAATATCCATGTGAGACAGGGAAGGCTCCTGACCTGCCTCTAATCTTCCTACTAGCTGGTATCTAAATACTCGGTGGATAAATGAAGGAAGAAAAAAATTCAGATCAACCAAGTAAGGAAAGAAACACATACAACCAAGAATGACAGAGACATGTGGGCAATGAATGCAAAAAGAATATCCTCTGACCTAGAGGTTTGCCCTTGACACGTAAACTTTGATTTCCTGGTGGCTCAGACAGTAAAACATCTGCCCACAGTGCGGGAGACCCGGGTTCAATCCCTGGGTTGGGAAGATCCCCTGGAGAAGGAAATGGCAACCCATTCCAGTACTCTTGCCTAGAAAATTCCATGGATGGAGGAGCCTGGTGGGCTACAGTCCATGGGGTCGCAAAGAGTCGGACAGGACTGAGTGACTTCACTTTCACTTTCATCCATATAATAATTATTATTCACCTCTGATTGGTTAAAAGGTAAGAAAACAGTAATCAACCCACTTCACATGTCTGTACATCAATCACTTAATCTTATTGTTGAATCATTTCCATGGATTAAACTTGCTTCTTTCTGTGCATTTTCATAATATTTTTATGTGTACATTCCATATCCTGTTTCTTACCCCAATTCAATTTTTCTCAAAAAGGATCTGCCAGATGTTAACATCTGGTATAGTTTTTGCTATGTTCAGTAGAGATTCTTGCATTTCTCTTGTCACCTGGCTAAGGGTTACTTTTAGACAGTGTGAAATGCCGAGGTAATCCTGCCAGTCCCCTGAACAAAGATGTCCCTGGCCATTGCTTTTTCGCTCGTATACTGTGACTACTGTGCTTCCCCTCACTTATGGAGGCTGATCACCACTGACAACCCAAAAAAGTGGAGAGAGAAAGGAACTGAACAAGGTAATAGGGCTAAGAGGATTTGCAGCCATAAGCAATACTTTTAAAATTATTGAGAAGGCAATCCCCTTAATAGAATGGCATAAAAATCAGACTGAACGCAGGTGAGCATACAATCTTGGTTAGTAAACAATCATTTTCTAGCACGAGCTCATCCTGACCTGGCTTCAAATTGATTAAACTAATTACTTAACTGTATGATCCCAGGCAGGTTGCTCAATCTCTTGGTGTATCAGTTTCCACAGGGTAATACCCACCTGGTAAAATTACTATGGGATTACATAAAATAGTTCACTCACAGGCTCAGCCCAGTGACAGGAATTTACTGAATGCTCAGAAATAAAGATTATTAACTGTCTCCAGAGTTCTTAGATGTTTTCACATTCAATTCTGAGGTATGATATTGAGACTTCTTTAAAATGATAAATCCAGGAATTCTAGATAACGACTGCCTGTGTAAAAGGAATATGCTGTGGTTTGTGTTAACACATAGTCATTTTTATCTACCCAGACTAGAAACAAAAATGCTCTAAATCACCCCAAAGGTCAGATCCTTGCCAGCAGTTAGCAAACTAATATGCAATGTTGACCCTGGGCAAAGTCAGGGAATAGATGATGTGTCTGTGATGAGCCTGTGTTTTTCTGCTTGTTCCCTCTTCTGGAGATGTTATCCTCACCCTATTTTATCTGGAGCAATTGAAGCCCTCCCAGATGCCTTGGAAGTTCCAATAACTAAATGACCACTTTACCTACTCACGAGTGCTATGCCAGCAGGGCAGCTTAGGACTCTCAAGGTTACTGATGGTAGCTTTTGTTCATTTCCTATTACCACATTATTAACCTGAAAGATTTTTCAACTCCTTTCCCTCCCTTCAAACAGTTACAAAGATAATGCATGATAAAGCCACTTGATGGTGCCTCTGATCACCCATTAGCATGGGACAAGGCAAAGGAGATGGTATCAAGTTCATGGGTTAATTTGCATTGGTACAGGGAAATCTGGGCAGATCTTTTAAGAATCAATCCACTGGGGGAACATAGACAAGGAAGCATTCAAACCACGTTGCTCAAGCGGAATGAACACTTATTTCACAGACACAATTACAACCACTAGGGGAGAAAATTTTTCTGTAACTATTTAATCTCTGAAATGGGCAATACGCTTGTCAGCCTCTTGGGCATTTCAACCTTGGTGCAAATGGTTCATAGCAAATCTTTCTATGACCAAAACCATTGGATTCATTAAGTGTCTCCATTCTCTCATAATAAAAGTCTTTTAAGGCTCTGAGGATGAGGTAAGCTCTGTGTGTGCAATATATGCTCCTCTCTGTTACCAGTGCAAAACCTGGAGATATGATGGAGAAAGGAGCCTTGAAAAATGAGGATATTCATCCTGCAAGTGTTTGAGATGCTATTTCTAAGGTAATTTCCCCCTACAAATCAAAAAGTCCGATTCAATGTAAGTCCAATTCAAGCTTGTTTTCCAGAATATCTAGTTAATCCTCAAAAACATGAAGTGTGTGCCTGCTTTTGTCTCACTTTCTACCCATCCTCCTCTGTGCCCTGTGAATTCCTCATGGCTAAGAAAAGTATTAAGACTAGAATTAGCAGAGAATTTGCTAGAACTAGCTGTTTTTTTTTTTTTCCCTATCATGTCTATTAATGACTGCAACATTATAAACAATAAAGTTTAATTAGGAACTAAAGTGTCTACAGCAATTAAATATGAAGGAAGTATTAAAAAACACAGCAGGAAAGATCATATTTTTAAATCATTTAAATTGTAAATGATGCTATTGATAGAACTTTTACAAGAAATTTTGTGTTGGGAAAAAAAAAGAAAAATCTAAAGTGAAGTGTTGACTCCATGACATTTACAGACAAATAAATATTTAGGATGGATCAATTTACAACCATGAGCAAATGCTTCCAGACATATAGAGAGCTAATAGGAGCCGTCCTTAATTTCTACTTCACTGAGTCAGTGAAGAAAAAAAAAATCAACTTAAAAGATTCCAGAGTAATGACATGACTCATTAGTGTTATGGCCACTTCAAATTAAAGGATTCATCTTCAGTTACTGAAAGAAGAAAATTATTAATGAACTTCATGCATGAACATTTGGAAAGGGCTACAGCTCACTCTCTGGGCATGAAACTGTCTGAAGTTGTAATCACAGGATTTGTAATCACAGGTTTCTGGGACCAGATTCTAAAAACAAATTTTCCTCATTTTGGTTCTATAGCTCACTGCTCGACAAACAGTGCTGGAAATGGAAGTTGTGTGTCCAGTAAGCCACTGAGAAGAGCTGGAGGGTTGCAAACTACACGGACAGGGTGCATGCTGGAGAGAAAGGAAAGTTCTAGCTGCCTGGAAAGATATGCAAAAGAAGGGGGCAGCTGAGCCTTCATTCCTCTAAGTTTATGCTATTCCAAATAGAGCCGCAGCAACTTGAGGACAAAATGGAAAGATGATGAAAGGTCAGGCATCTTTCTGAATGCTTTACCATACTGCACAGCTTCTGCATTTGTCATTGGTTTTGGCATTTGTTTTGAGATTGAATCTGGACAGTCTGCTTCCATTTTTTAATTCACATATTTGGCCCACTCCAGAGAGATGTCCATTTGAAGCTTCTAGTAATGAAAGCTTGCTGTTTGAAGGAACTCTGTTGAATGAGTTGTCTTATTCCTTGCAAACAAGTTATATAAACTGTAGTCTCATGGAAAATGAAATATTCAGGTGTAAAGTCAAAGGAGAAGTCCAGAATGTGATGACTACAAGGGATTGGGAAGTTTGTAGCTAGCGGTGCAGCCTCCTGTACCATTTATGAAAAAGGTGTTAGATTAATGTACTCTCTTCATTAATATTTGAATATTAATATTCAATCAAGTTTGAATATTGCCAAAACAACTGGGCTTTTGTTCACTGGCTCACCGGATGACCTATACCCATATCTATTTCTAAGTTAGAGATTAAAGGAACAGAGGCTTATCTTTAAGGAATTCCTTTCTAATGGCCAGGAATCATGGCAATTTTATCTACTCGCACAATTGTATTTCTTCCTTCTCTGTGTTTGAATTGCAAAAGAACAGAGCATGGTGTTCCCAGTTGAAGTCTTCAGGTTGACAGCTTGATACTCTGATCTATTTTCATTTACTTGCCGGGAGCCGGCATATTGCATATTGAGTGCATATTGCATATTGCATACTGAGTGCAGCACTTTCCACAGCATCATCTTTCAGGATCTGGAATAGCTCAACTGGAATTCTATCACTGCCGGGAGCCAGCGTGAGGAGCTCCACCCATGACAAAGGTCATGAGGAAGGAGGCTCGGCATACGCAAAGGCGGGATCAAGCCTCAGGAGCCCCCCTGGAAATTCTCGAGCATCTACCCCCCAAAACCAGAGTCTGCCTACTTTCTGCTTTGTGCTTTCACCTACACCTCTGACTTTACGGGGGCTGTCCCCCACTACCTCTCTCTGAAAAAAAGAGTTAACTTACAGCTCCAGTTAATAAAGTTCCTGGGTGTGATAGTGTTTTAACCTACAAATTCCTTTGGAAGTCCTCTAGCCTGCCTGAATAGGTTTTTCCGGCCACATGTGATTGCTCAGAGCCTCCCAACTGTGAGAGGCATGAGATGTTCTAAACTGCCTAAATACAGATTCCTTTGAGCAGTTAAAAGATTGATTAGAAATTGTATTGGTGAAGGGTTTTTCACTTGTTGGGCCAATGTTTGCTGCTAAGTTTCCATATCCCTTACCTGCTGTGTCCCTGGCAGTGTATTGATTAATATAATTGGTGTAAGTAGTAGCTTTAATGTTTGTAACCTGGGACCCTTGAGTTAATTCTTTTTCTTGTTATAGCCCACCACACCTTTGCTCTGTAGGAAGGCAACTTTATCTAATGCTTTTGGAGGGTGGCTCCTGACCAATCACCTTTAGAGAAAAATAAGTTTTCTGAAGAAAGGGTCTTAAAATGTTAACAGGCCTCTGGGCCAGAAGATGATGCAAATCACCTAAACTTTTGCAGATGATAAATTTGCAGGAAGAAAGCCTGGCTTACTGCATGACTCTACCCCTTCCCCCATTATCCTCTATGCATAACTTAAGGTATAAAAACTACTTTGGAAAATAAAGTGCGGGCCTTGTTCACCGAAACTGGGTCTCCCCATGTCGTTCTTTCTCTCACCTTCTGGCTGAATTATTCAGCCTCTCTTCTCCACTGAATTTCCTCACTGAGCTATCCTTATTCTATTACTCTTTATATCCTGAATTAACGTTTAATTAAGCAGTTGTTTCCTGATCCTCGCCGACGCCGTCCCCACTTCGAATTCCCTGGATCCACCGGGGCTGGTCCCCTGCATTTACTTTAAATTTAAATTCAAGACCAGTGTTCATAGGTGTCTTCACAACAAGATACAGGCCTCTGGGAAATACTCCCTGGCTCCTGTTTATCTAAAGTTTGGCCTCCTTATTATGATCAATTAATATTTCAGAAAGTTAATCTTTTTCTGAGATTGGAATAGATGTCACTTTCTGGAAAGCCATTTACATTGCTATTCATTTTCTTTTCAGTGCCTGTTTATGACTAAAAAAAAAATGCACTGATGATTTCATAATGAGAGCATATTATGTAGAAATGGAAATATAATCTTTGAAAAGTATGACTTTTTATGTGTTAGGTAACATTTCTTTTCAATTTTCTTTTTCATGAGATTTTTTTTTTCTTTTCTAAAGGGAAATACGTGTTAGAAGAGAAATTAAATATATATCAAGATTTCTTTTTTCTATATTTTTTGAACTACTATAAATTCTATAGGGACAAGATGATTAAAGTCCTTCATTTTTAAAGAATTCTCTTTGAGAAATATTAGAAGCTAGAGACAAATTGTTTTTAATTATTGTTTAAGTTTTGTTTAAGGGCATTGACTACACCACGTTATTTAAAAAAACAAAATGTTTGTGTCTATTTCTGTAATATTCATACAATATGTTGGATTTTTAAAAGCAATACTATTCAAAATGTGAAAGGTATCAATAAAGTCACTGACCATGAGTATCTCAGGGCTGTTTATTCATTTACTTCATGATTTAGTTAACAAGTAAATGATGAGCACCTACTACGCGTGATTACATATGCCAAATGTCATAGCAAGCACGGGGGCTTCCCTGGGGGCTCAGCTGGTGAAGAATCTGCCTGCAGTTCAGGAGATCTGGGTTCGATCCCAGGTCGGGAAGATCCCCTGGAGAAGGGAATGGCTACCCACTCCAGTGTTCATGCCTGGAGAATCTCATGGACAGAGGATCCTGGGTGGCTTAAGTCCATTGGGTCACAAAGAGTTGGACACGGCTGAGTGACTAACACTTTCACTTTCAAAGAAAGTACGAACATGAATGAAGTATAGTTCTTACCTTTAAAAAATGCATAATATAGTCATAGGGACAGACATAATGAAGGGCAGAAGGTTCAAAATGTTATGGGATTTCTAGCTCAAATGACTTACTGTAGGTACTGCCTTTCTTCTCAAATTACTTCTGATGTGACCTTATAGCAAACCATTATAAAAGCATGGCATGGGACTTCCCTGGTGGTCCAGTGGTTAAGACACCACGCTTCCACTGCAGAAGGCATGGGTTTGATCTCTGGTTGGGGAGTTAAGATCCTGCATGCTGCGTGGCACAGACAGAAAATAGAAAAAGGAAAAAGAGCATGGTAAGACTGGAAAACCGGCCATCCTAACAGCAGAGCACTACACTGAAAGGAATTTGGGAAGAAATAAATAAGAATAGATTGACAGATCCTTCTGTCCCATGTATTAATTGATTAATGTAGTTTTTGGTAGACCAATTCACTCACTGAGAATCTTTTTCAAAAAGCAGAAAAACACAAAAGCCCTCTCTTTAAATATTTATATATGCAGCTTCAGAAATAATAAGGACTAGAGAGGCTAAAATTGTGGAAAGAGGAGACTCTTGGGAGGAAGTAATAATCATCTTCAGTAACATTTTCCCTGGAAGCATGCTGATTCTTGTAAGGGGAGGCTGGGAACCAGGGGTCTCACTGGGCAGAGGACCACTACTAAAGACAAAGAAAGCAGCAAATAATTGGCATTTAGTTGAAATGGACTCACAATTGGATACCTGGGGAGCTTCAAGTGAGAAGTGATTCCTCCCTCAAGATATATACTCTTGAAGGTATACAAGATAGAAGACTAAAGAGATAAACTACAAACTCTGAGACATAAAGTGGAAATAAAGGTCATCTCCTATGCTGAGAAGACAGACATGCTACGGCTAATGGGCCTAGTAAACAGGGCAGGCTCTTAATTGAAAGTATAGAGGTCTCTGGATGAGAGGCAGGAGAAAACAGCAATAGACTTGAGTTTTATTTCAGTTTAATAAAAACTTCAATAAAGCCCTCAAACTGGTTGATTCCTAATGATTTAAAATAGTCCCTCACTTGGCACTTCCCTGGTGACTCAAATGGTAAAGAATTTGCCTGCAATGCAGGAGAGATGGGTTTGATCCCTGGTTGGGGAAGATCCCCTAGAGAAGGGAATGGGAACCCACTCCAGTACTCTTGCCTGGAGAATCCCATGGACAGAGGAGCCTGGTGGGCTACAATTCCTGGGCTCGTGAAGAGTCAGACACTACTGAGCGACTAACAATTTCACTCTACCTCGCAGGAGAAAAAGTAATCCTTTTCTGATGCAAGATCACAGTATTTGGGACCTCTTCAATATTCATACTCACTATTTATACTTCAGTGGCAACTGTCATGCAGAAGAAGCTCTTACCCTTCATCACACAGTTGAACACACATTTGGCTAAGAATTTAGAGAACTGAAAGAGGAGTGGTGGCTGAACACCTGACTGCCACCCAAGCCCAATGAGGTGAACAGATCAGTGTGAGATGCAATGGCATTTGATGTCACTGCATGACCTTCTCAGTGTAAATCTATATGGCTACTGCTTCAATTCAACCTCAAATCACATACACAATGTCTATTGTGGTCCATATGAACTAAAAACATGTAACCAAGAGAATTCTTGGAAATGTTGTTCAGCTGAGCATAAGTGACACAAAAAAACCACCAAAGAATCTATACAAAGAATTAGATGGAGATTGCAGAAGTAAAGTAGTGTCTTATATTACAATAAGAACTAAATTAATGCATAGAACACCAAACTGGACAGAGTTAAGGGGAAAAAAAATAGTGAACTTGGAGACAGTCAAGGGAAAAGATCCAAATGGAAGTACAAAGAGAGAAATCAAAGAACCCATGTGGAGAAGAACAGAGTAAAAGAGAAATATTATGACATGTATGTAAGTGGTAAATCACAAGGAGAAGGGATAACCGAAAAGGAACAACATTTAAAGAGATGAGAGAACAAAATTTTTCCAATTGAAGAAAAACATTAATTTACAAATTCAAAATGCTCAGTAAACTACAAGCAAGATAAATAATTTTAAAAATCATTAAGTTACATCATTAAGAAACTGAGTTTAAAAAGAGAAATAGAAATAATAAATCTTAAATGCACTCAGGGGAAGAAAAAGACACTATCTTCAAAGGAATACCAGTAAGAAAACAGCTGACTTCTTAATGGAAATGAAGTAGGCCAGAAGACAATGGAGTAATACCTTAGAAGTGTTCAAAATAATTGTTAATATGGCATTCTATACCCAGTGAAAATGTACCTCAAAAATTAAAAAAAAATTTTTTTACTAGAAAAAGTAATAAGATAATTTATTGTCAGTAGGATTGTATTAAAGGGAGTATTAAAGAAAGTTTTTGGGCCAAAGGGGTATGATCATAGAGGAAAATATAGAAATGGAGGAAGAATTTAGGAGCAACATAGAGATATGTGGGTAGATATAGCTGAATATAAATGGCATAGAATTCATGTTGAAGTTTGAAAGAAAACAGCAAAATTCTGTAAAGCAATTATCCTTCAATAAAAAGTAAATTAGTTAAAAAATGTTATGTTTAAGGAATTTAAACTATATGTAGCATTAAAATGTGTAACAACAGTAATACAAAAGGGATAAATTCTATTATTATAAAAGAGGTAAAAATAATCATTTGTATTTGGCTGTAATAAGTCGTGGATGAATATTTTGATCTCTTAACCATTGAAAGAATTATTTTAAATATAAAGCTGAGAATATATTCAATAGAAAAAAATTGAATGACAAAAATAACTTGATTAATCCCAAAGAAGACAAAAAAGAAAAAGGCATTTAAAAAAGCATTCAGATGGACCAAATGTTAAATAATAAGAAAGTGATTGTAAACCCAAATACATAAGCACATTAACTATAAATGGACAAAACAGTTTAAGTAAAATATTAATATTTTCAAAGGCTGGGTCTTAAAAAGTTACATGTGCTTACAACAATAAGGAGGTACTATGTACCAGGTAAATCCTAACCAGAGAAAGCTGCTATAGCTATACCAATATTAGCCCCAACATTTATAAGGCCAAAAGGATTACTAGGACTAAATAAGGTCATATAATAAAGCGCCAGCCTACCAGGAAGATAAAATAATTTAAAATCTAAATGTATCTGATATAAAAAAAACTTAGAATTTATAAGCCATACAGATAAAAGTGAGGGCCTCCAAAATAAGTGAAAATTTCCAGAAGAACCTCAACTAACCAAAAGATTAGAAGTAGTGATGAAGGCTAGAAGTAATAAGATGGGTGATTGGTCAGGTATTTTTGTTCTGTGTGTGTGTGTATGTACTCTACTATGGCAACCCCTGGCTCTTAGAGCAGCCAACGACAATTGCCCCTAGAATTAAGCTCTAAGTATAGCTATATACGGGGCTTCTGGGGTGGCTCAGTGGGTAAAGAGTCTGCCTGTTATGGTGAGAGACATGAGTTTGATCCTTGGGTCAGGAAGATCCCCTGCCAAGATAAGAGGCTACAAAAAGATAGAGTGCCAAGATAAGAGGCTGTGAACTATCTCTAAAGAGGGACCTTTCTAGTTACACGTCTCTCTTCCCTTGCTTAGTCCAGGGAACCAAGGCTCCTATTATCAGAGCCTATATTTGCTGCTAGGTCAATAGAGAGATTCTTGTTTGTGCTGACTAAATAAATGTCATTATCAATACTTTTCAATCAAGAACTTCTGATACAAACATGAGCAAACATGCACAAATTGCTAAACATTTGATGGAAACAACAGCATGAAGAGTCACTGACTCAACAAACAGAAAGTAACCACCAAGAAAACAGAAGTTAACAAAGGAAACGAGGAAAAAAACTATGTATATTAGAGATACACACTTTTTAAATCTCATAAATACTTTAAAAATATGTTATCTGTGATAAAAGCAACTGGCTGCTATGAAAAATAAATTAGCAGAGTTCTTGGAAATTAAAAACAGAATTATGGTAAACTTATCAGCAGAGTAGTTGAAAACTGAATAATGAACTAGATCAAAATGAGAGATTCTCCTATAAAACAGTACAAATAACAGAGTTGAGTATGAAAGAAAAAACGACTCTTGGAGAATGGAAGGCCATACTGAGTATTAATCAAGATTAACGAAACAACTAGCTATATCTGCATGATTGTAAAGCTGCATTAGTACAATAGTCGCTAGCTATACACGACTATCTAAATGTACATTTAGTTTAGTTAAAATGTAATAAAATTAAAAATTCATTTTATTTACCTACTACCCCCATTTCTAAGGCTCAATATCATAAATGATATAGGCAGCTACTATTTTGGACAGTACAGTGAATAAAGATTACTTACAGAGAAACAAGGAACTGACTGATGTCAGTCTCTTCAGAAAATTTGGATGAACAAAGCTTGTAAAACCAACCATGTCTTCAAAGTTTTAAGGAAACATGAGTTTCAACCTAGAATTTTACATTTAAATTATTTTGCAAATGTGAAAATGAAATTGACATTTTAAGACCCATTCTCAGGATGTATTATCCCATAGGTTCTTTTTGAAGGGAGCACTTGAGGGTATGTCCAGAAAACAGTAAGAAGGCTGTGACGCTTAAGGCAGTTTCCATGGATAATTACTAAGAAAGCGCTTTAAAAAAATGAATAAACTGAATATATAATTGCTGATCACTTCAATAAAATATAGGAAGGGGCAGGAAGGTGGAGAGAAATTGAAAAAATACTAAGAATCTAGTTCAAGAGGTTAATTTGAAAAGTACTTAATGTAAACACAGAATTTGAAATTGTAGGTTTTCATAGTGTATTTAAACATATATGAAAAAAATGGAATGTATAATTACTAAAGAAGGAATGAAAAAACCTCAATAAAATCAACTAAATATAGAAAAGGAGAAATAAGAACATCCACACAGAACACATATTTCAGTTATTATAATAAATGTGAATTAATTAAAATACTTTATTTAAAATAGATGCTGTATAGGACATGTAAATAGTCTCAGCTATATGATCTTTACAGTAGTCAAACCTATATTACAATGGCACAGAAAAGTTGAACATAAAGTTTCACCAGTAAAGCAAGACTAA
Source organism: Bubalus kerabau (assembly GCF_029407905.1). Classification (NCBI taxonomy): domain Eukaryota; kingdom Metazoa; phylum Chordata; class Mammalia; order Artiodactyla; family Bovidae; genus Bubalus; species Bubalus kerabau. The sequence continues at coordinate 68,720,221 of NC_073629.1, forward strand.
CCCTAGCAATAATAAATGTGCTTGAGTTTAAATGAAAAGAATTAAAATGATTATGTACTTAAAATATAAAATAAACAACATAAGTAAACTTATTAGAATTATATAAGGTGAAATAAATTTACAAATATATTCAGACACTGCAATTATCTCTCTCTGAAAAATCAGCAAACTGAAGTAGTCATAAGTAAACAAGAATTCAGATTTTTTGATATTAAAAATTATCATGTATTTTAAAATATATACAGCTAGAACTTCATATCAACTAATGACTCAGTTTTAATACCCATAGAATATTTGTAAAAACTGGCTATATAAAGCTGCAAAAAAGTCCTGCATTTTGGAAAGGAGAAACTACAGTCTCCATTTTCTTACTAGATAGAGTGAAAAACAAGCCATCCCTTCCTACAAAACAAAGAAAACTGATAACAAGATACCTCTCCAATTATAAATGCAAAAAATCTTTTACTTTTAATAAATCATGACTTTAAGAAGAAATCAAAGTTAAAATCAAAATCTACTTAGAAGTGAATAGCAGTGATTACATATCAAAATGGCTAACCTAAAGCTAAAATAAAATTTTAAAGTGTGGCCTTTTAATGCACCAATTAAAACCAAAAAGAATATAGGAAATAATTAAATTATCAACTTAATAATGTTAAAAACAACAAAGCAAATAAAAGAATGTTAAAGGAAGGCATTAATAAAAGTAGAAACTAAACACCATAGCAATAATTGAAGGTAAACTTTAAAAAGATAAGATTGATTAATCACAGTTAAACCTGATTCTTTCCAAGAGTAAAAAGATCTACAAAAAATTGACAAGTCTAATAAAAAACCATATGAGATAAGTTAGGTAAAAATAAGAAGTAGTTAACTTTTTTATATGCCAAAAATAAAACATTAAGAGCATACTTAAAAATTATATTCACTAGAACAATTAAACTAAAGCACAAGGACATAAATTTACACAAAATAGGAAAGATCTATATGAAGAAAACAATGAAATTTTAATATAAGACATAAAAGGAGACCTGAATAAATGAAGCAATATATCATATTTTGGGGTGAGAAAAGTTCATATTTTAATTGTTGATTTTCTCAATATAAAGCTACAAAGTTAATAAAATTTCAATCACAATCCCATGGTTATTTATAAAGTTAAACAGATAATTACTTAGTTCATGCAGAACAATAACCTGTTCAAGAATATAAAAGAAAACTTTGAAATTAGACCATAATTAATTTGGATTTATCTCATCCGATTCCAAATTTATAAATAAAATGATAAAGGAAAGACTAAATGGTTTTATTAAAAATATGTTTTTAAACTTCTATATTAAAAAAGTTACAGTAAGCAAAGTTAAAATATAGCTAGTAGGAAATACCTATAACATGTATAATATACAATGGTTTATTATTAATTTTATGCAAAATTCTTTGAAAAATTTATGAAGACAAAATATTAGAAATCTCAACAAAGGACAGCTAACAGGAAAAGAAATGCATGTGGCTAAGAAATTTAGGCAAAATTCATCAATCTCACTAATATAGGAGAATAAAAATCAAAATAAGGTACTATATATTAGATTTCAAATGTAGAAAAAATGATAGTATTTTTGACAATGTAGTGAAAAGAGCAAGTTCAGATACTATCCAGGCATATACTCTTTTTGAGGAAATCTGTCAGTGAGTAGCTATCGAAATATAAAATGCATATAGACCCTGACCTTGCAACCTCACTTCTAGGAATCTCTTCTATCAAAAATCTTGCATTTATCCAAAAGCCATATATACTCGGTTATAGCAGAAAAAAAAAAGTAGAGAGGAGTTTTTTCAGTTGCCATTTATAGAAGCCCAACTCAATTAGTTAAAACAAAGATAATCAAAACAAAAAGGAAAAATCATATACCCATTAAAAGCAAATTTATATATATAAAAAGAAAATTTATATATATATGATTATTTATAGTTGTAAATATATATGCATACATCTGTATATATATTTACATATATGTTTATATGTAAATGTATATGTATGTATATCTATATAGAAATATTTTCAAGACATGTTGTGAAAGAACATTTAAAAAAGAACTCAAGTGGCTGGATAATGCTAATATAAATCCATCTAATAATAAAAAGCAGCAGAAAGAACAAATACCACATAAATGCAAGGTGTGTACGAGTATATGTATACACATAGAAAAAGAGCTAGTCTTTTACTAGAGGTTACTTTAAAGGAGAAATAGAGGCAATCTTTCACATTTTTGAATTCTATTTTACATATTATTAAACTCCTCCCCTACAAAAATCATAATATTCCAATATGAAGTTTTCTCATGTAAGAAGAATCATTTAAGGAAGAAATGATGTTATGGCTGCACAGAAAAAGAAGAAACTAACACCAGAAAATAACTCTGAATCTGGAGCCTAAGATACAGTCCCTGCCCTTTGGAAGGTTAAGGGAGATAAATATTTCTCAGGTGGCCCTGACAGAAGTAGAGAGGTCTGTAAGAGAAGTGAAAACAAATTGTAGGAGAAGTCAGGAGAGAACTATTACTTCAAATATGTTACCTAATAATTCATGTTGTTCCACCACTTAATGTTGAGAGGAAAATTCAATTCATTTGAAATCATTTATTCATATCCCTAAACTGAGTGGCATATTGATTTTGATATGCATTTTCATTACAGTCAATAGGCCTTCGATTGAAGCCCTTTCCATTTGTAGGCGTCCTTCAGTCACCCACGATTGTACTGCTACTCTCTGAATACAATAAGGCATAGTTATAGTAGAGGGGGAGGGTTTTTGCTCAGTTTAGTTGAAAACAACAAATGTTTGTATACCAAGTATTGTGCAAGGGCTGGAGAGGGGAGGTCTTGGTCTAAAGACACCTCAGATCTACAGGAGAGAACAGAGGTGTAAGCTGGGGCTGTGCTCAAGGTGTTGTAGGGGGAAGGGGAGTAAGCAGCACCACACTCAGGTGGAGGAGGAGGGGACTGGCAAATAATTCTGAGGAGAAGCCAGCATTTCAGGGGAGAACAAGAGCAGGATTTACTGTGGTGTTGGAGAAGACTCTTGAGAGTTCCTTGGACTGCAAGGAGATCAAATCAGTCAATCCTAAACAAAATCAGTCCTGATGCTGAAGCTGAAACTCCAATACTTTGGTCAACTGAGGCAAAGAACTGACTCATTTGAAAAGACCCTGATGCTGGACAAGATTGAAGGTGGGAGGAGAAGGGGATGACAGAGGATGAGATGGTTGGATGGCATCACTGACTCGATGGACATGAGTGTGAGTAAGCTCCGGGAGTTGGTGATAGACAGGGAAGCCTGGTGTGCTGCAGTCCATGAGGGTTGCAAAGAGTCGGACATGACTGAGTGACTGAACTGAACTGACCTGCGGGAAGGGGGTGTAAATGTAAAAAGGCAGGCCCAAGGGTGTGAAACACACAACTGTCTATGGGGAGATAGAATCCAGTGTATCTGGATTGTAAATAGTAAGAGTGAATGTGGAAAGAGAGGGGTGAAGTTAAGGTCAAAGAGGCAGACCCAAGTCAGACTCTCCAGGGCTTTGAACAGAAAGTTAAATAATTTATGTCTTATACTGAATAGGATATGAAGGGTTTTAAATCACAGTTAGATTTACCTTATAAATGGATCTCTATGGCATAGGATAAGAGAGGGAAGCTTGGCTAAGTCACTTCAGTCGTGTCAGACTCTTTGTGACCCCATTGACTGTAGCCCACCAGGCTGCTCTGTCCATGGAATTTCCCAGGCAAGAATACTGGAGTGAGTTGCCATTTCCTACTCCAGGGGATCTTTCCGACCCAGAGATTGAACCTGTCTCCTGCGTTGGCAGGTGTGTTCTTTACTACCAGTGCCACTTGGGAAGCCCGTTAGGAAACATGGGCAAAATATCCTGATGTCCCGAACTAAAGTGGTAACAGCAGGTAGGGGAAATGGGCATGTGTCTGAGAAACTCTGTCTAGAAGGTTAATTTACTAGCCTTGACTTGTGAGGATTAAATGAATTTATACACACAAGGTCTGAGACCAGTGAATGGCATATAGTAAACTATTTGGTATTATTAATGTTATTCTTCAGTCTTCTATGTTCTTTGCTCTGTAGTACCTTCTGCTCTGAATTGTTGGGCCATCTTCATCTAGTGGCCCTCCCATCTGGTTCCATAGCTCACTCTATTGCTCCTATCATGACACATTCATGTGCTGTCTCTGGCTGAGGGCTGCTAGACTGACATCTATATATCTCATTTGTATTGCCTTCCCCAGCACCCAGCATACTGCCTTACTCAAGGTCCTCAAGATATTTTTGGTGAAGGGTAGGAACCAAAGCCCAGAACATCTTATGATACTATTTTTAGCTCAAAATCATGCCTCCAAATGTAAATAAATTCGGTATGGACACCATACTGAATACTAAAGTTCCTATCCACAGCTCCTAGTACGATGTGGGTTAAATCATCCCATATATTTGTGCCACGATCTATTATTCTAATGTGGAAAATCTATGTCATTCAAGCCTTTGATTTCATCTTTAGCAAATGACACACTTCAGAACAATCCACCATGTTTTAATGGTGCTCTAGAGAGCTGGGCTCAGCCCTCACAAAAAAAAAAAACAGAAATAAAAACAAAACCATTTTCTCTACCACCTTAAGGCTGATATTCAAATAATTGAGACAATCCCTTCTTCCCAGTTAGAATGGCCCCTTAAAGATGTCTACATTCTAATCCCTGGAACTGTGAATTCTTATCTTATATAGCAAAAGGGACTTTGCAATTGTAATTAAAGATCTTGAGATGGAGAAATTATCATGACAATCGCTGTCACAATTATTAATATAAGACTTTTTATAAGGAAAAATAATGGTGGGGAAGACAGGAAAGATAGAAAAGGAGATATGACAGTAGAAGCAAAGGTCAAAATGGTATAGGTCCATAAGCCAAGGAGTGAGGAGGACCTCACATTTCTTGCTGGAAAAGTCAAGAAAACAACATTTTCTCTTCAAGCTTCTAGAAGGACCAGTCACAAAGGACCTTGCCAATCCATTTTCAACTTCTAACTCCTGAACTGTAAGAAAATAAACTTGTGTTGTTTTAAACCAGTGGTAATTTGTCACAGCAGCAATGGGAAACTAATATATTCCCTTAACTAGAATCTTACTGGTACCAAGAGTATGCAGTTTATGTCTTCCCTTTGATGTAGTTCCAATATCTCAAGAACTGCTCTTACATTTAAGTGTCAGAGTAAGCATGGCTCTTCATTCTTTTTATGATTCTAACCAAGATATTGCTGTAGAATCAGTTCAAACAGTCCCAATATTATAAATTTCCATCTATTCTTAATATGTCGGAGAAGGCAATAGCACCCCACTTCAGTACTCTTGCCTGGAAAATCCCATGGACGGAGGAGCCTGGTGAGCTGCAGTCCATGGGGTCGCTGGGAGTTGGACACAACTGAGCGACTTCATTTTCACTTTTCACTTTCATGCATTGGAGAAGGAAATGGCAACCCACTCCAGTGTTCTTGCCTGGAGAATCCCAGGGACAGCGGAGCCTGGTGGGCTGCCGTCTATGGGGTCGCGCAGAGTCGGACACGACTGAAGCGACTTAGCAGCAGTAGCATTCTTAATATGTAAGTCAATTTTACCAAAGCCAGCATTCTTGAATTTTTACTAATATTTTTGGAATCATTCTTTGAATGAAAATTCTACAGCAGCTATAGTCAGCACACACCTTGTCTTTAACTTACAGCTTCCATTTTATGTTAGCTTATTTGTTTACCTATTTTTTTTTCTTAGATTGAATTGAGTAATAAAAGATACTTCCCTAGACCACCAGCTTTTAAATCATTTCATAATATACCAATAATTGAAGACTAACTCTATTGGTCTTTCCAGAATAAATAATCCCATTTCCATTTTTTGATGCGTTTAAAAGTAACAATCTGTTCAAGTCATGGGCTTTTATATTAGAAGCTGTTGGGACCTAGAAAATTCTGTCTTACTTGGTAATGTATTTATTCTAAATGTAATTTGTTTTTACTAAGTTGTTACTGTATGCTCACAAACTCTTTTATTCTGGCAATTTTGGTATATCTTCATGTGATAATAAAAAACTTTCTTACTGGCTCTTAAATGAGAAATATGCTCAGTGTCTCAGATTCAACATCAATTGTCAACTTTTCATTAATGTAAAAGTGACTCTGTTTTCGAAAATCTTTACAATTTTAGAGCATAAAGTGAGGAGAATGAGAGGAGGCCATGGGGTATGCTCACCTAGAAGCCTGGGGTCCAGCTCAGTACCTGACTGGTGCCTGCTGTGAAACCCTTCTCCCTCCCTTTCTAGGGCCTCCTCTACATGCCTTGTTCAGCAAAACTTGCTTTAGTGGCAGATTTCTGGATATCATGCTTCAGCATACTGGGACTCAAGCGACAAACTTCAAGTGGGTTGCAGCTTTTCTGAGTCTTTCTACAGACAGTCAAGGGGCTGTTTGGTCCACAGACATCAGAGGTGAAACTCTTCTATGTTACAAATCTGTCTAACGCACGTTTACCCATCAATCAAAGTGAAAAGAGTCAACAAGGGCATGAAAAGATGCTCAACATTATTAGCCACCAGGAAAATCCAAATCAAAACCATAATGGCATACCACTTCCCAACCATAGGATAGATATATTTTTAAAAATGCCAATAGATGATAGCAAGTAATTGGTAAGGATGCTAAGACATTGGACCTTTATACACTACTGACTCGGAGAAGGCAATGGCACCCCACTCCAGTACTCTTGCCTGGAAAATCCCATGGACAGAGGAGCCTGGTGGGCTGCAGTCCATGGGGTCGCTAAGAGTCTGACACGACTGAGTGACTTCACTTTCACTTTTCACTTTCATGCATTGGAGAAGGAAATGGCAACCCACTCCAGTGTTCTTGCCTGGAGAATCCCAGGGACGGAGGAGCCTGGTGGGCTCCGTCTATGGGGTCGCACAGAGTCGGACACGAATGAAGTGACTTAGCCGCAGCAGCAGCAGCACACTACTGGCTAGAAAGTAAAATGATGCAACTACTTTAACAACAGTCCAGCACTTCCTTGGGGCTTCCCAGGTGGCTCAGTGGTAAAGAATCTGCCTGCCAATGAAGGAGATGTGGGTTCTATCCCTGGGTTGGGAAGATCCCTTGGAGAGGGAAATGGCAGCCCACTTCCCTTCTTGCCTGGAAAATCCCATGGACAGAGCAACCTGGTGGGCTACAGTCCACGGGGTCACAATGAAGTACTGATACATGTGACAGCATGGATGAACTTTGAAAACATTATGCTAAAAGAAACCAGTCACGAAGGACCACACATTGTATGATTCCATTTATACGGAACACTCAAAGAAAGCAAATTCATAGAGATCGAAAATAGATTAGTTGTTTCCTAGGGCTAGAAGGGGTTGAGGACCTGAGAGATGACAGCTAAAGGGTGTAGGTTTCATTTTGGGGTGATTAAAGTGTGCTAAAATTGATTATGGTGATGCTTGTGAAACTCCCACTGTACTAAAAGCCACTGCATTATACAGTTTAAATGAGTCAATTATATGGCATGTCAATTACATCTTAATAAACCTGTTTTATAAAAAAAGAAGTGGAACAAATGAATATTTCCCACCCAATTATATCCTGAGCTGCATCGGTTGCATAACCCGTGAAATAATGAATGACGGGGGGGCATTTGCTTAATCCTGCTGGTTTCTTCCTGAAAATTCCTGCCACAGCCCAACTGCATGGGATTCTTCATTATTTCCAAAGGGATGTTCACCTTAAGTATTTATTTCAGTTACCTTCCATGTATGTTCCAAGGCTCCACTCCACTATGTCAACATTTATGTGTATTTACTTCTGCTGATTTCTAATTATTTCTTCGGGGGCTGACCTCCAAAGAGAGGTGATAGCTGATTGCCTTTACAACATGATCTGAGTGTTGTCATCTGATCCAAGTCTCCTCAACCAAATTGTCTCCAGTCTCCCCTTTTCACTAGTTTAGCTAATCTTCATGTCTTGAATGTGAAACCCCCATTATTATCTCTCCTTTGGAATAAGGCAAAGAAGTCCTCCTTGAACTATAAATGTGCCTTGGAAAGGAAAGCATAATGATATACCCCCACATATTTACCCCAGTACAGAGTCAGTTGTTCAATAATGTTTCTAAAGAATGGGTTCGGAAGGTATGGAGCAAGCAGCACAGTCTAAGGAGGGTTTTGCTATGTTGATAACCTCAGCCCTGGGAAGATGCACAGAGCCAGGGAAAGCCTCAGGGCAATGAACATCTGCTTATGCAGGTCACTGAAAGAGAGAAAGGGACCATTAAAGGAAAGATGAGGTTTTAGTGTAAGAGATTTTTCACTTAATTCACACTTTTGCCTGGGATGGGCCCAGACTCCTTTTTGTCTTGAGACAAGAGTCTTCTTTCTTTATTCCACATCAGGGCAGTATTATTCTACTACTATTGAACTTCTGTAATATTTCAGTGATAGTAGAAGTAGCTTTTCTCTCCCTTTGGATATACATCGGCTAATAAAGATTTGCAAGAGCTCCAAGATTCAATAGAGTGCAGAGGACTACCTAATGAAAGCAGAAGACTACTTGCATCTCACAGACCCCATTTGCATGGGACTCAGCAACATTCTGAAGTTTATTGGCATATGATGTGTCAAATAAAACTCATGTTTCATATACAGCACATTATTAAATGATTACGTATCAAGGTAGGAGCTGAACATATTTCATTTTTCCCTCTGCTATTAACTAAGAAGGTTGCTTTCAGCAGCTTTCTTGACAAGTACAGTCAAATCAACACTGAGCCTGGCAATGAAATTAAGTGGTACTTCTTCCTCCCATGCACAAGCCCCTCCATGTGTCCATTTTAAAATTATTTCTGATTGTTATGTTCAGCAAAGGTGAAAGATTCATGATAGTGCAGCTGCAGGCCCTCCATTCTGAGCTTTATTTCCGATGTTTTTAATACATAATGCTGCATTTCAAGCCATGTATAGTCAGAGGGACTAGCTCTGCCTCTTGGAGGATGTAGAAGTGATTCCCCATCCAAACCTACTGAAGTCTTTCCCTCTTTGGAAATGAAATGAAATTCTCAAATTAGACCAATTGAGCCTTGCCAGTTTTTCTTTCTACCCTCAATTTCTTGAATTCTTTTGCTGGCTTCATTTATTTTAGTGTATGGAGCCTAAACATACTAAACTTTTAGGTTCGGTTTCATGTTTTAAGGCCAGTAAGTATTCTTGCCTAGAGAATCCCCATGGACAGAGGAGCCTGGCAGGCTACAGACCATGGGGTCACAAGGAGTTCAACATGACTGAGCGACTAAGCACAGCACACATGATCAGATACAGATTCAAATGTTTATTTTACTAACATAAGCATATAATATTCCTACATTCTGTCATATACATTACATTAGAAGTATCACAATATTACTCATTTACTCTTTTCATTCATTAACTTTTGCTTTCTTATGACAGTTTTATTATTAAAAAAAAGACTTAGGTTTGGAGCTGTTGTGGTCTTGGGCAAGTAATCTAATCTTTACTGGCCTCGGTTTCTTCTGTTCAGTGGTGTTATAGATCGAATTGCGCCTTCCTAAAATTTATATGCTGAAGTCCCAATCTCAAGTACTTCAGAATGTTACCTTATTTGGATATAAAGTCTTTACAGGGGTAATCAAGCTAAAATAGGTTCATTAAGGTGGGCCCTGTGTTGTGTTGCTGCGTTGTGTCGCTTCAGTACAATATAGCTGATATCCTTATAAAAAGGAAAAATGTGGACAACAGGCTTGCACAGAAGGTGGGTGATACGAAGAGACCTAGGGAAAAAAACAGCCAAGGAGAAAGACCTGGAAGAAATCCTTCCCTCAGAGTCCTCCATCACTAATTTTGGGCTTGTAGCCTCCATAACCTCAAAACAAAAAATTTCTGTTGTTTAAGCCACCTATATTGTGGTACTTTGGTATGACGGCCCTAGAAAGCTAATACTGATGGCAATAATAATACTTAAGGTCATTTGAGAACATTAATGTGTCAGACATTGCTGGTCACTTGCCTAAAGACCAGCACCTTTTGTTACTTGCTAACAGAGCCCCAAACTTTCTTTAGGTATTGGGAAAAGATCCCTTGATCTCAGAAATGTGGGTGCTATCCTTGGGATAAGGTGACACAGCAGTGGCTAAGGAGATGTGAGGGGAAACTGCTTGGGGGGAGGGGTTCTGAGAAGGATATTGTTCCTGGACAAGAGAGTCACAGGTGGAGAAGCACTGCCTTTTTGCCAACCTTTGTCTCAGGCTTGGAAGTGGATTGTGGGAGGATGTGATGCTTGACACTGACGTCTCAGAATGTGGGAACACTGTCGAGGCCAAAAGTATCACAGAGATGCTGAGCTGATCAGGAGCTCTGATTTCATTGATTGGCTGAATCAACTCCAGCAACTCCCTGGATCCAGACTGTTAGGTAAGAAAAAGAAACTTCTACTGTTTGGGCATCTCAGCCAAGGGTTTTCAAACTGAAGAAACAAGGCTGCTATTTCGTAATGTGCACTCATCATACATGGGTTCCCTTTCCCCTTGTTCTCCTGTCTAAGCTTCTGTAGCTTTCCTCCCCACTCTGCCTTTTAAGCCTTACTCTTTTAGGCTGCCTGTATATTCTGCTTCTCAATCTTTGGCATCATTAATTTGGAAAAACTGTATTTGGCTTGTTCATAAGCATATTTTATTCTTTTCTATTCCTTTACTCACCTCAGTCAATTTTTTCCCCTAAACTGACCTCCTCTCCTGCTGTTTTAGCGCAACAAAATGGTTTAGTTTCCCTGGTGTTTGTTTTGTGTGACTTAGACTATAATCTCCTGGGATTAGGACCTTGCCTTTTGAAAGCTTTGCCTTATAAAGCATCATGTATACATCTGGGGATTTACAGATTATAGACAGAGCATGCCCAGAGCTGTGGGGAGTGTCTGCAGTAGAGAATGGATGGGAAAGAGACTGGAATCATCGAGCAGGCTCTGGCCTTTTCCAGGAGGAGGTCAATGGTTTAATTTGGCCCAAGGTAATAGCAAGCAGAAATCCAGATGAGAAATGGCCTGGATGAGGAGGCAGAGAAGATAAGGAAAGGAGCACATTTTAAACTAATTTCCATTTAATACCCTACTGCCGATTCTGCAACAAGGGAAAAAGAGAAAAATATGCCTTCCTCCTCCTCCAGGAGTCTTCCCCCCACTACCCTAGGAGTAATTACTAGGCATTAATCCAGAAAAGGTTTATGAATGCATAGTCACATATAATTAGAGATAATGTTTACTACTATTGCCTTTTTATTTTGTATAAACGGGTTCACAGTAAACACTATTCTGTAACCTGTTCTTTTACTTCAAGATACATCTTGGATATTTTCCCATATCTGTATACATTCCATAAGTGCCTGAGTAAATGGTGAAATTGCTTTCCCAAAATTATCCTTCAAGAAGGAAGGATAATTATTTTGAGGTCCTTGCAACGTCTCTCAGATTATGGAGAGCTTTCCTCATTGCTTGTGTTTTAATTTAATTTTTATTTTACATTGGAGTATAGTTGATTTACAATGTTATGTTAGTTGGAGGTGTACAGCAAAATGATTCAGTTATAAATATACCCATTCTTTTTCAGATTCTTTTCCCATGTGGGTTATTACAGAGTATTGAGCAGAGTTCCCTGTGCTATATAGTAGATCCTTGCTGATTATCTATTTTACATAGTAGTGTATACATGTTAATCCCAAACTCCTAATTTATCCCTCCCCCCACATTTCCCCTTTGGTAAACCTAAGTTGTTTTTTTTTTTTTTTCTCATTACTTAATTCTGAATAAAAGATTGCTATTTGAAAAAGATGCATCAGCCTACAACAACCTCATTCAACAATAATTTTGAATGCTTATTGAGATTTCCTGGTGGAACTGATTAAAAGGAGGGCAATGAAATCAATCAATTGATCAGATTAGTCTTTATTCTTAGGGCAAGAACTCAAAATTTCACCCTTGACATTGTGTAAATAAGTCTTTCAAAGATCATTTAATAGGTAACAGAATAAGTAGTGTGATGTGAAATACCACATACACCTCTACAGAATGAATGATAAAACTATTTTCCTGATGTTATGTGAACAGGCACCTGTGGTCTCAGGTAAAATTTCTAGTGACTGTGTCCGATGGTGGCCAACAAATGCTGTCTCTCAAGTAATAGATGGAAATAAGGGAAATGTACTCTGGAAATTAGGGGCTTCCCTGTTGATTCAGCAGTAAAAAATCTGCCTGTGATCCAGGAGCTGCAGGAGACGGTTCGATCCCTGGGTCGGAAAGATCCCCTGGAGAAAGGCATGGCAATCTACTCCAGTATTGTTGCCTGGAGAAGCTGGACAGAGGAGCCTGGTGGGCTACAGCCCATAGGGTCACAGAGTCGGACAAGACTGAAGCGACTTAGCATGCATGTACTCTGGAAATTATAGGTTAGATGACGCAGAAAGGAAATCCAGTTTATTTAATATTTAAATAATATAAATAATAACGATTTAAGAAATGCAAAGAAGTAGAAATATTTCCAAATTAACTAATACACTACATGATATGTGATCTTAAATGTGACCATATAACTAGATTAATAAATTAAACATAAATAGACATTTGACTATTCCATTTATAATACTGAAAGCATATGCACTTAAGTTAGCCAAAGCCTTTAAAAACGAATTTTCATGTTGGAGAGTATGAGATTGTTTTACATATTAGGCAACTTTCTATGAGAGTTATAATGGAAGATATATCCCATTTTTCTTTTCTTTTTTTAAAATGAAGGATAATTGCTTTATAGAGTTTTGTTTTCTATGAAACCTCAACATGAATCAGCCACAGGTATACATATATCCCCTCCCTTTTGAACCTCCCTCCCATCTCCCATTCTTGAGGGCTGCCTGAGTGCATTGGTGTATGCTCGGGACTCTTTTCAAGCCCATGGACTATAGCCCACAAGGCTCCTCTGTCCCTGGGTCTTCCCAGGCAGGAATACTGAAGTGAGTTGTTATTTCCTCCTCCCAGGGGATCTTCCCAACCCAGGGATTGAACCCACGTCTTCTATAGCCCCTGCATTGGCAGGCGAGTTCTTTACCCCTGAGCCACCTGGGAAGTCCAAGGGCTTCCTAGTACTCTCTAATAGAGAAGCACAATGGTTCATTTTGCCATTTGTCTATGATAGCCATTTCTATTTTATGTTCTTCAATTACAAACAAGATTGCAATAAATTTCCTCAAATCTTCATGTACTCTTGCACATATGTCTATGGAATAAATTCCTCCAAGTGTAATTTCTGGGTCAGTTTATATTATAGTTGAATAGAATGTTCTAGTCCTTCTCTATTTTCTCTCTTCCTTACAAGAAGGAGTTCTATTAGTACAGGGCATTTGAGTTACACTGTTTGTGGCAATCAAAATCAGCAAGGGAAATGCTTTCCTACCTTATATATTTTGCTTTCCTACCTTATATATTTTCACTTTGAAGTCCATAGGGCCCCTTCCCCTCCACTAAGCCCAGGACACAGCAGGATCCCAGCAGGGGAGGACCTAATAGAACTGAGAATCTGGTAACTGCAAATCTGAAGGATGACTCAAAGATAAAAAGATCCTCTGAGGAGGGAAAGAATTATGAAAAGAGGAGGTGAGAAAGGACATAGAAAAAAAGATTAGAGCAGAGGCTTCTGATTTTCATCTGAGTTGGACTCTGTGTGGTCTGATAAGGGAGTTAGTTAAGAGGACTAGCAAACAAAACTTCTGGGTTTTTTTAATACTTCAATTCCAGTAAGAGGACTCTACTTTCACACTCTGACAGATGATGAACATGACTAAGATGTGATAATAAATATTGCCAAATTGCCCTCCAGAAAAGCTGTTTCAAATTCTACTCCCACCTAGAGACTGTCCCCATACCCTCACCAATATTTTGTATTATCAAACTTTTAAATTATTGCCAATTAGTAAAAAATAATATCTCAGTAATATTTCTTTATATAGTGGGTTGGTCAAAAATTTTGTTTGAGTTTTTCCTTAACATCTTATAGAAAAACCCAAGCAAACTTTTTGGGCAACCAATATAAGTTTAAGCATCTTTTTTTGGTCATGAACAAATTCTTGTCTTTTTCTGTGTCTATTTTTTTTTCCTTTGATTCCCATTGTTTATATTTTTCTTCTTAATATGTAAAGAGTTTATTGCATATTTAGGAGATTAATCCTTTATTCATCAAGTGGGGCAAGTTATTATCTGTCTTTTTAATGTTGTTAATTCACTAATATTTCTATGCAGAAGATTTATTTTCTTAAGTAATCAAATTTACCAATTGTTTTCCTTACAGCTTCCGTCGTGAAGTGCTGTTATATTTTAATGCTAATTGGTTAATGCATGACACAGGAAAGCAGGCAGAATTTCATTCTAGCCACTTACCAGGCAAGTAATTTTGGATAAGTCACATGAACTTCAGTAATTTTCTACCTCTACAGAGGGAAACTTTATCATCTGTCTCCCTTTGTTTCTCTCTGCTGTTCTGAGAATTGAATGAGGCCAAGTTTATCAGAGATTTTTTCACCCTTCACAGTCTACATGAGTGGTAAAGTAGTTTAGGCCTGCAAATTAAGGATGACAAAATGTGACCTAGTTTTAGAAATTGAATTTTTCAAAAAAAAACCCCTTGAATTAGGAAAAAGTAATTCAGATTTGTGGGATCAACTATATAAAATTCAAGCAAGACAAAGAGAGGATTTTATGAGGTCTTCTTTCTCTTATTGATCAAAGCTCCCCCAACCATCCCAGATGAGAGCCCAGGGCATGAGAGAGCTCAGCCAAAGTGTTTATGTTGTCCTGCCTGTGACCCAGCCTGGTCAAAGACACTCAGGCGTTCTGCATTCTCCCCTTGTTCTGCATTCTCCCCTTTCAGACAAGGCCCTCCCTTGGGGAGAGTGAGGACACTGAGAGAGAGGAGAAGGGTCATTTTTTAAAAAAACATTGCCCATGTTGAGAAGGTGCGGAATGGAACTCGCTTGTCTTCTATCATAAACATGAAGAAGGAGAGAGAGAGAAAAATCAGTATTCACCCCTTGAGATCATGGGCTTTGAGGCAGACAGTCTTGGCTTTGAATCTACCGATGCTAGCTGTGCACCGGAAGCAAGTTACTTAAACTCTCTGCGCCCTAGCTGCATCCTGTCTAAAAGGGGACGTGAATGCCTACCTGCCAGGGTAGGGGGAGAATTCAAGAGAGAACACGTGTAAGGTACTTAGCAGAGTAGTTGGAGCAGAATGTAAGCCCAGTAAATATTAGTTTTCCTTCTGTATCCTCTAAATCTTTTATAAGGATCAGGCTTAGTTTTGTTCGTTCACCTTAGTGATTCACAGATTAATCTCCCATCCACAGTTTAGCTTCATGGTTTTGAAGCTAAACAATATTATTTCTTTTATCCTCTTTCACCTGGACTCAAATTTTCCAGATTTGGACATTATCATGGCCCCTTTCAGAACTCTCCTCTAATCCTCTCCATTTCTCTTAATTTGTGGATCAACAGTTTGGGAAATGGATTTGCTCCCGAAGACCAAGAAGATCCATCAGGCACAGATACAACAGATTTTCTTCCCCTGGCTCCTCCAAAGCCACCCACAGTTACACCTCACTCCCAGACAGAAAATAGAGAGTCCCTTTCTTTGAATTCATGTGATGTCAATGACTCCTCATTTCCTGCCATTCCGATATTATAGCTTCCCCCTCCCTTCCTCAGAGAATCCCGAATTAGGGTTATTAATATTCCTGACTAGGTCCCCTGAGGGCATCCCCAGGGCGCAGTGGGTAAAGAATCTCCCTGCAATGCAAGAGATGTAGGCAGACACCAGTTTGATCCTCAGATCAGGAAGATTCCCTGGAGGAGGGCATGGCAGCCCACTCCAGTATTATTGCCTAGAGAATCCCATGGACAGAGGACCCTGGCAAGCTATGGTCCATGGTGTCGCAAAGAGTCAAACATGACTGAAGCAACTGAGCATGCACTCACAGGTACCCTGAAGAAAGCAGACCATCTGGTACCTTTGGTAAGTTTCCAAATTGTAAGCATTAATAACGAATCCCCCAAATAAATTAAAAATAAAGAACTAATAACCCAGCTTTTCAGTTTCTTTACCCATGTGAAGGAGGCAGATGGCAGAATGGCCTGCATTGGAGAAAGCTCCCATCTGAGGCCACGGAGCAGTCAGCCTTCAAGGGCAGTGACTTCAGGATGCAGACATATGGAGAGGTCATTTGTTTCTCATTTACCCAACAGAAAAGAATATGGAAATAGTCTCAGTCCATTTGTTTGATGGGCCTCCTAAGCCGGTAATAAACAAATCAATACAATTAGTTTTGGCCCATTGTCATTAAGGAACCTTCACTGCTGGGACACAATCTAATTATTCCTCTTGCTTCACAGGAAAAGAAACCTCTCAAGATGGGTGGTTTCTCTTGAGGTTGAAGCAGTGTGGTTGTGGGTGGGGTGGCTCAGAGGCAGTGTCTGTGTGACTCTTTGAGAATGGAGTGCATGCGTCAGGCACAGCTGGGGCCTGCCCAGGATGGTTCTAAGTGCTCCTGCTACAAGCTCTTGGGAATTCGTCTGAGCAAATCGGCATTCTGGATGAAGCTCAGATATAACAATGCTAACAAATTGAAATAATGAACAAAGATTAAAATGAGGATGTCTAATCCAGAAATGATATCAAACCAGAAGCCAGAATGCCTGGTATGGGTCCTCTGCATCCCTCTGTAGTCGTGACAGATCTACAGAGCTGCCTCTGCCTCAGCTTTTTCAGCTAAGTCTCTGGCACATTGTGACTAACAAGCAGCTAATATTCTGTAAATAAGATCTGTGAACTCAGTCTTGCTTGCACAAAGCACGCTTTGGACCACAGCTGATGCTCCGTGGACTTAAGGCTTTGAATACCACCTAGCTGCCTCTCAGAAGGATTATTTCATATGAACAGAGAACCATTTCACATCTTTTCACTCCCTCCCCTCATTTCCAAGTAGAACTCATCCTTAAACCTAAAGGGATGGTTGTCCAATTAACATAGTTGAAATTTTGATTTGGAAGTGATCTTAGAAACATACGTGGGGCCAACATCCAAAGTTTTAAAATAGGAAACTCAAGCACAGAGTTAATTTATTTGCCTAGGTTACCCAGTTGATGTGGATAGTTTGGTACTTGTATCTACAACTCAATTGGTGGGCTCCCTCAGCTACATCCTAAGTGAAAGTGAAGTCACTCAGTCGTGTCTGACTCTGTGCGACCCCATAGACGGCAGTCCACCAGGCTCCCCCGTCCCTGGGATTCTCCAGGCAAGAACACTGGAGTGGGTTGCCATTTCCTTCTCCAATGCGTGAAAGTGAAAAGTGAAAGTGAAGTCACTCAGTCGTGTCCAACTCTTAGAGACCCCATGGACTGCAGCCTACCAGACTCCTCCATCCATGGGATTTTCCAGGCAAGAGTACTGGAGTGGGTTGCCATTGCCTTCTTTGCAGCTACATCCTAACAAGTCCTTATTTCTAAAATTCCCTGCAAAGGAAGACTCTCAAATAATAAAACTTTTGGAAAGCTTAATTTACTACCTCAATCTGTAGTCTTTTCCTACTGGCTTCCATAGAGATCATCAATGGAGAAAAGTTACCTACCTAAGATTATGCAACTTCTAAGCCAGTAATCAATTAAATATATATGTTTGCAGTTGATTTTATATTTCTTTCCCTTTCAAAGTACAGTGAGATATATATTGCTTTAAAAATCTATATTTAAACATATGGATATGCTTCATATGCCTCAGGTGATATGAAAGTCACTCAGTCGTCTCCGACTCTTTGTGACCCCATGGGCTATATAGTTCATGGAATTCACCAGGCCAGAACACTGGAGTGGGTAACCTTTCCCTTCTTCCGGGGATCTTCCCAACCCGGGGATTGAACTCAGGTCTCCCGCATTACAAGCGATTCTTTATCAGCTGAGCCACCAGCGAAGCCCAAACCACCACAAACATATGGAAGGATTCTACAACTGAAATTACAACCTGGAGCTGAATGACCTAGGAAAGCCTCCTGACCTTTATCGACTATGATGTGAGAAATAATTGTTTTTATTAAGCTAGCATAATACCAGGCCTGACTGTTATAGGCCACTAAGGTAACATTACTTACCTTGACAAATACTTTATCAAACAAATGAGACTTCACACACCATTATTTGGGGTTACAAAGTCAACCATAGGATAGCAAGTCAAGCAGAGCAAGAAATTCCCCCCTTCAGCATCTGACAAGTTATCTGCAACAAGATTATGACAAGGATACTGTAATTTTTAGCACTTTTTCCTAATAATAGTAAAATTTACTCTTTCTATTATTCTCTCCATTTTCTAATGCCAGTAAAAATGTCTATTAAGTGAGTACCTAGCATACACACAATGAGCATTCTGTGAAGCTTAATCTTCAGTGTCAACTTGACTGAGTCACAGGGTGCCCCAGGGTGGCTGACTATGAATCAATCAGCAGGCTGAGTAAAGCAGATTGTCCATTCTAATGTGGGTGGGCCCCATCTTATCAGTAGAAGACCTGGAGAGAAATAAAAGATTGATCTTCTGGTGAGTAAGAAGAAACTCCTCCTGCCTGACTGCTTTGGCTGGGACATTGGGTTTTTTCCTGCCTTTGAACTCAATATTGGCTCTTCTTAGCCAATAAGCCTGTAAGCCCTTGGACTGGAACTAGATCACTGGCTACCCCGGGTCCGTTTTCCAACTGCAAATCTTGAGACTCGTCAGCCTCCATACCACAAGAGCTAATTCCTTAAAGTAAGTCATATATGTGTGTGTATACACACACACACATATGTATGTATATATTCCATCTTTTTCATTCTATTTCTCTGAAGAACTCTAATACACACCCAATGATTGTTTGTAAATGAACAAACGGATTAGAAAACTTAATTCAAGAGACTTAATAAGGCCAAAATTTCTTCCAAAAAAAGAAACTTTACTTAAAAACAGGATTCTCTAGTAGAACATCAGAAATAAGATTGCTAAATATTTAAGTTGGTATGGATCCTAAGAAACACAGGATGTGGTTAAGATATCATTTAGGCCTCAAAATGGACAGGGAATGATTAGGAAAGTGGAACCAGAAATATGTTCAGATATGCTACTACCAAGATTGAGTCAATGTTGTGATAAATCCCAAGACATTTTGACAGATATTCTACTATTTGAAGAACATCATAGAGTTGCAGAGCTTTATAGAGATATGAACATAGACCCTACTAGGAGCCTGAGCAGAGATGAGAAAGGTGCTCAGATGAGAAAGGGGAAAAAATTTGGAGACGAGATATCTCCATGAACTTGCTTGTGTCCAGGAGGAAATGGCCCTGTACAATGGAATATTTTCAGATTATGGAGATTCCTGATAAGCTTGTTGATATCAATTTGAAACAGTTCTGAATGACCAAATTCAATCCCTCTTCTTATTTAATGAACATGCTAAAAGGACAGTGTGAACCAAACAAATAAATCAATACACGTTGATCATGTTTTGAAATCAGAATGCTGCTGCTGCTGCTAAGTCACTTCAGTCATGTCCGACTCTGTGCGACCCCATAGATGGCAGCCCACCAGGCTCCCCCATCCCTGGGATTCTCCAGGCAAGAACACTGGAGTGGGTTGCCATTTCCTTCTCCAATGCATGAAAGTGAAAATGAAAGTGAAGTCACTCAGTTGTGTCCGACTCTTCGTGACCCCATGGACTGCAGCCTACCAGGCTCCTCCACCCATGGGATTTTCCAGGCAAGAGTACTGGAGTGGGGGTGCCATTGCCTTATAAACTGTAATAAAAAGACAAATAGCATACCAAATTCCTGCACTGTCTTTTATTCTAAAAAGCTGAAAACATGCCTATAACATGTTTTCTTATTCAAAGCTGGGGGACAGGCATTCCTTTTGGATAGTTCAAGAAGGCTCACATTTTAGAAAACTAGATTATTTCAAGATAACAGGGAACATTTGAGAAATAATTGAAGCCAGGAGTCAATTAACTACATAGAGATCTTAATGCAAGTTCAGGAGCAAAGGGTAAGGTTCAGCAGAGACACCAGAGCTGAAGAGATGACAGCGGTAGTTTCTGCGTCTTTCTTTTCAAACTGAGATCACCTTTCTACTTCTGGTGTCCCCTAAATTCCCTTGTTCTCCAAGTCCTATTCCAAAGGCCATTTTTCGGTTTTTCTGTGTTGTCTCCCTGTCAGTTTCTCTCAGCTTCTCTAGGTGTGCCCCAAGGCCATGGCTTCTGGACTCTGCCAACTCTACCCAGCAGTATCTATCTCTTCAGCCACTTGAAAAACATCTGGCACAAATTGTTTTATAATAGATATTCTTTACTTCCAAAGACAGCATTTAGTTTTGAAAGGTTACTGAATGATATGAGCAATTGAAGAAAAAAGAATATAAAATTAAACTCAACAGGGAGTAAAATGATATATAAAAGTCTTGTTGTTTTTCAGTCTCTGAGTCATGTCCAACTTTTTTGTAACCCCATGGACTGCAGCCCACCAATCTCCTCTGTCCATGGGATTTTCCAGGTAAGAATACTGGAGTGGGTTGCCATTTCCTTCTCTGCGGGATCTTCCTGACTGACTGATTGATCCCATGCCTCTTGCATTGGCGGGTGGATTCTTTACCTACTGTGCCACCTGGGAAGTCCAAAAGTAGGTCTAGTGGTACTTTAAAAATAAGTCAACAAATGTAAGAAGATGTCAACTATATTATTACCCACTCATCCTTTCATAGGCCCAGCCCTTAGGGTGAAGTAAGGGTGTAAGGTTAGAGACAATTCAACCTCAGGGCCCTAGGAGAGAAGAGAAATTCAGCTAGTTAGTAGAACAGGTGATGAAATATGGCTTATGAATGACATTACTGTGCAACAGATCTGCAGTACCCCAAACTTCCAAATCCACCTGCTTATTGTTGTTGTTCAGTTGCTAAGTCACGTCCAACTCTTTGTGACCCCGTGGACTACGTGACCCCATGGACTGCAACATGTCAGGTTTCCCTGTCCTTCACTATCTCCCGGAATTTGTTCAAATTCATGTCCATTGAGTCGGTGATGCCATCCAACCATCTCATCCTCTGTCATTGCCTTCTCCTGCCCTCAGTCTTTCCCAGAATCAGAGTCTTTTCCAATGAGTTGGCTCTTTGCGTCAGGTAGCCAAAGTATTGGAGCTTTAGCTTCGGCATCAGTCCTCCCAGTGAACTGGGTGGGTTTCCTTTAGGATTCAGAGTAGATTTCCTTTAGGATTAACTGGTTTGATCTCTTTGCTGTCTAAGAGTCTTTCTCCATCACCACAATTCAAAAGCATCCATTCTTGACACTCAGCCTTCTTTATGATTCAACTCTCATGTCCACACTTTTTTCCAAAGCTGGAAAAACCATAGCTTCGACTAATATGGGACCTTTGTCAGCAAAGTGATGTCTCTGCTTTTTAATACATTGTCTAGCTTTGTCATAGTGTTTCTTTCAAGGAACAAGTGTCTTTTAATTTCATGGCTGCAGTCACCATCTATAGGGATTTTGGAGCCCAAGAAAATAAAATCCACTTATTAATCTTACATATTTATTTAATCACCCAATTCTCCCTGTATTCATTGTCTTATTTTGAATCTACCTAGATTGCTGCTCAGTACTTCCCTCAGGGTGGCTTATACTGTACTCTAGGTAGTCCTATACCACAGCTTACTTCCATTCCCAAGTTAGGTTTGCATATATACTTTATGTTACCACGGTGTTATACAAGGGTAGCTTGGCTTCCTAAGACACCTTATATGGAATGGGTGGGGTTCAATGTTGGTGATAAGCTATGCTAATCAGTTTTCTTTCAAACAACATTAAACTTTATCATCAAATAATTATATAGCTAGTTTGCAATAATAGATTGCTTTTTCTTTTTACTTTTTAATAAGCTCATACATTTTGGATTTTTTTTTCTTTTTGATGTAAGTCAT
Source organism: Bubalus kerabau (assembly GCF_029407905.1). Lineage (NCBI taxonomy): Eukaryota > Metazoa > Chordata > Mammalia > Artiodactyla > Bovidae > Bubalus > Bubalus kerabau. Next base: position 68,742,348 of record NC_073629.1, read on the forward strand.
TTTTCTCATATAAGCCTACTTACACGAAAGCATCATCAAATCTATTTTATTTTACTTCTCATTAATTATGTTTTATTTATCCAGTGTAAGGCTCTCTTGATAATTTTGTAGGTTTAAAGAACACCAATAAAATTATTCCTATTCATTAACTCACTGGGCCTCCAGTCCATTCTTAGAAGGGCAATGAGTTAATTCATTGGCAGGGAAAGAGCAAAGATTACGGAGTGAGAAAATCTAACTAGCCACAGTGTGGGGTGCTAACTTGTCTGAAACTTAGTTTATGCATCTGTCAAACAGGAATAATAATATATGCTGCAAATGCCTTTGGACAGTGTACATTAAATTGCATATTCATATCAGGATGTTAAATTGGAAGTTTTGGCTGAAAATTCAGCTTTCATAGACAATAGATACCAAAATGATTTATGAGACAGACCAACCTGCAGGATTTGAAAAGGAGACAACTAAAACCAATTTCATAATCTTAAGCAAGTCAGCCACAGAGAATACAAGAAGCTTGAGCCAGGAAAGAATATGTGCAGGAACTTCAGTGTGCGCTACGCCATGAGGTCCCTTCCCCAAAGGAGTGTTCACCCCTTTACATCCAATCAAGTGAAAGAGACTTTGACATGGCCACTTGGAAATGTGGTATCTAGTCCCTACAGCAGAGGAGATGTAGTGAAAATGGCATCTAACATTCAGTGGCAACAATGAGTTGAGAAGTGTCTCCCAGAATTTCTTGGGACAAAAATTGTATGAGCGTGTGTCTTAGATTAAACACAGCCCATGTAAACAGGGGACCAGAATGAGGTTGTGTTAAGTTCTATTCTGTTTAATAGGGCCTTTGAGATGGGAAAACTCATCAAATAGAAGGTGAGCCTCATTCTCCCACCCCTAATTCCTTGGGACTGTGGAAGGAGTAAGGAACTAGAAGAAAATGAATCATAGCCTGCATCAAGAGAATTGTGTTGTTGGGAGATTCCCAATACTGAGGGTGGCGGGGGGGGACTCCAAATGTTCAATGGGAAAAAGTGCTTTAATATAGGTCAGGCCCAGAGGGCCTGAGGCCAACACCCAGCAGAATTGGCCATGCCAGAGCTTGCCTCTCCTCCTCTTGCTCCAATTCCAAACGGTCTATAAATAGCAGCTAGCTAGTGCAGAGAGAAGCCAGAGCGTAAAAGAAACCAAATACATTACATTTCCAGGCTGTGGGCCCACTGGGAAGAGAGAGAAGAGCTGTAACTTTGAATGAAGTTAGAAGGTTTGACTGTTATATGGGACTGGACATTTCAAGTACCAAATTGTGACAGTATTTTGTTACGTAAAGTGATCAGAATATTTTTATTTCCTAAGAGGTATCAGAAAAAGGCATGGGTATATTCAAGCTGAGGTTTCATCCACAGCAGAGGAAAAACTGAAAATACTTTAAAGAGAGAGGTGACAAAATAATTTTGTCACTACATTTCACAAACTGTTTTCAATGTACTTGAGGTATACATACATACTATATATATGTATACATATGTACCATAAAATATATAACATATATGCTATATTATATATACTACATATAGTGCTTCCCTGGTGGCTCAGACAATAAAGAATCTGCCTGCAATGCAGGAGACCCAGGTTCAATCCCTAGGTAGGGAAGATTCCCAGAGGAGGAAATGGCAATCCACTCCAGTACTTTTGCCTGGAGAATTCCATGGACAGAGGGGCCTGACAGGCTACAGTCCATGGGGTTGCAAAGAGTCAGACAAAGCTGAGCAACTAACTCTATTACTTTCACTTTCATGTATACTACACATACTATATATATATATATATATGTTTAGCATAATATTATGGTAAAAATTGAAGTGTGTGCAGAGACTGCAATATAAAATATATAGGAATTTTTAAGGTCAACCCATCATGTGATGATTTTCAAAAAATTGTTCCTGGATCCTAGAATTTAATCCCCACTTTGAAAATCCAAGAGAGTCTAGAGTATGGTGCAAGAAGAGAAAAGGTGAAGGAATTTCATGGGAAAGCTCTTGCTTTGTTGAATCTCCACCTCCCCACTTCTACCCCAAGTCTGGTGAGAGGATCAAGAGGAAGATCCCTGGTAGATCTGTGGGCTGTGTTTCCTGGTCAGGAGCTAGAGAAGTCTGATGCCTAACCAACCCTTGACTAACCAGCCTACCTTCCCAGAGTCATTCATGGGAGGGATAAGCATATTTCCATGGGGCAGATTTGGGTCATATAGGAGACAGAGCAAGTGTGGGATTTTCCTGAATCATCGCTAAGAAGTCTGCCTAGAAGGCTCACACCCAGGATATATACCATCCAGCTTCTAAGGGCTGAGAAAAAAAGCCATAGGAGAGCATCTAGACTAGAATATGCTCAGGAACCTGCTTAGGATGAGAATCGTCAGAAGGGGCCCAACTTGGGAAACTCTGAAGGGCCCACAAAAGCTTCATCAACCAGGCAGATCACTTTGAACCATTTGCAGACTCAGAACTAACAGTCAAGTAAGAACTAGTAAGGCTGAGGTACTATCCCCTTTAACCTTCCTCCCACCTCTTATTCAACCCTGTGTTGGGGTGATCTGAAATAGCAGCTGAAGAAAATGAAGAAAGAGACAAGCAAAGGAGAACAGACCAAGGACCTAAGCCCATGGTCCCCTGTTTGATTGCAGAGCTCCATATGGGGGAAGGGAGAAGATTAAATGCAAACTCATGTTCAGAGTTTTGGTTATTCCTTAGAACCAGAAATCAGTTACTGAATTGAGACTGTATTTGTGACTTCAAGACATTATAGGGCCATTTTACCCATGAGTGGGCAGAGGATTTATGAAGTGTACTAGAATTTTCATCCAGGATCAAGGAAAGAAAATCCCTCTCAAAAAAAAAAAAAAAAAAAAAAAAGTAAAGAGATGGTAGTAACCAAAGTTGTATTTTGATCGTCTACACTTACTCAGTTGTGTCTGACTCTTTATGACCCCATGGACTATAGCCTGCCAGGTTCCTCTGTCCGTGGGGTTTCTCCAGGCTAGAATACTGGAGTGGTTTGCCATGCCCTCCTCCAGGTTTGATTGTATACTGATCAACAATATACCCTAATGCTAGAAAAGCCTTGGCACATAGTAGCTACTCAATATTTATTGGTTGAATAAATGAATAGCAAGCTAGTTTCACATATATATGCAACTCTGAAAACTAAAGCTTCCTATAGTAATACTTCTAAGTAAGTACAATGTTACAATAATTATTAACGGTGGTAGTATCCAATTCCCTGCTATCTTGATAAACAGGGTTTGCAGTGGAAAGCATTCAGCCATTCATTCACTAATTGAGATAACAAATGTTGACTAAACAACTTCTTTATTTCAGGTACCATGATAGGCAGTGGAGATTCTATGATGATGCTGCTCTTGTCTTTATAAGTCTCACTGTTCAAAGAGAGAAGACAGATAAACGAACAAACAGTTGTTTGCAGAAATCTTGAAATTTTGACTGAGGAGGAAGAGAAAGGAGAAGAAAGATGATCACAGAAAGTCCATGAGTGGGATTTCCCCTGGGCTTGCTGAGTTTGGGGCACCAAGCAGCGAGCATAGAGGACAACATGGGCTGGGGCAATAATAGTACCAGCAAAGAATAAGAAAGAGCAGAGGCTGCCAAATGGGCATTTTGCTCTCTTCACACATTTGTGTGGCACTGATTCTAGGAGCAGAAGCGGGTTGATAGGCAATCATAGACAAATGACAGATGTCAGAATGAGCTAGAATGGATGACTGGGGAAGTTTAGTGGGGGTCAAAGGCCAGAATGCTTGCAAATTGTCTTACATTGCTTTTCATTCATTCATTTAGTCATTCATTCCATAAATATTTATTAAGTGTTGGTTCTGAGACAGCCCATATGCTCTGGGATGTGGGCTCTTGAAAATGGTCCATTGGAAGCTCATCCTGGTCTTCTTATTCCTTAGTTCCCACTTCTTGCCAGGGCTTCTTATTATACTCCTTTCTTAGAGAAGACAGTTCATAGTTGAGCAATTAAGAACACAGACTTGGAAAGACCCTGAATTTTGTCTAGGTGACTGCAGTCAAATTATTTAATTTCTCTGAATCCCAGTTTCCTCATGGGTGAAAATGCTATAGTAAAAGTACCTCCTTGGAGAGCTATTGAGTAGATTCAGTGGAACAATGAATGTGAAGGAATTGGCACAGTTCCTTGCACACTGGTAACCCTGGATAAAGGTTAGCCATTTATCATGATTGTTCTCTTTGTTTCTTTTCTGCTCTGCTCCCTGGGAAACTGGGCACTTTATTCTACTCACTGCAGATGCTGTGGTGTTTAAAATATTCATACTTTGTGAAGCTATTTAATATTGGTGTGTGGGCTATTTTCTCTTTTTTCCCTCTTAATCAGTGTTATTGTTAACAACTCAGAAGCAACACAATGATTATGGCTCCAAGAGGATTGAAATCTCAGTGGCTCACAACCTTTCAGAAAATGAAAGCTCTTTTAGGTTAAAATTCCAAAGGTTGGCTCCTACTGCAAAGGTGAGAGGTGTGTGTATGTCTGTGTGTGAAGAAAATTTGATAAAATTCTCTCTGACAAATTTCTGAGTCATTGGAGCATGAAAAAAGGTGTTTCTCATCCCTTGAAAGAAATTCTGGGCACCTTTTTCAGTGAATGAATATCTCAATAAGCAGCTTGATTTTTAAATGTTAAACTTGCCACAGAACTTGGTTCTTGGGTAGGACAAATGCCTTTGATTTGTTTGAAGAAATTTGATTTGGAAATGGCCAAGTGATTAGTTGTTGAGACTAAAGCTTTGAAGTCAGAGTTTGGATTTCTATTATAGGCCCTTGCAAAGCCCCAGACATTTGCATGTAAAATATTTCTAAAATTTTGCATATGCTTAGCTATTAAAATAAGCATGCTTAATGCATTTATAAGATCCCATCTGTCACATACACAATGCACTTTAAAATGCTACCCAATGAGGAAATATCATCATGTTGTTTAACCTTAATCAAATAGGAGAACAAATAGACAGTGCTAATGAACTACGATTGCTAAAGTCCTAAATGCACAGTTGTATATAATTCTGTACATTGTGCATTTGGGGTCCTGTTAAATAATAGCTTTTATGAGATCTCCATTTGAAAGAGACTCAAGAAAGGGAACTGAACCAAAGAGAGACAAGAATCATCCAAGTATAAAAATAGAAGTCTAAAAATGACCTTGCAAGGTTGAAGCATCCAATCTTTATCTGAAGACTTGCAGGATGTTAGGACTGGGGACCCAAGGGAGATCACCTATTCTGAATGGTTCATTGCCAAAATCAGGAAACTGGGGTCCAAATCAGAGTTTCTAAAAACCTTATCTATGCTTTTCCTTCAGATTTTCAGAAGAGAAAATTCTACAACTTCCTCTAGCAACAGATTCTTAATTATCAAGAAGCTGTAACTACCTTCCTAATGTGTGTGGATTTAAAATAACAGTACAGCATACATCTCTGTTAGTGACTAATGGTAGGACATGACACTCTGACAAACTGTTAGAAATTGGATACGATTAATTCAGAAATGAGGAAACTCACCAGAGGGGACCTAATCAGAGTTTTTCAACAGATTCACAGTTACTTTATGATGAAGCAGGATCCATATGGTCAAAAGGGAGGGTTTGGAGGAGATGATCTAAGTTCGAGCTCTGTTCCTTACAAACTGGAAATGGGCAAATTACGTACCTTCTCTTCTCTAGGTCTCTATTCCTTTAGAGAAGTAGCAATGGATAGGATTGGAATGATGCTTAAAAGGACTCAGAAGTGTGTCTCGTCTGTTGAAATATCCACTACACCTCTATGCGATATTTTGATTGTGGTTGATATTATAGCTATATCCCATATTTGCAGGGTAATAAAACAGGACAGTGATTACTGCTCATCATTACATATATCATCTCTAACAAATATGTCATTTTAAACTATACACATACATAAGAATTTACTGCTATCAAAAGGATTTCAAGGACTAGTATTTGGGTCAAGAGTAAAGGGACTCTTAAATAGATGATTGCTGAAGGAACTTTTTCCTCTTTCTTCCTCGAGATCAATTAAGTATAAGAGTCGCTAAAGGTACTATAGGGAGAAGGCAATGGTACCCGACTCCAGTACTCTTGCCTGGAGAATCCCAGGGATGGAGGAGCCTGGTGGGCTGCCGTCTGTGGGGTTGCACAGAGTTGGACACGACTGAAGCAACTTAGCCACAGCAGCAGCAGAGGTACTGTGTATCCCATACAGGGGAATGGAGTAGGTGACATTTTGGTATTCTTCTACCTATGACTTCCTGACTTTTTTCTATCCAACATTATCTTTGAATTCCATCTTATTCTCTTAGTTTTATGAAGCATTAATTCATGTTTGGAGTCAAAAGAAACCTAAGAACAGATAGAGAAAGCCACATATACAAGACTTGTGTCCAACCTCAAGATCCAGTTATAAGGAAAAGCTATTATTTTAATCTTCTTTCAGCAGTACAGAGGAGAAGTCTTGCTTGTTATCACTGGAGATTCTAATTTATCTGCATAAAATGAATTCTAAATGATTATTGATAGTGGTAACTCTTATGCAAATCTATTTCAGATCAGTAGTTGAATGTTAATTTTGCACCATAATGAAAAGCAAATCCTCTAAGTTCTCACTCTCATTATTTAATACAAATTGATGTCACAACATGACCAGTAAACAAAAAAATATCTTTCTCTATTTCTTCTATTTGTTAGTTTCACACATTTAATTATAGACGTGGGAGTTGTCAGTCTTTTGTTTCTTTTATTAACCAACAACTGTAGACAATTTCACGTCTTTCTGGTCAGTATGCTATATTAAAAAATGTGATTTTTTTTTTTTTTTTGGTATAGGTGGATTGACCAGTAAAAGGATAAAAAAATTTGGATAATAAGAGTTTGACACTCATGTACTCAGGGAAGTCCTTACAGGCTATATATCAGCTTCTTGTTTGACTGAATGACATTAAGTGAGGTTTGGGGAAAAAATAAGATTGTTGACTTTGTACACTCCAATGACTGTCCCCCCCAACCCACTTCCTGGAGTAAGTAGCCTCTTAAGATGGGAAGATGTATGTAGACTGGACAGTATTTCAGTTGTGCTGTATGTCTCCAGAATAGCATTTTAAGCATGTTGATACTGTGTTGGCTGGAAAGGGTATTGTGAATTAGTGACTAGAGGAAAAGTTACAGCCACAAACGGGAAGAAGAATAAGGTCAACCAGATTATTAAAAATCTAGAACCACATGACTATATATATATATATATATATATATATATACACATATATATATGGTGCTGGGAGTATCTTGATTTTAGAACAAAAAATTCACTTTGTTTTCTGGGAACTAAAAGCCCATTCTCTATCTGCATAGGAGTTAGAGATACTGGGCCCAATGTCAAGGAACCCAACTCCACTGAGCAAATGAAGTCTCTCTAAAATTACCAACAATACATCAGTCAGAACAGAAAAGCCTGGATACATCAAAGAAAGAACAAACATTGGTTCAACCTGTGCTTCAACAAAATTTTCTCAGAAAGTAAACCAAAAGATCTACCACAAAACAGAAGAGGATATGTTTGCAAAAGCTCAGGACAGGGCACCTACATCCAGTGAAAAAACATCCCTACCCCAAGCAAAAAAACCTCTGACCACAGGGTATGGCAGAGATGACACCTGCAAGGTGAGTATGACAGCCATGGGCCTACATAGACTGAGACTAAAAGACCATAAAGTTAAAGACCATAGGTCATGTAAAGGGACTTAGCCCAGACCAAGCAAACACGATAGGGTCAGATGAAATTAAGAGATGAAACTCACATGACTGCACCTATTCTTGAGACCCAGTGGGCAGGGAGAATGAAAGATCACCATTCACAGTTAAAAAGTTAAAAAAAAAACACAAAAACATGACGTGTAGGCAGGAGAGACTCACAACTCCCTTTTCATTACTTCTCCCTACCAACCCCTCCAAAAAGGACCATGTTATGGGCTAGTCCAGTTCAAGGACATTTTCTTTGGCCTACAAGTGTCACAGTGCTGAACACAAGTGATCAAAGACAGACCCAAGGAAAAATGGTATCTTCAGAACAACGTATGGAGTAAAATGATGAGATACCTTGTTTCATGCTCACTGCTTTATTGCCAGGACTTAGAAGAGTGCCTGGCTTATGAAGCTGCTCAATAAATCTGTGTTGGGTGGATTAATGATTGAATGAAGCAGTGACTGGAGGTTGGAGGCTGTCTTTCTCTTGGTGCAACTCTTGTTCTGAGAACATCTGGAGCAGAGGGCCCCAAGAAGTCTGGGAGAGGCAGCCCAGGCCAGCTCTGACGTGGACATTGGACAAACCTGCTCAGGCTCTTTCTTGAGCCGCTTCTCTTCCTTGACAAATGAGTTCTTCCTGACCCAGCCTTCATTCCCTGTTAGATGGATGAGATGCCAAAGGCCAGGCTCTGGAGTAGGCTTAGGGTAAAAGGAAGAAAGGAAGCTGTTTGCCCTAATTTACTCCAGGCTCTTTGTTATACCAAGACCAAGCCACCCAAAAGGAACTCTGCTGGTCCAGCTTGGCTCACAGTGGACCAGACCTCAGCTGAGGTGCTACTTATAGCTAGTGGGCTGTGATTCCATCTGCCTCTTTAACATATCATATAGGATTCATCAAAACATGCTTGATTAAAACACAGCAATGGGGTCTGCTCTCAGCATGGCCAGTGATAAATATTTGGGAGTATTTTTTGTTTTAAAAATATTTCTTCTTTTTCTCTTTGTAGTCAATGGAAGTGGAAAGATAGGTATAATAACAGGGTAAAGAGAGGGGGAAAGACATTACTGGTGTCTCCAAGGAAGCATCTTGGGACATAAGCCAGAAAAGAAAAGATCAAGACAATCTAGATTATGGCTTCCAGGAGAGTATTTCTCTCCTGGGTCCACAGAGAGGCAGGAGCCAAGGCAGGTGCAATGACTGAAAGAGATACTATCCACCAATGAGGATTTCCCTCCCACTGGCTGATTGAAACATATCCTAAAAACCCCTCATCATGAAGGGATATTCAAGCTACTTGTACACAACACAAATAGATGTGTTGGCAGCCAATGGTCTGGGCCAGCTCTTCATTTTCATAAACGGCAACACGATTTTCAGTTTAGGGTTTTAATGGCAGCTTGTGCCTGATGCCATAAAACCCTGTATCTAAACTTCTCCTCTGAGGAAGAAAAAGAAATCTGTGCAAAGCACAAGGATATTGTTCAGAACTAATGTGCTGAATGGTTTTTCCAGTCCTGAAAATCATACCTAAGCTCATTGCTTCTCAATAAAAATGGCCCTGTTCCATCAAGGAACGTAATCAGTGGTCTTATTTAAGCCAGCATGTGTGTGAATCAAAATCAGAATTGCTTACATGTTATTTACTTAATGTATTTTCTCACTCTTTTCTCCCAGTATTCATTGGCATAAATATACTAGCAATAAATAATACAAATTAACACTAGAGTTGTGGTCTGCAAACTACAGCCTATGGGTTAAATTCAACCAGTAACCTGCTTTCATATGAGCAAAGAATGGTTTGTACACTTTTAAAAGGTTGTAAAATATAACAAAGAATATGAGAGATAGAGATCATAAGAGACCCGCAAGATGAAAATATTTCCTGTCTAGTCTTTCACAGAAAAAGCTTGCTGAATCCTTCATTAGAACACTGTTTGCTTTCTTACATCCAAAATTATGAAAAATGAAATAATGAGGAACCAGCCTGCAGTTTTGGTTTGCCTAAAGATTTACAAAGATTCTGTACAGCAATAGAAACGGTCCCCCAAGAGGGAAATCATAAAGACACATAAATTATAAACTGATCTGTTATTAAATAATATTATATTAAACAAGTGTTACATTTAAATAATTGACTAAATGCACTCAGACTTCATTTCCTTATGCTGTAAACATTTCTTAGGAACACATGTATACCTGTGGCGGATTCATTTTGATATTCGGCAAAACTAATACAATTATGTAAAGTTTAAAAATAAAATAAATTAAAAAAAAATCATCTCAATGGGTCAAAAACAAAAAAGCCTCAGATTTGCACTAAGTCTAATGACCATAGGCACCACTTACTGTGTCCTTACCATATTAAGTACTTCACTTACAATGTTGCATTGCTCCTTAAAACAACCCCATGAGGTAGACAGTATTCTCCTCATTTTATAGCTGCGGTGACTGAGGCTCGGTGGGGTTAATAGTGTGTCCAGGCCCCAAGGTTAGTAAGCGATGAGACAAGGACTTGAACTCCGTTCTAGCTGACTGTGGAGCATAGGCACATAATCTTTATACTATAGAATCTTAACATAATACTGACTCCCTTAGAGGAGATGCAGTATGCTTTAGTTTTTCGCCTTTTTTCCCCCACAAATACTGCACAGCCTGGCAAATGGGAAGTCATGACATTGCCTGCTAGGTGAAGCCTTAGGCCTCAGGGTCTCAGCCTCCTCCCTATGCGTGCGCGCACACACACACACCACAGACATCCTGCTTAAGACACAAAGGCACCCTTTGGGAAGGTTTAAGAATTCATAAAAGAAAAACATCTCTTGTCATTTCATTGTGATTTAAAAAGCTAAGGTTAGAGTTTCTTATTTTCATTTGAGGTTATTTAAAGGGAGAATCTGTGAATATGATCATTTTAGTTGAGTGTGTATGTTGTATTTCTTACTTTTATTTAAGCAGTGTAGCCTTCCAAGAGGTGTAACTAAAATAAGGTACAATCCCACAGGATACGACGCTGCTTGTTTTCTCTCATGTGTGTGTCCTCTCCCTCTCCTTTCTTTCTGCCTTCTGCTTGATGTTTCTGCTTTTGCAACTAAACACAGGAAAAAAGGAGTTAGAAAACACCCTTTAGGCTGGAACAAAAGGGAAGGAGAGCTAGTTGCCTCTTTTTGTTGAAACCTCTAAGGATTCTGGTCCTGACTCAGCCCTCAGCTCCAGCCTGCGAGTCTAGCTGCTATGGGAGCAGTTTTAAAGGGAAGCTATGTTGTCATATCAAAATTAACTATAAACTTGACTTACATTCCTCAAGAATACAGTTCTTTACCTAGACAGATTGCTGTCCACAACCCAGACATAGAGTTTCATAATAATTTTATTTTCCTTTCTCCTTTGCTCCCCATCCAATCATCGGGTCATACTGAACCTGGCCGCCGACTGTTCTCCCACATTTTCCCCTACTTCTCTTTCTGTACTTGGCAGCTCATCACCTGACCCTGGATTATGTCTGAGGGCTTTTAATTTGACCTCCTGTCTTGAGATCTTTCCCTTCATGTTCCTTTGCAGCATAATAAAGCTTTCAAAATCTGGAGGCTTAAAGTGGAAACCACCATTTAGCTGCTCACGTTTCTGTAAGGTGGGTAGAGCTCAGCGGCAATGGCTTGTTTTTGCTCCACATGTGTTGGTTACAGCAACTTGATTAAGGCTGCAGGAATCAAGCTGGCAATACTAACACGTCTGGCAACACTGTTGGGGTGGTTGAGCTAGCTGGGGCTATCTGGGCCTATCTCTTCTCATGCTCTTTCATCCCCCAAGGCCTCTATCTACCTACCTCTCCCTCCAGCAGGCCAGGGTTCTTGGATTTTTTTATATGGTAGCTGAGGAATTCTGGAGGGCAGAAAAGGAAGCTGCAATTTCTCCCAGGGCATAGGCACAGAAGTCACACTAGTCACTTTTATTTTTTTCAGTTCACAAGTCTAGCCCAGAGTCAAGGGGACAGCCCAGATTTAAGGGATAAACTCCACTTCTTGTTGGGAAAAGTGACAAAATAACATTGTGAAAGGGCATGTAGGGTAGGAAGGCTTTTTGTGTGACCATCACAAGAAGAAAAAAATCTATATTTTAGCACTTATGTTTCTACATTAATGGACTCCGGTCTACTCAAAAATACAATGGTCAGCCCTATAAAAAATTTCCCATGTATAAGTATATTCAAGAACATGTTGGGTGGCACAGGGGCAAGATCTAATCCAACTCTAAAATTTACCTTTCTAGTAGTGTTGCAAATTTGTAAGGAGAAAGATGACTCAATGAAGCAAGAAAAGTATGGTGTAATCGATCATTTCTTTGTGGTGGAGTCATTTTTTTTCTGGTGGAGAATCATTATAAATTCTAACTTCACACTATGGACCACAATCATTTTCAAATGTTCACCTTAGACTTGTCATCACCTAGAAATACTCCACCAGTGGAAGCAAACACCACTGTCACTTTGTGAGCACAATTTCTTATCACACCAGAATTCTCACTCCTTTGTCAGACTATACATTCTGGCTAGTGTCATCTTGTCTCCGGAAGTTACTGCTCTGTAACTACTTCATTTATCAGTCCTACTCCATTCCTCACTCTTGCCACTTCTTTTCTCCCTCTAGATGAGCTTATTCCTGTTTCACAAAGATAACCAGCTATTAGTCTGGAAGGCTTTCAGCTTTCTGATCCCCACCCACAAAGATATCATTCTTAGTTTTGCCCCTTTTTACTACCCCTAACCTAGCCATAGCCTTAGGAAGCAAGAAACCCCTCTATCCAAGGTTCATCCATCCATCCACCTCTTCTCTAAATTCTATCTTCAGTCATCTTCTCAGCAGTACTACTCCATCAACTAATCCCTAATTTTTCTACATCTTCAATCCTCAATCTTAGAGAACTGCTTCTTTCCCTCCAGCATAAAAACTAACCATCTTTCACTTATCTGGAATAAAATTCCTAATCTCTGCCCCTTATCAAACTATAACCTCATTTTCTGTCCAGTTCTCATGGTCAACCTTCAAAAGCAATCTTATACTGTCTTTGCAGACACTTCAAAAACCACAGTTAATATTTACTGAGGACTTGTAAGGAAATAAGAACTGTTCTAAGCATTAACTAAGCATTAACTGTTCCAAGCATTAACAGTAACTAAGAACTTTACTCCCCATTATAACTTTGAGATAGTTCTATTTTTATTATCGTTTTGTAGAAGAGGAGATTGAGGCAGAGAGATATTTGGTAACCTGTCTATAGTCAAGAGCTAGTGAATGGAAAAATTTGGGTTTGAACTTGGACAGTCCAGTTTCAGAGTCTGTGGACTCACTCATTACACTTTATTGACTCAACCATTCATGGCTTTAATCCACTGCGATCTACTTGTGCCTTTTCTGCTTCCCTGGAACTGTTATGAAATCACCAAGGCCGTGCTAATTTCCAGTTTCAGTGGACACTTGTTGATACTCATCTAAAGTGAAAGTGAAAGCTGCTTAGTTGTGTCCAACTCTTCGTGACTCCGTGGACTATAAGTTCATGGAATTCTCCAGGCCAGAATACTGGAGTGGGTAGCCATTCCCTTCTCCAGGTAGCTGACAAATTACTCATGAAGAGAAATGAGGAGGAATGAAATGAGAAGAACAGAAAAGGAAGAAAGCAGAGACTTTCCATCTCCTGTTCAAGTGGGAGGGCAGAGTATGGGAAACCAGGTCTTTGTCCAGCATGGCTGAGACCAAGAAAATGAATCTTTTCTCCCACCCATCTATGGCTTATGTAATTTAGAACACATTTCTACACGGAAACACCTGAAATGTTAGTTAGTTCAAATCACAAACTCACAAATGAAGGCAAGTGCTCATTATACTTTTAAGTGACCCCACAAATTGAGTGTTTGCCTCCTTAAACACCGATTTTGCTAGGGCTGTTGAATACCCTTACTCACAAACACCTGTGCAGAGCATGGGCCTGCAAAGTCCTACAGCTTTAGAAATTCATAAAACTCCATCTTTTAACAATTGGTCAATAGTGTCAGTATGTGCCATACTGAAAAAAGTCCCCATTGTTTGAAAAATAACCTTCATCCTGGTTCAAGCTCGAAAAAAGAACTTAAGACATTCTTCTTTCTTTCTCTTTTGGCCGCACTGCATGGTTTGTGGGACCCTAGTTACCCAACCAAGGATTGAACCTGGACCCTCAGCAATGAAAGTGTGAAGTCCCAACCACTGGATTGCAGGGAAATCCTTAGACACTCTTATAAACACTATTTGGAAAAATACAATAACAACAAAAACTTTCAAGAATGATGCCAAAAGACTGAAGAATGTAAAACAAAGTGGAAAAGTTTATTCTCAGATATTTGACTATGTTTCATTTCTAGCTCATTTAGTCAACAAATGTTTATTGAATCCTAAGTACATGCATGTTGCCATACTCTATTCAGAGAGGGGGAAAAAAAAACAGGCCCTACTCTCTTTGGCTTTAAATGCTAGTGCTCACTGTATGTGCAAACTGGTGAACATTTATTCATTCATGAGGCATATGCTGGGTGCCCATGATGGGTAATCTTTGATGAGCTTATAAATCACTAGGGGAAAAAAAACAAGAATAACATGAACAATAATACAAAGTAGGAAAAATACTTTTAAACATTTGGAACAGCTATAAGCATATAGTAAGCATGTAACAAATATTTGTTAAATAAACAGTAATTGTTATAACATAAGTTCATGTTATGTACTATAAACACTAAAATAAGGAACTCGGTAGGTATTTCATGAAGATAGTATTTGAACTGGGACCCGAAAGAGATTCAGACTGCCATAGATAGGCAGGGATTCTCCCTGCCAAATGTTCCAGGGCAAAGCCACAGAGACCAGAAAACCCAAAAGATACGTAACCAGTTACTTTTGCCAGAATTGGGAGGTTAACTAAGGAATTAGTATTTTAATCAATAGGACCTCATGAACTGTAGCCCACCAGGCTCCTCTGTCCATGGAATTCTCCAAGCAAGAACACAGGAGTGGGTAGCCATTCTCTTCTCCAGGGGTTCTCCCTGATCTAAAGGTCAAATCTAGGTCTACCTGCATTGCAAGTAGATTCTTTATTATCCGAGCTACCAGGGAAGCCCAATAAAGAATCAGCAACATTATTGAGGAGTGATAGAAAGGGATTAGAACTTTGAGTTAAGGAGCTCAATTGGCAATGTGGTATTAACATGGATAGGAGGGATGAGATTCTCCCCTGGAAAGAAAGAACCCAAGTCATGCTTGTATTTCTATCAACAACTAGCACAAGTCCTGGCTATCAATCAGTGGAGTAGACATCTGCCATCTGTTACAGCATCCAGTTCCTTTTTCTGGTAAAAGCACTTGAGTAAATCATTCCTGTCCCATATTCAGCCTAGTTGGAGCTGATCCTAGCTTCAGGGGAGAACAGTCCACCCAGGCAAAACCTTGGCCTCAGTGATGAGTTCTTGAGATGGACATGTGATCTAATTCAGGCTAAAGAAATCAGAGCTTAACTTTTTGTCCAAACTCTTGGGGAAGAAAGCACTTGATTTTTTTTTCCCATTAGATTTGGGTATATATTAGGGAAAAACCTGTTTGAAAATAGAGAAAATTTAGGAAAGAGTATATTTTATGCTTGTGATATAATAATTCCTAAGCTGCCTAAGCCATTTTAAACTGGAATTTTCTTCTAACTTTCAAATAAAAAGGATCCTGACTGGTACAATAAAAGCTTCATTTAATGAATAAACTGAAGAAAGGATGATTGGTTTTATATGCAGAAATAGAAAATATCTAGTGGAAGAGGAGAGCAGTCTTTGGTTAGACTATCTAAAATATCATGTTGGAATCTCTTTCACCCATGAGCTATAATTTGTTTCCAACAGTATTGTTGGAGAGTATTGTTCCCAATGATATTATGATGTTTCTAAGTCAGTCACAGAGAATCACAGTACTAGGCACACAGTAGCAATGCAATAAATCTTTTGATTGATTTGTTGCAGAACCTAAGCTTTAGGGAGAAAACAAGTCATGAAAGATCCTGTTTTCAAAAAAAAAGTATAGTGTTGTAGCAAGTAAAAAGAGATTAATATTGGAAATGCCCCTCAGCTGGCCTGAAAAATGACCACATATATGTATGTGTGTGTATGTGTGTGTGTATATATATATATATATATATATATATTCTCCCAGGCTTCCCTTGTAGCCCAGCTGGTAAAGAATCTGCCTGCAATGTGGGAGACCTGGGTTTGGTCCCTGGGTTGGGAAGATCCCCTGGAGAAGGGAAAGGCTACCCCCACTTCAGTATTCTGGCCTGGAGAATTCCATGGACCGTATAGTCCATGGGGTCACAAAGAGTTGGACACAATTGAGCAACTTTCACTTTCACATCTTCTCCCTCTTGAGTCTCCCTCCCCTCCCCTCCATCCTACTCCTCTAGGAACACTGAGCACTAGGCTGGACTCCCTGTTATATAGCAACTTCAACATGGGCCATGTTCATTTCTGATCACCTGAAGCAGTGGCTCCTTTAATACAGAAAAATAAGTCAAATACCCATCAGAACATTTCAAACTTTTTTCATTCTAGGTGGTTACTACAAGTCGGTCACAGCTACTCTGTATTCCCACGATAGCAATACATTGCCAAGGCTGGCTTTGGCTGTTCAGAAATAAAGTAACTGCTCTCCTCTGCCTCACCTGTCATTAAATTGGTGGGCTTTATACATCATTCATAAGCCTCCTAGTGTTATTTATTGTGATTCTCTCTGGCTCAAGTCACATTTGATCAACATACTGAGAAACAAGTGTTCCAGCCACTAAACAAAACTTTTATAAGAAGAGAAATGATTTGAAACATGTTCTGGATTCAGCTTCCCTTAATACAGTTAACTGGATTAGCTGCCAGGTATATGTCTCTTTGTGAATTATTTGATAAATTTGTGACTCTTTCCCCCAAGGTTCTGAATTGAATTTATTCAATATTTACTGAGCGCCTGCACTATGCAAGACACTGTGCTGGATCCTGGGGCAATTGGATGTTTTGTACTATTAGATATCATCCCTCAAATTCATAAGAAAGTGACAAAAATGTAAATGATGAGGACATGTAGGAGGAAACAGGAGGAGGTGTGTGGTGTTACAGAAGCAATAAGCAGTCAGGAAAAAAGTCTTTTGTTAGGGAGAAATAAAAGCCAACATTTTAGCTAACCCCCAGGCTAAATCATTGCAACACATAACCAGAGGAATTTATAAGAAATGGACACAGTAATTGTCTCCTCATAAATAATACTTTACTACCTAGTTAATAACACTGCCTTCTGTTTTGCGGGGGGCCGGGGGGGGGCGGTGGGGAGGGGGAGGTGGTGTTGGGGGAGGTTTCCTTGGTTGTGCCATGCAGCATATGGGAGCTTAGTTCCCCAACCAGGGATAGAACCTGGGCCTCTTGCACTGGGAGCATAGAGTTTTAACCACTGGACCGCCAGGGAAGTCCCAATAATATTGTGATAATCAATAACTCATCCCTTGTGAGACTTTCTCTTTTATATACTGAGGCAGAAAAAGCAATGATTCCCCATCTGCAAGGCGTCTCAGGTGGCACTAGTGGTAAAGAACCTACCTGCCAGTGCAGGAGACATAAGAGATGTGGGCTTGATCCCTGGGTCGGGAGATCTCTTGGAGAGGGAAATGGCAACCCACTCCAGTATTCTTGCCTGGAGAATCCCATGGAAAGAGGAGCCTGGTGGGCTACAGTCCATTGGGTCACAAAGAGTTAGACACGACTGAAGCAGAAAACACCCCATCTGCAAATACAGCGATCAAGTAAAGACTTAATTTTTTCATAGGTGATGCCAGAGTATCTCTCTACCTTCTTCTTTCCTCTGTTGCTTCCTTCCTTCTGTTCTTGCCTCCTCTTTTTTTCTACTTCAAAAATATTTACACAAATCAATAAAAAATTAAGCAGAAATTTCCATAGTTTTTGCTATTGATTAGAAGTGCAGGGGAGAACAAGATAGCAGAAGAGTGGTGGACGTGGAGTACATCTCTCTCCACAGATACATCAGGAATACATCTTCAGACACAGAAGTGCATGCAGAACACCAGCTGAGAGTGGCAGGAGTACCTGACCAGAGGAAAAGAATATACAGACCCACGCAAAACTTGGCAGGATGAAGGAACTCGGGGGAAAAACAGGAGTATTAGTAGGACTGGACCTTCCCTTGGCAGGTTGGGGAACTGAAGCAGGGGTCCAATTCCCACATCCGGGCAACTGTCTGAGTCAGAGGAAAAACATTTAAGGCTGAGAGTGAACAGCTGATCTGTGGCAGCCTAAATGGAATGAGAATCAGACAGTCCTTGCCATAGTCATACACACCCTGGATAGGGACGCTGGTCCCCTGGAAGGCTCAGCGGCTGGGAGCTGGAGTTTAGGGATTGTGGAGCAAACCCAGGGCAAGAGCTGCTGTTGACTGTGGAGAGATGGATCGAGGGGATGTGAAGGAGGAAACTGTGGTGGGAAATGCCTGTGGAGGAAAACTGGGCAGCCGTGGAAGCAAGACAACACTGCTGAGTCAAGCATACGGGATGGAGCCATCACCATAGCTTCTCCTCACACACCAGCATTAGCAGCTGAACAATAGAGAGGCTGGTTCATCAAATGCCTGGTGCACTGAACTACAGAGCAGGACCCCAGCCAGGGTGCCCCTTTAAGTGCCTGACATGCCAATCTACATAGTAGGACCCCAGCCAGGGGAGCCCCTCTATGTGCCTGACATGCTGACTAACAGAGAAGGACCCCAGGCAAGGGAGCCCTCTAAGTGCCTGAATGGGCAGAGCTATGCAGAAAGACTGGCCAAAGAAGCCTTTTGATTGGCAGCTACAAGAGGCTCGAAAAAAGACTTTGAGAGAGCCATAACTCCTGCGGTGGAGACAGTCCATGGCCCTGCACACTTGGCACCGCCAGGGTCCCTGCAAGCCAAGCAGCTGCGCCACCTTCATGCTCAACTCTCACTGGGGCAGAGCTGCCACAGGCAAAAAAAAGTCTTGTATCTATGCTCACAGGGTCACTTCAGTAGTGTCTGACTCTGACCCTGTAGACTGTGGCCTGCCAGGCTTCTCTATCAGGGAGGGGGTTTTTCCAGGCAAGAATACTGGAGTGTGTTGGCCAATACTGGTTGCCATACCCTTCTAGAGCACTATATTTCCTGCTGCCCTAGCTGCCAACCCCCCTGAGTACCTGGTGCTGCAAGAACCTCTGAGACCCAAACAGCTGTACCACCTCCACACCTGGCCCTCACAGGAGCAAACCCGAGTCTTCCAGGGCAACCTCAGGAGCAAACTCCAGTGGACGACCCACATGCAGAGGTGGAAATAAAACCACAATTGAAACCCAGGGGCAGTGTTGCTAAGGAAGAAGACCCAAAACCTTCCCACCAGCTATATAAGCTGCAGATTAAATCCACACGATCAACTAGGCAGACTCTGTCTATGGAATATATAGAAGATCATTGAGAGCTCCCATAAAAGAAAATGTACTAGTTCTGATACCTGTGGACATTGGAGGTAAGAACACACAGGAGTAGGACCAGATTAGAATCTGAGCTGGCACCACAGCAGGTCCAGAGATCAGCACAGTGTTGGGCAGCATCCTAGGGAGGTGAGAGGGACTGTGACTCCTAGCAAGCAAAAAGACTGACAGCAGTGACTCAAGAAAAACATTTATTATTCTTATTTTTTGACTTGTTCTGTAGATTCTTCTGAATTTTATTTTTCTTTTTTCTTCCCCCTTTTCCCCTCTCTGTTGTAGTTGTCGATTTTATTGGCACTATGAAATCTAATTAAGCTTTTGAGCTTTTTTTGTTTCCTCCATCACATTTTTTATTGTTGTTATAAACTTCTGTCTCTATGTTGTGTTTTTTCAGTTCTGTGGAGTTTTCCTTTTCTTTTTTATTTTTTCTTTTCTCTTTTTTAAATTTAAATGTTTAAACCTAGTATTATTTTTTCCACATTTATTCCTTTGCTTTTCCTACTGTTCTTTTCCCTTTGCAGTTAATTTTTAATATATATAAATCTTCTTTATCTACCTCGCTCTAACCTTGCATATCTATTCTTTCTGTCTTTACTTTCTTTCCTTTCCTCTCAACATATTTGTTAGTTCTATTTTCATTGCTTTATTCCCCAATTGGCACCTTACTTTAGATTTGCTTCCAGTTTGTGTTTTAGTTAGTTTTGGTCTGGTCGATATAATTTTTGTTTTCCTTTGTTCACCAGGTCAAGCATTTATACTTTATATTTTTGTTGGACTTTTTGATTTTGGTAATGGGTGTATATATATATGTGTATATTCAGTCACACTTTTTGTTGTTCTTATAAAACTCTGCCTCTGCATTGGGCTTTGCAGTTCTGTGGAATTTCCCTTTTTGCTTTCTTCTTCCATTTTTCTTCTTTTCTCTTTCTTATAATTTTAATTTTTAATGTTTTAAAGCTATTATATTTTTCTATATTTATTCCTTTATTTGCCTTTCTTACTGTTCTTTTCCCCTTGCAGTTAATCTTTAATGTATATAAATTTTCTTCATCTACCTCTATTTAACTTTGCATATCTATTCTTTCTTTCCTTTGCTCTCAACATGATTTCCTTTTTTTCACTGGGTCAATCTGCTGTACTTTATTTTTGATGGACTGTTTTGACTTTGCTCATGGGTGTATATGTATACACCCATGGGTGTACATGGGTATATGTATATGTGTATATTTCATTATTTTAATTATTATTTGCCTGATTTTGTAACAGCCATTTGTCTGGGGTTGATCTTTAGTTTCTCAATTTTGGACATTTGTTTGCATCTCACTTAAAGCCATAAAAAACCACTTGTGGAATCTTTGTTCCTGACCAGAGATCAAGCCCTGCGCCATTGGAGTAGGAGCACTGGCTCCAAGACCCTAGACTACCAGAGAACTAACCCTAGGGAGTATTAAATAGTGAAAACTCACACAAAGAAAATGACCTGAATATAAGAACCAGCATCACCCAACCACTAGTAACACCCTGTGCAGGATGCCTCATCTAAACAACAAACAAAACAAAAATATAAACCCAATCATTAGCAGACAGGATTACCACCTCACTCAGCCTTGCCCATTAGAGAAAAAAAAAAAACAAACAAACAAAAACTCAGCACAAATCTCATCCTATAGGAACCTTATACAAACCACTGGATCAACCTTAGGAGGGCAGAAACCAAAGGGAAGAAAAAATTCAATTCAATTCAAGAAAAATTTCAATCTTGAAACCAGGGAAAAGGAGACCTCAAACACAATAAATTAAAAAAAAATAATAATGAAAATACAGAGACATACTACACAAATGAAGGAACAAACTAGAAACACAGAAGTCCAAATAAATGAAGAGAATATAGGCAAACTACCTGAAAAAGAATTCAGAATAATGATAGTAAAGATGATCAAAAACCTTGAAAGCAAAATAGAGAAAATGCAAGAATCAATTAGCAAAGACCTAGAAGAATTAAAGAATAAACATACAGTGACAAACAACACAATTATTGAAATTAAAAATACTCTGGAAGGAATCAATAGCAGAATATCTGAAGCAGAACAACAAATCAGTGAGCTGGAAGATAAAATGGTGGAAATAACTTCTGAAGAGCAGAATAAAGTAAAAAGAATGAAAAGAGCTGAGGATAGTCTCAGAGACCTCTGGGACAATGTCAAATGCACCAACATTCAAATTATAGGGGTCCTAGAAGAAGAAGAGAAAAAGAAAGGTTATGAGAAAATTTTTGAAGAGACTGTGCTGCAAGATGAAAATTTCTCCAACATGGGAAAGGAAATAGTTAATCAAGTCCAAGAGGCACAAAGAGTTCCATACAGGATAAACCCAAGGAGAAACATGCCAAGACACATACTAATCAAACTAACAAAGACTAAACACAAAGAAAGACTATTAAAAGCAGCAAGGGAGAAGCAACAAGTAAAACACAAGGGAAACCTCATATGCTTAACAGCTGATCTTTCAGCAGAAACTCTGCAGGCCAGAAGGGAATGGAAAGATATATTTAAAGTACTGAAAGGGAAAAATCTACAACCAAGATTACTGTATCTGGCAAGGATCCATTCCAACATTAATGGAGAAATCAAAAGCTTTTCAGCCAAGCAAAAGTTAAGAGAATTCAGTATCACCAAACCAGCTTTACAACAAATGTTAAATGGACTTATATACTCCAAGAAATACAAGAGAAGAAAGAAAGCATCTACAAAATCAACCCCAAATTAAGAAAATGGCAATAGGAACACATATATGAATAATTACTTTAAATATAAATGGATTAAATGCTCCAATCAAAAGACAAAGACTGGCTGAATGGATACAAAAACAAGACCCATATATATTCTGTCTACAAGAAACCCACTTCAGACCTAAAGACACATATAGACTGAAAGTGAGAGGATGGAAAAATATATTCCATGCAAATGGGAAGCAAAAGAAAGCTGGAGTAGCAATCCTCCTATCAGACAAAATAGACCTTAAAATAAAGAAGATTGCAAGAGATAAGGAAGGACACTACATAATGATCAAGGGATCAATCCAAGAGGATGACATACAATTGTAAATATCTATGCACCCAACACAGGTGCACCTCAATACATATGACAAACACTAAGACATAAAAGGAGAAATTGAGAGTAACACAATAATAGTAGGAGACTTTAACATTCCACTCACACCAATGGACAGAGCATCAAAAAAGAAAATTAATAAGGAAACACTAGTCTTAAATGGTACATTAGATGAGAAGGATCTCATTGATATATTTGGAACATTCCATCCAAGTTCAGAAGAATATACCTTCCTCTCAAATGCACATGGAACATTCTCTAGGACAGACCACATCTTGGGTCACAAATCAAACCTCAGTAAATTAAAGAAAATTGAAATCATATCAGGCATCTTCTCCGACCACAACGCTATGAGACTAGATAGCAACTATAATTTAAAAAACTGTAAGAAACACAAACACATGGAGATTAAACAACACATTTCTAGATAACCAACAGGTTACTGAAGAAATCAAAAGGGAAATCACAAATCTCTAGAAACAAATGACAATGAAGACATGACAACTCAAAATGTATGGGATGCAGCAAAAGCAGTTCTAAGAGGGAAGTTTATAGCAATACAATCCTACCTCAAGAAACAAGAAAACCATTGAATAGACAACCTAACTTTACACCTAAAACAACTGGGAAAAGAAGAACAAAAATCTCAAAAATTAGTAGAAGGAAAGAAATCACAAAAATCTGAGCAGAAATAAATAAAAAAGAAATGAAAGAAACAATAATAAAGATTAATAAAACTAAAAGCTGGTTCTTTGAGAGGATAAACAAAATTGACAAGCCTTTAGCCAGACTCATCAAGAAAAAATGAGAGAAGAATCACATCAACAGAATTAGAAATGAAAAAGGAGAGGTTATAACAGACAAAGCAGAAATACAAAGGATTAGAAGAGACTATTAACAACTATAAGGCAGTAAAATGGACAACCTGGAAGAAATGGACAGATTCTTAGAAAAGTTCAATCTTCCAAGACTGAACAAGGAAGAAATAGAAATTATGAACAACCCAATTATCAGCACTGAAATTGAAGCTGTGATCAAAAGTCTCCCCAAAACACAAAAGCCCAGAACAAGATGGCTTCATAGGAGAATTCTATCAAACATGTAGACAAGAGCTAATGCCTGTCCTTCTAAAACTCTTTCAAAAAATTGCAGAGGAAGAAACACTTCCCAACTCATTCTATGAGGCCATCAACACCCTGATATCAAAACCAGACAAAGAAAACACAAAAAAAGAAAACTACAGGCCAATATCACTGATGAACATAGATGCAAAAATCCTCAAAAAAATTTTAGCAAACAGAATTCAGAAACACAAGTTGGGTTTATTCCAGGGATGCAAGGATTCTTCAGTATATGCAAATCAATCAATGTGATACACCATATTAACAAATTGAATTATAAAAAGCATATAACCATCTCAAAATATGTAGAAAAAGCCTTTGAAAAAATTCAGTACCCATTTATGATTAAAACTCTTCAAAAAATGGCCATAGAAGGAATCTACCTCAACATAGGAAAGGCCATGTATGATAAGCCTACACAGAAAACATTATTCTCAATGGTGAAAAACTGAAAGCATTGCCCCTAAGATCAGGAACAAGACAAGGGTGTCCACTTTCACCACTGTTATTCAACATAACTCTAGACATCCTAGCTATAGCAATCAGAGAAGAAAAAGAAATAAAAGAAATCCAGATTGGAAAAGAAGAAGTAAAGCTCTCATTGTTTGCAGATGACATGATACTATATATAGAAAACCCTAAAAATATTATCAGAAAATTACTAGAGTGAATCTAGCAAAGTTTCAGGATACAAAATCAATACACAGAAATCACTTGCATTTCTATATACTAACAATGAAAAATCAAAAAGAGAAATTAAGGAATCAATCCCATTCACCATTGCAACAAAAAGAATTAAATATCTAGGAATAAACTTACTTAAGGAGACAAAAAAAATTGTACACAGAAAAGTATAAGACACTAAAGAAAGAAAGATGACATAAACAGATGGAGAGAGATTCCATCCTGGGTAGGAAGAATCAATATTGTAAAAATGACTATATTACCAAATGCAATCTACAGATTCAGTGTGATTCCTATCAAATTACCAATGGCATTTTTCACAGAACTAGAACAAAAAATTTCACAATTCATATGGAAACACAAAAGACCCTGAATAGCCAAAGCAGTCTTGAGAAAGAAGAATGGAGCTGGAGGAATCAACCTTCCTGACTTCAGATTATACTACAAAGCCACAGCCATCAAGACAGTATGGTAACGGCACAAAAACAGAAATATAGACCAATGGAACAAGATAGAAAGTCCTTAAATAAACCCATGCACCTATGGGTATCTTATTTTTCCCAAGGGAGGCAGGAATATACAATGGGGCAAAGACAGCCTCTTCAATAAATGGTGCTTGGAAAACTGGACAGCTACACGTAAAAGAATTAAATTAGAACACTTCCTAACACTATACGCAAAGATAAACTCAAAATGGATTAAAAACCTAAATGTGAATCCAGAAACTATAAAACTCTTAGAGGAAAACATAAGCAGAACACTCGATGACATAAATCAAAGCAAGATCCTCTGTGACCCATCTCCTAGAGTAATGGAAATAAAAACAAAAGTATGCAAGTGGGACCTGATTAAACTTAAAAGCTTTTGCACAGCAAAGGAAACTATAAGCAAGGTGAAAAGACAACCATCAGAATGGGAGAAAATAATAGCAAATGAAATAACTGACAAAGGATTAATGTCCAAAATATACAAGCAGCGCATACAGCTCAATACCAGAAAAACGAACAACCCAATCAAAAAGTAGGAAAAAGACCTAAACAGACATTTCTTCAAAGAAGACATATAGATGGCTAATAAACACATACAAAGATGCTCAACATTGCTCATTATTAAAGAAATGCAAATCAAAACCACAATGAGATATCACCTCACACCGGTCAGAATGGTCATCATCAAAAAGTCTACAAACAATAAATTCTGGAAAGGATGGAAAAGATGTGGAGAAAAGGGAATGCTCTTGCACTGTTGGTGGGAATGTAAATTGATACAGCCAATATGGAAGACAGTATGGAGATTCCTTAAAAAACTAGGAATAAAACCACCATAAGACCCAGCGATCCCACTCCTAGGCATAAACTTTGAGGAAATCAAAATTGAAAAAGACACATGTATCCCAATTGTTCACTGGAGCACTATTTACAATGGAAGATGGAAGCAACCTAGAATGTCCATCGACAGATGAATGGTTAAAGAAGTTTTGCTATATATACACAATGGAATATTACTCAGCCCTAAAAATGAACACATTTGAGTCAGTTCTGAAGGTGGATGAACTTAGAACCTATTATACAGAGTGAAGTGAGTCAGAAAAAGAAAGATACATATCATACTCTATCGTATATATACAGAATCTAGAAAAATGATACTGAAGAATTTATTTACAGGGCAGCAATGGAGAAACAGACATAGAGAATAGACTTATGGACATGGGGGGAGGGGAGGAGTGGGTGAGATGTATGGAAAGAGTAACATGGAAACTTACGTAACCATAGGTAGCCGATGGGAATTTGCTGTATGCCTCAGGAAATTCAAACAGGGGTTCTATATCAATCTAGAGGGGTGGGATGGGGGGAGAGATCGGAGGGAGGTTCAAAAGGGAGAGGATATATGTATACCTCTGGCTGATTCATGTTGAGGTTTGAAGTGAAGTGAACTCTTAGCCTCTCAGTCCTGTCAGACTTTTTGCCACCCCATGGACTGTCCCCCGCCTACCCTGGCACATTGTACACTGGACTTGAATTCTACAGTCCCTCAATCTCAAAGGATAGGGGTCTAGATCTCAAGTATTACAAGCAACGACAAAATATTTGGGTGTTTCTATGGGTTGCTCTCTTTAGAACCCCCAGGGAACTACATGTAGGTTTCTTTCTTGGCGAAGTGGTAGTCGGAATAAGCAGATACATAAATAAAATGGGTCACTCCAGAGCAATTTCAGCTCACTGTGACATCCCTTCTAAATAAAAGATAGTCTCTGGAGTTGATACAGGTTTGTATCTCCTTATATCTCAGTCATTGTCATCATCACAATGATTTAACCCAACTATATGAAACTGAAGGTCAATTTTTCTGGAGACTAACAATATTCAACTTAGATTTATTTGATATTAGGGCTATTACAAACCATGACAGGGAGAAATGTTTGTTACAACACAATTTATTTTATATGAGCCTCCTTTATGCCAAGAGTCATAATACATTTTACAGTGATACATAAGCTAATGGTCCTTGTACAATGCTGATTTTTTGATGTTTATTTCACATGGGATAAAAAATCGGTTGTTTTATTTTCTGGCAGGTAACAGCTGACTTTTCAACAACTGTGTTAAAGAAAATAATCCCAGAGGTTAAGAAAAGACCAGAAAGACCACAGACCTGGAACATCATGATTTACCCTCTCCCAGTGCCTCATATGGAACTGAGGACATACAGCATTGTGGTGAAAACAAAGGAGGAGAGAGAAGAATAGGAAACAATGGTATTCCTCACTAACAGGGAAAATCTGTCAACCAAGGAATATTTGTTCCTAAAAGAAGTGAAAAACACTCCCTTGTATTTTCCCAGTAAGTGTGCAGCTCCTCAGCTGCTTTCAGGGTACGGCTGTTCTAACATTTAAATGATAAAGTAGGACAATTTGAAGTTCACCATATCAAATATACCAACAGCTCCCCAAGGAACAAGAAAGAAGAATCAATGGCTGTACTGCTGAATGCTTTAGGCCTGTGGTAGTATTTTCATAAATTAAATTTATAACCAACTGGTTTGCTTTCTTTTGCTCTTTCATTGAAGCCAAAACATCGTATCTCCCCATCAAGAGAGATGATACTGACAGTTTTCAGACAGATTTTTTGGCTTTCTCTTTTCTTTTAGCCCCAGTCCCTCATCTTAGCATAGAAACTCTGGGAAATTCTTGCTTCCAAGGGAATAGAGGGTACGTAGGGTTCTTCTAAAACCACATAGAAGTGACTCAGCTGGTCAATGGTAAAGCCTTTTATTCCCCAAGGACACAAATTCAGGAGAAAGTTCTCATTGGGTTTTAGGGCAAATGACTCAATATCTAAAGTGCAGAAAATCCAGTGCTTAATTGGTATTCACTTGAGGATTTCCAAAATCACCCGCTAATATATAGTTCATTTGTTCCTCCTCCTTCTCCTTCAAATTCCATGCTCTTTTTTATCACTCAAAGGGAAGACATAGATCTAATCAGATTTATTATTTTTTTAATTTATAAAATGCCTGCTTGTTAAAATATGTTTGAATTTTTAAGAAGATCAGATATGATGGCAAATGATATTTTTGGCAAAGTTAATGGCAAAAACAAAGAGGCTTTGGGGAGATAGAGTAGTGAAAGAATGCTTCTGAATTAGATGAGGCTAGAGTTTGAGCCTTAGTCCTGAAACTAGCTGTGTAATCCTGGACAAGTCACTTCTCCTCTTTAACTCTCAGATTTTCATCTATAAAATGGAGTTAAGAGACACCTTGTAGAGTGATTGCAATGACTAAATGCAATGATAATATAGAGATTCTAGTATGATGCCTCTCATATAGAAAGCCTGGCATACAGCAGGCAATGAATAGATGGCCACAGGCTTTGTCATTGCTGCTGCCAGAGGTTTAAGTTATCACCCCATACTTTTGCATTCTTCCTTGAGAACAGATGACGGACAATACCGAACTTGGACTCACAAAGTGGGGGCTAGTTGTTAACAAGGTGGTCAGATCTCTCATTCTTCCATAAGACTCTTCCTCCCAAGATACTTACTACAAAGCCTAGTGAACTGGGTAATTAACAAGGAAGGCTATGATTACTTCATGGGTCATGATCAACATCACCCACAATGACAAATATTTATTGAGCTTTTCAAGTATTTGTTAGATAGAGATAAAGTACTGTGTAGGAACCAGAGGTTGTGGTTTTAAATAACTTTTCATATTGATTAATAAGATAGCTTCCTGGAAACATATATAAAAATAAATAACTCTTTTGAAATTGTTTCAAATGTGTCTGTCATAAAATTAGCTGAAGCATAAGTCAGGAGAGCTGGAAGGTCTTCCAGGGAAATATTAGAGTAAAAGTGGAGCTCTGTCAAGGCATACAATGCCGAAGGGGTGATCTAGAAAGATGTGATCAGGGTAGAGAAACCATAGTGATACACTGTACCCCAGGTCTAGCAAAAGAGGGGCATTGGAGGAACAAGAGGAGGGGCAGTGGTTACTGGAATGCAGAGACAGAAACAACCGTGTGGAGACAAAGCCTGAAAGGATCTCTGATTTTCAATATTGCAATAGAGCCTGCCTGGAATGACCTTGCAAGGAGGGAGAATAAATACTCCTTCTTCACTGTCCTTCCTCCCTCTGATCTCCTGCTAGGGCATCCATTGGCTAAACCCAACCAGATGGCAGAGAGCAAGAGAGTTCTTGCAATCCGTGTGGACCAGGGCAGAGAGCAAGGTGAAGGTCATAGAGTGGGCCTGGAGGGCAGATGGAGGACCTGCAGTCTACCCATAGACTCAGGCAAGATGAAACCAAGTCTTAAAGTTGGAAAACTCATAAACCTGATGGTCCTTTATAGAAAGAATTGCATCTGGCTCACTTTGTAATCTTATTGTCCAACAATTACCTTGCTCAGAGTAAGCTCTCAACAAATATTTGTTATAGGTACAGTGGTGTCACTTGGGTATTCTTCACTTTAGTACTGGATTTTTTTTTAAAGAAGAACATTTTCAATTTGCTACTAAACTGATCAAAAACTTGTCTTTATGGAGTCATGGAGAAATAGGAAAATAGACAAAGTGACAAAAGTTTGGCATGTGAAGTCAAAATTGTCTTATCTCCAATGAGCTGTGCAAGGCAGCTCTGCACATGAATGCATTCCACAGCAAAGTCTGGCTCCTTCCCAGCAAGTTGAAGTTTAAATCCTATATTAATGCTATTGACTGATGTAAATGGATCCCCACAATTTAACTAAAGCAGCAGTACTTTTAGATTAACAGTTGGAGAAGCAAATTTAAAGAAGAGTAAAAATGAAATAATTCTGTGAATTTCAAAGTTAAGCTTCCACCATTACATTTTTTAAAATTTCTATGTTTTTCCTATTAAAATTCTCTGTGGTATTTTTATTTTTGATTATGCTGCATGCTAAGTCACTTCAGCTGTGTCCAACTTTTTGCGACTCTACAGACCATAGTTCACAAGGCTCCTTTGTCCATGGGATTCTCCAGGTAAGAAAATTGGAATGGGTTGCCATGCCCTCCTCTGGGGGATCTTCCTGACTAGGGATTGAACCCATGTCTCTTATATCTTCTGCATTGGTGGGTTCTTTACCTCTAGTGCCATCTGGGAAACCAGTGTTAAAATAATTGTACTAGGGTGAAACTTCCTAAGCCTTGACCATAAGTTTTACAAAAGCTGACTAAATATAAAACTTTAGGAACTGTTTAAGCAGGACAGGTGATTCTGGGTCACAGGTCACACAGTGCGACGTCATTTAGGACAGTGTATTTCAAACAGTAAGCAATAGACTTCACATAGCAATCTAGTACACACTCAGATATATACTGAATCACAACACAAAATGTTTTTCTTAGTGTAGACAGTGGTCAAATGTTTTGAAATGCATTTTCCTAAATGCTAGTGTGGCATTTGCTCTGCTTAAAACATGCCTTAATGTATAATATTTAAAAAGTACTATTGATACACATGAAATCTTCTATTTATCCATCCATCTGAAACAAATACTGTGTCTTTCTATTTGCCATGCATGCTGATAAGCTGTATTCTTTTCTGGTCTATTTACTTCTTTAAAAACTGCTGACTACTACCCTCTAAATTAATTTCAAGACCCACTAATGGACAGAGACCCACAATGTTAAAAGGCTTGATTTGGCTTAGCTTATATATAAATGCCAATTGTGAAAAATAAGAAAGTACAAGGCAGCCTAAAAATAAAATGATGGGGACTGGAGAAACTAAAGAGAAAAACAACAGGATCATTTATCCAGGGACCTATGGAGATGGCGGGGCCCATTTTACATTAAGAGTTGGGACAGAACTCAGAAAATAGCCTATTAGTTCATTCACCCACACATTTTTCTTCCATTAATTCAACCACTCATTCCACAGACTTTGAGTTCCTGCTATGTGTTATTCTCTCTACATAGAGAGATAAAAGACTCAATACCAGGACTCTCCAGAAGTTCACAATCTGGGAAGATGGAGACAAGTATGGAGATACTTGTTGTACAGATGACATCAGCTGCTATAGACAGACAGGATGTCAAATAAATAGGAGGCTGTGTGGTCAGCAAGACTGGAAAGTTAGGTACACTGTCCACTGGAGGCCATGCTAAAGACATGCTAGGTAACCTCAAGAACCTGCCCAGGTTGCTTTTTCAGGGCTTCAGTTAAGGTAACCAAGGTCTCAATCCTTATTCTGTCTTTCATTACCTGAGTGACCTTGAACACTCTTTTGAGCCTCAGTCTTTCCATCTATAAAATGAAAAGTTAATGATACCCACCTAGAGGAGGTGTGATACAGATTAAGGAGGACAGTGTACAATAAGGACCTTAGCATTGTACCGGGAATCCAACATATGCTCACTGCCACTACCACCACCACTGTCAGCATCAAGCTCGCCCTTCTGCTTTCTCCCTCCAAGCTAAAACTCCCTTGCAAAATGGTATCCCGAATGATTGGACTTTGAGGCTGCGTCCTCCCGAATTTATACAAGCATGGCAGTTGTCCATGCTGAGACAGAGACCATGGCCTGAAGTCTTTAGAGAAGGATGTGGAATAAAGGCTCCAACATTAAGCATCATTGGTCTGGAGTATCTTTTCCTGAAGTTTTAATACTGTTGTTTGAATAGTTTAATTGTGTGATTTTAAGTATTCTGATGCTTTGGGGGCTTAACAGCTCATGGTATAATTACTTAGAGATGAAATGTAAAATAAGGAGTGAACAGCTATCAAACTTCAAAGTCTGCCATGAGCAACCACCAGGGAAGAGAAAACTTAAATATAAAGCCCAACTCATTAAATTGAACTAAGATGCAAATGATAACTGATTGCTGATCACTATGTGCTTAGCATAGTTAGAGGAGTCATGGAGAATATGAATTACCAGTAGATACGGGATATTACAAAGAACAATTTTATAGGTGAGAAGAAAGAAGAAGAGCCAGATTAAAGAAGACAATGACCAATCTTGACTGCTAAGATTCAATTTCCACTCCCATGTTTCCTGTTATATTTTTTATGCTCTGATCTTACTTCAATAAATGAGACATTCAAATAAAATGATCACAAACATTACTAGTATACATCTCACTACAGAATTCTGACCCACCCATGGTAAAAATCTGCTACCATTCCTTCTTCTACCCACTTACCCAAAATACTTCAACAGAATCAGAAATTCTGAGTCACCAACTTAGTCACTGGATCGAAAAAGGAATAGATCCCCATTATCAGGCTAAATGTTTCCATTGAGAATGATTTGGATGATGTGAAGAAGTAAGTGCTCTCTAAAAGACTCCATCTCTATGTGTTAAATCAAATAAATAAACGATAACAAGATGTTGGTTTGGGTTATAGTCTTGTTCCAGTTTACAGCAGTTGCTAATGCAAATGAAAAAGAATGAAGTCAGGCCCTCTTAACAATTGTCTTTGAAGGCAATGCCAGCTCCTGGAAACCCATAGTGATGAAACCAGGTGCAAAAGTGAGACTTTGTTCTGTGGTCCATCATTTATTTGCTGGAATCAAAGGTTGCCTTGTTTCTTGACAGATGGAGCCAGGGGACTAGTGATCAAAGGGAAAGAAACAAGAAAGGCACTTCTTAGTGAATGGTGGACAAAGATCTTAGCAATATTTATCCTTGAGACTTTTCCAAATTGTGTAATTCTTAATAAAATAACCAAGAAGCTTTAATTTTTGTCTTGAGCTTAAAATATTATAGCACTGTGTTAAAGAAAATAATCCCAGAGGTTAAGAAAAGGCAAGTGAATTTTAAAATGGGCAAAAGACTTGATATGTCTCCAAAGATATGTAAATGGCCAAGAAGCACATAAAAATATGTTCAATCTCATTAGTCATTATGGAAATGCAAACCAAAGCCACAACGAATGCCAATTCACAAGGATTAGGTTAGCTATTAAAAAAGAAAGAAAAAATAATGTGTTGGCAAGGATATAAAGAAGTTGGAACCCTCATACATTGCTAGAAGAAATGAAAATAGTGCAGTTATGTGTGTGTGTGTGTGTGTCAGTCACCCAGTCATGTCCAACTCTTTGCAATGCCATGAACTAGTTTGGCAGTTCCTCAATAAGTTAAACATAGAATCAATTCATCTCCAAAGTTCATACCTAAAAGAACTGAAAAATAGTGTTCCAACAAGGACTTTTCCAAAAATATTCATAGCACAACTATTCACAATAGCCAAAAGGTAGAAACAATTCAAATATTTATCAGCTGATGAATGGATAAACAAACAAAAAAAATGTAGTATATATCCAGACATAAAAATGAATAAAGTACTGACACACACTAAAACATGGACAAATCTTGAACATATGCTAAGTGAAAGAAGCCAAATACAAAGACCACATGTTGCATGATCCCATTTATACAAAATATTCAGAATTAGCAAATTCATAGAAACAGAAAACAGATTAATGAGCAAATGTCAGGGTCTGGAGAAGGGATAATAGGGAGTAACTGCTTTATTAAAATATAAAAAAAATTAATTTTTTAAAAAACGGCAGAAGACCTAAATAGACATTTCTCCAAAGAAAGCATACAGATGGATAACAGGCACATAAAAAGATGCTCAACATCACTAATTATTAGAGAAATGCAAATTAAATCCCAATGAGGTATGACCTCATACTGATCAGAATGGCCACCATCAGAAAGTCTACCAATAATATGTACTAGAAAGGATACAAAGAAAAGAGAACCCTCCGACACTGTTGGTGAGAATGTAAAGTGGTAAATCATTATGGAGAACATGGAGATTCCTTTAAAAAAACTATAAATAGAGCTACTGTATGATCTAGCCATCCCTCTCCTGGGCATTTATCCAAAAGAGATGAAAACTTTAATTTGAAAAGATACCTGTGACCCAGTGTTCATAGAACTACTATTTATAATACTCAAGGCATGGAAACAACCCAAATGTCCATCAAAAGGTGATTGGTTAAAGAAGTTGTGAGATACATATATATATATATATATATATATATATATACATACACACACACATACACACATACATATATACTATATAATAGAATATTATAGTCACATACATAATGGAATATTATATATATATATATAAAGAAATACTAATCAGCCATAAACAAGAATGAAACTGCCATTTGTAGCCTCATGGATGACCTAGAGAATATCATACTAAGTGAAGTAAGGCTTCCCAGGTAGAGCAGTGGTAGAGAATCTACCTGTCAATACAGGAGACACAGGAGACACAGGTTCAATCCCTGGGTTAGAAGATCCCTGAAAGAGAAAATGGCAAGCCATTCCAGTATTCTTGCCTGGAGAATTTCATGGACAGAGGAGCCTGGAGGGCTACAGTCCATATGGTCACATAGAGTTGATATTACTGAGCACCATGCACGTGCACACACATGAAAAGTAAGTCAAACAGAGAAAGACAAATATGCTATCACTTATATGTAGAATCTATAAAATAATACAATGAATTTACATACAAAACAGAAACAGACTTAGAGACATAGAGAATAAACCTATGGTTACAAAGGGGGAAAGGAAGATAGTAGGAGGGATAAATTAGGAGTATCAGATTAACAGATACAAACTACTATACATATAAAGGGGCTTACCTGTTGGTTCAGACCATAAAGAATCTGTGTGCAATGTAGGAGACTTAGGTTCAATCTCCAGGTTGGGAAGATACCCTGGAGAAGGAAATGGCAACCCACTCCAGTATTCTTGCCTAGGAAATCCCATGGCCAGTGGATTCTGGAAGGTTATATTCCATGGGGTCACAAGAGTCAGACACAACTTACTAAACCAAACCATACATAAAATAGATAACAAGCATTTATGCATAACACAGGAATATATTCAATATCAACTTTTAATAACCCATATTTAAAATAATTTGAAAAAATACATATAACTGAATAACCTTACTGTACACCTGAAACTAACAGATTATTGTAAATCAACTATACTTTGATAAAAGAATCAAAAAACTGTGTTTACTAAGCATGAACATAGTTTTCTTTTAAAATGGATATTTATTTAGGCTTAAAGTAAATCCTAATTACTGGCTGGAAGTAAGAGGATGATGGAGATTTAGGAAGAAAGAAACATATGAGAAGTACTCCACAGCACTACCCACATTAAAACATCTTATAGAAGTAGCCAGTTTTTTTCATTTTTAAATAGTCAAATATGAGATGCTATTTTTTGCTGTGGATGCACAGCAAGTAAAATAGATGTGCATTCAACCATGTTCATATTTTGTTACCTGTATTTATTTAAATGAGCATAGCCTATAATTTCTGTTCACAGCATCACCATTTTTCTCCCCGGTAATATGAAATACTGATAATTTTGTTCTTGACTCCCCTTGCAATTTGTATAGTGACAGGGAGCAAGCATGTTTACATACTTGTAATAAGCTACTCCCCCCAGCAGCCCACAATCAATTGCATTCTATCCTCATATTTCTCTCTATTAGATAGTGACACCTTATTGTCTAAGAACACTATTTTGATTCTTCAGGCCATCTTGAACCTGAGTTTAAGAACAAGGAAAGGAAGGAACCCAATTTCTTAGAACTGATAGCTTAGAAGTTGTTTCTGTACAACTTAAGCAGAAGTATGTTCACTCCTTGGAACATTTATTGACATGCTACTGCTACTACTGCTAAGTCACTTCAGTCGTGTCCGACTCTGTGTGACCCCATAGACGGCAGCCCACCAGGGTCAGCCATCCCTGGGACTCTCCAGGCAAGAGTACTGGAGTGGGGTGCCACTGCCTTCTCCACATGCTGGGACTATATAAATACCAGAAATAATACAGTACATCTTCCTGAATTGTCAATTTCTTTCCATGATAAGTGACCTAAGAACATTATTTTTATATTAAAACATATTTTACGGAGCAAGATGCAAGAAGCATAATCTTAAAAATGTGTATTTTTAACATTATAGAAGACTGAAATTTCTCACCAGTTTTCCGTCACTGAAGGAGCAAGTTCATTCTCTGCCTTCAGAAATAAATAAAAGCACTGTGTAAACTGCAGCAAACCAAACAAAATTTTGGCAACATAGCATGGGGCATGCTGGTACAGAAGTATGAGGATCTCAGCTAATGCCACACAGAAAAGTGACAAACTTATTTCAAAAAAATATATGGGGCTGGCCAAAAAGTTCACTCGGGTTTATATCTGAATGAACATTTTGGCCAGCTCAAAATTATTACAGTTAGTTCACAAAGTGTTTTTACACATGCAATTCACTCAGTCCTTACAATGCTCTTGTGAGGTTGGCATTTTATACAGAAGGGTAAGGAAGCTCTGAAAATTTAAGCAATGTTCATCAATAGCAGTAGGAATAGGTAGACTAAGAAATCCAGGTACACTGAGGCAAAGCAAAACACAGGGATGAAGATGGATGGAGAACTGATTCAAAGTCAGTAGCTAGATGACAGTGATGCAACTGCATTTATCCCTCAGAGGTGAGGCAGAATTCTCATCTAGAGTAACTGAAATAGAGAGAGCAGTGGTTCAATGGAAACTGGGGGTTAAACCTTGTAACTAAAACCCCAAATATGCACACTAAGTGAAAAGATCCTCAGCATCCCAGAAACCAAGGTTATATCCCAATTCCCTGAAGAAATCATGTCTCCTTAGAGTAGAACCAACATATAGGGCTTTCCTGGGGGCTCAGTGGTAAAGAATCCACCTGCCAGTGGAAGAGACACGGGTTTGATCCCTGATCCAGGAAGATCCTACATGCTGTGGAGCAACTAAGCCCAGGAGCCACAACCATTGAGCCTGTGCTCTAGAGCCTGGGGCTGCCACTACTGAGCCCACACGCCCCAACTACTGAAGCCTGAGCACCCTCGAGTCCATACTCTGCAACAAAAGAAGCCACCTCAATGAGAAGCCCATGCACGGCAACTAGAGAGTAGCCCCCACTTGTCACAAATAGAGAAAAGCCCACGCAGCAATAAAAACCCAGCACAGTCCAAAATAAATAAAAAAAACTATTTTTTAAAACCCTACACATACAAAATTAAGAGTCCTCAAAAAGCTGGATCAGCAAGATCAAGTTACAGTGAATGCAAACTCTCCACCCAACATGCAACTTTCAATCAGCTTTTATTCTTTGCTTTATTCTTAAATATAAATCAGCAGCAGAAGATGCC
Source organism: Bubalus kerabau (assembly GCF_029407905.1). Lineage (NCBI taxonomy): Eukaryota > Metazoa > Chordata > Mammalia > Artiodactyla > Bovidae > Bubalus > Bubalus kerabau. The sequence continues at coordinate 68,779,325 of NC_073629.1, forward strand.
ATAAATTGAGGAAAGCTTCCAAACTGAAAGTCAAAAATCAAAACAAACAGAAAAAAGGAAATGGTAAAAAGTAATATGCATACATAATATGTGCAGGAAACATAAAAATGTAATGACATGATATAAATAAAAAAGATACTGCATCTATAAAATAAGAACAGATTGTTATGGAACAGAAATAATCTAAGAATGCAAAAGAACTCTTGAAAAGGAAAATTTTAATAGCAGAATATTAAAAACCTAATCACTGGAATATACATATAAGTCAATCTGCTCTAAAGCAGAATAAAAAAGTGAAAAGTAAAGAAACCCAGAGAATAAAGCCATATCTCTAATCTAAGATTAAGAGAAAGAGATCTGAAAAAATAGATAGGATGGATTTATCAAAGAAATAATTCAAGAAAATTTCCCAGAGTATAAGAGCAAACTGGAATCTCCATGCTCAGCCTGTTTACTGAAGTCGAGCACACTTCATTTAAGAGGATATACATTTTAGCCTACTATATTTAAATATCATAACTCCAGAGGTGAAGAAAATTTCTTAAGGTTCCTAATGAGAAAAAATCAGGCACAAAGGAGCAAAAAATCAAGATAGAATCAGATCCCCAACTATAAAATGATAGAACAATTCCTCCAAAATTCTTAAGGAAAAGATTTCCTAGCTAATTGCTATTCTTAACAAATATCAATCTAGTAGGAGGTTAGAATAAAGACTCATTCAGGGAGGAAAAATGCAAAAACAACCCCTATCTTTCTTGTCACTTTTTCTTAGGAAGTGCCTGGAAGAGGTCATAGAGCAAAATAAGAGACTTACCAACAAAGAGAAAGAGTAGAATTATTTTCAAGATTAGAATGTGAGTCTCTTCATGAGCCGATTTGTGAAAACTTCTCCACACTTCACTACATTTCACTATAGTGTTTCGTGAATTTGCCTGCCTCTCACTGGACTGTGTGCCTAGCACAAAATATAGTCTTGAACTGGTACTGAGTAAAAATTGTCAAATAAATGGCAAGCAAATATTGTAGAAGCTGTATGAGAGAATTGGGGAGTACATTTAGAGCACAGACTGATTTTTAGATAAATAAATGCTAAAGATCGGATGTCATGATAGTAGCTATCAGTTGACTCATTGGAAAAGGAAGAACTCTGGATATGATGGCACCTGTAGTTGGCCAAGTCTAGCATAAATTATGGAGAAGGAAATGGCAACCCACTCCAGTGGTTCTTGCCTGGAGAATCCCAGGGACAGCGGAGCCTGGTGGGCTGCCATCTATGGGGTCGCACAGAGTCGGACACGAATGAAGCGACTTTGCAGCAGCAGCAGCAGCAGCAGCAGCATAAATTAAGAGCAAGTCTCCTTCTCTAGAAAGAAGCCAACTTCTTTGCTTCTGATTCTGTGAAGAGTAGAAAGTCAATTCCAGTTACCTGAAACACTGGTCTGAACTACTCCAGCAAAGCTACCCTAATGAAAATTTCTCTTAAGAAATGACTGGAAGTTGTCAAGATGCCAAATTGTACCCATTACAAAGTCTCCTAGAGTGTGAGAGTAAACAGCATTTATGTGAAATACAAATCCTCTTGACATCTCTCGAGTGAGAGCCTGACATCTTTGTTATGCACAAGTCAAAATCAGAAGGCTGCAAATGGCAGTCTTCATTCATTTTATGTCGGAATAATATTCCAGTGTATATATGTACCACACCTTCTTTATCCACTCCTCTGTCAATAGACATTTAGGTTTCTTCCATGTCTTGGCTATTGCAAATAGTGCTGAAATGAACATGAGAGTGCACTCGTCTTTCTGAATTATTGTTTTCTCTGGGTATATGCGCAGGGTCATATGGTAGCACTATTTTTAGTTTTTTTTAAGGAACCTCTGTACTGTTCTCTGTAGTGACTATACTTAGAGATTGTCACACTGAGTAAAATAGACCAAATAGAGAAGGACAAATATCATATGACATCACTAATACATGGAATCAAAAAATGGTACTGATGAACTTATTTACAAAGCACAGAGTTACAGATGTAGAAAGCAATCTTATGATTATTGGGGGGAAGTGTTGCTGTTCAGTCACTCAGTTGTGTCTGACTCTTTGCAACGCCAGGGACTGCAGCACGCCAGGCTTCCCTGTCCTTCACTATCTCCCAGAGCTTGTTCAAACTCATGTCCATCGAGTCGGTGATGCCATCCAACCATCTCATCCTCTGTTGTCCCCTTCTCCTCCTGCCTTCAATCTTTCCCAGCATCAGGGTCTTATTTTCTAATGAGTCAACTCTTCACATCAGGTGGCCAAAGTGTTGGAGCTTCAAGTTTAGCATCAGTCCTTCCAATGAATATTCAGGACTGATTTCCTTTAGGATTGACTGGTTTGAGCTCCTTACAGGCCAAGTAACTCTCAAGAGTCTTCTCTAACACCACAGTTCAAAAGCATCAATTCTTGGCGCTCAGCCTTTATGGTCCAACTCTCACATCTATCCATGACTACTGGAAAAACCATAGCTTTGACTACTGGAAAAACCATAGCTTTGACTAGATGGCAAAGTAATGACTCTGCTTTTTAATATGCTGTCTAGGTAGAATTGGACGTGGAACAAAAGACTGGTTCCAAATTGGGAAAGGAGTACGTCAAGGTTGTATGTTGTCACCCTGTTTGTTTAACTTATGTGCAGAGTACATCATGTGAAATGCCAGGCTGAATGAAGCACACACTGGAATCAAGATTGCCGGGACAAACATCAATATCCTCAGATATGCAGATGACACCGCCCTTATGGCAGAAAGTGAAGAAGAACTAAAGAGCCTCTTGATGAAAGTGAGAGTGAAAAGTTGGCTTAAAACTCAACATTCAGAAAACTAAGCTCACGGCATCCAGTCCCATCACTTCATGGCAAATAGATGGGGAAACAATGGAAACAGTGACAGAGTTTATTTTCTTGGGCTCCAAAATCACTGCAGATGGTGACTGCAGCCATGAAATTAAAAGATGCTTGCTCCTTGGCAAAAAGATATGACCAACCTAGAGACAGCATATTAAACAGAAGAGACATTACTTTGCCAACAGAAGTCCATCTAGTCAAAGCTATGGTTTTTTCAGTAGTCATGTATGGATGTGAGAGTTGGACTATAAAGAAAGCTGAGTGCCAAAGAAGTGATGCTTTTGAATTGTGATGTTGAAGAAGACTCTTGAGAGTTACTTGGACTGCAAGGAGATCCAACCAGTCAGTCCTAAAAGATATCAATACTGAATATTCATTGGAAGGACTGATGCTGAAGCGGAAACTCCAATACTCTGGCCACCTGCTGTGAAGAACTAACTCACTAGAAAAGACCCTGATACGGGGAAAGATTGAAGGCAGGAGAAGGGGACCACAGACGATGAGATGGTTGGATGGCATCACGGACTCGATGGACATGAATTTGAGCAAGCTTTGGGAGTTGGTGATGGGCAGGGAAGTCTGGTGTGCTATAGTCCATGGGGTTGCAAAGAGTCAAATATGACTGAGCGACTGAACTGAACTGCGGTTTGTTACAGCTTTTCTTCCAAGGAGCAAGTGTCTTTTAATTTCATGGCTACAGTCACCATCTGCAGTGATTTTGGAGCCCAAGAAAATAAACTCTGTCACTGTTTCCATGGGAGATGGATAAATTGGGAGATTGGTATTGACATATACACACTGCTATATATAAAATAGATAACTAATAAGAACCTTCTGTATAGCTCTAGAAACTACTCAATTATCTGCAATGGCCCATATGGAAAAAGACTCTAAAAAAGAATGGATATATGTATATGTATAACTGAATCATTTTGCCATACAGCAGAAAGTAATACAACATTATAAATCAACTATATCCCAATAAAATTTTTTAAAAAGATCAGGAGGATATTTTCTATCATAATATCTTCATTTTCAAATCATTTTATTCAAACTTCATAAAATAATTTTTATAGAGCATTAGACTGTGCTTTAAAAACTTGACAAAGCCAAGAAAGCTAAACTACGTCTCCTTCATACTTTAGCCATAGCTATTGAAAACAGAAAGTAAGATACTTTTTGGTGTAGAAATTCTTGATGTGCATATGTTAGGGAAGGGGGAAAATGCCTAGGAATTACAAAAGGCCATGAGTTCCCTTCCATGATCAAGACTTCTAAGACATCCTGCCTTGTACTCTGCAACATATTCTAGCAGACAGGAGGCAGGGCCCTCCCAATTCCAAACTAAATGATCTGATAGAGCCATCACTCTTTAAGGCCAAGTTGAATAGCACTGCTTTAACTTGTCCCAGAAACTGTTTGAATTAACAATAATAGCTCTGCTTTTGGCTTTGGTCTGGCCAAGACACTTGGATCTTATAATTCAAAAGTATATCAGTAAACGTGCTGGAATAAAACCAAGTTGGTGCTCTCAAGACTTCAGAAATTGAGACTTCAAGGAAGAGAAATCTTGAGCAATCATAATTGTGATATTGTAGATGTCAGAGATCACAGAAGGAAGCTATAGAAAGTCAGTAATTTAAAGAGAGAGAGAGAAAAAAAAAAAAAGAAAGATCTAAAACACAGTAGGAGACCATTTTGACTTTCCTTATCTGTCCTATGTGTGAAGAAATGAGGGCTGCATTCCCCAGGAGTCCGATGAAAGAGGAAGAACCAAGTTGTTTCCACTCAGATTTCATAGTCTTTAATTCCATGAAGGTACATTTTTGGTTTGGCAGTCACATTCTGCTGGTGAAAGTCAAAAGAGGGATCCTAAAAAGAGTAGTGTCAAAATGCCCACTGAGTTGTATCCCTTGCTGGGGTGTTAGAATAATGCCAGGCTGAGTACAAATTGGAAGTTCCTGTCATATAACAGATCCAGTCTGCGAACGGATGGGGAAAAAAGTAGGCAAGTGTTCTTGGTAGACTGAGCAAAAAGAAAAAGAAAAAAGAAAGCACTTAATACATTTTCCCCTAGTCCACATCATTGCTCAATAAATCCTGAGATGAATTATTTCACAACACAGATAGTTTAGCTCTTGGATGTGCATGAAGTAAAACCAATCTAGTCAACTCTGAACTCTGTCATGCTAATGAAAGAAAATAGTGACATGGATAACCTAACAGAGTATAAAATCAGAAAGTCCCTTACTTGGGTTTATAGAAAATATTGTATTATTTGAGAGGCATCATGTTTATCTTTGTGCTTGTGTTTTACTTGTGTGGAAATGTGAAAATTAGTGGCTAGCCTCTAAGTATACATCAACTGGCAGCGGAGACAACTGATGTAGGAGGAATAAATCAGCATGGAATGGAGCATTTCTGTAGATAAATTCCAGGTGGCAAATTTAGAGCTAATGGGTCATTCTATTATAAATGGGAATGGACATCAGCTCATTATCTGAAAGGGGAAACTGCAGCTGAGGTTACTTCACCTGACCCAGATCAGAAAATTAGAAGTCCCTTACCTTTGACTCTGACATCCTTCCCACTCAGGCCTACTACCTACTCCATGCATCTGTACATTCATACTTAGAGTGGACTGGAAGAATATAAATGCACTGACAAAAAACTCTTCTAAATTGATGAATGAGAGATCATCAAAGGGCTGTTTAGAGAAATTAAAATGCTTTATGACTGAGACGGGCATCGGGAGAAGCTTACCCTGCCAAAGTACATCTTCAGAGACCATGGCCAGAGAAAGAGCCTATTTGATGAAGGATAATGACGTTTGTCTCAATTTAAAATTGCTTAGGTCTTCACATAGTGTTTCCTGCAATGTTTTTTTGGGTCCTCTTAGTATAGGACAGGTACATGTGTGAGGTCTAGGATTAAATCTGAGTTGGAACCCTGCCTTGAGCACATTTTCTCCACTCTGGTTCCTCCCCCTGCTGACTTAGGCAAGTAACATAATCTTCTGAGGCTTACTTTCATTACCTGTAAAATGAACTTAACACTTGTATCTGTCTCGTAGGGCTATTGAGACTATCAAATGAAATGAAGTATGTATACACAGCCCAGGGTCTGGCATATAGTAAGTATTCAGTGGTGCTGGTGGTAAAGAACCCTCCTGCTAATGCAGGAGACCTAAAAGATGCAGGTTAGATCCCTGGATTAGGAAGATCCCCTGGAGGAGGGCAGGGCAACCCACTCCAGTATTCTTGCCTGGAGAATCGCAAGGACAGAGGAGCCCGGCAGGCTACAGTCCATAGAGTCGCAAAGAGTCAGTTATGACTAAAGCGACTTAGCATGCATGCATGAAAGTGTTCAACAGATGATATTTATTATCATTAAAAATCATAGGTCCACACACCTTTATTCAACCTCCTGATTTGAGCAAGCTCACATGCTCTCATATTTCCTCAAGATTTGGTGTCCACATTGCATTTTGCTCCCTTTCTATTCAGTAGCTCTTGGAAAAAAGTACATCTTTTCTCTTATTTCCTCTGTGTAGTTACTGCCAGACAAGGACGTCACGATAAAAAACAAGTTTAAAATTTCCATTTACTTTAAATAGAGAGTCATAAAATTAATCAATTGTAGTATATGAGGCTATAATGTTCTTGAGTGGTTTGAAGGCAAAAATTTGAAACAGAATTTGATAAGGAACAATAAGATTTTATCAAACACAATTCTATTTTCTGGAAAAGTGAAGGGATATACCTGTAGTGGGTATTTTCCCCTTGGTATAATCTCTATTTTCAAATCCTGGCGTTTATTGCCTTTCCATGGACAGCCTAGCCCCACCACCTCTAATTTGGGCTGTTGTAATAATCAGTTATGGACCTTACTGGGATCCTTGGTTGTATCTTTTTATAATACACATTCTCTGACACAACACTCATTTTTTGAAAATATAAACCTCAAGCTCAGAAATTCTTGGTCTAGCATATGATGCTCTTTTTCATCTGGCACCTAACTTCACTCCCAGGACATCTTCTCGATATTTTTCATGAAAAGAAAGATCTACCAACACTGAACTCCTCTCCAGCATACTTCCAAAATTCATGCCTTTGTGATTTTTCTCAAGCTATTACCTCTGCCTGGGAAGTCCTTTCTCATCTTCCCTCCTAAAAAGTCCAAAATATCTTTTGTGAAACCAATCATATTTATCGTCTATTGAGCACATACTGGGTGTCATGGACTGTTTTAAGCACTTACAACATAAATGTTAATTCAATCTCTACTAAATTGGATGAGTCGGTACTAATATCACCTCTATTTACAGAAAAGTGAGGTACACAGAGTTTAAGTAATATGTCCAAAGTCACACTACTGGTAAGAAGGAGCTAATTCCAACCAGTGAGATTCAATTCTGTCTTCTTTTCTAGTATAGGATATTGCTTATACTGCCACTTCAGTGCTTTTTACAGTCTGATGTGTTACAAGCTCCTTTTCTTGTTTACCTTTGGATTCTCAGTGTCCAGTGCCGAATCTTACTTGTAGTCAGTGCTTGTCTAATGGTTATCAACTGCATGGATCCAAATAAGAAAAATATAGTTATGCTCTCTACAGACATCCTTAACTATGCTATTGCATATTTAGTGGGTTGCAAAAATGGGTTTAGCGGCAACTGAATAGAAGTGAGAGTGTGTAGATGAGAGGAAATAACAAGTTTCAGAGATGGTATACTTTTGTAAAAGTACATGCTTCAGCCTATAGCAATAACCCAATGCCTTACACACTCCTAAATCCTGAAGAGTTTCTGAAGCATATAAGGAGAAATTGAAAACATAAAGCATAGCTTTTCAAAGCCCAAACCTTTTTAAATAAATGTCCTTTTTTCATTTCTATCCATTAGATTTTATATTAAGCTATACATATTAGGGAGAGTTAAGAGCCTCTTGAAATAGCGTAGTTTAGTTTTGACAGTAACTCTTTGGCCAAGACTTTTACTACATCATTTCTCCAGGACTCACTTCTCCTACTAAATGTCACAAGAAAACAGATAATATATGATATTTCATGCCCTCCATGGACATCACTTACCTTGACCAAAGTTTAGTTGAAGAATTACTATGGGAGAGTTACTATGGAAGAGTTACTGTGTTATTATAGAAACCTTTCAGATATTTCCAAAGATATCTCAGTATCCACTCAGCCTTTAAGAAAGGTGGGCGGCAAAGAGCAACTGTGTTCTTATTTCAAAGAAAAAAAATAAACCATGGGACACTTAGCTTATGGAATCACAGCTTTTCTCATTTCCAAGTTAATGTTTATTGAGCACAATGTTACAGATACCAAAAAAAAAAAAAAAAAGCATAAAACTGCCCTTTGCTCTCAAGAAGACTCACTTCTAACTGATCAGAAAGACATCTACTCAAATAGCTATTCCATTCTATAATCTGGCCTGTATTTAAGAAGTATCAGAGCCCAGATGAAAGAAGGAATCACTCTGCCTAGGTGTGGGCTAGAGCAGGGAGGGCTCCTCAAAGAGGTGCCACTTCTGACCCTTAGGGAAGCACCCTACTTGACCTGGTAGGAAGGTATGGAGGACGCAAGTTGGGACCACAATTACAGGTAGGATGAAAAACATTTACAAACTTAAAGGCAAAAAGAGAATCTTAAAATATTGTTTTGTTGGAGCATAGGGTGTCTAAAACTATAAAAGGAGGAGAAAGTTGGGAGAGAATCATAAAAGAGATTTTTCCTACTACATAAAAGGAAGGCAGAGGCTATAGCCATGAATCTTAGGTGTGAAGGAAGAAGTCGGAGGTCTGTAGGAATCAAATTCAATTAATGATTTATTACAAAGTCAGAATATGTTGTTTGATAGCATATTGTGTAATGATGATTAGAACTGATAATTTAAGGAAAATCATAAGGTTATTTAAATGATCCAAAAGTCATCAGTATTTGCAAAATCAGTATCCAGGTTTGGTTCAAAACTTTGGAAAATGAATTATCTTAGGCAAAAATAAGCTTATATAAGCTTTGATCACACTTGAATACTCAGTTCTTTATATTTTGGCATTAATTTTTAAAATAAATGCTGATCGAGAGCCTATTATTAGTCAAGAAAATTCTTAAAAGTGATTTTAAGAAATTAAGAAAATACAAAAATGGAAAAAGTTCCAAATGAAACTAAATAATCAATCATTATTAACACAAAATTACATATAACCTTCCTGTAATAAGAAATTCGGCAAGTTAAAAAAATAGGCATCATTGGAAACTAAGAGTAAACCAAGGATATGTTCATCAGAGAACAAATTCACTTTAGAAATCAAGAGTAATCTGTGAAAATAATCAGGCAATAGAAAATCCTATTGAACAAGGTTGCCAAAAGGCAATGATTGAAACCTAACACAAGGTTAGGAAGCATCTTCCTTGTTTTGTGTATTACAATTTCTGTTGTGTGTGGGGACAGAGACCTGAGTTCGATTCCTGGGTTGGGAAGATCCCCTGGAGAAGGGAAAGGCTACCCACTCCAGTATTCTGGCCTGGGGAATTCCATGGACTGTATAGTCCATGGGGTTGCAAAGAGTTGGACATGACTGAGTGACTCACTTCACTTCATTGGTAAAAAAGAGTTTCCAGAACCCTGTGTTGACAATAGTAAGACTAGGTCAGCCAAATGCATAGCAAAGCTCATCCGTGCTAAACCTCTGGTCAGAACAAGGGTTCACTTTCCATCATGCCACCTGGATTGGGGATTGAAGATAAAATTCTTAGAATATGCAACAGTTCATTTCCTAAAATTGGCAATGCTGTAATTAATAGTTGGGTTAATTTTCAAAATAGGGACAATTTTTTAAATTAAAAAATCTTCAAATATGTTATAAATCATTTTAGGCAAAAATAAATTTAGATTATTATGTAAGGTCCTAATGTTTCCATTCCCTTATCTGTGTGTGTGTGTGTGTGTGTGTGTGCACGCGCGCGAGCGCGTGCATGTGCGCAGATGTGCAGGTGTGTATGTGGAGGGAGAGGAGTATGTTTCCTCATGAAATTACTGTAAGAATTAAATGAGATAATATGAGAAAAAATAATTGGCCAGTGTCCAGTATAAAACTAAGGATTTGTTAAATAAATTTGGGCTCCAAAATCACTGCAGATGGTGACTGCAGCCATGAAATTAAAAGACACTTACTCCTTGGAAGGAAAGTTATGACCAACCTAGATAGCATATTCAAAAGCAGAGACATTACTTTGCCAACAAAGGTCCGGCTAGTCAAGGCTATGGTTTTTCCTGTGGTCATGTATGGATGTGAGAGTTGGACTGTGAGGAAGGCTGAGCGCCGAAGAATTGATGCTTTTGAACTGTTGGAGAAGACTCTTGAGAGTCCCTTGGACTGCAAGGAGATCCAACCAGTCCATGCTGAAGGAGATCAGCCCTGGGATTTCTTTGGAAGGACTGATGCTAAAGCTGAAACTCCAGTACTTTGGCCACCTCATGCAAAGAGTTGACTCATTCGAAAAGACTGATGCTGGGATGGATTGGGGGCAGGAGGAGAAGGGGACGACAGAGGATGAGATGGCTGGATAACATCACTGACTAGATGGACGTGAGTCTGAGTGAACTCCAGGAATTGGTGATGGACAGGGAGGCCTGGCATGCAGTAGCAAAGAGTCGGACACAACTGAGTGACTGAACTGAACATTAAAATATCCACTGTACATTTGGTTAAGAGCTTAGTTCCAATGTTTAATTTATTAAGTAATGACTGAAATACCACAAACAGGTAAAACAGAAATGTTGACCCTGATTCCTGAGATTCCTCATTAAATGAAAATATTGTGATACAGGATCACTCAATAGTAACACTGATCAATTCAATTCTAAAAGAAAGCAACATCCCTTTAGGCTTAAATTTACCACCCCATAGCCTTAATGGCCAACAGTTCTCAAAAGTGATATTCTGATGGGCTTCCAGGTCCTTGACGAATTATTACCATCCTCAGTCATCTATCCTTTAATCTAGCTTAGAACTGTGTCTCGTTTGATTATGAAATGTCTGAGCTTAAGTGACTTTAGAAAATTATAATATTGACACACAGAAAATTTATAGCTTTTTTTTGCAGTCAAATGTTTTAATGCAAAAGAGATTGGATTACAGATTTCATTCAAAGGAGTTTTAAAAACAGAGTGATTTTGGTTTTCACTCCAATTTGAGGAATTTTAGAAAAGGGTGAAGCATAAGATAATAGGTAATGTTGTCATTTGATAGTCTCTGAATCATTGATATTTAATCATAAATGGAAAACAGTTTGCCAAAACAACCACAAACATGGCAAAACGAATATTATTTTAAAGTTATACTGAAACGTTAACCAGAATCCTACATAAACTACTTTTTCAGGAAGGAAAAGAATTCATTTTAGGAGATTTATAGTTAAGTCTTTTTTGGTGGTTGTGGTGATTTAGTCGCTAAGTAGTATCTGACTCTTGCAACCTCATGGACAGAGGAGCCTGGTGGTCCGTGGGATTCTCCAGGCAAGAATACTATAGTGAGTTGTCATTTCCTTCCCCAGGGGATCTTCCCAACCCAGGAATCGAACCTAGGTCTCCTGCATTGTAGGCAGATTCTTTACCAAATGAGCTACAAGGGGGGTCCTAAGTCTTTTTAGCTTTGGTCAAACAACTGAATAAATCTAAAAATGTGAAGTGCATTGCACCAAGGCCCTGGTAATTCTTTCCCTGAGTAATGTTATTTGACCAAATATTTTAGATTTATTTAATTATTTACCCAGCATTCAGGACAATCATTATCTGTGATGTCTCATTCAAACACGGGAATGTCAGGCTGCTAAGACTTCCTTTAACCTTTGCTCTAGCAATTAAATAAGAATGTCCCTTATTTCTGAAAAAGGAGATACTAGATTTTTCTCACTGTTTGCTACAGTCATACTTTTCATAAATTAGTCTTCCATAAATAAGTATATATTTATTTAATTACTTATTTTCCCATATATAGCCTAATAATAACAGCTACATTATCTTTTATCTTATATGTGTGTGTGTATATATATATATGTATTTTTTAAATTGCTTTTAGATTCAGAGTCTTGATATTTTCAATCAACTCTTTGATGTATATTTTAAATATCCTTAATCTATATACTTATTGCACATTGAATACATGAATTATTAACTCTATTTTATAAGTAAAGACAACTAGATACTGAGAAAATAAGAGTACTAAATATGAATTACCAAAACATGTATGCCTGTGTGAGTTGCCGCTCAGTCTTATCTGACTCTGTGCAACCCCAAGAACTGTAGCTCATCAGGCTCCTCTGTCAATGGGATTCTTCAAGGATACTGGGATGGGTAGCCATTCCCTTCTCTAGGGCATCTTCCCAATCCAGTGATGGAATCCAGGTCTCCTGCATTGCAGGCAGATTCTTTGTCAACTGAGCCACTAGGGAAGCCCAACCAAAATATCAAATAGCAATAAAAAGTTATCTTCCAGTGACAGCTCCTTGTGTGCAGTTGTACACATATATATCAATTGCAGTTAATTCAATACAAAGACATATTTGTTCACATGATGATAAAAAATAGTTTATTATGTTTTAATTTTTCTCTCTACTGTGTTCCGTAAATAGCTACCTCTTCTAAAATACTTTTTATAATCTTGCTTTGCATTCATTTGTTAAAATGTCTGCATCTCTCACTAGAAGAAGTGAAAAAATTAAATTTTTTAAATTTTTATTTTTTTTTTAATTTAAAAAAATTTCTATGCTATTCATTACTGCAGGGTTTTTAGTCCATAGTAGATGTTTAATAAATCTTGTGGCATAAATAGATAAAATGCTTACTTGTCATAGTATGTGAGCTGATTCCTTAGGACAAGCTTCTGTTTAGTTAACAGCCTGATAAACCAAAGTGCTTACGCCATGCCAGTGTATAGTCATGAAACACCATGTCTATGTTCACATGTACACAGTAAGAGGTGGCAATTTTACAGGAGTGTAAAAATGGGCTTGCTCTCTGGCCAAAAATAATCTCTGCCTATGATTCTTCCCACCTAAGACAAGTTCTAACCCATGTTAATGATCACATCAGTTGGAAGGAAATCTGGGAGCCCAGATTTTATCCAGAGCCCTACCACCTTGGTTCCTGGGGGGCCTGCCCTGGTTTGCTTTCTGAGGTTGTTATCTGTGAGGAGTGAGCAAGTAGGAGCACTGGTCATGCAGCTTAAATGAGCACCCAGCAATCAATGAGAGCAATCAATAAGAATGCTAACATAAATAAATGAATGAATGAATAAATAAATAAAAGATTTTTTTAAACCTCTGCAATCACAGTGTGATACTATAATAATGAATGTCTCGCTACATGTCATCTCTATGTGTTATCATCAGCAGCTTTTAAAAATAATTGTCATATTTAACAAAGGGTGCTGGATTTCTTAAGGTAGTCAGTGCTATTTCTTCCCATTTCCTCTGTTGAAGAACAGTTGGCAGCAAGAGTCTAGCCTTGGGGAATTCAATGGAAGTGACCCATGACTTGCAGTTTTGTAGGCGTCTGTTAACCATTGGATCACTTCCACAATTCCTGGGGACTGCTGTCCATCTCCAGCTCAGCCAGCCATTGCAGTCACGGTTGGTGGTGATGACAGACACAAAAAAGGAGATTTGATGGAACACTAGAAGCAAGACCCAAAGCCAGGCACTCATTATGATGTTTTTCCATGCCAAAATTAAAATTGCTTCATTGTCTTTTCTTTCTAACTATAAATATTTGTACACATGTACCATGAAACAATTTCAGAAAATATATAATACTATAATGAAGAAAGTAGAAATCATGCATAACCCCACCACCCACTCTGCTATTTATCAGACTTTAAGGCATAATGCATCTCCAAAGTACAAAATATAGCAGAAAAGAAAACCTGGAATGGGGAGGAATAAAATTTTTCTCTTATGATGCTAAAGAAAAACTTTACTGAACATCAAATCAAAACAAGAACAAAATGCTACAAGAATGATAAGCATCACTAGAAATCTGAATGATACATAGGACAGAAAAAATGTTTAAAGGGAGGAAAAAAAGACAGGGATCAGATCAGCTTGTCTCATAAAACCATGGCACGGAAAAGCACTGAGTAGCAGAGTCAAGAGCTCTGAGGAAGAACATAGAGAGATCCAGAGGGAACTGAGTGAGCAGGTACCCAGAGGAGAGGGTGAGCATGAGAGGCAGAAAGATGCAGGGAAGGCAAAAGGGCATCACCACAAGAAGAAAAGCATCATTAGAATAAAGATGCCCAACCCCCTCCCGCCACACACACACATCTCACCTTCGAAGACCACCTGTGCAAGCTTTTGAGCTACCCAATTATTTTGGCTTTTTGTTAAAACATAAAAATGTTTTTAGATGGTACAAATGACAGAAAATGACTTGTACTTATAGTCAACTATTTCTAACAAAACAAAATCACAGCACTATAAAAGAGAAAAAAGAAAAACTAATGAAGGTAACTTAGCTACCTTTAGCTGGGATTTTTCAGTGTATGAAATAAAACATGCTAAAAGGAAATCACTTTCTTATCCCATTTCAATATCTTATTTCATTGGCAGCTTTTTCCACATGGTAGAGAACTTAGGGTGCAAGAGATACCTGAGAAAAAACTGACTTGGTAGAGAATTGTGTGTGTGTGAGTGTGTGTGTGTGTGAGAGAGAGAGAGACAGAGACAGAGACAGAGAGGCAGAAAATGACAGAGAAGAGAGAATTTGATAGATTTGCCTCTATGAAATGAAGAGCTACAAAAAAATCAGGTGATTTTGTCTTGAATTTTACTTTTTTTTTTAACCAAAATGTGATTTCATTTTATTTGGATTTATCTAGCTTCTGATTAAAAATTAAAAAGTCATGTATACCTGTGGCAGATTCATTTTGATATTTGGCAAAACTAATACAATTATGTAAAGTTTAAAAATAAAATAAAATTAAAAAAAAAGTCATCAAATTTTAATGTTGAGCTCTTTACGCATTTTAGAATGAAGGAAATAAAGGCTACAGACTATGGGAAGTGACTTGTCCAGGTTTACCCGGTTAGTTAGAGACAAAGTTGAGGCAAGCATACTCGGCATTCACCTGCTTTTGTTTCTGGGGTTTGCTAAGTGGCCTCAGCTACAGATGATCCAGCCCCTGCTCTTTCAGAAATGAAGTTAAGGCCCCACTAAGACGGGAGATTGAGAAAGCTGCCCTCAGGCGGAGAGGGGCTACCAGGACTGTGATACTGATCTGTGTTTCTGTCCGTTCTCACAAACTCTCAGCTAAATGGATACTTCCCCAAGGAGAAGGTTTTTGAATTCAGGGCAGAGGGGATTGTGCTTAATTCTGCCAAGAGGTTTCACAAGACTCCTATAAGAAGGAGGCTCAGAAAACATTCCTTCTAAGTAATGAAATCGGC
Organism: Bubalus kerabau; assembly: GCF_029407905.1. Lineage (NCBI taxonomy): Eukaryota > Metazoa > Chordata > Mammalia > Artiodactyla > Bovidae > Bubalus > Bubalus kerabau. The sequence goes on from NC_073629.1 coordinate 68,794,671, forward strand.
TCCAGGCAGATTCCAGTAGTCGCAAAAAGGCTTTTGAGTGCTGTCCCCAAGTGCTTACAAAATTGACATTCTCATCAACAAATGTTTGTGGAGGATCTAGTATACCTAGGAGTCTGCATAGAGAGATGGAAGACAGCCTTGGGGTGGGGGTGGGGGACTTCCAATCTGGCCAATCACGTTGGTCAGCCCGAATCATACATAAAGGATAAGAAAAAGTCAAAGCAATCTGAACAAAGTGTAAGATATAGGGCAGGAAAAATAAGTGCCTGAAAATTCATAGAAGGGAGAGACTAACAGGGTTGTTAAAAACAGCTGCATGAAAGAGTTGTCTCTTGAGCTATGATTGAACAAATTTATATGACAAGGATACAGAAGGAAGGGCATTTCAGTTGGGGAAACAGTATCAGCAAAGATAGAAAGCTCAGAGCATGCTGGTAATGAGCAGACTCATTTGGTTGGGCTAGAGAATATTGGTAAAGATGCTGGTGACAAACTCGGACAGAAGACAGGGCAAAGCCCTTAGGACAATGATCCAGATGAAGGATACTATTGGCATGAGGAACCATCCAAAATTCGTGAGTAGGTGAATGAAATGTAGAAGTGATTTAAGATGACAAACGTGGTAGATGTATAAAATGTGGATTCAAGGACAAACGATGGGAAGAAGAGAATAGATGGAGAAAATTCTAGTAGTCTCAACATGAGATGATGGGAACCTTGAAATAGAAGTAAAGCATATAATCAGTGGGCTTCCCTGGTAGCTCAGATGGTAAAGAAACTGCCTGCAATGTGGAAGACCTGGGTTTGATCCCTGGGTTAGGAAGATCTCTCTGGAGGAGGGCATGGCAACTCACTCCAGTATTCTTGCCTGGAGAATCCCTATGGACAGGGGAGCCTAGCAGGCTGCAGTCCATGGGTTTGCAGAGTTGGACACAACTGAGTGACTAAGCACAGCATAGCACATATAATCGGTATTATGAAATAATATATGGTAGACTTGGTAATTAAATCAGAGCTTGGTTTGGAAAGATAAGCCAAGTTTTAGACATATTAAGTTTTACCTAGAAATTGCATAATAACTGATATAATTTAAGAGACCAATGTTCAGAAGTGATGTCAGAGTAGAGATAACTTATAATACTGATGGTCGACACTATGAAATTGAATGAGTTCTCTCAGGGAGAGAATGCTTCATTTGTGTTTAAGATATCAAGGGATCAGAAGAAAAATAAAGACCAGTGTTACAGCTTCTTGGCTGTAGAGTAACAACTGACCAAGTGTACCAGCTTCTACCTGGGCTGCCTTGAGTAGCCCATGTTTCCTAATGACCAAAGACTGATGACAGTGGTCAAGGGTCCATCACTCTGAAAGTGAAACTCGAATAGCTAGAAACACTGGTGACCTGACCAGCTTCTTCCAGAGCTCAAGTGTCTTAAAACCCCATTCTGGAGAACATGCTGATTACATATTATGGGCCATTATGCTCTTTTCATTATGATACATGTAGGGACTTTCTTATACTTTATATATAAAAATGTTGGAGGAAAAGTGATATGAGCTTGGAATTATTCTCTTGATATTGTAACATGGATGTAAAATAACTCATAATAATAACAAATCTTTATTAGTGCTTACTATGTGCCAGGCTTTAGCTATGACATTTATAAATACTATTTAGTTTGATTCCAACAAAAGTACAAAGGGCAGATATTATTATTCCAACCTTATTTTGCATGTAGGAAATATAATCTAAAGCAAAGAACCAACACTACCCTCATTTCAGCAAACCTCTTCTAGCTTGAAAATTTAGTAAAGCTAGTCTATCATTAGAGATAAAACACAGATCTGAATCACACACACACACACACACACACACCACACATTTGCGGGAGGGGAAGGGCTAGTGGGTATTTTAACTATATCAATGACATAATCCAATAATTTTTTTTTATAAAGCTACCCTTAGTAAGAACTCACATTTGCAGTTCATTTAACAAAACGGCATTAAGTTACGGTCTCTGCTTGAACTGATGGTTGCATTTCAAAACTCATAATAGAGATAGACCCTGGTTTCACTAATGTCTCCATATACACTGTTTCAAGCAAACTGTAGTTTGTTTACAAGAAGTCCGGAAATGTTGTTAAACTTAATTAGATGTAATTGTCACACTTTCATTAGCTATTAACATTATGTAAAGATAAACTAATGCATAATGAGTTCTTTAATTGTCACATAATTATAATTTAAATGATTACATTATGACCACTATAGTACAGTGCCTATTTTCAATTTTCCCATTAGTGGGCAATTATTTATAAGATTTCCTATTACAATCTGTCCATGGAGACCAAGTTATTAATGCCTTCATTTTCCTATAATGATGACCACAGTGTTGAAATCAATATGATGGCCACAGGGAGAATTGCAAAGTAACACAGAAAGAACAACAAAACTACAACTATGAAGTCAGCTCATTCAATACATGCCTGAGGAAATTTCAAGATGGAGAAAAATAATATATTAATATTCTTATAAGAAGTTCTAGTTTATAAGATTTCCTCAAGTATGCTTCCTTCAATTTTTGTGGCCTTAATTCTCCAACTCTCTCCCAGACAGTCTCCATGGTATGAAATATTCAATAGCCTAACCTCTAAAAAATGTCTTACACAGTTTTCGCCCTTCAGAGAATTAAATTAACATCTCACAAAGCCATTTTGAGAAATTTTTTGAATTGTTCAGTTTCAGGGTTGTATGTCAAGAAGTAAAATGCTGATGAACTGTGTGATACATCCTCAAAGATGATGAAGAGTGGGAGACATTTATGAGAACAAAGGCCAAGGGCAATGTGACTGGGCAGTTGATTATGGCAGCAGTAATCATGGGTCCTGAAGCTAACAATAACAACAACAATATTAATAACCTAATAGAGATTTGCTTCTGACCCTTACTTCCAAGAACTCACTCATTATTCTTTCTATGAAGACTGACACTATCTGGGGGACCTGGAGGGATACCCAGCGGTTTACAAAGAGATTTAGAAATGTAGTCTGCTAACCCCTCAGCCTTAGCTGGTGTAGGACTTGAGGCCTCTTATGGAGACATCACACTCTTCAGGGCTTTCCTGTAGCCCCTGAAACCATGTATGTCTTCCCTAACTACACTGGGCCTGTCTCAATTATTTGTGACTCCCTTGGACTCTATGAATGTTGTGGAGGAAATTATTGAACTAGTTAGATTTAAACCCCAATTTTCAAAGTAACTCGTAGCTCATATTATCTAACTTGATGGTAAAAAGAAACAGATTTTAACATGTTCCAGCATCCCTCACTGAGAAAAGCTGTTGGTTAAAGTGTTCAATAAATATGTATCCATATAGTTTGGCAATAAAACTTGAATGGTTTATTTTTTCTGTTCAAATGAAGGAGAATCAAGAATCCTGGCATATAATAGATTACTGGTTCTTAAACACTGCTATATATAAGATACACCTGAGGACCTGATTAAAATTCAGGGGCCCCAGTTCTATTCCTGGAGATTATGAATCTACAGGGCTAATAGGCTATGTTTTTGTTAACACCCTCCAGAAGATTCTGAAATAGGTGGTCCATAGGATATGTGTGTGAACTGGTAAACATGACACTTGTTAGGATTCAGAAGACTCTGTGATCGAAGCTTCACACAACAAGCGACACGACCTTGAGAAAGTCACTAAACCTATCCTGGTCTCAGATTTCCTCACCCGTGAGATGTATGTGTTGGGCTCATTTTGGAGTTTCCTTACTGAAATCTCTGGATAAGCATACAAGAAATTGGCAAGAGAAATTCTTGAACTATGTATAAAGTTTCAAAAGGTCAATTAGGAGACATTTATTTATCCAACACAAAGTCTTATTGACACATCCACTTTTTCAGTTTCCAGCTGGAACTATATCACCTCTGGCCATCAGAACTTTTAATGGAAGTTTTATTAGTTTCAGATTTATAAAAATGGAGAAGGGAATACTATTGAACTGTGTGTTTTTTGCAGATCACATATTGCAAAGCATAAAGCCCACAGGGGTAAAACTGCATAAATGTTGGGACACAATGGGATAGACATTTCTAAGTTCCATTCCAACCCTGAGTTCTTATCTAATGCTGCTTCATAAATGAAGGAGCTAACAATTCCAGATACTTTATCCACTCAGTAACTGCATAATGAGCATCACCTGTGTGCCAAGTGCTATGTGAGGGGGCAGAGATATGGCACTGGGTAAAACACAGGCCTACTGTCATGTTACTTACAGTCTGGATGCGGGGATGGGGAAAACAAGAACAAAACCATAATGTCTCCATAACCAAACAAGAACAAAACTCTCATGTTACTTACAGTCTGGATGCGGGGATAGGGAAAACAAGAACAAACCATAAGAGTGATGTGAAGGACAATAGAGTTTGGTAAGCAGGTTGTGGCGGGGGATCAGAGGGAGGGTGTTGTCTAAGAAGTGCTCTCTGATAAGGCAACATTTGAATCAAGACCAAAAGTAACTGAAGGTGAAAAATGATACAGGTCCTTGGAGATCTCCAGACTTATTGAGTTATAGAATATATGCTTTTCAAAATAGGAAGATGATTCATCTTTTATATTATCATAAGCCTTACTTTAACATATTTATAAGCTCATGTTTGGGGCAGACTCCAGACTTCTAGAAAAGAACATGATCATGACTTCTTAATAGGGCTTGTAGATAGCATAGGTAAAATCTCTAGGCCACCAATTTTCCAACAATAAGGTAAAGCCTGGACTTGGGCACAGTGCTTATTTTTGCTGCTTTAAGAACACATGTTGGTTTACTGCACATCCTTGTGGTCAACATATTTTTAGTTCACTCTGGGATTTGTTCTATCTTGGCAAGTATTCTCAGTTGCTTTCATTTCCTGTCTACTGACAACCTGATGAGCATGATTTATAAATATTAAAAATAAGGAGGTGAGATCAGATGCAAAGAACCTACCAACACATGTCAGAATCTCTGATGAGTTCCCAGTAAAACTAGAGAACACGTTTCAAATGCCAGAGGATCCCCCACATGGAGGACACTGTCTGGCACCTAGTTAACACCCAGGGAATATGTACTACAAGAATGAATGAAACATTTGTAAGAGACTTGAATAATGCTCTACTCTAACTGCCTATCTCAAACCAAAATAAAAGTTCTGCTTAAATAGCAGAGCTTGGTGTGAGTGTATGTGGGTGGGTATGTTAGTAAACAGGATGTTTTCTATCCTTTATGAGAAAGCATGGCAGCTGCTCACTGAGCTCCTAATAGAGGAAGCTGTGAGTTTTACATCCTTGAAAGTCCCCATTTGCATAGACACCATATAGAAGGCAGAAGTTAGAAACGGAAACAGTATGTGATTACCAAATCTCACTTTTGCTAGAAAGTTCTGCCTGTGGTTTGTGATTTTTGGAAATGTGGCTGTGCTGACAACAAAATTAACTCCTCCAAAGGACTGAGAATTGCCTCCTCTCATCATCCCTCTCACTGTAATTTATATGACTTGACGAAATTAGACTGTTATTTTCATTGGGGTGATCTGCAAATTCATAAAATGATGTGTATTTTGGGAATGCTTGATTAACTCTCGTTAGTAACACTGAGGTCTTAGCTACTATTATAAGCATGGCAAATATCACAGAGGTGTTCACACCCAGTGTTAGTAACCCAGAGATACTGAAAGGACTGAAGAAAAATTTCTTTAGAAATCAGGCAATAATGAGGGTTCTAATCATTTGGCCAGCCTACAGGATAAATTCAGATCGACCCTGATTTGCCAAGACTTGCCTTGCAGCAAACAGCAAGAAACATTTTATAGTTGAAGCCAATAGTAATAATCAAAGCAGCCAAATTACAGACCCATACACACAAATTCCATCCCTATTCACAGTTCTTATCACAAACATTAACTAATATCGATCAAGCTGTTTGTCACAAAAGTTTGCTTTAACATCTAATCAGCACACGAGGTGAGAGCCACCTTTCCCAGACAATTGCCAGCACCTTGTGTCATACTTGTAAATAATGGGCTACTCCTATCGAGCACCATCTGCTTAATAGAGGAAAATGTTCATCTTAATTAGGAAATTCTTCTTATTATTTAATATTTATTGAACACCCACAATGTGCTTGGCAAGTAAAAGCACCAGAAACACACACTCTACCCACTAAGAATCCACCTGCTAAAGAGAATATGATGAACCAGTTAGGCAGTCATTTCTGTTTTTAACATATTTTATGTAATTCTTTTCAGGTGACAGAGTTGCCAATGCTTCAGTCTATGGAAGGGTCTTGTCTCCTAATTAAGGTGGGATGGTAAACTATGAATTAGGGCAAAGTAGACAATAAAGAACAAATTGATTATGGTCGCCATGAAAAATAAGTGAAATTTGCTCCATCGATGGAAGAAAATTTAATGAACTACTAAGTAAACCCAACTGTGTTTGTGACAGATTAGGACTGCATAACATTAAGAGAAATACCGAAAGCATCATGGAAAAGTCACCTTGAAAAAGCTAGCATACTTTGTTTTGCACTTACCTTCAGTGCTTCAGCACCTCCACAGTGATATGACTATGCTGTGTAATATGAACATCTTAGTAATAAAGATCTAATAGTCGAAGATCTACTCTCAACTAGACGAATTTAGACAGACTGACAACCTCCCCCAGAAGCCTTCAACTATATCCCCTTCTCTTTTTCCTACATCCAATTCAACAAAAGTTCAAGAAAACTTGACAGGTTCAATATTGCAACTGTGTGGAAAGCATTCTTGGAGAGAAAAAAATAACCTATTCACATCAAGAGACTGTTACACAGTAATAGCGCCTGGGCTTCCCTGGTAGCTCAGTTGGTAAAGAATCCACCTGTAATGCAGGAGACCCCAGTTCAATTCCTGGGTAGGGAAGATCCCCTGGAGAAGGGATAGGCTACCCACTCCAGTATTCCTGAGCTTCCCTCATGACTCAGCTGGTAAAGAATCTTCCTGCAATGTGGGAGACCTGGGTTTGATCCCTAGGTTGGAAAGATCCCCTGGAGAAGGGAACAGCTACCCACTCCAGTATTCTGGCTTGGAGAATTCCATGGACTAGATAGTCCATGGGGTCGCAGAGCAGGACAGAACTGAGCGACTTTCACTTTCACTTTTCATGCATTATTTAGCAGTAACTTGAATTATCCTTTTAGAGAAAATTACCAATTTTTAAAAATGTGGTTTTGCTGTAGTAATCAAATAGCACAAGTATGTTATTTTTTTCCATATCTGGAGTTTTAACTAGTTCTTCGCATCACATGAGAAAAGCTTCTCCATCCACATTGCCAGTCTCACTAAATGTTTATAGTCTCGTTTCTTAGTTCAGTAACTAAGTCAAGTCCAACTCTTTGTGATCCCATAGACTGAAGCACGCCAGGCTCCTCTGTCTCCACTGTCTCCTCAAGTTTGCTCAAATTCATGCCCATTTAAGTCAGTGATGCTATCTAACCATCTCATCCTTTATGCATGGGTGTGTGCTAAGTTGCTGCAGTCATGACTGACTCTGCAATCCCATGGACTACAGCCTGCCAGGCTCCTCTGTCCATGGGATTCTCCAGGCAAGAATACTGGAGTGGGTTGCCCTCCCCTCCTCCAAGGGATCTTCCTGACCCAGGGATTGAACCCGTGTATCCTACGTCTGCAATGGCAAGTGGATTCTTTACTACTAGCACCACCTGGGAAGCTCCTCATCCTTTATTCTTCTCATTAAATTATATAGGCTCCTCCTGCTGATTCCTTCTAAGAAAAACATACAATGAATGAAAAAGAAGGTGATGACATTGGTCATAATATAACTTATTGTCCTTAGGTTTTATGGTTTTTCACAAATCAGCAACAGCAACTGCCCCACTCATCCCTTTGGAATGTTGAGTCAGAGAATGGAATATTGTCCACTATCTTAATTTTATGGATATACTCCCCAGATAACCATCTGACCCAGATAATTTGGGCAAAAGAGAAATTACATGTTAGTAGAGATAATGCTATGATGATGGCTGTTGTCAAACAGTGCTGATACGAACTTGAAATGAATACAGTGATAGTCATAGTGAAGTCGCTCAGTCCTGTCCGACTCTTTGAGACCCCATGGACAGTAGCCAACCAGGCTCCTCCATCCATGGGATTTTCCAGGCAAGAATACTGGAGTGGGTTGCCATTTCCCTCTCCAGGGGATCTTCCCAACCCAGGGATCGAACCCGGGTCTCCCGCATTGTAGGCAGACGCTTTACCATCTGAGCCACCAGGGAAGTGAGTATATTAAATGAATATAATTTGAGAGAAATACATGACAGAGGGATAACGACTAGCTCGTATACTGTCAGGGTAATAAATACCTAATGAACAAAATTGTAAAGCAAATAGTAGGTTGGACATACACCCAAATGTCGATTCTTGACTCAGAGTCAGAGAACAGAATGATTTGTCTCTCTGTCTAGAATGATAAAGCATCACTTCTTCATAAGCTAATGAGTAGCACCATCTGGCATGATTACAGAGGAGCAAGATTGTAGGAAAGGGAAGAGTAAAATGACAGAGCTGCAGTGGGATTTTCACAGGAGGCTAAAATATTCCTCACCATTAAAAATAATCATAATAAAAATAACTTTGGATGCTGACAGAACACTCTGCCAACAGTGTAAAGATTATAGGACCAAATGCATTCAAAACAATTGAATATGATTCCTTTTATTTCAGAATCTTTGTCTATCCAGTGGTTCTCAAAGTGTGGTCCCAGGACCACCAATGACAGCATTATCTGGGAACTTGTCAGAACTGCAAACTCCAGAATCTTGTCCAAGAACCATCAATTCAGAAACACTCGAGGTAGGACTAGCAATCTGTGTCTTAACTAGCCCTCCAGATGATTCAGGTGTAGGCTCATGCTTCAGAGCTATTGCTTTACAAGCCCAAATAAGAGTGAGAGATTTTTGCTAGATACCAAAAAAATTAGCTAATTTGGTCTATTCTGTTTAAACAATTGGTCTATATGCTAAATGAGTCAAACTGGTTCTTTGAGTAACATGATGATCTCTTCAAACAAGACAGCTGCCATCCTAGTATCCTTTAGTAGAACAAAAGCAGACGAATTTGCCTTAAACCTGTACCTTGATATAGCAAACAACTCATGGTTACTAAGGGGGAAAGGACGGAGGAATAAATTAGAAGATTGGGATTGACTTATACACACTCTCTACTGTATAGCACAGGGAACTCTATTTAATACTCTGTTATGACCTACATGCGGAGAAGGCAATGGCACCCCACTCCAGTACTCTTGCCTGGAAAATCACATGGTTGGAGGAGCCTGGTGGGCTACAGTCCATGGGGTCGCTAAGAGTCAGACACGACTGAGTGACTTCACTTTCATTTCTCACTTTCATGCATTGGAGAAGGAAATGGCAACCCACTCCAGTGTTCTTGCCTGGAGAATCCCAGGGACGGCGGAGCCTGGTGGGCTGCCGTCTATGTGGTCGCACAGGGTCGGACACGACTGAAGCGACTTAGCAGCAGCAGCAGCATGACCTATATGGGAATAGAATCTGAAAAAGAGTGGATATATATATATATATAACTGATTCATTTTGCTATATAGCAGAAACTAACACAACATTGTAAATCAACTATGTGTGTGTTAGTCGCTCAGTCATGTCCTACTCTTTGCAACCCCATGGATTGTAGCCTGCCAGGCTCTTCTGTCCATGGGATTCTCCAGGCAAGAGTACTGGAGTGGGTTGCCATTTCCTTCTCCAAAATCAGCTATACTTCAATTTAAAAAATTAATTTAAAAATCTGTACCTTAACTGTATGGTTTCTGAACACATGTATTTTCTTCCTTTTAAGCTAAGTTTTTAAGCTTCTTTGGCAGACCCCATGAGACAAGTTTTGCAAGTTTGCCAGAATCCTTTATTTACTTAATTGGTTTTCCATCCCTTGCTCATTCATTCAGCAAATATTAAGTATCTACTATATGCCATGCTCTATTCTAGGTGCTGGGATATATAAGTCACAAAAACAGACAGTGATTCCTGCTCTGAAGGAGCTTACACCTTGGGAGGGGAGAATGACAAAAATAATAAATAATAAAATCTGTAAGTATATAAAATGTTAGAAGGTAAACAATGTTATTGGGGAAAGAAAGGAAAAGTAAAACAAAGTAAAGAAAACTGGGAATGCTGCTTATGAGGGGCAGGGATTTCAATTTTAAATAGCATCATGGTAGACTCACTGAGTGGGTGACAGGAGCAAAAGCTTGAAGGAGTTGATGGAGTTGATTATGCAACGTATTAAGAGAAAGGTGATCCAGCAAAGAGCTGAGATGTAGGCCTGCGGGAGGGAGCTTGCCCAGTGTGTTTGGTTCATAGAAGTCAGAGAAGAAACAAGAGGTCAGATCACCCTGGAAGGCATTATAAGTCATTGTAAAAACTTGTGCTTTTACTCTAAGAGAAACAGGGGACTAAGCAGAAGAGTGACATGACCTGAATTCTGCCAAAGCACTTATTAGTTTTCCTCTATGTATAATTTCATCAACCATTTATGAAGCAGGTTAAAAGACACTGCTACTATTTTTTTTTCTTTTATGTTCTTCCTGAAGTTATTTCAAAGTATTTCCACTAAGTCAATTCACTTTCTTTGTTGTCAGTGAAGAAAATGTTATCTAGAAAATAATTAGAAGATAAATTGGGCAGTAATCAGTTCTTCGTTCCTTGGGTTTTCTCTTTTCTGCCTTCTGTGGTGGTTGTTGTGTTTGCTGCCTAAGGTCCAAGAGTACAACCTTGGGTCCTAGGAATTGTTTTTTCATTGGGCAACTGACATATAATAACTGTGAGCGAAGTCTTGGAAACTGCTTTGTCACTGAAGTGAAACTAAAATGGAAACCTGTATTTGAAGAATGGCTCTGTCACTGATTTATTAAAACACCAGTGCCCAGCTACAAAATCTCTGGAAAAGGTAATAGTCTTGCCAACCTTTGGGTAAGACAGAGCAAAGGGTGGTCCATCTGAGTAGAACTGTGGAAACTTTTCTATCAAAAGCCAATTCTATAACTTGCCTCACTTGGTATTACTGTGACCCCTATATACTGAAGGAAAGTGTTTGGAAATTCACAAGTATTTCAACAAGTGACAAAGGGACTTGTAAACTTAATGACTACTGGTATTATTTCTTTCACTCTTTTATTCACTCATTTATTCATTCACCTATTAAACATTTACCAAATGCCTATTAGAGTCAAACATACTATCAGGTGGTGGGGAAACAAATATATAAGAGCTGATATTACCGTAAAGAGTTTATGGACTACCTGGAAGATTAGACATAAATGACAATAATGCATGGTAGAGAGTGATGACTTTTATTTTTTAAAAGTCCAAAGTCTATGAACTTTCAGAGTAGGAAATGAGTTCTAATTAGAGGTATTTCAAAGGCTTCATGGAAGAGGTAATATTTAATTTAGTCATAAAGAATGCATTTGTGTGCATGGTGATGGGAGGAAGTAAAATTTAGATAGAGGAGCAATTTCTACAGAAACATAAAGGCAAGGCTGTATTCATGGTCACCCATGTAAGAAGCAAAGAAGACTTCAACTAGAGCAGTACTTGTGGTAATGATAGAAGAAAGAAAATGAGTAATTGGTTGAGGTCATTTCAAGGAATCCTGAAATATCTGTGGGTCATTTAGCTGAAAGAACTTGAATGAAAACACATTTCTATGCTATTTGATGGTAAACCAACACTGTACTAGGTCTGAAAATAAAATGCTGGGTCTGGAAATAAAATGGAGATAAGCAACATCCCTATTCTTAAGAATTGTGTTGTCTAATGAGAGAAATGGACAAATAAACACAATAAGGTCAGATAAATAAGATCCTCATTGAATTCTTAAGGACTTCAGGGCACTATGTTTAAATGGCCAGGAACAGGTCATAGTCACAAAATTGGAATCCAATTACAAGCAGGTTACCAAGGTTACTTGAGAAATAGCTACTCTTCCCTTATATATTTCTCTGATTCAAGGAACAGTGAAATAGCCTCTCTCTTCATTCAAAGCAGTCTCAAATAGTACAATTCAAAGTATCATCTGGAGATTAACAGCACTGGCCTGGCCTGGGAGCTTATTCAAAATGCAAACTCTCAGGATCCACTTCAAATCACCCGAATCAGCAGGTGACTGAAAGCACACTCAAGTTTGAAAAGTCCTGTACTAAACAGAAAGAAGGGAAGGGAGGGAGGGAGGGTGAGAGAGAGCAAGGAAGGGAGGGGGAAGGAAGAAGGAAAGAAAGAAAGAAAGTTACTGTACAAAGAGGACTCGTTTCTTAGAACAAAAAGCTAAGAAGGTAAGTCTGTCAATAATACCACATCTAATAAGATCTCTCATGTTTGTTTCCAGAGAAGTAAAAATTCAATTCAATAAACATTTGTAGAGCTCCTACAACATCTCAGACACTATGCAAGGTACTCTGAAATGGTACCAGTTAAAAAAACTAGCAGTACAGATAGACATGGTATAGATTGAAAAGTTTCAAGGAAACCAACTCTGTCTTGAATCCAAGCATATAAGAATTGAAGAAAAAAGAAATTGCCCCGGGTTCATATGTTTTATGGACAAATATATAATCTTTCTTAATTTTTTTTGGTTTTTATCTAAACTTGAAGAGAGATGAAGATTTTTTTTTTTTTTAAGGAGAGGAGAAATCCAAATTATAGTAGGAAGTAAAACAACTGAAGAGATAAATCATATGACTTAAATAAAAATCCCATGGCTTTAAATTAATAAATAAACAGGAAAAGAAAATGAAAAACAAAAACCTTAAAGCCTTTATAAAGTTAAAAGTGTAGATATACTCTAATGAATCTTCTGATTGAAGGCCTATTTGTCTTTGAGTTTCAAACTCTTTGTAGTGTTCAAAAGCCTTTATATTGAGGGAGTGTTCAGCATAATTGTCTATTGGAATGTCTTTCTACACAGCATAATCTCACTATGTATGGAGCTATTCAGTCAAGTCATATCCTAAGGCCCAGGAGAAGATCAGTCTCCAAAGTAGACTGGTTCCAAGTCTTGATTTCTACAACTACCAATAGTCTGATACACTTCCTTTTAAAAATACAGTCATTGAATTAAAGATGTTTCTCTTGTTTTAATCCTAAACTAAGCTGTCATGTCAAATATAGTTTTACCTAGTATGTACCTGCATGCACCCTTGCCCAAATGTGTGTATTTTTAAACATGCAACAGTTCAGTACTGATATCTTGATAAATTACAAGCATCCCTTCCATCTTCCCATTAATACAATAGATTCTTACCTCTTTTTATTGAAATTTTAATTTCCAGTCCATGTGTATTATAGAGGAGGCTTAATGTAGGTCACTAGATGACATCATGAATAATAGGAAAAAGGAAGTCTCCTGTTTCCTAATGCCTGTTAGCATGAAAACACAGCCCTGGATGCCTTATTATGCTTTTTGACTCAGGAGTCCTATGGGTCTGCCATAACTGCTGTGTGAACTTATTGTTTCTGCCAAATACATCAGCTGGGATGAGAACGTTAATTCATGTTAACAGAGATGTGTCAATGTTGCTCCTGAAAAAAGTGCTGAGATGTTATATTTGCAAAGATTGTCTTTAAAGGAAAAATACTGTTTTTAATATTATGTTCTGTCTCTCAATCCAAGAATTTTTCTACTTTGCCTATTTTCTTTTAGGCCAGGTTTTCCTGAGGTTAGTACCCATTTATCCTGAGTTAGAAATGATTAGGCATCTTTGTTTCTGGAGTCCAGGTAGGGTAACAGTACCTTTTTGGGCAACGAGGCATGGGTCTGTGCCTTGTGGCTGGCTCTCTGGCCAGCACAGCTTCTGAGTTTTGCTTCTGCCACCACCCCCACCTTGCTGTACTGCATTTGTTGAGCAGTTTGCCTGTTTTGTGTCCCAGCAAAGGGCGACATTCAGGAAGTTCCCAAATTCTCAAAGGAGAGGCTTGAAACCTCTTTCCACTCTAGGAACTACTAAGGTTTGCAAACCTAAGGGATGTGAGCCAATTTAATCCCTAAAATCGATCACACAGTAGCACAAAAAACTTTCAAAATGGTCAAAGCTATGTCAACTGTATATTGGCTCTTGACAAGAGCATTTGCCAGTGAGTGAACAACCGCAACAAGGGCATTTGCCACCTGCCTCTGTGGAGGTCGAACCCTGTGCTGCTACAGCTGCTGACCTTCAACACCCCCTTAGGGAATTTAGGGTGAAGTGAAGCACTCTGCTCCAGGGATTCTGTTGGAACAGGTCTTTAGGTAGTTAAATATTTTCAGAAAGTGATTTCATGATCCCAATCCTTGCATCTCTTCATATCTAGAAAAGCACTAAATCGCTTCTTACTGACATTAGCTTCTCGTGGCTAGCAGAAAAACTTTTGTAAGGACTTGACTGCACTGAACTCCTCCTTCACCAAAACCTTATATATTGACCTTCCCCAACTGCCTCTCAGAGCTATCTGAGGTGCTGTCTCCCTGGCTGCAGTCCTCATTTTGCCCCACATAAAACTTAACTCACAGCTTTCAAGTTGTACATCTTATTAGTCAACAGCTAAAACAGCGAAGCTACACTTAAAACCCACTGGGCTGCACTTAAAACCCACACCGATGACAAATCCGTCTCCAACATCAGACGGTGAGGAACAACACATTGCTGATTTCTTTTTCTGTCTGCAAGATTGAATGGGAATGGATGGACCACACAGACAAAGACTAGCCATGCATGGCTGATACTTACCAATCTGTTTCTCACTTTGACAGTGTCTTCTGAAAGTGACTTTTGTATATACTGTTTTCTAAATGCTTTAAAAGTAACTCCTTCCCTTGACATCCTTTGAACCTAAAGCAGTAACATCTTGAAACATTGATCTATTTGCTGCTAGCTTTCATTAATTTCATCATTCCTGAAGGCAGAGCCACATTGGTGTCCACTTAGTGAAGACCTACTTAGGGCAGTTCAGGTCCCTTTATCAGGCCCGAATTAGCTTTGCAGTTTTAATAAGAACTATAGCTTTCTCAATTATTATTTAATTCAATAATGTGCCCGCATTTGCTAATGTATTTCTAAAGTGGGAGGCAAGCTGCAACTGCCTATCTGTCCATAGGTAAGCAGAATGTCTCACACAGGCTCTGCCACCTCTCCGGGAGAGTTAACATTCATTTTGCATCTGTACATGGCCAGGCACATAATCCCGTTCTTCAAATGTTGAACATAGCACCATTTGCCAGTGTTAGCCCCACAGCACCTCTAGGGTATTTCAGTCTCAAGATGTATTAATGCAAATGTGTAAATGTCAGCAAGCTAGTATTATGTATGCACACCCATCATTCAAAGGGGAAAAGAGATCCATTTTGGTTTAGATTATTTTCACTACAAGGCCTTTAATTCCAAAGTTTCCTGGTTTGTTGAAGGTGGTTGTTTCCCAGAAAAAAAATATTTGGTAAGTGAAGATATAATGGTGACCACTACCCAAAGGGCCTAGAATTCCAAAGAAAACTGAGCCTCAGAAGATGAACAGAGAAAGAGCAAGCAGCCTCTCTTTTTGTTCTCTCAATCCTTCCCACAAGGTCATCCTTTCTAATTGACAAGCCAAATAATTTTATTCAGTAACTGATAAGAAAGCAAATTAAATTTCATTCGATTTGAAAAAGTATTCCAACATGTGTATGAGTTGGTCTAAATTCATTCTAAGAAATTTAACAGGGTACGTATTTCTTTTATTACTTCATGTTTTCTCAATAACGAATTCCTTGAGATAAAAATTAAAACCGCTAGAAAAATGAAAAGATGCCCACTGTAAATGGAGGAGGGGGCTTATATTTTTAAAAGGATTTTGATAATTTGAAGAAACAAGTTGAGAGGCAAATAGTTCTTTGAAGAACTCCATTTAATCATTTTCCTATCATGAATCACTTTAATGACTAGGGACACTTTTTTTTAAAAAATTCTATGAATTATACACCATAACGGTGACATAATGTCACCACTAAAAACCTGATGATGAAAATTAGCACTTACCTCCAGAAAGTGCAGGCAAATCAACCAAATAGTTTACACAAAAGTCAAATTTTTTGATATTCCTTTTTCCTCACCCCTTCATACCTGCAATGATGTATTCACTTAATTCTATTTACTTAGGAGAAAAAATTTTAAACTTTTGTTAGGATATAACCAATACATACTTTGTGAGCATGGACTCACACAAATGCTTGCATTAAAACATCTTCTTTGATGCAGAATAATCTTAAAATGTTTACAGTAATCATATTTTTGGTTGCAGTGTTACTCTTAATTCTAAGAGTGTTGTGTGTATACTGTGGGATAAAGCAGATGAGTATTTACATTGGTGCTTCTAGAACCTGTGATTGCCAGCAAGGCAGAAAGAAGACAAATGTAAGATAGATGAGATAAAATAAAAACCTGATAGTCCTGAATTTGAATTGGAAGTTTCAATTTGAACTCATAATCATTTTATCTTTAAATAGCATATATAGCATATGTTGTTTATATACTAGTTCAGTCTAATGAAAAGACCAAGAAACAAAGACCAATCCAGTAGTTATGAGTACCTGTAGAGCCAAGATTATGTTCTCTTCAATAATATCAATAAAAGGACCCAAGTTATTTGGGGGAAATGTCTGGATACGGCATGCATCAGGATATGTACAAGAAAAGCCTTAAATATCATATATATTAGGAAACAAAAAAGAACTTACAAGACTTTGTTTTACAAGACTACTAAAGACATGTAAAAAGTATGCAAAAACCAATTTAAAGAGATTCCCATAGCTCAAAATAGGACGATTTAAGCATAAGAACATAATTTTAATGAATAAAGTAGTTCAAATAGGTTTAAGTACCTAAGTGGATATGTAAATACTGAAAACAATAAATTTACTGGTCCTTTTTTGGAGGATGATGGTGTCAATGCCTTAAAACTAATAAATGAAGAGAAAGAACTTGTACTATCTTCTATCTCACAGTAACCAAATGGTTGATGACAGCAAGTTTATAATGCATATCAGCTAATAACAGAAAAAGAAATGAGGAAATATCACCATTTTGCACCATAATTCTAATGAATTACTGGATCTGGACAATGATCATTAATGACTGCTAACATTAAAAAGAGAGAAAACAGTCTTCATTCTGATAGAAGTATCACCTAGTAATCTTGATTTAAAAAAAAACAATTTTAAAAATTAGACCGAAATCCAATAAACCCTCAATATCTAAGTCTCCTACATAGAACCCTTCGAGTTGCAAACTTTCAAAGATGTGAACATGTGTTTGAATGTCCAATTAAGTAAGTTATTCGCATGTCTGGCATACACGGTCATGTGTGTGTATCCTCTACACGTGGTTGTGCAGTAGTGTGTACTGTAGTACAGTATCTTTATTTCAAGCCCAGCATGTCCAGCAGCAAGGGTGAAAGCAACGGTGATGTGGCTGGCACTGCTAAGAAGTGCCAACTGTTGTACTGCATGACTGTACTTTTCTAAGATTAAAACCATTTTCTTTACTTCTTGTGTTTGTTTTTTATGTATTATTTCTGTGAAAAGTATTATAAACCTATTACAGTACAGTACTATATAACCAATGGTGTAAGTTGTTAACCTAGGTTAACTTTGTTGGACTTAAACGAACAAAAGTTAGACTTACAAATTCACTCTTGGAATGGAACTCATTCATATGTAGGGGACTTACTGTACAAAGGTATCAAAGCAGAAGTACTATAGGCGGGTAGTCAGCAAAATATAGATTGTGGACGAATGACTAGATCTTTTTCAATAATAAAGGGAGAGAGTGAGAGAAAAGAAGCCATAGATTAAGAGAAATATAGGAGACATATCAATTATTTATAATGTATAAACTAATGCTAATCCTTATTTGAACATGTATAGACCTTAATATTAATCCTGAGTCAATTAACTGTTAAAAATATTAATGAGATCACTGGAGAAATTTGAAAGCAGACTAAATATATATTGTTATTAAGAGACTATACTGATTTTTATGTGGGGCAATGGCATAGTGTTTATTTTTAAGAGTCTATCTTTTAGAGATAAATGCTGAAATATTTATGAATGAAAATAATATGATGCCTGGCATTTGCTTCAAAACAAACCTTGGGAAAGGAGAAAGCAAATAGAGGTATAGACGGAAGAAGACTGGCTATGAGTTAATAATATTCAATCTGAACTGTGGGTACACAGGAGTTCATTACAGGATTAGTCTCTCTATAAGTGTGTGACATTTCCCTTCATAAAAAGTTAAAAAATGTCTCTGTTTGAAAAGCGGCAATGAACATCAGGTCACTATGGGAAATCTTTAACAATCAAATCAACACAGCTCTATTTAGGACACAGATTAAAACCACAGTGGAGATAGCAGCCCTTGAGATCATTTTGGTCAGCCTTTTGTCATTCAAATAGATTTTACCAAAACTATCCATTCTGCTCATTTCTATTACTTGGTTGTCTTCTTTGGTCTGGTTGCAGTATTCAGTGAAACACAGGATTAGATTTGGGGGAGAAAACAGTTACAAAGTATCATAAAATCATTTTGGCTTGATTTCTATACTTCTATTTTGGTAACTCTATGAAATGAATGATACCTGCAAAATTAATTTTAACAACTGAGTTTTTTCCTACTATATAAACAGCTTTCCTCCTTAGAGACAGTAGGAAAATGAACCTCCCAAAGCTATTCTTTCCCAGCACTTGTTGCCCAGTCCACAGATCTGCGACAGTGCTGTCTCTGAAAGCTCACAGCAAAACCAACATGATACAAGCAAAACGCATGGGAACAGACAGCATGCTGAGTTCTTCTCTGATACCCCTAAATTATTCAAGGGCCTATAGTTATGACTAGGTGATACCCCAAGGGCAAACTGTTACTAATGAAAAACCAACTACACCTAATTAACTGCATTGCTCTGGGCTAGTGAAAAATCAGAAATTTCCAAAGCCACTTGAGAATGATCATATTTATACAGAATGATGATACAGGTGACCATATTTCTTTGAAGCACATACCTACTCCTTTTATCCCTACTGCCTGTCTCTTTGGACCACTTACACTACACTGATTCAAATCTAAACACTGGGAATCTTCTCACTAACTCTAAAGTAGATCAGATCAGATCAGATCAGATCAGTCGCTCAGTCGTGTCCAACTCTTTGCGACCCCATGAATCGCAGCACGCCAGGCCTCCCTGTCCATCACCAACTCCTGGAGTTCACTCAGACTCACGCCCATCAAGTCAGTGATGCCATCCAGCCATCTCATCCTCTTGTCATCCCCTTCTCCTCTTGCCCCCAATCCCTCCCAGCATCAGAGTCTTTTCCAAGGAGTCAACTCGTTGCATGAGGTGGCCAAAGTACTGGAGTTTCAGCTTTAGCATCATTCCTTCCAAAGAAATCCCAGGGCTGATCTCCTTCAGAAAAGGGGCCACTATCAACGGCTATTTATCTTGTGTTTCATTAGGAGCTATGTATTTTTGGTGCTCAGAAGTAGAAAACACTAAATTTGACCTACATTATCAATAGGAGAGTTGGTCCACATAAAATTTTTAAAATAATTACCAGCATTAAAACTCTATCCAGAGATGTTAGAAACTCCCTTTCTCAAACACATAACTCAATACAGTTAAAGGTTTAAATTTGATAATAATAAAGGATAAAAGATATACATCTTGAGGAAATCAGAATGTTAATATTGGAATTATAGTCAATGTTCAATTTATCCATGATATTGCAACCAGTCCATTCTAAAGGAGATCAGTCCTGGGTGTTTATTGGAAGGACTGATGCTAAAGCTGAAACTCCAATACTTTGGCCACCTCATGCAAAGAGTCGACTCACTGGAAAAGACTCTGATGCTGGGAGGGATTGGGGGCAGGAGGAGAAGGGGACGACAGAGGATGAGATGGCTGGATGGCATCACTGATTCGATGGACATGAGTATGAGTGAACTCCGGGAGTTGGTGATGGGCAGGGAGGCCTCGCGTGCTGCGATTCATGGGGTTGCAAAGCGTCAGACATGACTCAACGACTGAACTGAACTGATTGCACAAGTAAGCAATATTCAGTGGTAATTCAACATTTTAGCAATTAGTTTCAATATTTTTCCTTCAGCAGTTCTTTATCAGTACTAGACATGTGAACTAAAATAAAAGATAGACTGATTTACAACTCTGCTTCTCTGTCATATACTGGTTACCTTTCTAAAGAAGAAGAAGAAAAAAGTAAGTTATATGGGAGAAGAGGAGGAGGAAGAGGGAGCAGGGAGGAAGCAGGAAAAGTAAGGAGCAGGAGAAAAGTAAGACAAGCACACCTCAGGAAAGGTATTTTACAGAATGCTGCAGAAAACCAGATGTAGTAAAAATATGCAAATTGGTTTTTAGCTAACTGAGTGAATGGTATATATATATCTCATTTCTCATCAAGAACCCACTGTTAATGATTTTAAGTAATGCTTAATTTCAACATGATATTCTGCTTAACGTATTAAATGCTAAGTTATGGTGATCACAAGTTCACAAGGGCATGGCCTATTTGCAGGCAAGAAGCTCTGCAACCTGATTACAGAATCAATAGCCTGTTCTGCTTTGGAGTCTCAGTAAATTTTTGCCACAACTTCCAAAGGAGTTTAGGTCCTAAAGTTCCTTAACATTTCTATTTTGAGACAAAAATAGGTAGACTTCTTTCAGCTTATATCCAATTTAATCAATAGCAAATTGAACTAAATAAGAACTAACCTAAAAATATCTTGGGGAAGCAGTCAGTGTTTTTTTTTTTGGGGGGGGGGGGGCTTCAATTCAATCAAAATGGAGAGAGAGAAGTTGGTGTAGGTGGACTAAATAGGGCCTCACTGCTGGCTCATCAAGTAATCATAATAGTCAAAAACATATAACAACCGGTTTGAAAAATAACTGTTCATATAATAGCTGGCAAAGAACTCTGCAAAGACAGCATGAAAGACAAAAAGGCCACTTCTCAGAGGACTCACCTGTCTTTCCCAGTTTCCTTCTTAAACACTCCATCACAGTAACTCATGCGCTTCTCTGTGGTCACATAAATTTGGGCATTGGGATAGATGTCAACAGTCTTTTTCAACATGTTGTACACAATGCCATTGCCATCTTTCCTCATATTGCGGAAAGGGCCCCAAATAACATAAATAGTAGTGTTTGCTTCCTTGAAAAAATAATCAGGGTTTTTCAGCAAAAGAGGAACGCTGGTATGGGATACGACGCGAATCATTGTCATGCGGCCAACATCCTCTTCATAGCCCTTGGTGGGTGCATTATTCATTCTCCAAATGCAGGACGACTGATCTATCTCATTCCCCACCTTCTGGCCGACCATCTGACCTGAGTTTGACACAATGGCACAAAGATTACAGTCCAGTTGCAAAGGCTGAAAAACAGAAAGAGAAACAGGGCAGGTGAGGGAGAAATGTGTAAATTAGAAAGTTCCTCATATCCCAACAAGTTTTTCAGGGAAAACAGAAATTCCAGATATTGTGCATAATTGCTAAATGTGGGAATATCGCTGAAATATATTTATACTAATCCAAAACTAGCTCCATAGGATATCAAGCTTGGGGCATGCCTCCATTTAAAAAGTGAATATGGATTGCTAAGAAATAATTTTCATTTCTCTTTCTTGTGTTGCTTTGAAATTCAATGAAAAAGCAGTCATTTGTTTCCCACTTTATATGATGTCTTTTCATTCAAAACTGTTATTTCAAATGAAATAAGGAAATACAGAAAGATTTGCTCTCTTTAATAAGGATGATGGCTAAAAAAAAGAAATGCAAAAGGAGTATATATAGGCATCAATTTGAAGTTTACTTATATATATGAATGATTATGTAGCAGTTGATAAAAATATAAAAAATTCAGCAAATGATGAGATTCTGAATTTTCAAAACCCAGAACTACTGAAGATAAATTTCAGGCTAGCAAAAATATTATAGAGAATCTTAAAAAATTCCCTTGCATCACCATGGTTAAACAACCGTTGTGCTCTTGTTTATTCTAGTTGGATAGGAAAGGCTTCTTTTTAAGAACTCAGGGAAGGCACATACAAAGATAGTCTCCACCATCCTTTCATTTTTTTATTGGAGTTTAATTGCTTTACAATGCTGTGATAATTTCTGCTGTACAATGAAGTGAATCAGCTATACCTATACATATTTCCCCTTCCTACTGGACTTCCCTCCCGCTATTCTCCCCACTGTCCCACCCATCTAGGCCGTCACAGAACACTGAGCTGGGTTTCCTGAGCTATACCGGAGGTTCTCACTAGCTATCTATTTTACAGATGGTAGCGTATATACATCGATGCTAATTTCCCAATTTGTCTCACTCTCCCCTCCCCCGACTCCATCCAGTGTCCACACGTCCATTCTCTGCATCTGCATCTCTATTTCTGCCCTGCAAATAGGTTCATTTATATCATTTTTCTAGATTCCACATACTTTAACCAATGAGGTAACAGAGACTCATAGAGACTAAGCATCAACTTTCAGGGCTGGCAGGTGATACAGTTGCATTGGTAGATTCAACTCTAGATCCAACTCTAAACCCAATGCAGGAGATAGAAGAGACATGGTTTCGATCCCTGGGTCGGGAAAATCCCCGGGAGGAGGGGATGGCAACCCACTCCATTCTTGCCTGGAGAATCCCATGGATTCTCAGAGGAGCCTGGCCAGCTATACACTCCATGGGGTTGCCAAGAGTTGGACACGACTGAAGCAACTTGGCATACTCGCAAGCAAACCAAATACAGTCGACACACTGGGGATAGAAAATACCACACCATTCTTGGTGTGGATGCTTGGCTCTGTGGATGCAGAATTGGAGCATATGGAAAGCCCATGGCATGGGAATTGAGCATCTGCAGGTTCTGGCATCCACTGGGGTCCTGGAATCAACCCCCCTCAGGTATGGAGGAATGACTGTATATTCCTTTTACAATTTCCCCACACATAAAGAAAAGCGAACTTTTAAACAGTGAGTGATAAGGGGACAATGCACTTTGCTGATACATGCCTTTCTTCTTTTCTTTCTGTAAGATTCTACATTTATATCTGATATGTGGCCCCAGATTTCTTGATGCCTATTGGTCAGTGGCCTCTTCCAAACTGTGTATTAGTTGTGTTACAATTTATTATTTAATTATGTCTGTCCCCTAGAAAGTAAACTCCATAAGAGTAGGCTCAATGTCTGTTTTCATTTAACCCCACTCCTCAGAAATCCCTGGAATACTATAGTATTTCAAATATACAGAGGTCAAGTTAGGAAATGAAAGCAATTTAATGAAAAGTATTTATTAGGACCCTGAACATAATATTAGGGAAGAAGTGGACTTTTTCAATTCATCTAGAATTGCTGATTTAGTTAAAAAGAGAAAAGCAATCCAGAAGAAACACATCAACATACCCACAGGTTCAATCTAGGTGAGTGAATCTATTTATCTGAGATGTCAAAATTAAGAATTTCAAAAAACTTTACTTATACAGCCCACAAAGGTCCATTCTGAAGTGCCTTAATAGTCTGCTATGAAATGGAGTGACTGTCCATCGCTCCTGCTCCAGTAAGATTTCTAAACTAAGGTGGGCAGCAGGTGGTCCAGGCACCAGGTCAGAATAGCTCCACTCAAGGTGGGTGACTGTATTAGGGCACTTGGCAATGGGATTTTCTAGGTTGGTGCCATAGTGAAGACTTCACCAAAGGGCAAATGGAGGCACAAGAGGATGCCTCGTAGAATCAGGCATTGAATTAAGCCCATTCCTCGTGCATTTAAGCCCCTTCCTTACAATCCTTGGGAAGATTGTAAGGAAGAATACAATGTTCTTCCTGACATCCATTAGACTTAGCTGAGTCCTCCAAAATCAGTCACATAAATCAATGTCTTATTTAATTTGTGTATCACATGACACATTCCAATTTATCACCAAAATGCATATGGTATAGGAGGTTAGGTTCCATTTAGTGTTCCAAGAAGTTGCTTCCCTATATACTAAAAACATTTTAGGGTGCCACCCCCACACATTAAAAAAAATCAAGAAGAAAGATATAAAGAAAAAGCCTTGGAGGTGTTCTAATACCCAACATGCAGCAATTTGCATTGGATTTCCAAGTCATTAAAGTGAATTAGCTGGTTCTGCTACAACAACGGAGAAGGCAATGGCACCCCACTCCAGTACTCTTGCCTGGAAAATCCCATGGACAGAGGACCCTGGTGGGCTGCCTTCTATGGGGTCGCACAGAGTCGGACACGACTGAAGCGACTTAGCAGCAGCAGCAGCAGCAGCAGCAGCTGCAACAAGGCTTCATTTAACTAATAAGAATCAGCATACTGGTTTCACTTGACAATTGTAACCTCTGAGAGTGATCAATTAAGACATCACAGTCTGTTTCATGACAACATATCAGCTGTGCAGCTATGAGGTCAGCAGCTAATAACTTGAGGGCAAATATTGGGAACAATGGCCTCTTGTTTATATGACAAATACATAACTGGGCAGGGTGCTATGAATATAATACCTTTGGGAGTAGGTGGTGATCTTTAAATTGCCCCTGTCTTTTATACTATTCACTTGGACATATTGTCACCAAGGCCAGAGTTGTACGAGACTTGCTCATGTCATACTGCTTGGTCTCAGAACTGCCTAGCTGTCTGGCTTCCTGAATGAGGTGCCAGGAGTCATGGCTGCAGGTGTGACTGTTCTATTTACCACATGGTTGCAGGAACCATCTTTACAGTATGATAGGAGTGCAGGGCTAGATGAATGAAACATTCCTAATCATAATCAGAAGCTTCGGGTAACACGAAGAGCTTGTTAAAGCACAAGGGACTCATCTATATGTTTGAAAGCACTTTCAAACTACGGTAAGCCATGATAAAAAGAAAGACACACCTGGGCACGAATGGATGGTTTGACCCAGGGGCTGCTCTTATCTGGTTATCTCAGTTCCTTTTATTAGCTTTATCACTGCATCTTGTGATCTCAACTTTCTTTGTTAAAATGTCCTGCTGTTTCTTGAGCTCATTTATGTTATTTGATTTGGGGCTTTTGCTTGAAAATTTATTCCATGTGTGTCCACTCGCTCAGTTCTGCCTCAGTAAGCAGTTTCTTTCTAGATACAGGCCCTGGATTTTCCGAGACCTTTGGAAAGATTTATCTGACTCCACTTTATCAAGCCCTATCATAATTTTGAACTTTCCTTTTCAGTTGACTTGTCCCTATTTTTTGTTTCTTTCCATTAAAAACAAATTTGACCTCTTTGTCTTTTCCGCTCATACACTCAAAGCATCATCAAGCCAAATGCTTTGCTTGAGCTTTGGCTGTGTCTATAAACTGAGATTACCACAAATATTCAGCCAATCATCTGGGCAGCTGTGTTCCTAAGAGAAATCTCACAAATGTCAAATGCTTCCTTTCATCTGAAGTCTAAGATACTGATTTTTTGGTGGCGGGGGGGTGGGGGTGGGTAACATCATTATACAGGCATATCTTACTTTACTGCATTTCATTTTATTGAGCTTCACAGATACTGCATTTTTTTTTCTTTCTTTTTTTTTTTTTTTAAACAAATTGGAGATTTGTTCAGTTCAGTTCAGTCACTCAGTTGTGTCCAACTCTTTGCGACCCCGTGAACTGCAGCTCGCCAGGCCTCCCTGTCCGTCACCAACTCCGGAAGTTCACTCAAACTCATGTCCATTGAGTCGGTGATGCCATCAAGCCATCTCATCCTCTGTCGTCCCCTTCTCCTCCTGCCCCCAATCCCTCCCAGCATCAGGGTCTTTTCCAATGAGTCAACTCTTTGCATGAGGTGGCCAAAGTATTGGAGTTTCAGCTTTAGCATCATTCCTTCCAATGAACACCCAGAACTGATCTCCTTTAGGATGGACTGGTTGGATCTCCTTGCCGTCCAAGGGACTCTCAAGAGTCTTCTCCAACACCACAGTTCAAAAGCATAAATTCTTCGGCGCTCAGCTTTCTTTATAGTCTAACTCTCACATCCATACATGACTACTGGAAAAACCATAGCCTTGACTAGACAGACCTTTGTTGACAAAGTAATGTCTCTGCTTTTGAATATACTATCTAGGTTGGTCATAACTTTCCTTCCAAGGAGTGAGCGTCTTTTAATTTCATGGCTGCAATCACCATCTGCAGTGATTTTGGAGCCCAAAACAATAAAGTCAGCCACTGTTTCCCCATCTATTTCCCATGAAGTGATGGGACCAGATGTCATGATCTTAGTTTTCTGAATGTTGAGCTTTAAGCCAACTTTTTCACTCTCCTCTTTTACTTTCATCAACCGGCTCTTTAGGTCTTCTTCACTTTCTGCCATAAGGGTGGTGTCATCTACATATGGCTGCACCACGGCTCAGAAGCAGCCAAGAGGAGCTACCCCATGTCCAAGGTCAGGGGCGGCTGCCAAGAGGAGTTACCCTATGTCCAAGGTAAGAAACAGCTGCTGCGCTTTGCAGGAGCAGCCGTGAAGAGATACCCCACATCCAAGGTAAGAGAAACCCAAGTAAGACAGTAGGTGCTGAGAGAGGGCCTCAGAGGGCAGACAGACTGAAACCACAATGACAGACAAATAGCCAATCAGATCACACAGACCACAGCTTGTCTGACTCAATGAAGGTTTGCAGCAACCCTGTTTTGTCAAATGATGGTTAAGTATATTTTAGCCATAGAGTATTTTTTAAGTTAACGTATGTACTTTTTAAGACATAGGCTATTGCACGCCTAACGGACTACAGTATAGTATAAGCATAACTTTTATATACCCTGGGAAACCAGAAAATTCATGTGATTTTATTGTAATATTCACTTTATTGCAGTGGTCTGGAACTGAATGTGCAATATTTCCAAGGGTTGCCTTATTTGATTTGGATATTTTCTCCCTTTACAAGATATACTACCTCTATACTGTATATCTGGTAATAAATACTCAACTTGGGGAAAGTTAATTCAATGATATCTAGTAAACAACTGTCAACTACAAATTGGCACTTACCAAGAGCATTGCAAACGACTGAACAACAAAGGTGTTTGCCCTGCCTCTACAGAGATTGAATCCCATGCTGCTATAGCTGTTGACCTTCAACAAACCCTGAGGGAGTTCAGGGTCCAGTGAGGCACTCTTTACTCCAGGGAATCTGGAGGGACAAGCCTTTAGATAGTTGGATGTTTTTAGGAAAAGATTTTATGATCTCAATCCTTGCATCTCCTCATATCTAGAGAAGCACTAAATCCCTTCACGGTGACATCAGATCCTCATGACTAACAAAACCTTTTTATAAAATGAGTGCTCCCTTCACCAAAACCTTATACATTGTCTTTCCCCCACTGCCGCTTTGGAGCAGTCTCTCAGAGTATCTGAGGTGCGGCCTCCCAGGCTGCAGTCCTCATTTTGTCCCAAATAAAACTTAATTCACAACTCTCAAGCTGTACATTTTTTTTTTTTTTTAGTCGACACAACCAAGTAATTTTTACCATGCACTTGTTCCGTGCAAGGCTATGTTAAGGGTAAAATAATTTTAGGATTTTAATTACTGTGAATTTTAACCTCAGCATACAGCTCTGAGGTAGGTGGGGATGTTTTATGATCAACTACAGAGTCGGATACAACTGAAGTGACTTAGCAGCAGCAACAGCAGTGTCAATTCATATACTATTGGTTGGCTGAAAAGTTCATTTGGTTTTTTCCATAACATCTTATGAAAACCTGAATGAACCTTTTAGCCAACCCAATGTTTTAAAGGTCTAATGTACTGCCTTGAAAAACAAGTCCTTTCTCTGCTAAAACAAATCTTGACATTCGCCTCCTTTTTGAAAAAGAATTTGATTCCTATCTAACATGCAGGCAGAGGATGAGAGAGGTAAAAAACAGTGTGATGGAGACAGATAAATACAGAGTATTATTAACATGATTAAATACCTATTATGGGCCAGTCATCCTGCCCAGCCTTCATTACATTATTCCATTCAGTTCTCATAGTAAATTCTTTAAAAGTTAGTTTTTACTTCATATTATTGAACTGAAATTGAAATGAACATGATGTCCAGTGAGTACTAGATATCTTTCAGGTTAAAAAGACAGCACATATTATCTTTTGTGAAATGCACTCATAGCACTAATAAGAAGTGGGAGGTGTTAAAGAAATCTTTACTATGAATTTGCACTATCCCTAATAAACATGTAGGCAAACACCTCGACTTTCACCCAGTATTATAGTAAAACTATCTACATTAAATTATAAATCAATGCTTTTAAATAGGCTGGTGGCCGAAAATTTCACCAAAAGAGGACAAAGTTTCCTAACTGATGAAATTCTCTTCAGGAGTGTTAGGGTTTTGTATGGGGATAGAAATAATCTCTCCTTTCTGGCAATGACATTATGATGGCTTAAGAAACTATGTGGACTATTTTTTCTTAATCTTCTTTGGAAGGAATGATGCTAAAGCTGAAACTCCAGTACTTTGGCCACCTCACGCGAAGAAAAGACTCTGATGCTGGGAGGGATTGGGGGCAGGAGGAGAAGGGGACGACAGAGGATGAGATGGCTGGATGCCATCACTAACTCGATGGATGTGAGTCTGAGTGAACTCCGGGAGTTGGTGATGGACAGGGAGGCCTGGCGTGCTGTACTTCATGGGGTCTCAAAGAGTCGGACACAACTGAGCGACTGAACTGAACTGAACTGACCTGAGGTTTAAAATATGGCTGAAATTTCAGTCTAAGATAAACTAATCATGACTGATTTTATTAGCTTTAAAATTGTCTTCCACATTTTTTCACTCAATTTGCTTTTAAACTTTTTTTGTAACAGGAGTGAGTTGTGTTTCTTTCTGAAGCATTAAATTATTACAGTCCATGTCTGAGAAAACATAAAGCCATGGCAGATGCTTTTATAAACTGGTCTCCGTGGCTAAGGGAATACCTCTCCCCAGTGCAAAGTCTCCTAGAGGTAAATCCACTTTAGAAGCTCACAGTGGCTACTGTCAACTCCTTGGGTAGCAAAGATAGCTGAGATGCCAAGCCCTCCTCTAACTCTTTGAACCGCTCCCCTCCCCATACATATGAAGATTCTAGGACACTGACTGCCTAGGTAGTATGTTCATCTTTAGGTCACTTTACAGTCATGTGGATTTTTATTTTTAACTTATCATAAGCATGGGCATTCAGCACAGAAATGAATTCTTGTTTGCACAAATGCGGAAGAATATAAGTGCAAGAGAATCCTTGATACTATGGAGGTAAGAGAGGAAGATGAGGCTATTCTAATCTCTTTTGAAGAGTCTGTGGTATTTTAATAATTAGCTTTATTTTCCTGTGACTAAATATTATGTAGGCAGACTCTAGAAACCAATTAACCATGACATGTCCAATTGATCCTTGTCTGGTTTAAAAAAAAAATGACCGAAACTAATAGGTCATTCACTCTGATCAGGAAGTCTCACCTTTTATTGAGTCACAGTCACTTTTCTCTTCAAATTAGGACACATATAGTTAAAGACTTCTTTCTGTTTCTCTGCTCTAAATTTACACACACACAAACACACACACAGAGTCACCCTCATCCTGCAAATGAGACAGCTCATCCTCCTAGCCACTTTTTCCATCCTGCCCCTTACCAACCAAACCACTCTGGAAAATTTCCCTTCTCTGTTCTTTGGGTAAGAAACTGACAAATTGCCCTCTCCTTTTTGAATGATATATTGGGACAACTGCCAAGCACTTTACATTTTAATCAGTAAGAAGAATGAAATATTTAACCTTTACTTTTTTCTCCATGAATAGGCTTATAGACAATAGAATAGATAATTAAAATCTGTGAATTAAAACTTGCAAAACAGTGTGGTTTCCCCAGCAAAGAGAAATGGCCATGTACGAAAGGTCACCTGTCAACTAGTTCTAGTTATTAAATCTCTGCATTTATCACTGTGGTGGCTCCATGGAAAACGAAGGTCAAGACATTAAATTATGAAATAGTCAGGATTAGAAAAGGTCACTAAAAACTCAACTAAAATTTAACCAAACCTGCTAATTCCACATCCTTTGAAGCGAGCAGACACAGCCAGGGATGAAACACACACTGGATGGAACTAATCTATCTCCCTATTTTATCCCCATATTCAAAATGAATTTCCATTTGATGTCTTGAAGTCTAAAATGAAACTTGCTCATCTCAAATAAAAACAGGAGCTTCAATAAATATTTCAGAACAAAATCATGTTTGAATCGAACCGGCTTAAATTATTAAAAACATTGTTTTACACCACTCTAAGGGTTGCTTTCACTTCAATCATGAGAATGCAATTTAAAATATTAGCAATGGGGCACTCCTGGCATCTTAAATGCTTTACAGGACAATTAGCAAATTCACCACTCACTAATTTCCTACTTTAATGCTGAAATAAATGAGATCTTTGCTTTTCATCATGCAATTTGAATGAATTTGAACAAAGCAGGTTGAACAAAGCTCCAGAGACACACTCTTCAGTTTGCTGTCATTTATTTCTCTACTCTTCCTGAATGTCTTTAGAGTTTTAGTTTTAGAGGCTTCAACATGTATAATGATGCCATTGGGGAATAGATTTTGCCTTTATTCTCCTTGATGTTCTTTTGAGGTCTTTCAAGTGAAAGGTACAAAAAAGGCATTAACAATCTGGCATTGTTTTTATTGCTTGACAAAGAAAAAAATGTATTTTAATTTTTCCCATGTTTCAGGAATGATTAAGCAAGCTGTTTTCATCCACACTGAGTCACTTTCAGCAGACCTCTAACTGTGAGCAAAGACTTGTAAAGATGGTTCTAAGGAGAATTCAACACAGTTCGACCAAGCCAGCCTGTATATGTACTTCTTTGCCCCTCCACAATCCCGCTTCTTTCAGTTAATGCAGCTTTCAAAAGCAGTGTGTATAAATCATACAGTATGAGTAACTGCACATAAAAAGACAGATTTGCTAACCCACGGTTTGGCTCTGGCTCTCTGTGGATTTGGGATATGGCATTTACCTTGATTCCTACATGGTGGCATTATATTCAAGCATAAAACTTAACAGGGGGGTGCATAAAAATGTTAATGTCAAGAGATAATTCTAAAACCAGCAACATAAAACTCTGTTTCTCAGTCACCATAGATGGTGTGTTCTCTTCATTTGGAAGTTCCTTTAAAAAGTGCATCTGTATAATCATGCAGGCATACCAAATGAAAGCAGTTTGCTTTCTCTGGTGCATGTGTGCTAAGTCACGTCTGTCATGTCCAACTCTTTGCGACCCTATGGACTGTAGCCTACCATGCTCCTCTGTCCATGGGATTCTCCAGGCAAGAATACTGGAGAGGGTTGCCATGCCCTCCTCTGAGAGACCTCCCAGACCCAGAGATCAAACCTGTGCCTCCTGCAGCTCCTGCATTGCAGACAGATTATTTACCGCTGAGCCACTGGGGAAGCCCCTTGCATTCTCTGGACTAGAAGACAAATGAGTCTTTTCAAACCAAAAAAGAATTTTTATCTATAGACTGAGAAAATGGGAGTAATTCTCACTGTCAGGTCATTAAAAAAATTGACTAATTTTGGAGGCCAGTTTCAGTTCAGTTCAGTTCAGTCGCTCAGTCGTGTCTGACTCTTTGCAACCCCATGAACCACAGCACACTAGGCCTCCCTGTCCATCACCAACTCCCGCAGTTTACCCAAACTCATGTCCATTGAGTTGGTGATGCCATCCAACCATCTCATCCTCTGTCGTCCCCTTCTCTTCCTGCCCTCAATCTTTCCCAGCATCAGGGTCTTTTCAAATGAGTCAGCTCTTAGCATCAGGTGGCCAAAGTATTGGAGGCCAGTTTACCTTTGGATTATATTTCCATATAGCTATTGCTGATTAGATAGCATTAAACACCTTTATGTTCTGGCTAGAATTTGCTTTGGAACCTAGGAAACTCATGTTACCTCATAAATGTTTTTAATTGTCATGTAGAGTTTTTGCCAGATATACAAAGCAAGCAATAAACTGAATATGTGTTGACGAATATTCAACACAGGGTTTTTTTTTTTTTTAATCTTGTTCTATTTTTAAGCTGAAGGATGCTTTAGTGGGTTTATAGTTTGAGAGAAAGGGCTGGTGAAGGATGAGAAATTGCAAATACATGACAAAGGCCCACTAATGGAGTGAGAACCTAGAAAAGATAGGAGTCGATAACTTAAGGAATATTACTGATGTTGTTCAGTTGCTAAGTCATGTCTGACTCTTTTGGGACCTGATGGACTGTAGCCCACTATGCTCTTCTGTCCATGGGATTTCCTAAGCAAGAATATTGGAGTGGGTTAGCATTTCCTTCTCCAGGGGATCTTCCAGACCCAGGGATAGAACCCAAATCTCCTGCATTTGGCAGGTGGATTCTTTACCACTGAGCCATCAGGGAAGCCCTTGAGGAATATTACTTGGTCATAAAATGAATGAAATATTGCCATTTGCCACAACATGGATGGACCTAGGGATTATCACACTAAATCAAATTAGTGGAAGACAAATATTATGACATCACTTATATGTGGAATTTAAAAAACAATATAAATAAACTTATTTATAAAACAGAAACAGACTCACAGTCATAGAAGACAAACTTATGGGTATCAAAGGGGGAATGGGTGGGGTGGGGATAAATTAGGAGTATGGGATTAACAAATACATATTACTTTATATGAAATGGGTTTCTCAGATGCAGGAGAGGTGGGTTTTATCCCTAGTTTGGGAAGATCCCCTGGAGTAGGAAAAGGCAACCCACTCCACTATTCTTGCCTAGAAAAGTCCATGGACAAAGAAGCCTGTCAGACTACAGTCCATGGAGTTTCAAAGAGTCATACACAACTGAGTGACTGAGCACGCATGTAGTATATATGAACTAGATAAACAACAAAGATTTACTGTATAGCACAGAGAACTATATTCAACATCTTTTAATAACCTATAATGAAAAAGAATCTAAAAAGGAATATATATATATATATATATATATATATATATATATATATATATGTGTGTGTGTGTGTGTGGTATATAACACAATAGTGAAGTGAAGTCGCTCAGTCGTGTCTGACTCTTTGCAACCCCATGGACTGTAGCCTACAAGGCTGCTCTGTCCATGGAATTTTCCAGGCAAGAGTACTGGAATGGGTTGCCATTTCCTTCTCCAGGGAATCTTCCTCACCCAGGGATTGCACCCAGGTCTCCTGCATTGCAGGCAGACGCTTTACTGTCTGAGCCACCAGGGAAGCCATATAACACAATACTTTAAATAAACTCTAGTTCAATAATAAATAAAACTTATTTTATTTATACAGTTGAATGGGCAAGCTTTGCAAAAATAGACACTTCTTCCCCTGAGACAGGAAAAAAGAATTAAGAATGACAAGAAACTGTGACCTTACAAGAGTGGGATACAACCAGAGTTTACCTCAGATTCCCTTACATTTCTATAAAGCAAGTAAGGGTTAATTGAGAGACTTAGAGGTAAGGTTAACAGGATTAAGGAGAGATATGAACTTTTGAGAAAGAGAGCATTTGGGGCAAGAATCAAAAGGATTGCCAACTGTGCCACAGTTTGAATATAGAAATTACATATTTTTGATGATACTGTAAGATTCTATATTCTTTCTAAGTACTGTTTAGAAGCACAGAGGCAAGGGTGAAGAGAGCTTATCCAGCTTGATCCAGGGCTGAAGCTTGGGGCAAGTGGTATACTGAAAGCTTGACACTGAAAAATAATTATGGACACTAATAATATAAATTTCAAGTTAATAGTGGAAGGAAATAAATGGTAGGAAAATGAGAAAATGGAAGAGATAAAGAAACAAGAATGTTTTAGTGGGGTTATATTCATTCAGTGGAGATAGGGAGAGAGATGCTTGTATCGTATACCCTAAGATTATGCTTATTTGGGAAATAAGGAGAAAAATGTGGCTAATTTAGGCTTTAAATTAAAGGCCTATGATTTCAATTGAGAAAAATTTCAGGAAAGAAGCTGTAGTGTAAGTCATTCCTTCCAGTTTGGAAATGCAAAAACCAAAGAATAGAGAATATTCAAATTCATTAATAGTTAAAAAGTACCATGTTCTTGGGGGGCAGGAGGAGAAGGGGACAACAGAGGATGAGATGGCTGGATGACATCACTGACTCGATGGACGTGAATCTGAGTGAACTTCGGGAGTTGGTGATGGACAGGGAGGCCTGGTGTGCTGCGATTCATGGGGTCACAAAGAGTAGGACACGACTGAGTGACTGAACTGAACCATGTTCTTGCATTGAAAGAATTAATATTGTTAGATAACCATACAACCTAAGGAAGTCTACAGATTCAATGCAATCCCTATCAAAATATTAGCATCATTTTTTTCACAGAACAAAATCAAGTAATTTAAAAATCTGTATGGAAACACAAAGACCCCAAATAGCCACAACAATCTTGAGAAAGAAGAACAGAGTTGAAGGAATCATGCTCCTGACTTCAAAATATACTACAAAGCTACAGGAATCCAAACAATATGGTACTGGCACAAAAACAGACACATGGGGTCAATGGAACAGAATAGAGAGCCCAGAAATTAACCCACACACTTATGGTCAATTTATGGTAAGGAGATAAAAATATTCAATATTCAAAGGGAAGACAGTCTCTTCAATAAGTAGCATTGGGAAAACTGGACAGCTATATGCAAAAGTATGAAATTAGAACATTCTCTAAAACCATATACAAAAATAAATTCAAAATGCATTAAATCCTTAATGTAAGACAAGAAACCATAAAATTTCTGGAGCAAATCATAGGCAGAACACACTTTGACATAAATTGTAGCAGTATTTTTTGGACTTCTATCCTAAAGCAAAGGAAATAAAAGCAATAATAAACAAATAGAGCCTACTTAAACATAAAAGCTTTTGGACAGTGAAGGAAACTATTGACAAAACAAAAAGATAACCTACTGAATGGGGAAAAAATATCTGTGAACAATATGGCAAATAAGGGGTTAACATTATATATACAGTTCATACAATTCAATATTAAAAAAAATCTGATTAAAAAATGGGAAGAAGACTTGAATAGATACTTTTCCAAAGAGGAATGCAGATGATTGACAGGCATGTGAAAAGATACTCAAGATTGCTTATCATCAGGGAAAAGGCAATCAAAACCACAATGAGATATTACCTCACATCTGTCAGAATGGCAATCATCAAATTACAAATAACAAATGTTGATGATAATGTGGAGAAAAGAGAACTGTTGTACATTATTGGTGGGAATATAAACTGGTGCAGCCACTGTGGAGAACAGTATAGAGGATTCTCAAAAAACTAAAAATAGAACTACCATCAAAAGGTGAAAGTGTTAGTCACTCAGTTGTGTCCACGTGGAGTATAGCCTGCCAGGCTCTTCTGTCCTTGGAATTCTCCAGGCAAGAATATTGGACTGAGTAGTCATTTCCTTCTCTAGGGGATCTTCCCAACCCAGGGACTGAACCCAGGTCTTCTGCGTTGCAGGTGGATTTGTTACCATCTGAGCCACCAGGGAAGCTCATTGGTGGGAATGCAAATTGGTGCAGCCACTGTGGAAAGCAGTATGGAGGTTTCTCAAAAAAAAAAAAAAACACAAAAATAGAACTATCATATGATCCAGCAATTCCATTTCTGGATACATATCTGAAAAAAACCAAAACACTTATTTGAAAAGATACATGCATCCCAATGTTCACAGCAGCACTATTTACAGTTGTCAAGATATGGAAGCAACCTAAATGTCCATCAACAGATGAGTAGATAAAGAAAATATGGTATATGTATCCAACAGAATATCATTCAGCCATAAAATAGAATGAAATTTTGCTATTTGTAGCAATGTGGATGGACTTGGAGGGCATTATGTTAAGTGAAATAAGTCAGACAGAGAAAGACAAATACTGCATGATATCATTTATGTGTAGAATCTAAAAAATACAACAAACTAGTGAAATTTAAAAAAAAAGAAAAAGGAGACTTACAGAGAACAAACTAGTGGTTACCAGTAAGGAGTGGGAGAGAGAGGGCAATATAGGGATGGGGAATAAAAGACTATTATGAAATTATATGAAATCATGTGTGTGAAACTTTTGAAAATTGCAAAGCACTATAGAATTTAAATAATATTTTATTCAATAGAAATAAAGAACTAGAATGAAAACCAATTCTGCTTCAGTATGTTAACCTGCAAAATTCAGACTACCCTTTCCATGGCAGATAGCTAAAATAACTAGC
Source organism: Bubalus kerabau (assembly GCF_029407905.1). Taxonomy (NCBI): domain Eukaryota; kingdom Metazoa; phylum Chordata; class Mammalia; order Artiodactyla; family Bovidae; genus Bubalus; species Bubalus kerabau. The sequence goes on from NC_073629.1 coordinate 68,831,094, forward strand.
AAAAAAAATAAAAATCATCTCTTGAAGACTATCCAAGAACTAACAAGATAGTGGAGAATTGCCAGCCTGGAGAAGTTTTGAATTCTAGGACGTACATCAACACTAAGGAGTATTTTTGCCCTGGAGGTATTTGTGGCTCTGGAATAATTAGCAAGATTCTGCTTCTGTCAGCCTCTTGGGTCTAAGTAGACACAGATCACAGTCCAGAGCCCAAAAAGAGTAAATCAACATCCACTTTGAATGAGGACTCCTAAGATGTATTTTAAGAATAAATTTTGAAATAAACCAGTCTTGTAAAATCTGTCATCTTCTTTAATGTCAATTGGTTGACTCTGAAAACCTGTTTTGGAACTTGTATAGATAGATTGCCTGATGAACTATGGACGGAGGTTCGTAACATTGTACAGGAGACAGAGATCAAGACCATTCCATGGAAAAGAAATGCAAAAAAGCAAAATGGCTGTCTGGCGAGGCCTTACAAATAGCTGTGAAAAGAAGAGAAGTGAAAAGCAAAGGAGAAAAGGACAGATATAAGCATCTGAATGCAGAGTTTCAAAGAATAGCAAGAAGAGATAAGAAAGCCTTCCTCAGTGATCAATGCAAAGAAATAGAGGAAAACAACAGAATGGGAAAGACTAGAGATCTCTTCAAGAAAATGAGAGATACAAAGGGAACATTTCATGCAAAGATGGGCTTGATAAAGGACAGAAATGGTATGGACCTAATAGAAGCAGAAGATATTAAGAAGAGGTGGCAAGAATACACAGAAGAACTGTACAAAAAAGATCTTCAAGACCCAGATGATCATGATGGTGTGATCACTCACCTAGAGCCAGACATCCTGGAATGTGAAGTCAAGTGGGCCTTAGGAAGCATCACTACAAACAAAGCTAGTGGAGGTGATGAAATTCCAGTTGAGCTATTTCAAATCCTGAAAGATGATGCTGTTAAAGTGCTGCACTCAATATACCAGCAAATTTGGAAAACTCAGCAGTGGCCACAGGACTGGAAAATGTCAGTTTTCATTCCAGTCTCAAAGAAAGGCAATGCCAAAGAATGCTTAAACTACTGCACAATTGCACTTATCTCACATGCTAGTAAAGTAATGCTCAAAATTCTCCAAGCCAGGATTCAGCAATATGTGAACCATGAATTTCCAGATGTTCAAGCTGGTTTTAGAAAAGGCAGAGGAACCAGAGATCAAATTGCCAACATCTGCTGGATCATTGAAAAAGCAAGAGAGTTCCAGAAAAACATCTACTTCTGCTTTACTGACTATGCCAAAGCCTTTGACTGTGTGGATCACAATAAACTGTGGAAAATTCTGAAAGATATGGGAATACCAGGATACCTGACCTGCCTCTTGAGAAATCTGTATGCAGGTCAGGAAGCAACAGTTAGAACTGGACATGGAACAACAGACTGGTCCCAAATAGGAAAAGGAGTACGTCAAGGCTGTATACTGTCATCCTGCTTATTTAACTTAAATGCAGAGTACATCATGAGAAACGCTGGGCTGGAAGAAGCACAAGCTGGAATCAAGATTGCCAGAAGAAATATCAATAACCTCAGATATGCAGATGACACCACCCTTATGGCAGAAAGTGAAGAGGAACTAAAAAGCCTCTTGATGAAAGTGAAAGTGGAGAGTGAAAAAGTTGGCTTAAAGGTCAACATTCAGAAAACTAAGATCATGGCATCCGGTCCCATCACTTCATGGGAAATACATGGGGAAACAGTGGCAGACTTTATTTTTGGGGGCTCCAAAATCACTGCAGATGGTGATGGCAGCCATGAAATTAAAAGACGCTTACTCCTTGGAAGGAAAGTTATGACCAACCTAGATGGCATATTCAAAAGCAGAGACATTACTTTGCCAAGAAAGGTCCGTCTAGTCAAGGCTATGGTTTTTCCTGTGGTCATGTATGGATGTGAGAGTTGGACTATGCAGAAAGCTGAGCACCAAAGAATTGATGCTTTTGAACTGTGGTGTTGGAGAAGACTCTTGAGAGTCCCTTGGACTGCAAGGAGATCCTACCAATCCATTCTAAAGGAGATCAGTCCTGGGTGTTCTTTGGAAAGAATGATGCTAAAGTTGAAACTCCAGTAGTTTGGCCACCTCATGCGAAGAGTTGACTCATTGGAAAAGACTCTGATGCTGCGAGGGATTGAAGGCAGGAGGAGAAGGGGACGACAGAGGATGAGATAGCTGGATGGCATCACCAACTCAATGGACATGACTCAATGGCCGTAAGTCTGAGTGAATTCTGGGAGTTGGTGATGGACAGGGAGGCCTGGCGTGCTGCAATTCATGGGGTGCAAAGAGTCAGACACGACTGAGCGACAGAACTGAACTGGACTCAAACTTCTAAATGACCTTAGATACCTGGAAAAATTGAAGGAATTCTTCCCCAAGGGGAAGATAAAGCACGCTTAGACCTCGAATTAGTCCTACAAATAAAATTTCAAATACAATTCCCAACACACAATCTAAAAAACCCAGACATATGAAAAGACAAAACATTATTAGAGGAAACCAACAGAAATAGTCCCATAGGAGCTCCACATTTGAAATTACATGGCACAGACTAAAACAGCTATGTTCATTGTGTCCAGGGAGATAAAAGCCTAGTGAAAATGTTGGCGGGGAAATGAAAACTACAGAAAGTGATGGACCATATGTGAAAAAGAACCACTTAGAAGTTCTAGAACTGATAAATATGGTGCATAAAATAAAAGATTCAATGAATGTATTTAACACCAAATTAGCTAGACAAACTTGCCAGCAAAGTTAAAGAGAATTAGTGGACTAGAAGACAGAAGCAACTGTTCAGAAAGAAATGTGAGATTAAAAAACGAGAGAGAGAGAGACAGAAATGCAGAGAATACAATATAAAGGCCTAACACAACTTTAATACCAAAGAAGGAAAGAGAGAGAATGGACAGTAGCTGAGGTCAGTAGCTGAGAATTCCCTAAAGCTTATAAGACTCTCCAAATTCAAAAGGCTCAGCTGATACCTCCCAGGAGAAATATATAAAAATAAATTCACCTCTAAACATATTAATATAGTGATGCTTCATAAAAACAAAAACAAAGAGAAAATTTCAGAATTAAAATTACTATAAAATAGCATATAATTTGAGATGGGGGTAAATGGAGTAAAAATATCTTAAAGTTCTTATATTGTCATGGGAAGAGGATAACATTATAATTTTCTAAACTTAAGAGGTCTGGTGGTATTCCTAGGGCAGTAGTTCTCACACTTTTTGGTCTCATGTACCATAGACAGTCTTGATAATTATTGAGTGTTCTAAGGATCTACTGTTTATGTGAGCTGAATATACATCAATACTTACCATGTTAGAAATTGAAAATGAAAAGACTTTGAATATCCATTTATTAAAAAACCCAATAATATGACCATTTCATATTAACACATTTTTATGAAAAGTAATCATAATTTCCACAAAAATAGTGAAAATAATACTATTATTTATATTATAGTTTTACAAATTTCTTTAATGTCTAACTTAATTGAAAATAGCTAGTTAAAGAGAATTAGTGGACTAGAAGAACAACTCTCACAACTCTCTCTGTTTTCAATCCATTAAAATATGCTGTTTTGGTTGAAGTAGATGAAGAAAATCCAGTTTCATAATGATATATACATCTATAGGAGGAAGAGGGAGATAATTGTGGATATTTTTATTAATGAATTTATACCAAAATTTGACAAGGCAATTTCTTAAAGTTTATTTGCAATATGAAATCTAAAACCATATCAATAAAATTGTCTACTGTTATGTTAGAATTCATTTGTTTAGCATCTTGCATAGACCTTTAACTCATGTATGATTTTATAGCATCATACACTGCTAATTTCAAGAAATATGAGTCCAATAAGTTATGCAGCGGAGAGGGCGATGGCACCTCACTCCAGTACTCTTGCCTGGAAAATCCCATGGACGGAGGAGCCTGGAAGGCTGCAGTCCATGGGGTCACGAAGAGTTGGACAGGACTGAGCGACTTCACTTTCACTTTTCACTTTCATGCATTGGAGAAGGAAATGGCAAGCCACTCCAGTGTTCTTGTCTGGAGAATCCCAGGGAAAGGGGAGCTTGGTGGGCTGCCGTCTATGGGGTCACACAGAGTCGGACACAACTGAAGCGACTTAGCATTAAGTTATGCAGATATTTGAAACACTGATATTTTCTAATGTATATTTTAAACACATTAATTGATATTACCAGTGAATTCATCAGAAAAGCCTTTAGGTTTTGGAAAACCAGAAAGCTGAAGGTGAAAAAAAGAAATTTTTCAAAATGCTAATTTTGACTTGAAAGTTCAATTCTTGTCATTAGCTAAATATGCTGCCTGTTATTTTCTTGAAGTGACAAGCTCATTTCATTCATGTGAGAAAATGTCTGCCAAATACCTAAATCTGAATATTCATAATCTGGCTGTTATGAATCTTGGCTGTTATTTCAAGTAAAAATGATGTTCAGTGAAACTTGCAACTCATATGGAATTTTCATAATAAAAGTATTAGAAAGAAAAATCAATATAACTTGCAACATTAATAATAAAATCATATGATCACCTCAAAAGAAAAATCATATGATCATGTGGTCATCTCAGTAGATGCAGATAAAGAATTTGATAAAATTCAACACCAACTAATGATTAAAAACTCAGTTAAGGGAAAGTTACAGGGAGATTCCTTAACCTAATGAAATGTTTCTACAAAACAAAAATTCTATAGCAAACATTGCACTTCACATTTAATGGTAAAATGCTGGAAGCTGACTCTTTGAAATTGGGATTTCCACTATCAACATTGTTATGCAATATTATACTGATGTCCTAGTCATTGAAGCAAAATAGTGAAAACTATATAAGGATTGAGAAACAAGAAACAAAAATATAATTATTCACAGATGACAATGGTGATGTGTTTAGGGCAAATCACCCCAAAATATGCCACTTGGCATTCTGATTATTTTGAATTAAAGCTACTTAAGAAATTCATTGTTATTTTTTCTAAAAGTTATAAAAGCTGACTCCTTTGGTCACTTCTTTGACTCCCATATTTTTATGAACTGCTATATGTACAAAATTAAGTTTGCTTTTCTGTCTTATATCAGTTTAATTATTAGTCTGGCCAAAGAACCTAGAAAGAAGGGAAAAATTTTCCTCCCCTAAAATGGTATCCACCTATAGTTTGTTATCATTTTTATCAGAGTTAGATACAAATTAGAATGCAAATCAATTGTTTTTTTTTTAATTTTATTTTATTTTTAAACCTGAAACACTGTATTAGTTTTGCCAACAATCAAAACGAATCCACCACAGGTATACATATGCTCCCCAATTGTATTTCAATACAGCAGCAATAATAAAAAAAATTTTAAGTAAAGCATTTACAATGACATCAAAATATAAAATACCTAGGAATAACCCTCATAAAATATGGGCAAGACCTCTGTGGAGAAAATAACCAAAATTTATCAACAAATGTTTTTAAAACTCTACATAAATGGAGGGTTATAACATGGGCATAGAATAGAAAACTTAGAAGTAAAGATGTACATTCTCCTCAAATGGGTCTAGAGATTCAAGGTTGTTGTCACTGAAACAGGGATAAACAACAATACCCAAGGAACACAGTATAGGGCCCACAAAATTGTGATGAAAGCACCAAGCAGAGAAGTGGAGAAAAAAGTCAGGCTTTAAAAAGAGTAGAGCTGGAAAGACTGGATAATTTTATAGAAAAAAAGTACATCTAGACTCTTAATTATATGAAAAAATCTGTTTCTGGTGAACTGGAAACCTGTATCTGAAAGACAAAACAATAAACTTTAAGAAAAAAAAAAAAACGAGGAAAAATTTTATAATATCAGGATAGGAAATTTTTTCCTAAGACATAAAAGCACTAACAAGAAAGAGATTGATAACTATGTTAAACTTAAGAACAGCTGTTCATCAAAAGATGGCACTAAAGAGTGAAAAGGCAGGCCACAGAGAAATTTATACAGTTGACCCTTGAACAACACAGGTTTGAACTGCAAGGGTCTATTACACAGGGATTATTTTTTCAACAGTAAATACTACAGTACTATATGGTCTACTGTTGGTGGAATCCACAGATGTGAACCCAGGAATATGGAGGAACCATGTCTTTGGAGAACAGATTATAAATTAAGCCTGAATTTTCAACTGCATGGAGGGTTGGTACCTCTAAGCTTCTTGTCGTATATGCTTTCCACTGTATATACTTTCTCCCTCTCCTTGAGGTGCATGGGTGCATGTGTGTGTGTGTGTGTGTATCCTAGAAAGAGTTAACACACAAAATATATAATGAATTCATACAAATTAAAAATAAAAGACAGTAGACAGCCAAAGCAATTGAAAGACTACAAAAATTCAGTCACTACATAAAAGAGGAAATTCAAACAGCAAACAAATATAAGAAAAGGTGCCTATCAGAAGTAATCAGAAAAATGCAAATTAAAACAATGAGAGGTACTTGCACATATACCAGGGTGCCTGTAATTAAAATGTCTGACAATACCAAGTGTTAAGAAGGATATATCAGTTTAGTTCAGTCGCTCAGTCGTGTCCGACCCTTTGCGACTCCATGAATCGTAGCACACCAGGCCTCCCTGTCCCTCACCAACTCCCGGAGTTCACTCAAACTCACGTCCATCGAGTCGGTGATGCCATCCAGACATCTCATCCTCTGTCGTACCCTTCTCCTCCTGCCCCCAATCCCTATGTATAGTAACAGGCAATCTCAAGCAATAACTGATAAGACTGTGAAACTGTAGCTTGATCCTATAAACTTGAATATATGTATATACCCTAAATCCAGAAATCTACTTCCTGCTAGGTATATCCTATGAAAATGCATTCTTTTGTGTACCAGGATTCATTTACAAGAATATTCAGAGAAGCATTTTTTATAACACCTTTAAATGCAAATATCACAAATTTTCATCAACAAACTTGTACAAGGGAATACTATCTAGCATCAAAAACAAATGAACATGAATGAATCTTAAAAACATTATGTAGAGCAAAAGCCAGCTACAAAGGAACACACAGTAAAAGATTTTATTTATATAACACTCTTAGTAATCTAGAAATAGGATTTTTTTTAAAGGGCTTCCCTGGTAGCTCAGATGGTAAAGAATCTGCCTGCAATTTAGGATACCAGGGTTCCACCCCTGGGTCAGGAAGATCCCCTGGAGAAGGGAATGACAGCCCACTCCAGTATTGTTGCCTGCCAGACTACAGTCTATGGGGTCACAAAGAGTTGGACACAACTGGACTGAGTAACTAGTACATCCACACAGGATGTTTTTTAATGTGATGAAGACCATCATTCTGAAATCAAAACCAAAAGCACAGTGAACAGTGCCCTATCAGAGTAGCAGTCACGTGTTGTAAGACTGTAGTTAGTTCAGTTCAGTTCGGTTCAGTCGCCCAGTCATGTCTGACTGTTTGTGACTCCATGGACCGCAGCACGCCAGGCCTCACTGTCCATCACCAACTCCCAGAGTTTACTCAAAGTCATGTTCATTGAGTTGGTCATGCCATCCAACCATCTCATCCTCTGTCGTCCCTTTCTCCTCCCGCCTTCAATCTTTCCCAGCAATAGGGTCTTTTCAAATGAGTCAGCTCTTCGCAACAGGTGGCCAAAGTATTGGAGTTTCAGCTTCAGCATCAGTCCTTCCAATGAACACTCAGGACTGATCTCCTTTAGGATGGACTGGTTGGATCTCCTTGCAGTCCAAGGGACTCTCAAGAGTCTTCTCCAACACCACAGTTCAAAAGCATCAATTCTTCCATGCTCAGCATTGTTTATAGTCCAGCTTTCACATCCATACATGACTACTGGAAAAACCATAGCCTTGACCAGATGGACCTTTGTTGGCAAAGTAATGTCTCTGCCTTTTAATATGCTATCTAGGTTGGTCATAACTTTCCTTCCAAGGAGTAAGCATCTTTTAATTTCATGGCTGCAATCACCATCTGCAGTGATTTTGGAGCCCCCAAAAATAAAGTCAGCCACTGTTTCCACTGTTTCCCCATCTATTTGCCATGAAGTGATGGGACCGGATGCCATGATCTTAGTTTTCTGAATGTTGAGCTTTAAGCCAACTTTTTCACTCTCCACTTTCACTTTCATCAAGAGGCTCTTTAGTTCTTCTTCACTTTCTGCCATAAGGGTAGTGTCATCTGCATATCTGAGGTTATTGATATTTCTCCCAGCAATCGTGATTTCAGCTTGTGCTTCATCCAGCCCAGCATTTCTCATGATGTAATCTGCATATAAGTTAAATAAGCAGGGTGACAATATACAGCCTTGACATACTCCTTTTCCTATTTGGGACCAGTCTGTTGTTCCATGTCCAGTTCTAACTGTTGCTTCCTGACCTGCATACAGATTTCTCAAGAGGCAGGTCAGGTGGTCTGGCATTCCCATTTCTTTCAGAATTTTCCACAGTTTATTGTGATCCACACAGTCAAAGTCTTTGGCATAGTCAATAATGCAGAAATAGATGTTTTTCTGGAACTCTCTTGGTTTTTTGATGATCCAACGGATGTCAGCAATTTGATCTCTGGTTCCTCTGTCATTTCTAAAACCAGCTTGAACATCAGGAAGTTCATGGTTCACATATTGGTGAAGCCTGGCTTGGAGAATTTTGAGCATTACATTACTAGCATGTGAGATGAGTGCAATTGTGTGGTAGTTTGAGCATTCTTTGGCATTGCCTTTCTTTGGGATTGGAATGAAAACTGACCTTTCCCAGTCCTGTGGCCACTGCTGAGTCTTCCAAATTTGCTGGCATACTGAGTGCAGCACTTTCACAGCATCATCTTTTAGATATTGAAATAGCTCAACTGGAATTCCATCACCTCCACTAGCTTTGTTCATAGTGATGCTTCCTAAGTCCCACTTGACTTCACATTTCAGGATGTCTGCCTCTAGATGAGTGATTGAAGTGATTGACACCATCGTGATTGAAGGGTGGTAAAGGTCTTTTTTGTACAGTTCTTCTGTGTATTCTTGCCACCTCTTCTTAATATCTTCTGCTTCTGTTAGGTCCATACCATTTCTGTCCTTTATTGTGCCCATCTTTGCATGAAATGTTCCTTTGGTATCTCTAATTTTCTTGAAGAGATCTCTAGTCTTTCCCATTTTATTGTTTTCCTCTATTTCTTTGTACTAATCACTGAGGAAGGCTTTCTTATCTCTCTTTGTTGTTCTTTGGAACTCTGCATTCAAATGGGTATATCTTTCCTCTTTGCTTTTCACTTTCGGAGCTATTTGTAAGGCCTCCTCAGACAGCCATTTTGCTTTTTTGCATTTCTTTTTTTGGGGGATGGTCTTGATCCTTGTCTCCTGTACAATGTCATGAACCTCTGTCCTGATTTTGATAGACATCAGGCACTCTGTCTATCAGATATAGTCCCTTAAATCTATTTCTCACTTCCACTGTATAATCATAAGGGATTTGATTTAGGTCGTACCTGAATGGTCCAGTGGTTTTCCCTACTTTCTTCAATTTAAGTCTGAATTTGCAATAAGGAGTTCATGATCTGAGTCAATGGTCTTCAAAAACAGTGCTTTGGTAGCTCATCTGGTAAAGAATCCACCTGCAATAAAGGAGACCCCAGGTGGATTCCTGGGTTGGGAAGATCCTCTGGAGGAGGGCATGGCAACCCACTCCAGTATTCTTGCCTGGAGAATCCCCATGGACAGAGCAGCATGGCCAGGCTATAGTCCATGGGGTCACAAAGAGTCAGACATGACTGAAAGATTAAACATAGCACAGGACATGCTGAGAAATGTCACATACATTCTCCACCTCTTGAAGATTGCCAATGCATATTAAATACTAAAGTTTATATAAAGTCATTCACTAGGAAAACCTGTCTCATTTTGTTTAATTCCATTTCAGAAATTTATTTGGAAACCTCATCTCATTTTTTTTTTTGGTAGGAAACTGATTTATATTTTATTGGGTAAGAATTTGGAAAATAGTATGGAAACTCTGCACAAGATATGTTTTTTGTTAGGGCTGGGAACAAGATGTGAATGCCCACTGATACCATAATTATTTCACATTGTTCTGGAGTTCAGCAAAGTAACTGGAGTTCACGGAAATAACTGAAGCCCAGAGGCAGGGTTGGGGAGGTATAATACTGGAACAGAAGAGAAAAATCATCATTATTTGTAGATGATATGATAATCTTTCTTACAAGCACAATTAATCAGAGAAAAACAATTAGAACTAATAGCAGAATTTAGAAAAACTTGTAGCCACAAATGTACAAAATGACCAATAGCACCATCAGGAAAAACAAAATTAGAATTAAAAAAAGCTCAATATACAGTAGCAACCAACATGAAAAATACCTAGGGAAAAAACTGAATATGAAATTTATGAATGCCCTAAGAAAAATAAGCACATTATATGAGAATGAATAAGCTGTCTGGATACAGAATTGTAAGTAGTTTTTAAGAAAAATAAGCATTTGAATTTCTATATCCATGTTAGATGCTTGCAGAAGTTTATTTCAGATCTAAGGTCTTGTAATCTACTATTGGACAAGCTAAACCCTTTGAGTTAAAGAATCTGATATTAAGATTAAATATAATATTTATGCTTGCTTTGGAGTCTCTTTTTCCTTTATTGCTATGGTAATTATAATTTGAAATCCCTTTCTTGTTTGAATAATTATTTTTAAACTATTTTAAATCTGCTTCTAGATATCATGGGTTATTGACCCAGTAAATGAAATTACTGAGCCCACAATATTTTAGTGCATTAATGAAGTGGTTTTCTAAAATGCACAACCATGTAAAGCACAGCAATTACTAAAAGTGAAAATTACCACTCTTCTAGGACCCAAGATTGTAGAAACCAGACAAAGTAAAGATTCCACTCAGGCCTCAAAAGATCAAATGACAAACAAACAATTACTAGAAGGATGAGTAAACCAGAATACTTTGTTGAAAACTACAGTACATCTTGGCCACAGTTTTAAGAGCAGATTTCAGACTTTCTTAGTGTCCTCCCTAAAATCTACACCACCAGATTTTAGAACTCTCCATGAGATCATTTTGATAAAAAGCGATTTGGGCATCTCCTGCTTGTGCGGACTCATTAAGTCGCTTCAGCCATGTTCCAGTCTTTGCACCCCCCTGGACTGTGGCCTGCCAGGCTCCTCTATTCATTGGATTCTCCAGGCAAGAATACTGGAGTGGGTTGCTATTTCCTCTTCCAGGGGATCTCCCCAGCCCAGAGATCTAACTGGCTTGTCTTACTTCTTCTGCACTGGTAGGCGGATTCTTCACCACTAGCGCCATCTGAAAATCCCCATCTGAGCTCATAGGCATTGAATATTGTAGCAACCTTACATATTTTAAAGCCGAAAAAAAGAGCCCTCAAGTGAAACCAGATCAATTGCCATAAGATGCAAATAGCCAATGCAAAATGGAAACTTTTGTTTCACTTACAATATAAGTTTATTGACAGGCCATGAAGAGAATAGGTTTCCTTTTTACATTAAAAGAAGGAAATCTGAACCTTGCAAGAGTTGTGGCCGCATGCTATAAGTAACATTCAAATCCTCATTCCAGCATCCCTGCCTCGGACCTGGGCTCAACTCTGTAGCTGCATGTCTGAGACACGGGGCCTAATTAGCAATCTAATGAATTAGGTAGAAATGTATTATCATAGGGCTTCCTAGGTGGCTCTAATGGTAAAGAACCAACCTGCCAGTGCAGGAGACGTAAGAGGCTTGGGTTTGATCCCTGGGTTGGGAAATCCCCTGGAGGAGGGCATGGCAACCCACTCCAGTATTCTTGCCTGGAGAATCCCACAAAGAAGCGTGGCAGGCTACAGTCCATGGATCCCAAAGAGTTGGACATAACTGAAGCAATTTAGCATGCTGGCATGCAGATTATCATAAAAACAGATAATCTTTCAGTATCGTATAATTCATTTTGTGGGGAGTAGAAGGTTGGGGAAATGAGGTGGGTGAAGCAGAAAGGGAGGGTGTGAAGAGTCAAATGATTTTTCTAGTTCTAATTTTTATGAAAACGTTTTGTGTATGTGTAAACAAACAAGTGCTAATTTTATAATAGGCAAAGTGTAGGTAACACTTCAAATATGGGATTTGCTCCAACTAAATGTTTATTTCTTGTTACAGGAGACAAAAAGTTTATGATACCATGGCCATATCATTTCTATACCTTTTTGGTTCCAAAAGCATACATTTACCTATAAACCATTTTTCCAAAATGGGTTAAACAATGAAAAGACATAATTTAAAATAAAAGCCATTAATATCAGGACTTTGAAAGTTTAATATACAAACCTTTATATATAAATGTATATAATTTTATAGAGTTACTTCAATACCATCAACCTTTAATTATATTCTGCTTCTAGCTCATCTTAAAGAATTTAAGCTGCTTTAGGAAAATTGTAATGGAACCAGTTCCTAGCAGCATAGTAGAATAAAATTAAGCATTGGCTTTTCATCAGACTTGCATTCAACTCCCTCTCTGATCCTTTCTATCTGTGTACTTTAGCAAAAATTTTTCAACTCTTGACTCTGTTTCTTAACTTGTGCAACTCATTTATTAGTTATCCATGAGCAACCTCTGTATTTGCCCTATGGCAAACCTGAGTAAAAATCAATACAACTAGTCATCAAAAGTAAAAAAAAAAAAAAAAAAACACAGAGTTTATCTGGACAATGGAAATTTAGTTGAAAATGGTTTGGGAATATGGAAAAGGTCCTCCACTTCCAGATCTTCATTTCTTCCAAACAATATACCCTAGACTCTATATCTCTCCACTTTTTACAAAAAGTATTTATTTTTTATTAGTTGCACTGAGTCTTCATTGCAGCATGTGGGTTTTCTCTCGTTGCAGTAAGTAGAGGGGGTTACTGTCTATCTGCAGTGCATGGGCTTCTCATTGTGGCGGCTTCTCTTGCTGTAGGGCACAAGCTCTAGGCACGTGGGCTTCAGTAGCTGTGGCACACGGGCTGTGTTGCCCTGTGGCATGTGTAAGTTTCCCTGACCAGGGACTGAACCCATATCTCCTGCATTGGCAGGCAGACTCTTAACCACTGGACCACCAAGGAAGTCCAATATATCTCCCTTTTTTTTTTTTTTTTTTTACAAAGCAGTGTATTTCTCTGAGTTCCTTCAAGCTTGAATGCTCACATCTACCACTCCCCAGTCCCCTAAATACTGTCTAATTATCAGGATCCACCCTTCTTAGAGGGCTTCCATGGTTCAGATGGTAAAGAATCTGCCTGCAGTGCAGGAGACCTGAGTTCAACCCTTGCATTAAGAAGATCTCTTGGAGATGAGAATGACAACCCACTCCAGTATTCTTGCCTGGAGAATTCCATGGACAAGGGAGCCTGGTAGGCTATAGATCATGGGGTCACAAAGAGTCAGACACGACTGAGCAACTAACAATTTCATTTTCACTTTTTCACCTTTCTTAGGTGAAAGAAGTTTCTCACCTAAGAGATGCATCAATAACAAATCTTGTGATTAATAAATTAAAGTACACACGCACACATTTTCAAGGGGAAATAAGGGCTTTTTATTTCCTGCATTATATCACATGAGGATTCCCTTCAGAACTTATAAAATACTTCTGTTTGTGCTTTGTGCTTTGCTATTTTTCTGAGAAGATGTTAGGAATAAATATAAATGTGATTCAGAAGCATCGTACACTTGTTACCTTCATTTTTTTTTTTTTTCCACACAAGTCTGCTTGGTACAAAAATGCTACTTAGAAAACATCAGGAGGTAAAGTGTCAGATGCAACTTCAGGACACACAGAGCGAAGGCTTCTGTGTGAGTTGGATCATGTGTGTGGAGTATGAATGGTGAATAAAATCATCCTCCATTCATGAAGAGAATAATTTCTCAGACCCGAGTTCTCCCACTGTCCCACAGAGGAAATCTAAGTAACAATTTTGACCCATTCTTAAGACCGCACTGCAAGCTTCAAAAGACAACCAAGGCCAGGAAAATTCCATTAATGGTTGTCTGTCTCCTCTGAGTGACAATCAGATAGTCCCAAATCAAACACCCTGGGCTTTGTTTCTTAAACAAAAGGATAAGTTAAACTATTTTTAAATTAATCTCAAAATAGATTCCTGGCTGGATGTTAGGAAGACTGTTCTCAAAAAAATAAAGTGTTATTTGTAGTCTTTTTGGAAAACTAGTTAGGTTTTATGTGTAGTATGGATAACCACAGATGGCAGTAAAGTGTATAATGTATGCAAAGGGGAATGGTTCCAGGTTGATATTTTTTTCCCCTGAAAAACTTTCTAATATTCCCACATCAATAATGGACCATTATTCAGAAATTGAAGGTGCTAAGTCCAAACACCACAGGACTTGTAGTTATGCTTTGAATGTGTTCTTGCAATTATCCAGCTGCAAGTTAAATGCAGTGTAGACTATGGCTTCCCAAGCTGAATTCTGACTGTTATTTCTAGCCAGTTGACCTGTGCTCTTGTTTTTGACTGCAACATGAGTTTGATCCACAAAAATATCCTGGATGAATGAGATGACATTGCCACCAAACTCTGAGTTCCAACTCTCAAGCTGGAAGTCTAACCTCTAATTTACTCTAGTCCCAGAATGATTAGACCTATTATGTAATGAAGCCTCTGTTGGTTGCCTGTCTATCAAATTATTTGTATTCATGGAGACAAAGTGATAAGCCAAAATGCTAATTATCCATTTTTCTAAAATAAAATATCCATGCTAAGAATAACAATCAGTTATTAACATAGCACTTTCATCTGACATAATATATCTTAACAAGTTCTTTATATCCAGGGATTTTCATTGCTGGACATCTGATCTAATAAAAAGGAAGATGCTTACTTTCTATCTCTTCAGGCTTTGTTAGCATTGGGCATAAGCTTTTGAATTTGAAATACTGTTGGAAATAATGAGATAAATTGGGGAAATCTAGTCTTTAAAAACAGATTTTTTTTCTTTTTCTTTTTTTGTTGAAGGATAATTGCTTTGCACAATTTTGTTTTCTGTCAAACCTCAACATGAATAAGCCATAGGTATCCAATCAGTCCATTCTGAAGGAGATCAGCCCTGAGATTTCTTTGGAAGGAATGATGCTAAAGCTGAAAGTCCACTACTTTGGCCACCTCATGCAAAGAGTCGACTCATTGGAAAAGACTCTGATGCTGGGAGGGATTGGGGGCAGGAGGAGAAGGGGATGACAGAGGATGAGATGGCTGGATTGCATCACTGACTCAATGGACGTGAGTCTGAGTGAACTCCGGGAGATGGTGATGGACAGGGAGGCCTGGCGTGCTGCGATTAATGGGGTCGCAAAGAGTCGGACAAGACTGAGCGACTGAACTGAACTGAACTGATACATATATCCCCAACCTTTTGAACCTTCTTCCCATCTCCCTCCCCATCCCACCCCACTAGGTTGATCAGATCAGATCAGATCAGTCATTCAGTTGTGTCCAACTCTTTGCGACCCCATGAATCGCAGCACGCCAGGCCTCCTTGTCCATCACCAACTCCCACAGTTCACTCAGACTCACGTCCATCGAGTCAGTGATGCCATCCAGCCATCTCATCCTCTGTCATCCCCTTCTTCTTCTGCCCCCAATCCCTCCCAGCATCAGAGTCTTTTCCAATGAGTCAACTCTTCTCATGAGGTGGCCAAACTACTGGACTTTCAGCTTTAGCATCATTCCTTCCAAAGAAATCCCAGGGCTGATCTCCTTCAGAATGGACTGGTTGGATCTCCTTGCAGTCCAAGGGACTCTCAAGAGTCTTCTCCAACACCACAGTTCAAAAGCATCAATTCTTCTGTGCTCAGCCTTCTTCACAGTCCAACTCTCACAACCATACATGACCACAGGAAAAACCATAGCCTTGACTAGATGGACCTTTGTTGGCAAAGTAATGTCTCTGCTTTTGAATATGCTATCTAGGTTGTTCATAATTTTCCTTCCAAGGAGTAAGCGTCTTTTAATTTCATGGCTGCAGTCACCATCTGCAGTGATTTTGGAGCCCAGAAAAATAGAGTCTGACACTGTTTCCACTGTTTCCCCATCTATTTCCCATGAAGTGATGGGACTGGATGCTGTGATCTTTGTTTTAGGTTGATACAGAGACCTTAATTGAGTTTCTTGAGCCATATGGCAAATTCCTGTTGGCTATCTATTTTACATATGGCAATGTAAGTTTCCATGTTACTGTTTCCATACATCTCACCTTCTCCTCCCCTCTCTGCATGTCTATAAGTCTATTCTCTATGTCTGTTTTTTCACTGCTGCTAAGTCGCATCAGTCGTGTTTGACTCTGTGTGACCCCATAGATGGCAGCCCACCAGGCTCCCCTGTCCCAGGGATTCTCCAGGCAAGAACACTGGAGTGGGTTGCCATTTCCTTCTCCAATGCATGAAAGTGAAAAGGGAAAGTGAAGTCACTCAGTCATGTCCGACTCTTCGCGACCCCATGGACTGTAGCCCACCAGGCTCCTCTATCCATGGGATTTTCCAGGCAAGAGTACTGGAGTGGGGTGCCATTGCCTTCTCTGGTTTCTTTATTGCTGCCCTGTAAATAAATTCTTCAGTACCATTTTTCTAGATTCCATATATGTGCATTAGAATACTATATTTATCTTTCTCTTTCTGACTCACTTCACTCTGTATAATAGGTTCTAGGTTCATCCACCTCATCAGGACTGACTCAGTTTTGTTCCTTTTTATGGCTGACTAATATTCCATTGTATATATGTACCACAACTTCTTTATCCATTCATCTGTCAATGGACATCTAGGTTGCTTCCATGTCCTAGCTATTGTAAATAGTGCTGCAATGAAAAATGGGATACATGTGTCTTTTTCAGTTTTGTTTTCCTCAGGGTATATGCTTAGGAGTGGGATTGCTGGGTCATATGGTGGTTTTATTCCTAGTTTTTTAAGGCATCTCTATACTGTCTTCCATGCTGGCTGTATCAATTTACATTCCCACCAACAGTGCAAGAGCATTCCCTTTTCTCCACACCCTCTCCAGCATTTATTGTTTGTAGACATTTTGAAGATGACCATTCTGACTTGTGTGAGGTGATATATCTCATTGCAGTTTTGATTTTCATTCCTCTAATAACGAGCGACGTTGAGCACCTTTTCACGTGTTTGTTAGCCATCTGTATGTGTCTTTGGAGAAATGTCTGTTTAGGACTTTTTCCCACATTTTGATTGGGTTGTATTTCTGGAATTGAGTTGTATGAGCTGCTTGTATAGTTTGGAAGCTAATCCTTTTTCATTGCTGGACATCTTATCTAATAAAAAGGAAGATGTTTACTTTCTATCTGTTCAGGCTTTGTTAACATTGGACATAAGCTTTTGAATTTGAAATGCTGTTAGAAATAATGAGATAAATGGGGGAAATACAGTCTTTAAAAACAGATTAAAAAAAAAAAAAACTATACTTAATGTGCTTCCCAGGTGACTCAGTGGTAAAGAATCCGCCTGCCAATGCAGGAGGCATGGGTTTGATCCCTGGGTCAGGAAGATCCTCTGGAGAAGAAAATGGCAACCCACCCCAGTATTCTTGCCAGGGATCAAACCCAGGTCTCCCACATTGCAGATGGACTCTTTACCAACTGAGGCACAAGGGAAGCCATATAGCAAGCCCAATAGCAAGCCCAATATCAAGGCTTCCCTGATAGCTCAGTTGGTAAAGAATCTGCCTCCAATGTAGGAGACTCTGGTTCAATTCCTGGGTTGGGAAGATCCCCTGGAGAAGGGATAGGATACGCACTCAAGTATTCTTGGCCTTCCCTTGTATCTCAGCTGGTGGAGAATCTGCCTGCAATGCAGGAGACCTGAGTTTGATCCCTGTGTTGGGAAGAACCCCTGGAGAAGGGAAAGGCTACCCACTCCAGTATTCTGGCCTGGAGAATTTCAGGGACTGTATAGTCCATGGGTCGCAAAGGGTTGGACATGACTGAGCAACTTTCACTTTCAACTTTCTTTTGAAATGTCAATACTGCTGAAGTTGAAACTCTCAGGTCTAAAAGAAATCAAGGAATCCTAATAACTGTTTATCAATAGGTCTAATAAAATTAAGCCATACAAATGCTATGAATTTAATCTTTTCTGTGCTCCAAGTTTCACCAATTTTTCACAAGAGTCTACCCTCTTAGAACAATACTAGTTGTACTTAATGTAGCTCAAGCCCTAATGTCATAGTATCCCACATTTACATCTCAGTCTTGTGCTAGATTAAGTAGAAAACTTTCCTTCTGATGAAAACTGGATGGAGAAGAGTATGTACTGAAGGATAAATAGGAAATAATAGAAAAAGAGGAAATAAGAAGAGACAGGGACAGTTGACTAAAAGCGAGTAAAGTCAATTCCAATGTTATAGGTCAAACATGTATATTCCAAATAGCTTTGTGATTTATTTCTAAAGAATGCGCAATCCTGCAAAAGGTTTTGTTAGCTAGTGAATTTACATGCTACCAATATCATAAGCATTACCTGCCCATATAACCCACATTCATTTATATACAATCACCCTGCTGGAATAATTTCCACCCAGTCACAGGCTCACATCACCATTTACACTTCAGGCCTTTCACACACAGGGACTGCCTTAGTACAAGAGCTGAAATAACTGTTACCACTACCACCATTTTATTAATCACTTAAAAAGTTAACAGACATTTTGATAATTGGGAATAAAATAATTTGGGGGAGCATAAATAATGCACCATTTTGTTTCTGTATGAAATTGTAGTATTAAACTTCCAAGGTAAAGTCCTAAGTTCTTTTTTAATCATAAAGCAACTTATAGGTTCAGCCTCTCCTAGTCTTCCTAGAGGAAAAGTCAAGAGAAAACAGTTTATTTTCTAGACAGGTTTCTATTTCCTTGGCACACAGATTCCTGGCACTAGAGAGCTGTGAAGAACACAGTGGTTTGGGGCTGGCAAGCTCTGAACATTTCAGTTCCCAGCAGCCGGGCTCCTCTGATGGCTGCCAAAGCCACAAAGCAACACTTCGTCATTGGAGCCAAAACCCCTTGGGAGGGAACCATCCTTCTCTGTGCAAAAACCCAGTATATGCTCCATTAGCTAGAAGGTTGATTACCAGTAGCAGAATCTTTAATAAATCATAGCTAAGTTTTGAAATTTGATGGATGCTAGTATTATAGAAGTTCAGTAGTCAATAAATTATCGATAATGTAGATGCCAGAGAGGAGCAGCCATCTCTATTAGTTAACACCAAAGTCCTTCTCATCTAATTCAATAAATTCCTTTAAAAAATTTTTTTAAATGTGGAGATTAAAGATAATAAGAGCTGCAGATACAGGAAGAAAGAATAATCAATATTTATTTATATGGAACAACTTTTCTAAAATTCATGTATACCCAGCACAGAATTGTTTGTTAGAATACAAGGTGGTTCCTCCAAAACAAAATGAAACAGAGAAATAAAAGTACCATGAAAACAATATAAATAATAAATTATTTCTAGAAATAAATGAGCAAAGGGAAATCTATCAAAACCCATTAAAATAAGAATTGTACATAAAACTGATTTTGTATATAAAGGCTGGATTAAAGGTCAGTATGATATAATGATAGGAAGTGGTAGCAGACCAGTGATGGGACAGAAAGCAAATATCCAGCAGTATTAAATCATTGGCTATTGCAAAAAATTAAATTATATACATTCTTAATAAACAGTGCCAAAAAGTTAAGCTGAATGTACAAACAGTATTATGTAAAACCAGAATGGTTCCCTGGTGGCTCAGATGGTAAAGAATCCACCTGCAATGTGGGAGGCCTGGGTTCGATCTCTAGGTTAGGAAAATCCCCTGGAGGAGGGCATGGCAACCCACTCCAATATTCTTGCCTGGAGAATCCCCACGGACAGAGGAGCCTGGCGGGCTACATCCATAGGGTTGCAAAGAGATTGAGAGATTAAGCGTACACATTACACATGTAAAAACAGAATACTAAATCATCGAGTAAATAAATGCATTGGGATGTTTGGCATTTGATCTTATTTTCATTATTTTGTCAAAGTATGATCATTTTTTTCATTTCCTCTTTGACAGATAAATTCTGTCCAACACAAATGTCTTCCAGGAAAAAAGTAATTAAAATGTGGTTGATGTGTGCCATACTTTCTTAATAGAAAACACTTTTTAACAGGATGAATTAAAAGTGATCTAAAAGGTTAAGTGTAATGAAGTGTGCTAAGATATAGTTACCAATTAAAAACATATTTGTGGTACTTAGCATTCAAAATAAACATGGAGATCCTGAGCTTGAGAATCCGTATTACACTCTCAAAAGACACATGGGCCCATGAAGGTAACTGAATCCAAACACAAACTACGTAAAGCAAGACACTGTCAGCTGGCATTATTTGAAATGTCTCCTTAAGGAGACTTATTATTTCGTTTTCTATGGTTTCTTATTTCGTTTAACCCCCAGATCAACAAAGTTCCTACTGCATATAGAATAAGCTCCAAACTATTCACATGGCTTTAGGCTCCAGTCATAATCAGCCAGCAAACTTAACTTCTGTAAGTTTCTTGACCAGGTCATATTCTCATCTCGGTCTCAAAATTTGGACTATTCTGTTTCTTTTTGTCCTGGAATATTTGCCCTCCATGTGCCTTGCTATTTTTGCAGGTACCTTCTCATCAAGCAGGACTTAGCTTAAATGTCAGCTTCTCAAAGAAGTCTTGTCCTGACCAGCCATCCAGCTCAAAGTAAATCCTCTCCATTAGAGCTTTTCATGGCACACAGTATTGCACCCTCAGATATACTACCATAAGTTTACTTATGTGCTTATGAATCCATTTGCTCATTTATTGTCAGTCTCTCCTGTTTGACCCTCAATTTCTTGGAGGAATAGAACAATCTATTTGCCACTGCATCAACAACACAAACAAGCTACTTGCCCAGAGCAGGTGTTAATAAATATTTGAATGCATGAAAACAGACTCAGATGTACTGTAAATATCACACTGGTTATCTGTGATGTTTACTGATAGGGTGGTTTTAACACCATTACCCAACATCAGTGTTAAATAGGGTTCTGCTTTATTTAGATTTGTTAAAAAGTAAGTCTTCAATTTTTTTTTAAGTGCAGTGAATTCTGAGGATTCTCCAACAATGTGGAAAACTCTGGTACTACTGGGATATACAGTTCACCAACTACTTATTGAACTGGGAAACAATATAAAATGTACTCAGTGTCTAAGTAACAAAAATAAATGTCCTTATGGACATAAGCATGTGTGCACATATATCAAAACATGCCTATAAACAGGTGCCCACTCAGCTCTGTGGGACAGTGTCTTGATAAAGATATGTGAGGATTTTGCTCCTGAGCTCTTTCCTCTCCTTCACTTTTCAAAACTTGCTTTTTTAACCTACATTTTACTGTAAAATCCAAGGGGTCTAATATGAAATTTCAGATAAAGTACCATATTGAGTTAGAGGGATTGAATCTAAAACAGACTTGAAGCTATAATTAAAAGGTTATAATAGCTAGAGAATCCAGAATCACAGGATTTTCTTTTTCTTGGTTGAACAGATCAGTTCAGATGGATAAAACATGAAAATAGAAGAGGGGTTTGAAAGCAAGACAAATAAAAGCTAGCAATACAGTAGGATTATTCATCAATACATAAGACTATAAAACAATTTTAACCTTCACATTTAAGAAAAGAAAAAGGCAGATTTTAAGTGTTATTTGAAAAGAGTATAAAGTGTAATATTCAATTGCAGTTTTAATTATTAATCAGTGAGTTTTATAAAAGCAAGGTAATTGTTTTGTTCTCTGTATAACTCCAGCATCTGAAATAGTGTCTGACATCTAGTAGCAATCAGTAAATGTTTGTTAAATGAATAATAACAATAATAGCAACTTCTGTTAACACTCTGTCAAATATTGGGCTAAACAGCTCATAAATAATATACCAATTATCTATCCCATCAACCTTAGGAGGAAGGTGTATCATTACCATTTTATAAATGAATTAAAATAATTCAAATACATTTTTTCCAGGATCTGAGAGAAAAGCTAGCATTCATATCCAGGACTAGTTGGCTACAGAGTCTGCTCTCCTACCCACCATACTAAACAGGTTTTTGTGACTTGCAGAACTGTATGGAGGAGAAATGCAACCACATTTAAAAGGATTTGTGGAAAAAAATATCAGAATATAAGATGAACTACAGAGCTGGAGTGCAGGGCCTATTTCTAAGCAATCAGTTCACTGAAGCTGCAAGTACAATGCCGTAGGATATTACAGAGGGGGCTAAAGGCAGGATTGGGGTAGGAAACGGAGCCCAGAAAAAATAGATAGCAAATAAATAAAAGCTTATCCCTTTCCATGGTAACACTATACCTCTAGCCGCAACACTGCCAGTGCTGTCAGAAGAACCTTATAGCAATGAGGCAGACCCTGTTTGTCAAAAGAGTAATAATGAAAAAATAAAGTCCTGTGGTGCTTTTTCTCTATCGGCCCTGCTTATAAATTCATAGCACAGCATGGAGGTTATTAAAATCCCATATGTGAGAACCACACACAGCACAAAGAGATATGAATTGGCGTTCCATGGAGATAATGCTATCTAATGGGCAAAACAAGTAGTAGGGTTTCATTTTTATTCTGAGTACATTTGAAAAGGGCTCAGCATCCAACTACTGCACATGGATAGCTGACCGTCCAAAGACCATTTCTCCCTTTCTTTCCTATGGATTAATAAGTGGGATATAAAGAGCAGGGTTGTTATCTGCCCAAGTCTGGATATTCCCATGACATTTTTTCTTCGCTTGCAACTGTTTGAAATGCAGTGGATTAAAAGTGTCTCCAGTTGCCTTGGCACAAAAGGGAAGCTGAACAACCCTCCCCTGCTCCCTGCATAGCATTAGGCAGGCCCAGGAGTCTGAAGGAACTCATCATTTCTGGTCCAGAGAGCACCAGAGACTCCTCTGGAGACCCAGTACAGGCTAGCTTACATGAGGTTATTTGGTGCTCATTTGTTCACAGGTTTATTTGTTTGGTCAGAAAAGGCTATTAAAAGTCTTATTAGGGGAAATCAAATATGGCTCATAGAGGCAAAATGCTATTCTATGTGCTCTGGCTATGAAAGTGGAAAGCAGCATCTTACAAAAAGCCAATTTTGAGAATATCCTATGACCTTAATCATCAGAAAACTTATATCTGAAGTTTTCCAATTATTAATAACTTAATAACTTAGTGCTAGAATTTAATTAAGACAAACTAATAGCTTCATTTTTAATTCATTTACTAAGAAATCTAACATTCAAAAGCAGGTAACTTCATGGCCATAAACACTTGGACCAGGGTATGGGTAGAAGACAATACTTTAAGGAGCCAGGAAATTTGAAATTCAATTAGGATATAAAGCAATTCTACATACTTTCCAAATAACTGCAAGCAGCTCTTTTGCCCCTTTCCTGTTTACCCATTTCTATTTCACTCTAACCTTAAAAACCTAACTATAGGGATAAGATCACTAATCAGTTGAAACTAACTCCTGACTTACGCTTTCCCAAATGAACACCATGCCTCACCTAACCTGTCAGTTCTTTTCCTAGATAAAAATAATGAAGAATTAAGTAGTGAAACAATGATTGGCTCTCTACTCTGAATGGGCTTCCCTGGTGGCTCGTATGGTAAAGAATCTGCCTGCAATGCAGGAGACCCAGGTTCGATCCCAGGGTTGGGAAGATCCCCTGGAGAATGGCTACCCACTCCAGTATTTTTGCCTGGAGAATTCCATGGACTCTGGGGTTGCAAAGAGTCGGACACCACTGAGTGACTCATACTTTCATTACTCCCACCAGTCCCCTAAAGAATCCTGCAGGTAGAACACCTGGGCAAGATAACACCTGAAAAGGGAGTCAACCAGTCTGTATGCAATGGAGAACGATGCAGAACCCAGCCTCCCATCTCAATGATTCACTGAGATTCTTCCCCCCATTTTCCCCTTTGAAAACTGTCATGGCTAAGCAGAATCTTTGGAGCTGGTCTCTGGACACAAGTCCACCTCCTCCTCAGACTGCCAGCTTTTCTGATTAGAAACACCTTTCCTTTCTGCTGAAATTTGCCTCTCAAATTATTGGCTTTTGAGCACTGAGCAGCTAGACCTGAGTTTGCTAACATAATCAAAATTCCAAAAGCATCCAAATAGAGTCTAAACCAAAAATTTGAAAAGTATGGATAAGGGGAAACGAAAGATAGGAAATCAACTAAAATGCGAAGGGTTTCTGAGTCAGAACATCATTCATTCACTGAGGAACTACTTAATGAGTCTTTGTAATGTTCCATGCCCTGTGGGATTCTGCAGGGAAAAAAGAGACAAAGACTGTTCTCGCGAAGCTCACAGTTACTGCTAAGAGGGAAGGTAGAATTCTAGAACGCTTCCTGCAGCCTTAGAAATATGTTAGTTTTTAAAAATACTTAAATGGCTTGCCTGTTGACCTAAATTTTCTTCAAGGAAACCCCGAGCTCCAATGTAAAAACTGATTGCTGAGTTGATGGTTTTAAATGAGGAGCAACAAATGTAGGAGCCACGGTGTGATAATCATCTCCAACCTGGGAAGTAGAAGAATAGAAAAATCTCACCTGAGAACAAGAAGAATTCAGAAAAATGAAAGGCCATTCTAGAGAGAGGTTGAGGCTAAAATGAACTATAGTGTGGGAGAGTGAAAATGTTGGGTCCTAAAAGTGGGAGCATCCTTAAATGAAGCTTCTGTATCAAACCTCTTAAATTTCTTAAAAGCCTCTACTGACTTATGTCAACCATCTAACTACTATATCTGAAAAGATGGGATGTTCTTATACTAATAATTTAGGAAAATATCCCTCTCTTTCAAGAAACCCTTACATAAGTGCTATTCTCTCACTGGATATCTGGAGATAAGACAGTAGAAAAACAGGAAGGAATAAAAATCTCATTGCTAGGATTGAGGAGGCCTGGTTTCTAGGTTCATCTCTAACAGCAATAGTTATGAAATTGTTAGGGAAATCACTTTCTCTCTGTTATCTCCTATTCCAATTGCAGATAATAACCCCTCCCTATCCATACTAAGGGTTACCAGGAGAATAAAATGGACTTTAAGAAAGAGGGAAATGAAACATTTGGAAAGCTCACAGCTCATTTTCATAAATCAGGTCAGCGTGGTTTTAGACTCTTGGCTAAGAGTAATTAAGAAAATAACATCTACAATAATGATAACTGCTGTTTACTGAGTATTTAATATCTGTACCAGACATATATCTCATTTAATCCCTACAACAACCCTGTGGGGTTCCTATAATCACTGCCCGCATATTACAAATGAGGAAGCTGAGGCCCTGAGAAATTAAATGCTTTATGAAAATTCACATATCTGATAAATTCAAATCTATCTGACTCCAAAGTCTATGAGTTAAACCACTCAACTAGTTCTTACTACCTCTGAAGATTCAGTTCAGTTCAAATTAATATAATTTAATTCAATTAAAATCACAACCTTTTTTTTTTTTTTCAAATACATAGGTTCTCAGTGTTCAGGAATCTGACACATTAGCAGAAACTGATATATGCATGCCATTGCTGTAAGTTTCCAACTTACTTAGCCATGAGTTCTTGGCAGTGGACGCAAGGTAAGTGCTTCAGGAAGGGACTGATGTCACATGTCTTTGCACTTAGTGTTTGGGTCCCTAGCATAGTGCCAAGCTGCTCTTGACACTCTCCTGGGTTATAGAGTCCTCCCAGGATTAAGAAAACAAATTCTTCTCATCTTATTCTTAACACTTAGACTAATTTATGCTGCTCTATTTAAGCTTCTGGTTCATGAGCTAACCTTGTCATCAGTATAAGTCCATCCTCATCCATAGATGGAAAACAGAGTCAGTTCCCAAAATAACTGTGCCTCTAGCTTTCCGGAAATCCCAGCTTCCTGACTGCTGAGTACAGTTCTAGGTATTAGATGGATTTAAAACAAATATAAAGAACAGTTAAATCCCCCAAGGTAATTATAGTGACAATCACAAACTTTTATAGAGTGCTTACTCTTGTGCTAGACACTGTTTGAAATAATTATTGACTCATTTAATTCTCAAAACAGCACTATGACATAGGTATTACTGCTACCATGATTTTACAGTAAAGAAACTAAGACACAGAGAGTTCAAGTGATTTGTCCAAGTATTAAACTGAGATTTAAACCAAATAGTCTGTCTCCAGGGCTTTCTCTTTAACCACTACATCATGCTGCCCCAAGGATCTGAGACAAATAATACCATTAGCTGGTATGTTTATTTCCATAATAAATAATAAATGAAAATGCTAATGGGGTTTTAAAAAAGTAAGACATTTTATTAGGTGGAGGAGGATTCATGAAAAATACAGAACTGGAACCCAAGAAATTTCCTGTTTGTAATGTTTGCCCACCGTTTTCAGGGAGAAGGCACTTCATTTTCTTATCTTGAGGTTTTATTTTGTTTGGGGGGAGTTTTATTAAAAGATACATTTAATGAAGTACTATATATATACAGTAAGAAAAGAAAACATTATTCTGACATATCATTATAGCTTAATTTTACCTGTTTTGGACTTTATAGACTTCCCCGATAGCTCAATTGGTAAAGAACCTGCCTGCAATGAGGGAGACCTAGATTCAATCCCTGGGTTGGGAAGATACCCTGGAAATGGGAAAGGCTACCCACTCCAGTATGCTGGCCTAGAGAATTCCATGGACCGTATAGTCCATGGAATTGCAAAGAGTCAGACGTGACTGAGTGACTTTCACTTGGAATTTATCAATGGAATCACATGTGATATGTTTTTTTGTGTCTGACTTGGTTTGCTCATCATTGCATCTACAAGACTCATTTTGTGTACATATAGCAGTGTTTCATTCATTATTCCATTGTATAAATACATGACTTAATTTTTTCATTTTACTGTTTATAGAAAAAGGGTTATTTTATACTTCATGAACATAATTGCACTTTTCCCTTCTTACCAAAAGTACATATTTGTGTTATATATTCAGGAATGGAATTACTGGGTCATAGGTTATATGTGGGCTTCACTGGTAGCTCAGCTGGTAAAGAATCCACCTGCAATGCAGGAGACCCTGGTTCAATTCCTGGGTTGAGAATATCCACGACAGAAGGGATAGGCCACCCACTCCAGTATTCATAGGCTTCCCTGATGGCTCAGATGGTAAAGAATCCTCCTGCAATGCAGGAGACCTGAGTTCGATCCCTGGGTTGGGAAGATCCCCTGGAGGAGAGCATGACAAACCACTCCAGTATTCTTACCTGGAGAATTCCCATGAACAGAGGTGCCTGGTGGGCCACAGTCCATGGGGTCGAAAAGAGGTGGACTCGACTGAGCGACTAAACACAACACAAGATATATGTACGTTCTTAGTATCTTTTTGCTATGATTTGTAGCCTAATTCTACTGTGATCAGAGGAAATACTACATGTAACTTCAATCCACTAAATTTTTTGAAGATTTACTTTATTAATTGGTGTATAATCAATTTTATTGCCCATGTCATATTTATCTGAAAATGTGTATTTTGCAGCTTTGGGATGTAGAGTTCAATATATGTTATTTAAGTTAAATCTGTTAACTGTGTTTCCAAATATAATATATTCTTAGTCATATTTTTGTCTGCTAATGCCAACAATTAAAGAGAGGCTAAGATTTATTAAAATCTTCAACTATGATTGTCAGATTGTCCACTTCTAAGTTCTTTCAGTTTTTGCTTCAAACGTTTTGTGTTATTAAATACATATCTTTTAAGATTATTGAAATTCCTTTCAAATTCCATTTCATTTCAAATTCCTGGAATTCCATTTCATCACCATAAAATGGCTTCTTTCATTTTCAGTATGATTTAATTTCCTTAAAATCTACAGCATCTAATATCAGTATAGTTATACCAGCTTTCTTTTGATAAGTGTTGCATGGTTTATGTTTTGCAATCTTGATTCCAACTTGTGCTTCATCCAGCCCAGCATTTCGTATGATGTAATCTGCATAGAAGTTAAATAAGCAGGGTGACAATATACAGCCTTGACACACTCCGTTCCCAATTTTGAACCAGTCCGTTGTTCCATGTCCAGTTCTAGTTGTTGCTTCTTGCTGCAGTTTCTCCTGTGCCCTTAGACATGGGGTATCTTTTTTTGGTTGGTTCCAACATTCTCCTGCCATTGGTTGTTCAGCAGCTAGTTGAATTTTGGTGTTCTCATAGAAGGAGATGAGTACACGTCATTCTATTGTACCATCAACCTAGTTAATCATCAGTAACCTGTAGTATATCACTCTTTGAAATTCAGTTATTTGGTCTTATTTCCTGACATACCTGGACATGTCCATTGACTGTTATACATTTAAGGATGTTAAAGCTTTGGATGATATCTTCCTACACAGAGGACTTCACTTTCTTCTGTAAGACAGTATAGAAATATTATCTTGATACTGTAGAAAATGGTCTATTTCCAGTTTTTCTTTTCTTTTAGAATCTAGCTCTTCTGAGTCTCAACTGAGAGTTTCCATTTTTACCAGGGCCCTTCTTCTTTGGGGATTCTGCTCTGAACTCTAATTTCTGCCCTTAAATTCTATGGAATGCTTAAATCCCTGTTTGTACTTTTGGTCTCTTAACTGTTGCGTTCTTGGCTTCTCAATTTTTCACTCTGCGTGTGCATAGTTCAGAAGTCCACAAATTGCTACAAGAAAGTTGCATGCAGAATGCTGGCTCAGCTATCTCTGAGTTCCTTTTTCTGTGGCATCTTGGTCCTGCATATTACAGCTATCTCAGTACTCCTGAATATGAATTTTTCTCTCCTAGTTCCACTGAAATTCCTGTGAGATCTAGGGCACTATTTTTTCTTTGGTTCTATGTCCCTTTTATGTATTCCAAGTGCATCAAAAGGGGGAAAAAAGCCACAGAAAAGATCCTGCTCACATTCCCTTTTTTCATTTGTCTTGACCCCTCTGGCCCCTTTAGGTGTGCTCTGAAGCCTTCAAACAGTAATTGACCCAGATTCTTAGTGGAAGGATAATTCTGATACCAGCTACTCCTGTAACAGTCTGCTTAAAGGATTAAATACTGTAGAAAATAGTTAACATCACTAAATAATAGTAAATATTTAATCAATATTACTGTTATTATTATCCCTTTGTTGTTGTTCAGTTGGTAAATCCTGCTGGGCTCTTTGCAACCCCATGGATTATTATAGCATGCCATGCTCCTCTTTCCTCCACTCTCATGGAGTTTGTACAAATTTATGTCCATTGAGTCAGTGATGCTATCTAACCACCTCCTCCTCTGCCACCCTCTTCTCCTTTTCCCTTCAATCTTTCCCAGCATCAGGATCTTTTCCAATGAGTCAGCTCTTCACCTCAGCTGCCAAAGTATTGGAGCTTCAGCTTCAACAACAGAGCTTCCAATGAAGATTTAGGACTGATTTCCTTTAGGATTGACTGGTTTGATCTTGTTGCTGTCCGAGAGACTCTCCAGAGTTCTCTCCAGTACCATAATTCAAAAGCATCAATTCTTCAGCGCTCAGACTTCTTTATGGCCCAACTCCCACAACTGTACATGACTACTAGAAAAACCATATCTCTGACTATATGGATATCATCAGCAAAGTGATCTCTCTGCTTTTTAACACACTGTCTAGGTTTGTCATAGCTTTCCTTCCAAGGAGTAAGCATTTTTTAATTTCATGGCTGCAGTCACTATCTGCAGTGATTTTGGAGTCCCAGAAAATAAAATCTGTCACTGCTTCCACTTTTTCCCTTTCTATTTGTCATGAAGTGGTGGGACCAGATGCCATGATCTTAGTTTTTTGAATGTTGTTTCAAGCCAATTCTCTTCTGCCCTCATCAAAAGGCTTTTTAGTTCCTCTTCACTTTCTGCCATTAGAGTGGTATCATCTGCATATATGAAGTTGTTGATACTTCTCCCAGCAATCTTGATTCCAGCTTGGGATTCATCCAGTTCAGCGTTTCACATGATGTACTCTGCATAGAAGTTAAATAAGCAGGGTGACAATATACAGCCTTGTCATACGCTTTCACCAATTTTGAACCAGTCTGTTGTTCCATGTCTGGTTCTAACTGTTGCTTCTTGCTGAGAAACCCACATACAGGTTTCTCAGAAGACAGGTAAGATGGTCTGTTACTCCCATCTCTTTAAGAATTTTCCACAGTTTGTTGTGATTCACACTGTCAAGAGCTCTACATATTAGCTATTGTTTAGTTCTGGGGCATCTTTTAGTTAATGTTCCTGGGAACTCTTACCCCAAACTTCCAAATCCACGTGCTTTTATTCCAACACTTGTCCCTGGCATTGCAAGTGCATATATATTGCCTTTAGGTTACCTAATAGATTTTCCTGGTGCCTGGTAATCTTGTATCACCATAAAATGTCCTATGAAGTCCTTTAAAATTTGATAAAATTTGTGTTATTTGGTTCTATTTTTGGTTTTAGTAGCCCAAACTATTTTCAAACAAATTTTACATAGATTCCCAATAAATGCATCCATACCTGCCTATTCTGATTACTTTTATCTCAACCTTCCTTTCGACAGATAGATAAACAATCCTGAGTTGTATAGTCTTAGAGCCCCAAAACTCTGAAAACCCCAGTTTAAAAACTGCTACCATAGTGACAATTTCTTTGACACTGTAGTTCTTCCAGCAAAATAATCCTTAAATATTAATGCCATAATCTTGAAAACATTGCCAAGTGTTTTATCTTCCTTAAGTCCCACTATAGAAAGGCCCTTCATGGCTCAACCAAAATTTCTAGTGAATTTTATTCATCACTCTGCTTTGCTTGCCTTTTCAGTCGATTTTAGGCTTCCCTGGTAGCTCTGTTGGTAAAGAATCTGCCTGCAGTGCAGGAGACCCAGGTTCGATCCCTGGGTTGGGAAGATCCCATGGAGAAGGAAATGGCAAACCACTCCAATATTCTTGCCCAGAAAATCCCATGGACAGAGGATCCTGGCAGACTACAGTCCATGGGGTTGCAAGAGTCAGACACGACTTAGAGACCAACCACCACCACCACCTCTTTAGTACTCATCAGAACTCAAGTTCTTATGTATTTCTTCCATAATATGCTAAATATATATCATGGCCTAAGTATTCTGTCTGTTGACATCTGAATAAACAAGTATTAGATGAGGCAGCGGAATTATCACGTCAAAAACTCGGACTCAGGAAGGCTTAAACGTCAATACTAGACTCTCCATTGCTAGAAGAGAACCACTCAGAAGGAAAGTGTGTAGTATTAAAGGGCTAGGAAGGAGAAAGCAAAAAGAGGAACAACTGAACACATTACACAGAAGGGTAGACATTCTAGGTTCCATGTGATATTGTTTGGGCACAATGGCACAGTTAAAAGAATAGAGTTGAAAAATATAATCATTTAAAAACAAAAATAAGTTTAAAAATAAATAATAGCTAAGTAAACAAATGAGATGTAAGACATAATCCAATACTCTCCTCTTTAATAAAAGTTTTTAAAGTACAGAATAAGAAAAAGGCAGAAATTATAAATGTATAACCTACTGAATTATTTCAAATTGCTCATGATTATGTAACCACCACCAAAAGCCATGAAATGGAAGGTTACAAGGACCTCAGCAAGCCCTCTGGTCCTTTCTCAATTACTGTCCTGTCTGCTCCCAAAAGACAACCACAAAACCAAACACAGGTTAGTTTTATATACATTTAAATTTTATATAAATGAAACACACAGTATGTAGCTTTTAACATCTGATTTCTTTTTTTATTATCTATGTGACCCCATGGACTGTAGCCCACTAGGTTTCTCTGTTCATGGGATTCTCCAGGAAAGAATACTGGAGTGGGTTGCCATGCCATCCAACCAGGGGATCTTTCCAACCCAGGGATCGACCTTGATTCCTGAATTGCAAGCAGATTCTTTACCAACTGAGCCACCTGGGAAGCCCATCTACATGAGACTCACCCATATTTCACTCTTTTTCAGTACCATATAGTGTTTCACAATATAAATATACAATTTGCTTAATCACTCTACTGTTGATGGACCTTTTTATCATTCTCAAATGTAGCTATTATGAATAAAGTGGCTATAAACATTTATATGCATGATGTTCAATGCTCACATGTACTCATTTTGTTTGAGTAGATATCTAGAGGTAGAATTGTTAGCTTATAGGATATAGGCATACCTTACAGATATTGGGAGTCACACAAATCTCTTGGTTTCTCAGTACATATAAGTTATGTTTACATTCTACTGCGGTCTATTGTGTGCACAACATTGTCTAAAAAAGCAATGCACATGTCTTCACTTAAAAATACTTTATTGTTAAAAAAATTGCTAACCATTATCTGAGACTTCAGTGAGTCATAATAGTAACATCAAAGATCACTGAACACAGATCACCATAACAAATAGAATGGTAATAAAGAAAAGGTTTGAAACATGTAAAATATCATGTATGAAACGAGTTGCCAGTCCAGGTTCGATGCACGATACTGGATGCTTGGGGCTGGTGCACTGGGACGACCCAGAGGGATGGAATGGGGAGGGAGGAGGGAGGAGGGTGCAGGATGGGGAACACATGTATACCTGTGGCAGATTCATTTTGATATTTGGCAAAACTAATACAATTATGTAAAGTTTAAAAAATAAAATTAAATTTAAAAAAAAAGAAAAAAAAAGAAAAATAAAAAAAAAAAGGTTTGAAATACTGTGAGAATTACCAAAATGTGACACAGAGACAAGAAAACAAATGCTGTTGGAAAAACGGTGCCGATAGACTTCCTTGACATAAAGTTGCCACAAACTTTCAATTTGTAAAATAAGCAATACCTGCAATGTGTAATAAAGAGAAGTAGAGTAAAACAAGGATTGCCTGTATGCATATGTTCAATTTTAATAGACAGTGATAAACAGTTTACCACGGGGGTTGTGTTAATTATTTCACACCAGTAGCATAAAAAAGTTCAAATTCCTGCATATCCTTGCTAACCCTTGGATTTGTCAGTCATTTTGGTTTGGTCATTCTGATAATATTTTTGTCTCATTGTGGTTTTAATCAGGGCTTCCCTGGTGGTTTAGCAGTAAAGAATCTACCTGCAATGCAGGAGACCCAGATTCGATTCCTGGGTCGAGAAGCTGTCCTTGAGGAGGGCATGGCAACCCACTCTGGTATTCTTGCCTGGAGAATCCCATGGACAGAACAGCCTGAGGCTACAATCCATAGAGTCACAGAGTCGGACTTGACTGAAGCAACTGAGCACGCACACACGCGGTTTTAATTTGCATTATCCTGATGAGTAATGAGGTTGAGTATCCTTCCACTCATTCATTATCCATTTCACTATCCTTCACTCTCTCATGAAGTGCCCATTCCATTTCTTACCCAGTTTAAGAACAATTCTCAAGTCTTCTTTCCTTCTCAGGAGCCCTTCTCAGGTGGTTAATTTGACACCCTCCTTGCCCCATCACCTTCTTCCATTTATTTTCTTCACCAAGATGATGTAGTCATACTTTGTGGCTACCATACTCTGCTCCTTACTTCTTCACTCCATCCAAGACTCAAGATTCTCCCCAATAGAGGACAGCCTGGGATGCGGCCAGCAGGAATCCTCCAGCTTCCTCCCCTGTTGCCACTCTATACTATCCTCCTGCTCCTGCATCACCAGAAGCCTGGAAAATGTTTGTTTAAAAGTTTTTTCTAAGTTCTATGAGGTTTATTTTTTTTTTTTATTTCCTCTCATGACTCTACTACTTTCCCATGCCATGTTGGGCACCTGGCACTAACTGAATTCTGCAGATGGACTACAAAAGAAGGAATACACACAGGAGACCACTCTACAGTCTCGGAAGTAAAATTTGACCATTTGCCAGGAGACGCCTGTTTTTCTGGGAGATGAGCCACACGTTGCAAAGAGAACAAGCAGCCTACCAGCTCTCTTAATCTTCCTCCAGGGTAGTATTCCTCATTTCTCAGTAACCTCAAACCAAAAGCCATTATCAGATTCTCCGTCTTTCTCCACCATGGAAAACTATTTGGCCACAGTTTGACAAGCACAGATGGTATCACCAGCTGCAATTTTTTTTTCAGTTCTTGTTGACTCTAAACTGCCCTTAGTCTTAATCTCTTTTCAGTTTTGCTCAGTCGAATGGGAGATGTGGCCAAACTTCTAATCTGGGAATAAAATTCACGATGGGAGATTTAGTAGGATCTAGTGAAGGGTGAAATGGGATTAGGCACACAGGCAAGATATATGAGATAAAAGCCCTAGGGAAAAAATGTACAGATAGTCAAAATGAATCAGAAATTGTTTAAATAAAAGATAAGAATCCATAAAGGAAAGAGCCACAAGAAGAGGAAAATATTTTTAGGTCTCATGATAAATATTCTGCTGGTTTGAAAATGTGTGTGTCAAATTAGGAATAAGGAAAATAAAAATCATTTCAGGGAAGTGTGCTCTGTATGGTTCAGTTCAGTTCAGTTCAGTTCAGTCACTCAGTCGTGTCCGACTCTTTGCGACCCCATGAATCGCAGCACGCCAGGCCTCCCTGTCCATCACCAACTCCTGGAGTTTACTCAAACTCAAGTCCATCGAGTCGGTGATGCCATCCAGCCATCTCATCCTCTGTTGTCCCCTTCTCCTCCTGCCCCCAATCCCTCCCAGCATCAGAGTCTTTTCCAGTGAGCCGACTCTTTGCATGAGGTGGCCAAAGTACTGGAGTTTCAGCTTTAGCATCAGTCCTTCCAATGAACACCCAGGACTGATCTCCTTTAGAATGGACTGGTTGGTTAGAATAACTTAAACTCACACATTCTGATTGTGTGACATTTCATCTAACAGACCTGGATGATCTTCTATACAACAGAAAACACACAAAAAAAGCAGCTCTAAGAGTCATTTACATATATGCTGGGTCCTGTGTAAAATAACTAAGTGTCACTGATGCCCTGCAAGAGATTCTAGCCAAAGATCTGTCAACAAAGATGCATGGAAAGTTGGAAAAGACTGATTATGTATCTTAATGCTAGGGACAGTGCCACCAGTTCTGACATCTTTTCATCCTCGCAAGTATGAGCCTATGAATCTATATCTATCTTTTTGTTACCCTTTGCTTTTTTCAATACCAAAACCATCAGTCTAAGCATAGGAAATGAGCCATGAGGACTGGAGGAAACTCTTTTCACTCCCAGACATATAAACATATGGTAAAATCTGGCCTTGTTGGCAAAGTGGAAAGATGGTGCCATCTATGCCATCAGAGGAATTAAAAGCACAAAAAGTCTTGTCTGGGGGCACTAGTTTCTCATCCTGAGGAATGGCACCATGTCATTCTACAACTGCAAACTCTGAGTCAAAGTAGGCACTGGGGGGAAATGCTTTCTTTCAGTTTTTGTCATGTGCAGGATATGATATGAAGAACTTTACATACATTTTCCCAGCAAATCCTCACAGCCATTCTATGAGTTTGGTTCCATTACTAACTTCCAAAAGTTAATAAAGGAAAATACTACTAACAGACTTTGCAAATTTATACATGTATGTGGTAATACCCAGGACAACCACTAAGAATACTATATGAAGTGATACAATCAAAAACACTATAAATCAATATAAATGGAACCCTAAAAATGTTCAAGTAACCCTCAGGATGAGAAATGGAGGAAATAAACAGAAAACAAATAATAAAATGTCAAACTTAAGCCCTAACGTATCAATAAATACCTTTCATGTAAATGGTCTAAAAACACCAATTAAAGTCAGAGTTTATTGCAAAGTGGATAAAAATAACAATCCAACAATATGCTGTATATAATAATAGACACATGCAATGACTTGGATAGGTCTCAAGGGAATTATGCTGTTTTAAAAGCCAATTTCAAAAATGATTTACATACCATGTTATTCCACTTATGTAACAGTCTTAAAATGGTAATATCATAGATATGGAAAATAGATTAGTTGTTGCCAGGAGTAAGGAAGAGGAGAAAAGGAGGGAGGTGGCTATGGCTAAGAAATGGCGCTGGAAGCGCAAGAGATCCTTGTGATGTAACCGTTCTCCCTCATGACTGTGGTATTGGTTATGTAAACTTACACCTGGGATAAAATTGCATAGATGTAAACACATACACATACACCCGTGCATGTAAAACCAATAAAATCTGAATAAGCTTCATGATCTGCATCAACTGTCAAATTTCTGGTTGTGATATTATACATTTGCAAAATGTTACCATTGAATGTAGCTGGGTGAGGATATACAGAATCTCTCTGTATTATTCCTTACCACTGCTGTGAATCAACAATTATCTCAAAATAAAAAATTATTTTTCTCTTTTAATATATACACTGAAAAGGAAGGCTCTCATTTGCTTCTGTCTCCCAATTCCGCCATTCTCTTCCCCAACAGTAATTACTGTGGCTGTTTTTTTACCTATCCTTCCAGAGATAGTCTGCGGTCTCTCCATATAGAAATCTGTGTGAGTGAACACACAGATTTTTACACAGTTTTAACACAGGCTTTAATATCATATATACTTTCCCCCACCACCCACATTGCTTTATCAATTTATCTTTGAGCTTTTAGTAGATAGAGCACCTTGTTTTAACAGGTGAACAGTATTCCTCCTACAGATAAATACTGATTTACTTCGTCAATTCGTTCTTCATTGAAAAACATGATCCAACAAAAAAAGAGTATTTAGTTTATTTCTAATTAGTTCCTATTATAACTAATGCTTCAGGGTGAGCCAGCGAGCATTGAATTTTTTTCTAACCGCATCAGTCCTACTCTATACATGCACACACAACCCTTCGTTCTGCAGTCTCAGAAGTCAGCTCTAGATCTTTTTTTTTTTAAATTTTATTTTATTTTTAAACTTTACATAATTGTATTAGTTTTTCCAAATATCAATATGAATCCGCCACAGGTAAATCTCTTCACAGTGTGTTATGCACTGAAGTTAACAGACACTAAGCAGATGCTTATTTATCTTTGTTGCCATGTCCCTGGCTTTGCACCACTCAGCTTCCCATTTTTACTTTATTTTTAGACTTAAAACTTTTTTCCTGATAAAAGTGAACCTATTTATAATTTCCTGTAGAAATTTTTCTCGACTTTAAGAACATTTTTCTCCACTTTCCTCTAGACTGCCTCCCCAAATGTAGAGCACTCTCTCTTCTTTATTCAGCTCCCTGCCATCTCTGCTACAACTTGTCCCCCTTGAATGAGCAACTACTTTTTCCTACAACCCCTATCTGACAAGCAGCTCAATCAAAAGTATAACTGCCCTTTCTCCTTGAGGACAAGGGAAGTAAGGTGTTCTAATGTGCTTTACAGACGTGTGAAAAGTGAGTGTTAGTCACTAAGTCATGTCCAATTCTTTGTGACCCCATGGACTGTAGCCTGCCAGGCTCGTCTGTCCATGGAATTCTCCAGGCAAGATTACTGGAGTGGGATGTCATTTCCTTCTCCAGGGGATCTTCTGACCCAGGGATCAAACCCGTGTCTCCAGCATTGCAGGCAGATGCTTACCATCTGAGCCACCAGGGAAGCCAGGTATAAATAGCATACTGTGCATGCTAATGTGGAGCAAAAACTCATAGTTTGACATCATATGATCTCTCTCCCTTTCCTCTTCATGTATCACTTCACCTCACCTTTACAGAATTTCAAATCTTTCAAATAGACACTTTAAAAAGGTAGCAGTTATAAATTCCTATGTATAATACTAATTATATAACAGTATAACACATATGTAATATATAAAAACAAACATATTATTCTAATAAAAATAAATTTTTTGCTGTAAAAAAATTTGGAAGAAAACAAGAAAATGTGGCCATTTCCCAACTCCAAGTGTGGAAAACCACAATAAAAAGCATTTTTTAGTAGTTTGTTTCTTTTGTTTTCATAACCAAAGTCAGAGCTCAGCTCATGCACTAGTATGTTAGCTCATTTCTGCCAGTGAATCAACAAAGGAAAATGTGGATAGAACTGAACATGTTTGTGTCCATGCAAGTGTGTTGACATTAATGTAAATTAAGGCACAATAGATAAATGACATACCAAGATGGAATCATAGTTGTTTTAAAATTGTTTCCATGTAATTTTTAAACGTATATCTCCAATGTCTGGTAAATGCTCAATGCAATTTGTTGAGTGAATTTGAATGAATAAATGAGAATACCTGTTTATATCAGTGATTTTTCTTAGTGCATCTTACCTATTTGTCAGATGTCTTTTTCATTAGTGTTGCATATGCCTGAGATTATGAAAGCTTAATGAGCAGTGATGAGGCTTTTCTTTGACTTTCCCTCTCCAGGTAAATATTCTGTAACCTTTGCAACATTCCAATATGTGCAAGCTCTGCCTTATCCCTAACCATTATTGCTTTGGGGCAGGACTATTTCAACATCTGATCTATTCCACCAGGTGAAGCAAACAAGTAAGACAGAGCACCACAGCTGCTTGATATAGGATGTCCTCATGTTTTTGCTCCCTTTTTTTAATACACCCAAGCATCACATTTATTTTTTCAACAGCTGCTGCACATTGAGCAGACTTCTTAATTAGCTAATGTTTAGAAAGCCCTTTGAAGATAAAAAGCCCTATATACTTGCTAAGTGTTATTATTACCTTGACAAAAGAGTTCTCTTTTACCTTGGCTCACTGCAAAATATGTGAGGTTTCCTTTTCTCTCACTAGTAGTAGTCGAAACACAGGCTACATAAATCTGAGAAATGCAACTGTGGCCCTTGAACATGGGCAGCTGGGTACCTTGAAGTGTTCCTTCACGTCTTAATGTAATCTTGACCAGGTACCAGAAGAAAAGCATGCTGGGGACAGGAAGGGTGAGGCTCTGGAATGCTTTGGCGAAATGCAAACCTTTGAATACAGGTTTGCCTGGCCACACACCTGCGGTCTTTCCACAAGTGATAACACTTCAATGTCATAATCATTAGAGCCTCAAGAGGATGCAAAATAAGTATGGTGTCATTACAAATACAATCTTTTATCATTATAGAAAGGGAGAGGAGGCCAGGAGTATGTCTGGCTGGTCTGATCAGGGAAGTCACTGGGAAAATGACCTTGATTGCT
The DNA here is from genome assembly GCF_029407905.1 of Bubalus kerabau. Lineage (NCBI taxonomy): Eukaryota > Metazoa > Chordata > Mammalia > Artiodactyla > Bovidae > Bubalus > Bubalus kerabau. The sequence continues at coordinate 68,870,346 of NC_073629.1, forward strand.
TTCTTGAGGAGACAGCTATGCTGTATCCCACAGAGTAGGAAAACTGGCACACTCAGATGGATTAGCGCTTGATATCATTTTCATTTCAGAATGCATTCAAGAGATAGGTGGTGAAAATACTGGGAGAAGATGAATTGAAATAACAAATACCCATACCATGGAAATCAGCTCAGGTCTTCACTGTTCATTTAAATAAATTGTTCTCATCTATTTTTAAAAATAAATAAAGTATTTAAATTTATTTCAATAAATTGTGTTATTACCAGTTTTTCCTAAGACTAAGTTTCAAATCTGAGTACCTAGAAAGATAGGACAGTCATGACATTCATTGAGAGGGAAGGAATTTAGAAGTAAAGAAACTGGGAAGGAGAAAATAATAAATTCTACTCAAAAGACTCAAAATTGGAAAAATTTCCATTAAAACCACCAACTGTTAGGCAAGGACTCTGCAAGCAGCTTTAGTACCGTCTGGCCATGTAGAGCTCTTAATCAGCCTGCTTCTCCTATCACTTGAAAGCTGCTGCCTCCGCTTCCTGGTGCCAAAGTATACTTATGGAGCAAGGACACACTCAAGAAGCTCACATGCCAAGAGAAAAACACTTTTTGGTGTCCTCCCTAAATGCTACTGGAAATAGAAAATACTTTCCGTAATTCACAGCTCTAGGGCTGAGAGACTGATGAACATAGAAATCCATACTCCAGATCAACTTTGAAGTAATCTCTTGTAATGGGGTGGGGGTGGACAATACATAGCTCCCTCTTGCAAGACAAGAACAAGGGTAGTGAGCTACTTAGTGGTGAAAGCTTGTTTGTGGCTAATATATTAGATAAATTATTCAGTAACAACATCCTTGTGAGCCCTGTAATCACTGCCAAGTGAGTGAGCTTGTTGACCTACAAAACGCAGATCAAAGACCAAATCTGCATTTCACACAAGATTCCTCCCAGGCTCTAGGAACTGGGTTGGCCAAGCTGCTGATCTGAAACCCAAAACCTGGAACACAGAATATAGTCACTCAGAAGCTATAATGTAGATGAAATAGAGAGGTTCAGAAAACAGAGAAAGAGAAGCTTGGACTCACCACTGCCAACAAGTGATGTCAAAATTCTCCATAATTTGATCCAATCACTCTTTCCAAATAGATCTTCCATTGCTGCTATTCAGGTCTCCAAGTTTCCTCTAATTGGAATCACTTGCTTTTCCATCTCTTATATATCCTGTATTTCCCACCTCTACTTGTTAATACTTACTATCTGGGGGTTTTTTTAGAATGTGTTTCCACTACAGTTCCCCATTTTCAAATCCCTGTCCCCCATTCCAATTCAATGGTTATCTCACATGTCACTTCCTCAGGGAAGTCTTTCTTTCAGGAAGAAGCATATATAGCACTTCTGCTTCATGTCTCATATGGTAACAACTACTTTCCCCTGTAAAGTGATGATGCTGTTAAAAGAATACACTGTGATGATGACTTATTCATCTAGAATCTCCTTAAGAGTGAGATCCATATCTCTTTCACCTTGGATCTTTTTAGACTGTCAGTCCAGTACTTGGAACAGTAGAAGATGGTAAATAAATATTTATTTAATAAAAAAGTCACTCAACAGACCTCACATTTATCATCACTTACTGCCAGGTACTATTCTAAGTACTGGGAATATGCTATGAACAAAGGGGACTAGCATTCTGACCTAATCGAATTTACATTCTAAAGTGTGAGGCAGAGAATAAACAAAATAAATCAGTTGTGGATGGATGGATTACAAAATGAAAAACTGTCTTTATCAGTGGGAAAATAAACTTTCCCAGAACATTTTCTGTTCTCTATATAAATCAGTTTCTCAGGCCAAAAAAAAAAAAGTGATGGTTCATCTCATCCACAACAATTTTAGAAAAACAGAGGACAGAGAATCTGATTTCTCAATTTATTGCTAAACTGACTCAAAAGCCCTTGCACAAGTTACTTCTGATGACCTTGTAAAAAATATTTTAATGCCATGAGTTTATGAAGAAACCATTTCTTTGGGTCAGAAAAAGCATCTTTTAGTCTGTGGATGTTCCTATAAAAGGAATTTTTTTTTTTCAAATGAGAACCATTGAAGATGAAAATATGAGATGGCAAAAGTTTGGAAGAAAAGGGGAAGATTTTTACATCAAAAAATGGATATCTGTTTATGCTCATTTAACCAAGTCTGTCATGAAGATAGTTTTCACAAAGCAATTGAGATCTGAGATCTTCAGATCCTTAGTGATCAGTTTCTGTGTCACATGTGAGTTTGTTAAGCTTATTGTTATTAAGTTTACTAATTTTTCTTTGCAACATGGAATGGTGAGAATCATTTCATCATCACCGTTTTATAGACGGAGTTAGTACCTGGTCCCATAAGGCGGCTATATTTCTCATGCTTGGTCTCTGCTGCATTGTCACTAGGAAAAATAGCATTATATTCTCTACATTATTTCATAAGTTGATTTCAATTTTAGAGAAAACATCTATTTGTGGTTAAAACTCTACTTCAAACTTCGTGAAAAACACTTAGTGAATAAGAACATCTTTTCAGTGTTCAAGCAAGCTCTTTGAAAGGAGAAAGCAGCCTAGCCATTCAAGGGCATTTTCATTTCCTTCCTGATTTTCAAGGCTCACAATATCCTGATTTGGAATTTTCTGCCTATTGTAGAGCCATTGTTGCCTGATTTCTAATGTGATCTCTGAACATTTCTACTTGTCTCAGCCTCTAGCTTAAATCATGGACACTTATTTGTTTCCTGCCCCTTCTTCATCCTTATTTTCTGAAATTCTAAAAGAACAGTAGAATGGAGACTATACATGCCATGGGAAGGAGTAAGGCTAAAAGGTGAGTGATCATAGCATCAGTGAAATGACTGAATGCACCAACTCAGAACCAGCTTATCCAAGTTCAACTTCTAGTTCCACAATTGCCAGCTGGGTGACTTTGGGTGATACAGCTAATTTCTCTGTGCTATAATTTTTTTAGCAAAATAAAGATACTGCAATCGAATTTTCATGAGGGTTAAATAAGTTATTATCTGTAGATAGTGAATGCCTGGTGCCTAGTGAGCTCCATTAAGTATCTGTTAGCTGTTCTTCCTGCAAGTGGAAGAAGAAAAAAAGAGAGATTCTCTGTGGCCAAGGTCTCAGCTTGCTCTGGCTAGGATTCAAAGTGATGTCTGGGCATGTTGACAAATTGGGGGTGGACTTTTTGAAGTGTGTGCCTGTAAGGGCTAGAGGAGTTTCCTGGCAAAGAATTCTTCCCAAAGGCTAAGCTTCATGATTTAGATCCAGTAACAAAGTCTTGATCTTCATGGAGGACAGAATTATTCTGATTACATCTGATCTGACTCCAGGCTTGTTTCATAAGTCAAAGAGACTTATTCGGTTCCATAGAGATAATGAGCTATATTAAAAAGGGAAAAGACATTTTACTAAAATCCTGTTAAACACTGGAGCACAGACAACACATTCCTGGGACCCCCTCTAAGGAGTGTAAGACACTATTGGGGACAGAGAGGTGCTCTTCTCCACTTCAGGACAGCAGCAGTCTAGATGGGGGAAGGGGAGGAGGACAAATTGTCAGTGATCACAGACTCTCCAAATGGCACTCAGCTAAAAAAGGGCTAAAAATCTTGAAGTCCACAGCCCTCTGAATGCCATAGGAGCCAAGATACAGGTAAACTGTTGCTTTGTTACAATACAGAGACTAAAAATGTGACATGGCTCATAAACTATAAAACCAGAAAGAAATTTCACCTGCTAGATGGACAATCCTAACAAAGTCAGGGAAGGCATAAATAATTTCATTCCTCAAGCATTAAACAAACATTAATACTGATTCAGCCCCTTGTATGTCCCAGGCACTGTGTGTTCAGTGCTGGGGATACAAGGAGCACAAAGCAGACAGGTTTCTGCCCTCATGGAGTTCACAGTCTGGAGTGGATGGAGTGGAGAGACCAGTCCCAGGATGATTAGAATCAGTCAGTCCTCTGGAGGGAAAGTTACACAGTGCTGAGGGAGCTCATGAAGGCCACAGCCTGGATTTGGGGCACAGGTGAGGGCTTCTTCATTGAAGAATGACTTCTATGCCAAAGAGTTGAAGGATAACTACAATCCAGCTGGGCAAAGAGAGGGAGGAGCAGCATTCTAAGCCATGGCAATCGCGTGGGCCAGGGTCTAGATGTCATGCATTACAGAAGCGCTGTAAGTGTGGCCCACTGGCCACTGACTATTCTTGTAAATCAACTTTTATTGAAACAGTCGTTTACATACTGTCTATACCTGTTTTCATGCTACAAATGGTAGAGTTGAGTAGTTGTGACAGAGACTGTATGGTCTACAAAGACTTTACTATGTAGACCTTTACAGAAAAAAAGAAAAAAAAAATCTGGAGCATAACAGGGCAAGTGGCAAAGTGGTGAGCTCTCTCCCCCAGTGAATTTCCGTCAGCATTTTTCTGATGTTGGATTGGACAGTAGTATAAAGCAAAATGGAATATGTCGACAGGTTCACTTTTCTGTGCAGGTTACAAGTCAAACTTGAAGCAATGCTCTTGTGGCACTCTGAAAGAAAGCGGGGCTTTTGTGGTATGTTTTTACATTTGAGCTCTGTGTAGATTTTTCATAGGACATACTTTTATCCAAGTTACTGGCAGGCACTAACTCACTACATGCTGCTGAGACCAAAAACTGTGTTTCTAAACTATAGCCTCAAGTGGCCAGCAACATGCAGAATAAACACACTATCTGACAAACTATGTGACATGTCCTCTTAAGATGAAATGCTGGAGGCAGGTGGCACACCCAGTGTGGTCACATAGTCAGTTCTTTTCTAAAATCACAGTTGACAGTCATCCAGTTCAGAGAGCTATCAATAATATATGAGCAGAAAACCTTTACTTTGGAACTTTAGGAAGACAGCAAAAGCTTCAGTGAACTTTAGCACATTCAATATTTAGTGTCTGCTTCTGCCTGGAACCATCTCCCTTACTCTCCTGTAACCCTACCATCTTTTGCTCTTAGTTACATTTATTTTCATTGCCTAGAAGGATTCAGATAAACATCCCCACTTCCTGTTCCCATCATGCACTGTGCTCACACACAGTAACCGTTCTTTCCTGCCACCACCTCATTCCTGTCAGATCCCTGAGGGCAATGCTGTATCTTTCTCACCACTGTAAGTCAATGCCTGAAACATTGGTGGGTGCTCAATATGTATTTATTTAATGCATAAATGAAAAAGGAAAGACCAATATTGATTGAATTAATGCTCTGAAATGAGTTTTACATATAGTTCACTCTTTAGGTAACAAGTAAAATTGCATGAATAATGAGCCATATGGTTCTGATATCAACCGCCATTTCTCTCACACTGAGGAATTACCCAGGTGTTGCTCAGAGAATATCCTTCTTTCTGGTGTCGTTTATAACTTGTTCTACTTTATTTTGTCTAGATTTTGCAGTCCCACTGATTCTCTGCCCCAGAGTCCTACACTGCCATTTTCTAATACTGATCTGTTAGAACAGATATTTCTTTATGTCAGAACTTTTAATATCTACCCTGAAGACTTCTCAATCTCTTTTCTATAACAAAGATTTAATGAGCTGCTTTTCTATGGAGTTTTGTTTATTCCCCTTGTTCCTGCAAAGTGCTGGCTTCCAAATCTCATGCCTAGCAATGGTGCTATTTATCTCCTATAGTTCTCTGTTGTCAAAACTTGTGCCTTCTGCCAGACCAGGGAGATGAGAGTTAGTTATTACCCAGAATCAAAAGTGATTTTCTGATTGATTTGAAGTTATGATATCAGGGGCACCTTGATATTTGCTGGATGAGAAGTTCCTGTTTAATCATTTTATATCCAGGATCACACAGAAGAAATCAAACCAAGAGGGAAAGCTCTAGAGCTTCTCAATGCAGTAAGATATTCAAAGTGGGAGAAAGATCATGGTACAAGACAGTCATTTTGCAACCTGTGTCCTTATATCCATTTTTATTATTTACTTCTTTGGGGAAGTAGATAATGCACGGAGGGGAAAAAACCTCACAGGTGATGTTTCAACAAACTCAGGCATCAAGTCAAATTGACTGTGCACATTGCTTGCACTTAATATCTACTTTCAAATGTCTTAACAATATAAGCAGTAGATACTTCATTTTAGAAGCTAAATTAAAAGTCAGGGAAAAGAATTTGGAGCAGCTAATCAGGTCAGATTTTTAAAAGAAGATCCATGGACATGAATTCACAGATTTCTTTCGGGCTTTGAAAGCAAAAAAAAAAAAAAAAAAAAGTGCATTGAACAAAATTAAGCTGGGTTAAAAATTGAATATTTCACGCACAGACTGATTTCGAAAGAAAACAATGCATTTTGAATGCATTGAAAGGAATTCTGAATGCATTAAGAATCAGCTTAGAGAAGAAGAAATTCAAGATGTTAAATCTGAAAATAAAGAAACCATTGAATGTGAACAGAGAAACAGGAGGGACTCAGTCTGAAGTAGTAAGTCAATAACTTTTTCTGATGCTGGCAATTCTGCAATTTCACACCTAATGCATGTTTTACTGGGAGCTGTGGATAATATAAGAACTTGAAGGAAAGAGTAAAGAAGAGAGAAAAAGCAAACAAAAGTGGAAAATTATATTTATAGATGTATATATTCTTGCAGTTGACACAAGAACAATGAATTAAAATAATGAACATAATCTTCAGAAAATAGAGACAGTGCATATAATCTGTTACTTTATCAATTTTAAGAACATAAAAAATGGAAAGATTATGTTTGTCATTATTTTGAAAGAATTCTATGACTTACTTTTACATACATACTCATACTCTTGTGAATTCTTTGAAAACATCTTAATTATGTGGATGACACGTTGGTTTTCACTGGAACAAACCTCAGAGCTGCAGGCGCTACACTCTGGAATTATTTTAAATATCACATAAAATTCTACTCATTACCCTTTTAAAACAAAAACAATAGTTTTGTCTTCAGTAGCGGTGGAAAAGAATTTAATTTTTAAAGAGTTTTTAAAAGGGACAGATTTTTCTTAATAACTCTGTGCACTCTCCTTGATCCTTTTTTTTTTTTAAATTTTATTTTATTTTTAAACTTTACATAATTGTATTAGTTTTGCCAAATATCAAAATGAATCCGCCACAGGTCAAGAGTCATTCATTTCCAGAGTCTATTCACTTATCTGTCAAAACATCCAATATCTCTTTTTAGAATTTTAAATGTTCCTTGCACTGAGTTTTACAATGTTTTTCTGATTAAAGAAATATTTAGTACCACCATTGTCAAAGAATAACAATCTAGAATACGCAGACTTAAATGACAAAGACTTCTGAGAATTTTTCAAGTGTATTAAATAAAATATTCCTCCTTCATTTTTACAAAGGGAAAATTGAAAACAAGTCTTATCTAAGTACTTTATATTTTCAAATACACTTAGTTTTAAAATATCACAATAGCCAAGAGGTGGAAGTAATGTCCATCAACAGATAAATGGATAAACAAAATGTGGTATATGCATTACCTGGAATATTATTCAGTTTTAAAAAAGGAGGAAATCCTGTCATACACTACACCATGTATGGACATGGAAAACATTATATTAAGTTAAATAAGCCAGTCACAAAAACCAAATATTGCATGATTCTACTTACAGAGCTATCTAAATAAGATAAGTTCAATTCATAGAATAAGAAAGCAGAGTAGTGGCTAGCACGAGATGGGGGCAGGGGCAGGAGAAAGGGAATTGTTTGATTGGTATATAGTTCCAGTTTTACAAGATGAAAAAGTTCTGGAGAACTATTCAAAAATCAATGTGAAGGTACTTAACACTACTGAAACTGTACACTTAAAAATGATTAAAGTGGTACATTTTATGTTACATATTTTTTTACCATAATTTAAAAAAACAAAAACCAAACCCCCCCTAAGGTATGTTTCTGACTTATTTACAATTAATTCATCACTCATTTGCAGAGAAATCAGAAGGCTCTGAAACCCTTGCCATCAGTCCTTTAATTAGCCTATAGCTCTTTTTCCTAAGACACAAAATCTCCTATTTTGACAGGATTAAATGAACACGCATACATGAAAGGAAAAGTTTAAATTTTCCTTGAAATTGAGACGCTGACACAGAAGGCCAATGAGGTTCTAAACTTGAAATGTACACTTGATGATCACTATTAACAATTAAGATATATCATCAGGCAAATTCTCCAACCTACTTACTATGTATGAACAGAAGCAATTATGCCATTGCACAATACACATACCACAGACTGCAGAGCACAGAATCAAATTAATGCATAATATACTCTAGCATGGATAATTGATAACAGGAATATTGATTAGCCACCAGAAATATTTCATCTCAACACTTTGCATTTTCATTATTAAGTAAGGAAATAGACAAGTATATTTATTATTAAGCTGTTGAAAGAACTAGCTGGGGTAGAGAATATTTGAAATCAGGGCCCAAACTTGTTCCTTCTCCACAGAGCAGCAGTTTTTAAGCTCTACTGCTTAGTACTTGGTACAGGTACTGGCAAAATAAACCATAGTCCTTGCTTTTAGAGATTTTATAACAAAATGAGGAATTTCACTAGGCCTCTATGTAATTAAAATGTAACGAGAACAATATAAGAACAATAAACAAAGGACTACAGGAGTTCAGAAGAGAGAAAAATAGACTGAAGTCATAGACTTATAGTCATTTAGACTTTGCTCAAAGATATTAGAGATAAAAATCTACCTCCCAAGAGCATTCATTCCATTTTGGGAAGTTCTGTTTCATTAAAAACTTTTTCTTAGGTAACATGATGTATATCTTCCTTCAGCATACAATTATTTGGAAGCATGGATTATTTATCTATATGGTAACCCTTATTAATTATTAGTAATTAATTTATCTAATCAAATATCATCAAAGTGGATGTGGAAAATCCAGGTGGAACTCACCTGGCATTGGGTATTAGAATCTGGAAGACTGGAAAGAGGTCTTAACTAAAGGTATACATTTGGGAGTCATCAACTAATAAATAGGACTTGAAATCCTTTATCATTTCTCAAGCTTTTCTTCTCCTCTCTCAACAAACCAAGACCAATCACTCATGTGTCCTAGTTGATTCTACTTTAAAATGAACTCTCTAATCTTTCCCCAAATCAGTATCACCTTTTATTTTACTCATCTCCCTGTAATCTAGTTTTGCAAACTTCCAAACCATTCTCCATACTGCATCCGGGTTTATCCTGACTCCATCAGATTGTTAGCCATGCTGTCAGAGAGTTCCACAAACCGAGTGGCAAGACAACAGAAATTTATTGTCTTTTAGAATTGTGCAGTTAGAAGTCTGAGATCAAGGTTCTGATTTCAAGATACAATCAAGCCACACCCTTTTTGAAGTCACCAGGCAAGAGTCTTTTCCAGGCTTCTCTCCTTCTCACATGGCATTCTCCTTGTTTGCATATCTAGTAATTCACATGACATTTTTATTTATTTATTTATTTATTTTTAATTTTATTTTATTTTTAAACTTTACATAATTGTATTAGTTTTGCCAAATATCAAAATGAATCCACCACAGGTATACATGTGTTCCCCATCCTGAACCCTCCTCCCTCCCCATTCCATCCCTCTGGGTCGTCCAGGTGCACCAGCCCCAAGCATCCAGTATCGTGCATCGAACCTGGACTGGCAACTCGTTTCATACATGATATTTTACATGTTTCAATGCCATTCTCCCAAATCTTCCCACCCTCTCCCTCTCTCACAGAGTCCATAAGACTGTTCTATACATCTTTTAAGCCAGAAAGAAAAACACCAATACAGTATACTAACGCATATATATGGAATTTAGAAAGATGGTAACAATAACCCTGTGTACGAGACAGCAAAAGAGACACATGACATTTTTAAAAATAAAGACACTAGTCATATCAGAATAGTGCCCATCCTACTTCAATCTGACTTTAACTAATTACATCTGCAGTGATCTTATTTTCAAATAAGTTCTCATTCTGAAGTTCTGGGACTTCAGATATATGAATGGCAGGGGTGGCATGGAGAGGACACAATTCAACTCATTACACTTACAAAATATAAATATGATACTGTCACTTTCTCTTCAAATAATCGAATGGCTCCTCACTACTTCTAAGATAAAATCCCTGTCTTACTAAATTCTTCATAATCCAGCCCCTAGATTCTCTCGTTTTACTCCTTAGAACTCTCTTTCTCCCTGTATATTCTTTCTCCCAGGTATCATCTCCTAATTCTATGATAAATGTAAAATTACAATAGCAATATGTGCTTCCTAATAGTAGATTTGAACTAATCAGGGAGATGAGAAAAGGCTTCCTCAAGGATGTGATGATTGATCTGGGAAGTGAAGTACCTGAACGGTAGGTAGTTGAAGAAGGGAGAGAAAATCATCCTGGATAGAGGGAGCAGCTCGTCTTCCATGCTTAAAGGAGGGACTCAAGGAGGTGAGGGGAACATGGCATGAGATGAGGCTGGAATGGACGGAGGGAATAAAACAGAGTCCCACAGGCCATACCCACAGGATTGTGGGGAAAGCACAGGTAAACACTGGGGGTCTCATTCAGGGAAATGAATCAATAAATCTACATTTTAAAAAATCACCCTGGCCAGAAAGAGAAAAACACATTGTATAATATCCCATATATGTGGAATCTAGAAAAATGATACAGATGAACTTATTTGCAAAGCAGAAACACAGACACAAACATAGAGAACAAATGTATGGATACCAGGAGGGAGGGGGTTGGGATGAATTGGGAAATCGGGATTGACATACATACACTTGTTCTTTAGTCACTAAGTCTGACTCTTTTGAGACCCCATGGACTGCAGCCCATCAGGCTCCTCTGTCCATGGGATTTCCCAGGCAAGAATACTGGAGTGGGTTGACATTTCCTTCTCCAAGGGATCTTCCTGAAGCAGGGATGGAACCCAGCTTTCCTGCTTGGCAGGTGGATTCTTTACCACTGAGCTACCACTACCATGTATAAAATAGATACCTGTTAAAAACCTACTGTACAGCACAGGGAACTCTACTCAGTGCTCTGCAGTAACCTAAATGGGAAAGAAATACAAAACAGAGGAGATATATGTACACATATAGCTAATTCACTTAATGTAGAGCAAAAATAGAATATTGTAAAGCAACTATACTCCAATAAAAATTAATTTAAAAAATTACAAATCACCCTCATTACTGTAAATAACTGTGAAGAACAAAGGGTGAGAGGCAAATGTGGATCAGAGAAGCCCAGTTTGAGGCTATGTGCATGGTCCAAGCAAGAGATGATGGTGTTCTCTTGCTTAGAAATGATTAGTCTCTAAGTGAGTTCTAGATATGTCAGGAGGCAAAAACTGAGCTTGGAAGTGAATTGTTTATAAGGAGTCAGGAGAAGGGAATGTCAGAGATGACTTTTAGAATTCTGGCTTGGGTACATGGAAGGCCAATAGTGCCATTCATTAAAATTGGAAAGAGCAGAAAAGGATCATGAATTCTGCTTGCACATTTTGGGTCTAAGAAGCCCTAGAAGGGAATTTTCGGTTGGCAGATGGAGGTTTAGAGCCTTGTCCACAATGGAAAAGTAAGAGATCTCCACCATATATATTGCAATTGCATAAGCAAGTCAAAAATGAGGAGAATAAAGTACCTAAGATACTAAGCTTGAAAGTGCAATTTAGTCGCACAGTTGTGTCCGACTCTTTGCAATCCCCTGGACTATAGCCTGCCAGGCTCCTCTGTCCATGGAATTCTCCAGGCAAGAGTACGGGAAGTGGGTTGCCATTTCCTTCTACAGAGGCTCTTCCTGACCCAGGGATGGAACCCTGGTCTCCTAAATTGAAAGCAGATTCTTAACCAACTGAGCTACTAGTTTAAGCTTAAACTGCAACATTTAAACACCAGCTAAGAGAAGAAAAGCCAGCAAAAGAGAGGAAAAGGATCAGCTAATATCTTGGATATGGAGGGAAGAAAATGTTTCAAAAACTAGGAGTGGTAAACACCAAAAAATATTGCTAGAATTTCAGCTAAGAAAAAGAAGGAAGAAAAGAAAGAAAAAGAAAAGGGAAGGAGGAAGAAAAGAAGAAGGAAGGAAAGAATTTAAAAACTTATCTGTCATTACTTTTCTCTTTGCAAACCTAAACATCTCCTGTCTTTCATCTATCAAGTACATCACAACATTCTTCCATTTCCAGTGCCTTGCACTCTGTTATGACAATATTTTGCTTGAATATGCCCGAGAGCACTCTTGTTAGTCATTCCCTCATTCCTGCTCCACACTTGCTGGGGGTGAGGGGTGATACATGATCAGTCAGGGCAGACACTTACTCTCAAAGAGCTTTCAGTTCAATAGAAATGTTAAGGCATACTGATGTATAAGTAAACTCAATGCAAAATGCCCCCAAAGAATTTGTTATTAACATTCAGAAGAGGTGGTCATTGTTTTCATTTTTATAGGAAAAAAAGAATTCAGCAGAGTCCAGTAGGGTGAATAAACTGAAGAGATGGTAGAAAAAGGTCTTCCAGCTAGGGAAAAAAAAAAAAAAAAAAGAAGACGGCAAGGAAGGAAATCAGAAGATTAAGGAGTGTGAACAGGAGCACTAGGGGAAAAGGTTGGAAAACTAGTTGATGGAGGACTAAGGCAATGGCACCCCACTCCAGTACTCTTGCCTGGAAAATCCCATGGACAGAGGAGCCTGGTGGGCTGCAGTCCATGGGGTCTCTAAGAGTCGGACCTGACTGAGCGACTTCACTTTCACTTTTCACTTTCCTGCATTGGAGAAGGAAATGGCAACCCACTCGTGTTCTTGCCTGGAGAATCTCAGGGACGGGGGAGCCTGATGAGCTGCTGTCTATGGGGTCGCACAGAGTCAGACACGACTGAAGCAACTTAGCAGCAGCAGCAGCATGCATATTAGGCTAAGCATTTTAGACTCTTTCCTATCGGCAGTCTGAGTTCACCAAATGTTATTCTTGATTTCCATCTGTGTGTTTATAGCCTTTCGCTGTGTTCTTTTTTCCGTGACATCCCTTTAAGTTTTAATTAAATTTCATTATCATCTCCATTACCTGCTTATATCTAATACCTTCTTTGTCCACCCCAGCTCTCCTTATGTCCCTTCATTGGTTTACAATTCTTCATAGCACTTAACAACCTCCAACATATTACATTTTACATACTTATGTTATATTTTTGGTCTCTCTCCCTGGTCCCCACTAGAATGTAAGCTCCATGAAGTAAAAAAAGTTTTTTACTCTATTGTTCATTGCTATTTCTCCAGAGCTTAGAAAAGAGTTTTGTGTACACAGGCATGCTGTGTTACTGAATGGGTGAACTCAAAAAATATCCAGGAGGTAGAAAATCCAAAGGATTTGATAATCAATAAACATTGGGAAAAGGTGAGAGAAAGAAATCAAAGGTAATTCAAGTTTTCAGAGTGAGTAAATATAAAAAGTAGGGTCTCCTGGCAAAAATGGAACCAGTAATACTAGCAAAGAAGCTGGGTTGGAGACTGATATTCTAGAAACTAACAGTATTGTTGTTTCCTATAAAATATCACTTTGCATTATAATATATTATTTTGAAAAAGCATAGAAACATGGTAAACCCTTGCATTCCAAATAACCTTCTTTAAGCCAACAGTATACATTTACAGTACCATATGGGAAACCAAGACAGAAGAGCAGAAAAGAGAAATTCTGACTTTGATAGATTAAACCCTTGTCTTGAAAAATGGTTCATGCAGATCAGGAATGGGAGTCCTGAATGCCAACACAAAGAGCCAAAAATAATCTTGTAATTTAAAAGAGTGAATGAATGATACGACAACTCTGAGCTTGGAAAAGCCTCAGCTGTGATCATGAAATATGTATCAAAAGCATTGGCTCTCTGGGTGATACGTAAAATTTCCTCTCAGCCTGTGATGGAAGCTATTTTTTCTGATACAGAATGGGCCAAATTCAGATTACAGATTCTACATTTTATAATTCTTCTAGCATAAATTGCTGCAAACCAAGCGGAATCCAGAATACACTTTTTCTTGGTTGGTGGAGAAAGTGGCAGTCTATAAAAGGAAACGAGCCAGCAGATTTTTCCTCTTTATCACAAAGTGAAATCACAATGCATAGCTCAAAGTGAAAGAGAAAAAGATCATATATCAGAAAAAGGACTGAAAGGAAATACACTCAAATGGAAAATTTCTTTGCTGGAAATATGCATATTTTATATTTTATTTCTTTATAATAAATACATACTACTCTGCAATTTGAAAAAAAATTGAAAACAGGCTGATTTAAAAGACAGATCACTGGCTTGAAACATTTGACAATAAGCTCATGGGTCATTTTAAAGTTCTGTCAGCTTGCCATCTCCACCAAAAGAAGAAATTAACTGGGGAGGGAAGAGGATTTTTTAATATCAACTCAAGTCATTTTGAATTTAAGCAAAAAAGAATCCATTTGATTATTTTGAGATGACTAAACCACAGGCAATTCTAATCACCCTGCTGAGATACTAAATATATTAAATTATACTGAATTCATAGATACCTCTTAAATGCTGTTTTAGTCCATGAAGTCAGTCTCTGCATTCAAACATTATTTCAAATAATTTATATTGTTTAACCTCAGAATTTTCCTTCTTAGTTCAATAAAACATCTACAAAAATGTTTTGTTTTGCTTTGCTTTGTTTTAAAGGATCATAATGAAAAAAGAAACACAAACCATAAATAACTAACCAGATAGCTAAACATAAACATAGAACTCAGAACTGGCTACATTCCCCAAACCAACATTTATAGAACTTCTGGAGCAACACTGGCAAAGCATAACTAATCATTTGGAAGGAAATAAAAAGGAAACCTCTCCTCCATATACCCAGCCACATAGGTACACATTTCACATAAATAAAAACTGATTTGATTTTCAAACTGACAGATCAATCATCCTTTTAATACAGCACAGCCTTGGCATTTAATAACTTAAATTTCATTATTTTGATCTATGAGAATTAAGCCAAAAGTTCGTTATATAAAATATGAGATACATATTGATACCTACTGAGGGGCTGGTGCTGTTCTAGCTATTGAGGGTGCATTTTACCTGGAGCAACAAGATCCCCTCGTCTACGGAGGTGATAAGATGGAAGTGAAAGGAGCCATGCCCCAAACTAAGATAAACTCCAGGACTACTGTGCAGGATACATGGCGGCCCAGCAGGTAGGCAGGGCTGCCAAGACCAAGCAGCCTAGGACAGGATGTCAAACTGGTTTGTTCTCACTGGGGCAGCCACTGTGAGTCTGTAGTCATGACAACAGTAGGAGCAGGACAGCTACCAGGAGGCAGAGGTGAACACATGGCAGGACTCACAGTTTCAGCAGCACCTCTACACCGTCAAGGTGGGAGATGTCACCCTGGCATTGGTGTGGCCCGAAGAGAGCCTGGAAACCAGGTGAACCAGGCAGAGCTGTACACGGGCAAGAAGGCGTCTCAAGCCTGGGATTTCCCAAGATCCACTTGCTGGCGTTTGTGGAAAAGAATGGGGCTGGAAAGGCCAAGGGGGCCCATGTCTGAGGGGCAATACCTCTGTGCCTGGAAAGTAGGGGTGAGCCCCCAAGATGGAAGGCAATGTTCAGCTCCTAGTTAACCCCATATGGCCTATGGAAAAAGGACTGATCTGTTACTAGATAATTCTCTGTTGCCACTCTCTGAGATAAATGACACAAGAGATTCTCCACAGCAATAGATGATAGCATTGTGAAGGCCATGAACTTGGAGCCCAGGAGTAAAGTCCTCACCTACAACCTGGCTCCCAACACCTTCTTGCAGCTCTAAGGCTTGCATCCAGCTGCCCTCTTCCTAACCTTTTTTGTCCCACCTGTCCAGCCCTGGCAGGAGCCCCAATCCAAATCATATGGAGCCGCCCAACTAAAACTATGGTCAAATTTCTGCAATAATCACTCTTGTTCAAAACACACACAGACACACACAAACTGGACAAGGCTACCCACTCCAGTATTCTGGCCTGAAGAATTCCATAAAGAGTCAGACACGACTGAGCGACTTTCACTTTTCTGGTACATTTTTGAAAGGAAAGGGTGTTATTGCTAATTGTATTGGGACAGTAGGCAAACACCAAAATGTCCCAGGCAAACTGGTATGTGTGATTCAGAGTTCATCGTGAACTCTGAAATAGACTGTAAAGATAAAATTGGCAATACATGAATTCTAAAATGGATAAATCAATAAATCTAAGATCTGACTTGTCAGAAAACCAAAAAAAAAAAAAAATAAGCAAATATGGAAAATCGAAGACAAGACAAAAAAGAGAAAACAAAGCAAATTAGAAGTTATAAAATAACATAAAACATAGAAATAACAGATTTAAATGTGTCATAGAAAACTATATACATTCTATACTAAGAAATTTGAAAGTCTAGATAAAGAGGGGGGATGTACAAATTTTTTAAATGAACTCAAAATGACTTAAAAACAGTATGGGTAATCATGAAAGAAATTAAAATGTCATCAATGAAATATTTTCAAAAACAAATTTAGGCCATACATTTCCTTGGAAAAATATCCTTTGAAAACTTCAAAACACACATAATGATATGCTACATAATATGTTTCCAAGCTGAACAAAAAGATAGAAAGTTATCCAATTCATTTTATAAAGCTGCTGCTAAGTCACTACAATCGTGTCTGACTCTGTGCGACCCCATAGACGGCAGCCCACCAGGCTCCCCCGTCCCTGGGATTCTCCAGGCAAGAACACTGGAGTGGGTTGCCATTGCCTTCTCCAGTGCCTGAAAGTGAAAAGTGAAAGTGAAGTTGCTCAGTCACGTCCGACTCTAGCAAAAGCCTAATGCCAAAACTTGACAGTTAATACATAAAGAAGAAAACTGTAGTCCAGTCTCTCATACGAACATAGACACGCACATCCAAAGAAATTATAGCAAATTAATCCACCATCACAAGCTGATTAATATGCATGATTCAGGACAAAAATCTGTCTTACTTCTCAGAACTAAGTTACACTCTGAACTTTTGTACTTAGTTTAACACTTTTCCTAGTCACAGGAGCAAGAAGTTAGAGAAGAATGTGATGCTGCAAATCCTTGAAACTATAAAAGTGAAAAATGTGTCAGAAAATTGAGATGTGGTGTTTAAAATAGTATGATCATATATCAGAATAATAATGCTTAGGAAAGCTCCAGTAACTCTAGTGTTTGCTTCACAACTGTCAGTCCCCATATTAGTGTAAGTACTAAAAGATTTTATGACACTAATATTTCATGCTTTAGATGAGATAAAACAATACTTTTAATCCATTATCATAATTTTAATCCATGTCACAGAATTGGTATAATAGAAAGCTTATCTAAGAAGCTGGAAAATGTGTTTATTTTCAATCTGTCTTGGTTTAAAAATCTAAGCCATGGTTCACACATTTACCTATTTTATTGACGATCCTTTTAGTAGACTATTAATTGCACTTGAGCTGAAGAATCTGACTCTAATGAATGCTTTTAAAATGTGTCACCTAAAGAACACTTTCATAGTTTTTCTCTTAGTCTTATTAATTCTCAGTAGTTACATCTTAAAAAATTTAAGCTTATGGGGAACACATGTATACCTGTGGCGGATTCATTTTGATATTTGGCAAAACTAATACAATTATGTAAAGTTTAAAAATAAAATTAAAAAAAAAAAGAATACATCTAACAACAACAACAAAAAAATCTCTCTTTTTAAATTTCATTTCAGGTCCGTTGCTCAGTAGTGTCCCACTCTTTTCGACCCCATGAATCACAGCACGCCAGGCCTCCCTGTCCATCACCAACTCCCAGAGTTTACCCAAACTCATGTCCATCGAGTTGGTGATGCCATCCAGCTATCTCATCCTCTGTCGTCCCCTTCTCCTCCTGCCCCCAATCCCTCCCAGCATCAGAGTCTTTTCCAATGAGTCAACTCTTCGCATGAGGTGGCCAAAGTATTGGAGTTTCAGCTTCATCATCAGTCCTTCCAATGAACACCCAGGACTGATTTCCTTTAGGATGGACTGGTTGGATCTCCTTGCAGTCCAAGGGACTTGCAAGAGTCTTCTCCAACATCACAGTTCAAAAGCATCAATTCTTCAGCTCTCAGCTTTCTTCACAGTCCAACTCTCACATCTATACATGACCACAGGAAAAACCATAGCCTTGACTTAGATGGGCCTTTGTTGGCAAAGTAATGTCTCTGCTTTTGAACATGCTATCTAGGTTGGTCATAACTTTCTTCCAAGGAGTAAGCGTCTTTTAATTTCATGGCTGCAGTCACCATCTGCAGTGATTTTGGAGCCCCAAAAAATAAAGTCTGTCACTGTTTCCACTGTTTCCCCATCTATTTCCCATGAAGTGATGGGACCAGATGGTACTTGGTAAATCTTGTGAGGGAGATATAAGCATCTAATACATTCATCTTTCTAAACTTGTTCAAATTTCTGGACTTTGAAATAGACTAGTTTGTTTCCTTCAAGTTTTTATTTTGAAAATTTAAGTCAACATCAAAATTACATGAGTAAGAGAATGAACATGTTTATCTTCTGTACTTAGAATCACCAGTTGTTAACATCTTGCCACATTTACTTTATCTTTTTATGCATCTAGGAACCTTTCTATATTTCCCTATACACATATTCTTATTAAAGTATTTGAAAACACAGTGCATGCCTCTGGACCCTTCATCATATATATTGCAAGTATAATGATGGTTCCTTTTCTAAACACAATATATTTAGCAAATGAGGAAATTTAATAGTTAAACAGTAATTTTTCTAATATACAGTCCATTTTCCAATTTTGCTAATCATACTGTATTTTAAATCCTGTTTATTAGTTTACAACTTTTATAATCAAATTATATATAAAACCTGGAAACTTCAAGTATGATTACAGAACAGAACGCTAGCAACCTTGCCAATGTAAAAAGGGAGAAAAGAGCAGGGGAGACAACATGCTCATCTTGGTGGGGAGACAAGACAGGCTGCCTAGTGGTGATGGAAAAAAGATCAAAATCTAAGTTCATTATTTAAAATTAAAAAGAAAACAGGGTTTCCCAAATGGTTCAGTGGCAAAGAATCTGCCTACGATATAGATGTGCAGGAGACGTGGGTTCAATCCCTGAGTCAGGAAGATCCCTTGGAGAAGGAAATGGCAACCCACTCCACTATTCTTGTTTGGAAAACCCCATGAACAGAAGAGCCTGGTGGGCTCAGTTCATGGGGTCATAAACAGTCAGACACGATTTAGCAACTAAACAACAAGAACCAAAAAAGAACTAGCAGAAGAAATGAAATATGAACATAACCATCAAATGTTGGAAAGGGAAGGAGAAGAAAGGTAGGGAGAAAGGACGAGTGAAATCCCCCTGTTCATAGAGGGAAATCAGTAAATAATGTCTCAAGTTGATAAGTCAAGCAAGGGCAAATAAAGAAGTAAGGCAGGATGGGCCTATCTCAAAATACTAATTTAGTTGTTCCCTGTGCATTCTCTCCCCAACTTTTCTCTTATTTGTTCCCCAAGTGTTATTTTCCTCCTTCCATACTTACCCTCAGACTATACCAAAGGGGTAAACAAAGATTCAAAGAGCCAGAATCAGATTTGCCAGGCTTTTTCTCTATGAGAGGCTGAGTAAGACTGGATGCAGAGAAAAGTATGAGAGAAGATGAGGGGTGACACAGAGAAAGGAAGGGGAAGATATCCTGGAGGGACAGAAAAGGATCAGTTCCCACAAGGTCTGGAAAGCAGTGTGGAAAGGATTCAGATGAGTGGTCCTGAACTGTGGACTACTTCACACAAGCCATCTACCTGGACAACAGGTCTCAATTCAGTCACTCAGTTGTGTCCGATTCTTTGCAACCCCATGAATTGCAGCACGCCAGGCCTCCCTGCCCATCACCAACTCCCGAAGTTCACTCAAACTCATGTCCATCGAGTCGGTGATGCCATCCGGACAACTCATCCTCTGTTGTCCCCTTGTCCTCCTGTCCCCAATCCCTTCCAGCATCAGAGTCTTTTCCAATGAGTCAACTCTTTGTATGAGGTGGCCAAAGTACTGGAGTTTCAGCTATAACATCAGTCCTTCCAAAGAAATCCCAGGACTGATCTCCTTTAGGATGGACTGGTTGGATCTCCTTGCAGTCCAAGGGACTCTCAAGAGTCTTCTCCAACACCACAGTTCAAAAGCATCAATTCTTCCACACTCAGCTTTCTTCACAGTCCAACTCTCACATCCATACATGACCACAGGAAAAACCATAGCCTTGACTAGACGAACCTCTGTTGGCAAAGTAATGTCTCTGCTTTTGAACATGCTATCTAGGTTGGTCATAACTTTCCTTTCAAGGAGTAAGCGTCTTTTAATTTCATGGCTGCAATCACCATCTGCAGTGATTTTGGAGCCCAAAAAAATAAAGTCTGCCACTGTTTCCACTGTTTCTCCATCTATTTCCCATGAAGTGATGGGACCAGATGCCATGATCTTAGTTTTCTGAATGTTGAGCTTTAAGCCAACTTTTTCACTCTCCTCTTTCACTTTCGTCAAGAGGCTTTTTAGCTCCTCTTCACTTTCTGCCATAAGGGTGGTGTCATCTGCATATCTGAGGTTATTGATATTTATCCTAGCAATCTTGATTCCAGCTTGTGCTTCTTCCAGCCCAGAGTTTCTCAAGATGTACTCTGAATATAAGTTACATAAGCAGGGTGACAATATACAGCCTTGGCATACTCTTTTTCCTATTTGGAACCAGTCTGTTATTCCATGTCCAGTTCTAACTGTTGCTTCCTGACCTGCATATAGGTTTCTCAAGAGGCCGGTCAGGTGGTCTGGTATTGCCATCTCTTTCAGAATTTTCCACAGTTTATTGTGATCCACACAGTCAAAGGCTTTGGCATAGTCAATAAAGCAGAAATAGATGTTTTTCTGGAACTCTCTTGCATTTCTATGATCCAGAGGATGTTGGCAATTTGATCTCTGGTTCCTCTGCCTTTTTCTAAAACTAGCTTGATCATCTGGAAGTTCATGGTTCATGTATTGCTGAAGCCTGGCTTGGAGAATTTTGAGCATTACTTTACTAGCGTGTGAGATGAGTGCAAGGTCTAGAGTTCCACAATCATGAACCCTTGTAAGGCCCCCACCTGAAAAAGGGTAAGTAGGAAATTTGCCCCTGACCCAGGTGAATCTAGATTGACCCAGCAGGGAATTTCTCCATGGGAGCTCAGTGGAAAGTGTATAACCACTGGTACCTGTAGCATTTAATGCTGTATAGGCAACTATCTGCAAGGAGAT
Source organism: Bubalus kerabau (assembly GCF_029407905.1). Taxonomy (NCBI): domain Eukaryota; kingdom Metazoa; phylum Chordata; class Mammalia; order Artiodactyla; family Bovidae; genus Bubalus; species Bubalus kerabau. The sequence goes on from NC_073629.1 coordinate 68,891,740, forward strand.
CCAACCAGTCCATCCTAAAGGAGATTAGTTCTGGGTGTTCATTGGAAGGACTGATGCTGAAGCTGAAACTGCAATACTTTGGCCATCTCATGCAAAGAGTTGACTCACTGGAAAAGACCCTGGGAAGACTGAGGACAGGAGGACAAGGGGACGACAGAAGATGAGATGTCTGGATGGCATCACCGACTCGATGGACATGAATTTGAGTGAACTCTGGGAGTTGGTGATGGACAGGGAGGCCTGGAGTGCTGCGATTCATGGGGTCACAAAGAGTCAGACACGACTGAGCGACTGAACTGAACTGAAGCAACTGTCGGAAGAAATTATTTTTTGTTTTTAAACTAAGACTCAAAAAAAAAAAAAAGAAAAGACTGGGAAAGAACTGAAGCAACACAGAGTATTTTTGCTTTTTATTTCAATTCTTGTGTACTATTAGATTCTTTATATGTACATTTATTCAGTCAGTTCAGTTACTCAGTCGTGTCTGACTCTTTGCGATCCTATGAATTGCAGCACACCAGGCCTCCCTGCCCATCACCAATTCCCGAAGTTTACCCAAAGTCATGTCCATCGAGTCAGTGATGCCATCCAGCCATCTCATCCTCTGTCGTCCCCTTCTCCTCCTGCCCCCAATCCCTCCCAGCATCAGGGTCTTTTCCAATGAGTAAACTCTTCGCATGAGGTGGCCAAAGTACTGGAGTTTCAGCTTTAGCATCATTTCTTCCAAAGAACACCCAGGACTGATCTCCTTTATTTTATTTTATTTTTTTATTCTTCAGTTAGCCATTTTATTTAATGTCCTTGCAGATTTTTTTTTAATATTATTTTATTTTTAAACTTTACATAATTGTATTAGTTTTGCCAAATATCAAAATGATCTCCTTTAGAATGGACTGGTTGGATCTCCTTGCAGTCCAAGGGACTCTCAAGAGTCCTCTCCAACACAACAGTTCAAAAGCATCAATTACCTTGGACAATTTTAAAAGGATTAAAACTCTTGGCTTTTACCACTGAATACCTACTATAAGCTAGGCACTATAGTAGGTGCTTTACATTATATTCCTTATTATTAAAAAATTAAGTATTGCATATATAAGGGTAAGGGCCCAATATTAATTTAATGCTCAGTACATGCATACAGATATGCAACATAAATAGCATATGTGAGAAAAACTTTAAAATTCCAAAACTACAATCTTGTCTCACTAACCACCTCATCTATGATCAACTTGCTTGAATTGCATAAAATTGGCATCATTTTTTTTCAAAGTTCTTGTTATTTGGGAAACAAAAAAAGGAAAAATCTATCATTCACTGATAATTTCAATTTATGCCTCACTTTGTCTTGGAACTTCATGGTCTCCAATGGTTTAGAGGAGAGGAGGTTCTTTCTGGCACAGAAAACCTTAAATTAGAGTAAATAAATGGAGACTTGGCATTGCATTTCTGAAAGGTTGCCAACCTCTGCTCAGCTGCCTTTTCCACATCAACTCTCATGTGCAACGGAAATTAGAATGCACAGGTTGCTGGGAAGGATACTTCCACATTCTGAAACATACAAAAATCACAGGTGGTCTCTCACACTAAATTAGACTTTCAGGGCAAATCAATAGGGTCAAAAAGTGCACAAGACAATAAAACTACAGACTAGACGGTCAGTGCTAAATAATAAGTTGACTCTGTAACACAGGATATAGAGAAAGTTAGAAAATAAATAACAGAAGTTACTTTTCAAGTGCATTCAGCATGGGTGATTTTGTTTTGTGGGGTTCTCTAAGAATAGAACATCCTTTACTATAAAAACTTGTTCTCAGAGTTACTGGTTCATAGGCTTCTGGAAAACCAGGAGAAAGTTGTCTCATTATACAATTACTGCCACGTTTGCAGAGAGAGTATTAAAATTAAATGCTATCATTAGATTTGAAAAGTTCCATTTTCTTTAAGTTTCTAAGACGAACATCAAGCACATTTCATAATAACTGTTATATGTTAAACCACACACCAGACACCATGCTAAACAGTTTATATACACTACTTAAAATGTACTTCTAAAAATGCCTTCTGAGATAAGACATACAAATAAAGCCCTACAGATAAGCAACTTGAACTTGTCCAAACTGTATTAGTATGGGTTTTCCAGAGAAACATAGCTAATAAGATGGATGAATGGATAGATGGATAAATAGATAAATAGACAGATAGATGATAGATTAAATGGATTAATGGGTAGATTGATAGATACAACTAGAGATGAAGAGATAGATATACAAAAAGATTCTTTAAAATCAGGAATTTACTAACATGATTATGGAGACTGAGAAGTCCAAGATCTACAGTTAGCAAGCTAGAGACCCAGGAGAGCTGATGGTATTGTTCCAGTTCCAGCCCAAGTCCAAAGGCAGGAGAGGATTAATAATCCAACTTGAAGACAGGTGGAGAGAAAGAATTATTGGGTGAGGTTCACCACTATTGGAGAGGGTAATCTTTACTCAGGCTACTTATTTAAATGTTAATCTTACCCAAAAATACCCTATGGGCACACCCAGAATCAACACTTAACCAATCAAGTTGGCCTAATCAAGTTGACACACAAAATTAACCATCACGATCACAAAAGCTAATAAATGCCAAAGCAAGAACTTGAATGCCAGCAATCACACCAAAACCCTGGTTCCTAACCACTGTCTCATACCTAGTAAGCAAAGGTATGGTAAACCCTGCTATAAGCAGTCAACTTTATCAGGGGGTAGCACCATGAGAACTAGATAGTTGTTAGGGTTCACCAGGATTTAAATAGCTCAGATACCACCAATTCCTTGCTAGGAGACCGTATTATATTATATTATCATTCCATCTCAATTCTATTCTATTCTATTTAATATATCACAAAGTTAAAAACATAATTAATCACATACAAATACAGACTAGGCCTGTGTCAAAGATATGTTAAAATCATTAATGAAGGAACCAGAAAGCAATAAAGCTAATTCAAAAGAGAATATAAGAAACTGACAGGAAGGTAGGTAGGTAGGTAGGTAGGGGGACAGGCAGGTAGATGGATGGAGAGATAGATGGGAAAAAGACTGCTGAAATGACATTTCTAAGATATATATCCAAAATTGCTTATGGTCTACCGAGCAAGAAAACCCAAACATTTGGGGTTAGCTTCTCTACAATTACAAATAATTTGCTTTTCTATTGGATGGTAGTGATTTGCATCCCATGCTTTTCTATTCATTAACTTCAACTTTATAGAATTTCAACTATAATTAATGGTAAAAAATAAGCTGAAGAAAATTATATTGTCCAAGAAAGTCTACTATGAATCAAGAAGAAAGCTGACATAGTCCTGGTATTCACAGTCTAGAGTCAAAAGACAAACAATTGATATAAAATAATATATTCCAGGTGATGATAAGTAGTACAGAGAAAACTAAAGCAAGGTGAGGAAAACGGGTTGCAAGAGGATGTGATGGCAATGGGGAACGAACATTTTACAAGGAAGAAGGAAGCAAAGGAAGAAGAGTCCCAAAGGTATCAAGGGAGAAAGTTATAAGGACATTTGGGAAAATATTGTTTTGGGAAAAATAAGAACCTGTGCAAAGTCCTTGAGGCAGGACAAGATCAAGAATTTAAAAGAGGCCAATGTGGATGGAATGAGGTGAGCAAGGGAGAGAATGAGAAGAAATACTGGCATGGGGTGAGAAGCTGATGCTACTGAGAGGTGGGGATGAGGAGTGGATACCATAAATATATTGGGGTTTACTCTAAGATGGAACATGATTGAAGAATATTGAGCATAGGAATGACAAGAACTTACCTTCAATTGAAAGGAACATGTAGAGGAGATAATGTATATAAAACTCTTAGCACTGTGTTTAATGAATGTTATTGTGTTACTACTTTTAGCTATAGAAATAATATTCCAAGTTGGAGATACTACCCTGATAGGGTTATCATGGACCTCGCTGTCAACATCTTCTCCGTGGGTATGAGATATGCTTATAGACATACAGCAGGCTTGTTTGCCCACTGCCTCTGTTCTCCTTAACTCTTTGATTCATTCTCTGATCTCCCTTCTTCTCCCCTTTCATCCCTCACCTCTCTGCTCTCTGCCCTCTCTCTTTGCCTCTGCTCTCTAGCCTTGTTTTCTCATTCTTCCATACTGCTTCATTCCCCTGCTTTTACTCTAAGGAAAAGGGGTGCAAAAAGGGATTTAAAAAGTTAGCAACAAGAAAGTGGGATAGGTAGAAGCTCACAGGTGCAGTGTGTTCCTCACTGCCAGAGGAGAGGGAAGCGGAGCCCACAAGCAGGTTGATGGTGTCTGCTTGCTTTGCCCACGCTTACACAGAATAGGTAAAGAGGGCTGGCATGCTCCCGGGACAGCAGTCATCAGCTTGGGGTTCAGCAGGAATCAGTTGCAGATTAACCAGCTGGTCCCTTGAAAACCAGAGCCAATGGTCCCGAGGGCCTAGGAGTACAGACACGTGTGGTGTGTGATAGAGAAGAAGGCTGGAGGAAAGCACTCAAAAATACTAGGGTAGCCAAACCAGAGAATGGAGAGATTTTTAATACTTCGATTCCTTCTTCTACCTCACAATGTTCACAGCTCTCACCCCCAGAAGAGAGATGGGGACCCACTGGAGAATGACGACTACTCAGGCCTTACAATATACCAGCGTGGGACTCATTTTTACATATATTTTCTTCATTCAAAACTCACAGTAACCCTTAAGTATAGCATGCTATTCCAGATCTGGAAGTTCTCAAAATTCTTGATCTTTCTTCCAAACCATACACCTCTCTAGGGGCAAAAGAACTAGCTTAGTATAGCAGAAACGGTTTTCATCCGGCTATTCTTCTAGGAACCAGAGACAGTCATTGTGAATAAAGTGGACAGAATGCAGGTCCTTGTAGACTCACATTCTAGTGGGGTACATAGGCAATAAATTAGATAAATGAGCAAATTAGAAAGTATGTCAGATATTAGTAATAGGGAGAAAAAATGCTGAAGAAAGGGAATAGTACTTCCAAAAGACAAGGGGTAGGTGGGGAGGGGACCAGATAAAGTCTCCTTAGAGGCATAAGAGGACAAGCTTTTCTTAGATCATGTGACTCTGTCAATCAAAATCTCCTTTTCACAGGCTTTCCTGTCTTTCAAAGTAGAGAAAAATTGTTTCCATCCCTAGTCTATTACTATATATCTTGCTCTTCCTCATCATTCAGGTCTCAGATCAAGTCTCAGGCAGGCCAGTCCTGGCTACACAAAGCTGGTTGCCTCATCATTTACCGGGCAGTCATCACTCTCTAGCATATATCACATCTAACACTTTCTACAACTTGTACTTTAATTGCATGTTTATTTATTTGCATGTTTGTCTCCCCCACCATTTATATTTATGAGGCCCAGGATAAGGTCTTTCCACAACTGCCCACATCCAATGCTCAGCTCAGTGCCTGATGACTCTGTGAAGATGAATGAATATACCCTTCTAGCTATCATCATGCTGCTGCTGCTGCTAAGTCATTTTAGTTGTGTCCGACTCTGTGAAACCCCATAGATGGTAGCCCACCAGGCTCCCCCGTCCCTGGGATTCTCCAGGCAAGAACACTGGAGTGGGTTGCCATTTCCTCCTCCAATGCATGAAAGTGAAAATGAAGTCACTCAGTCGTGTCCGACTCCTAGCGACCCCATGGACTTCAGCCTACCAGGCTCCTCCGTCCATGGGATTTTCCAGGCAAGAGTACTGGAGTGGGGACCATTGCCTTCTCCTAGCAATTATCATGGATAGCCTAATTCCTCTGTAAAAAACCTGTTGTTTTACAATTACTTTTCACCAGCACATTTATCATATAATGTAAGGGAATCCTGCTATTCCGTGGCAGTAACACACAATCAAGGCTTTAAGAAAATAAAAGGCAAAGATTATCAAAGCACATCAAAGTTAGAAGGAGGTGTTTGATCCTCTCTTCTCCTCTGTAGTCTGTAGGGTTTGCTATAGATGTGGAAGAGAAGAAATAAGAAGTAAAGTAGGCATCTGTTCTGACCTTGAGGACAGGGGAAGCCTCCATCATACCCGTAGTTGACAGGCCGTGGTGCCTCGGAGTTTTTCTAGCTGCTCATCCTGGCTGCGTGCCTGGTTTATGTCTGGTCTGGACTACTTTCCCAAGTCTTCTAGGATGTTAACTCAGTTCCCATAGAACTCAGAGAACATAATGATCTCACACTTTTTATATTCATTTATTCTGGTTTGGAGTTGTCTTAATGCTTAGCCTCCCGTTCCCCTGCTTTTTTTCTTAACAATCCCTCCAGACTGAAGAATTAACTGATATTAAAGCATAAGTTTTATAAAACAGGCCCTGTCACTGAAAAGTGGTAAAGCTGAAGGTGTCCATTTTACTTTTGTTACTATGTGTCTGAAAGGAGAAAGCTTTGGAACTCAGATGATAAAGCACGAGCATTAATCTTTCGGTTCTGAAGATACTTCATTTATCTATCAAAGAGTGGGGAAAGGCAGCTTAGTGAAACTCATTGAGGGAAAAAATCTAACAGGATAATCAAATTAATGACTGAAATGCCTTTCAGCTACAAGTGGCTTATTCAGCTAAAGGAGGATGGAAGACACACACATCATCTATGACCTTGCCATCGTCATTACGAGATTAGAGATGCAAAGTACATTGAAAAAGCCCCCTTAAACCTAAGATGTTAATGAGTAGGCAGACAGGCCAGGTCTAGACTCCCAGGGCCTTTGGGGTGCCATCTCCAATCCCTGCCCCCAGCTTTCAAGTCTTACTCCCAAACACAAAGCCTTTCAGCATTTTAATTTTCTCAGCCTTTTATAAAAAATAGACCATTTCATCACCTGCCTTGGGAAAAAAAAAGTATGCAGATTATATTTCAAATATTTCAATTTCATCCTTTGGGAGAGCTTGATTCCTCCTGGGGATTAGCTGTTGTCAAGCTTGGGCTGTCAGAGGCTGCCCTAACTGCTTCTCCCTGGTCCTGGCCATGCAGGGACCAGGTCTTTAAATTCCTCAATGATTTTTTTTTTGTGTGTGTGTGTGTAATAAAGTTTTATTAAAGTATAAAGGAGATAGAGAAAGCTTCTGACATAGGCATCAGAAGGGGGCAGAAAGAGTACCCGCTTGCTAGTGTTAACAATGAGGTTATATAATCCAAAGAATGTCTGGAGGTTGTAAAGACCTCATCAGACCTACTCCCATAATTTACATTTTAAGATAACACTGTCCTCAGGCAAGATACATCCTTGTAAAGACCAGGTCTACTCCCATAATTAACATTTTAGATAACAGAAGGTTGAATCCAAAGACTGTCCTTAGGCAGGATACATTATTGTTATATAATCCTAAGGAATGTGGAGAAAGAAAAAAAGTTTGTCCTTTCTTCCTCCTTGAGAATTCCAGACCCTCTCTCCTTGGGGACCCCTAGACTCCCTATCAACCTGCCTAGGAAATGACTCTCTCATTCCCCCCTTTTCTTTTAGGAGAATTATGTTGCCTAGGGAAAAGGGGCGTAGTTCTCGTTCCATAACTGCTTCCGAGCTGACAAGGGGCGTTGCCCCTAAATTGGTGAGGCAACATATTCTCCTAATCCTGATATTGAGGATATCTGATCCAGGGGCCCCAAATAGTAGCTGGAGGAAGCTACAGCAGTAGCAGGAGTTTGAGCAACCATTTGTAACTTAAAATCTTTCATGCCCAGTATAGCTAGGTACCTTTGTGAGAGACTAGTTGTTCGCTTGAAGCCTCAGTTGGCTTGTGGTGAGCACCCTGCTGAACCAAAGAGGTGTATGAGGTGGGACTGGTCACAGCAACAATGATCTTCCATCCATCGACTCTGTCCTCATCAACCTAGAAGATTTGTCAATCTAAAGGGAACACATAGAATCGCCATCAGCTCCATGTTGGGAAAATACTCCTATTTCTGGGCCTCTGTGCACAGTTACCAGAGTCTGCGGCCAACAGCTGTTCCCTCTTTGCTTTTGTAGAGACAGAAAATGAAGGTTAACCTCCAAGTCACTTGGCAACCCCATTATTACTCTCTGAGGGACCACAACAATGAAAATAATGAATATTTGCAAGGTGCTTTTAAATTCACCCAGGGTTTCCATGTTTGCTGCCCAGAATTCTCGCGGCAGCTCTGTGAGGTAATATTATCATTATACACCCTGACCCCTCCCTGTACTTTAAATCCCTGAAACAAGCTCCCAGCTCAGGCCATGTGTTCTCGCCTTTTCTTCTGCTGAGAACAGTCTTCCTCCAGGTATCCACATGACTTTCTCCCTTACTCTCTTGAGGTTTCTGCTACATGTCACCTTTTCACAAAATCCTTCCCTAAACACCTCCTACGAATAGACCAGACTCCAACTCCCTTTCCTGCTTCAGTTTTCCTTCAAACCACTTATCACTTATGTATCACTTATACATTTATATATTTTGTTGTAGTTTATTGGCTCCTGTCACTAGATTAGAGCTAGAGGTAGTCTGTGTTGTTCATTGCTCTCTCCCAGGGGCTTAGAATAGAGCCTGGTACATAATAGGTAATCAGGATAATTGTTAATAACTGAAGGAATGAATGAATAATCAAGGTCCATTTTACAGTGGATCATACCCTGCGAATGGAGTAGGACATCAAGAGGGGTGGGATGGGGTGAGAGGGAAGTTCAAGAGAGAGGGGACATATGTATACCTATGGCTGATTAATGTTGATATATGGCAGAAACCAACACATTATTGTAAAGCAATTATTCTTCAATTAAAAATAAATATTTTTTATAAAAAGAAGCAAAATAAATAAATAAAAACCACTGCTATAGAGGAAACACATCTAAATGCCACAGCCTCGGTGCAAGGGAGCAGGGACATCAAGCCTCCGGCTGCATCAAGTGTCCAGGAATCTGAAATTGTAGGTGTCATTTTCTTTATCTACATTTAGTCCCATCACTTACATACAGAATTCTGGCTATAATACTTTTGGCTGCACCAAGCATAAAGTGCTTCCCCAATACTGCTGGCAAAACATAATTAACCAAATGACAATGGCTTTCACATACACATTGATTCCTGTAATTTCAAGTCTCCATTACTAGATAAATCAGCAGCAGAATTATATTTATCAGCAAAAGCTTCCTCTCCTGCAGACTTTTTGTTAAAAATATTAATCCTAGAAGAGTAATATTTTCCCTCTGCTTTGCAAAGCAGTCCAGCCATAAAAATGTTAATAACCACATCATTTTCAGTATGCTTTTCCTCCATTAGCTGTGTAGCTGCCCCCACCAGGGCTGCTGTGGGTTTTTCTGACTATAAGGTGTGATGTTGTGAGTGGCTGGTCCACGGAGGGCCATGGCCTCCTGGACTGCCAGGAGAAAGCCATGCAGTCCTTATGCAACTACTAATTCCTTGTCTGGACATCACCACTTCACACAGCCCTCTGGAAATGTCACACTGGGCCAGAAAGCACAGAAGGGTTAATATCACCCCACACCCCAGTAATGGAGGTTAAACCCCATCCGATGTGACCAACTTATGCTAGGAAAGGACACAGAAAATGCAGCCAAGTGCTGAGCAAGCCCCTAGGATTCTCCCCAGGCTCCTGAGTGTTATTTAGGTTAGGACTTCTCAAACATGCTAGCAAACCCTCTGTAGATCTTGTTAAAATGCAGGTTTTGATTCATTAGGTAGGTGTGGACTGGGCCCTGGAATTTCATGTATCTAACCAGCACCTACAAGGAATGGTAACCTACAGGTCACACTTCTGGTATCAAATACTAAACAACCTGCTTTTAAACCCCTTACCCTGAAAAGGACCTCATTCCGAGAGGAAGACATCCTTGAACAGATACAGCCCCTGGCACACTAGTCTCACCTCAGTTACTCTGCATTCCAAGCCTAGTGGGGAAAGAATTTCCCAGCTCATTTCTGTATCACTGTAATTGCACAGTAGCTTCTGCCATTTGGTTGCAAGCACATCTGGCAGCCCTGTTGCCTCCGGGCCAACAGGCTCCAGACTCCAGAGTCCTGCAGAGCCCAGGCAAGCATTCAACTGCTGACAGAGCAGCCAGAGGGGGCTTGGGGACTGCGGGAATGACTGTGCTCCTCGTCCAAGGGGGTACAGCCTGGCCCCTGCTTAAGCAGCAGGACGGACAGAGCTGGTAAAGGAGAATCCGAAGAACAGAGGCTGGCCTCTGCTTGAACCAACCAGCATCTCCGCATCTCAGAGGTGTGGGCAGATTTGAATAATTGGGGCTAAAAGGCAAATGCAGATTTCTTTCTTGGTCTGCGAGGGGAGCCCTGCTAGTCTGCATTCTGGTGGCACATTAGCTCATCTGGAGGGAGCCCTGGCTACTTGCTAATGCAGCTGCTGTTCACAAACCTGCAGCAGCCCAGACTAAGAGGGGAGGAAAGGGATATAAACTAAGGAATCCCTTTGACATGGCAGGGTGGAATGCGTTTCTACTTAGATTCAGGAGATGCACTTCCCCAATGAATCAGCTTTCACCCCTGTTCACACCACCCCATCAGCCTTGCCCTTTGGCCCTGATCTTGCCCCTGCCTCATATTTTTCATCATCGGAGAAATGGGAATAAAAGAAGCTTCGCTTTACAGAGGTGCGGGGCAGTACAATGTCTGGAATCTGGCATTGAGCCAGGGGTAAATACATCTGAGATGTCGCAGCTCTCACCACTGATAGTTGTTTATTTTGAACAAATCACTTCAACTTGTGGTGACTTAGTCTCCATACCTATATAATGTGGCTAAAATCCCAAGGATTATCTCATTAATTTCTAATGGAGATCAAATCTGTGTATGATTGCTGTAAGCCGCCCCAAATGCCAAGATTCCAGTATTGATGCCAAGCGAGACACAATAGCCTTGTTTATGCAACAGATACACTACTGCTAGAATTGGAGATCTCTGTACTTAAGTGTCTTGGGATTCACTTATATGGTCAACGTAAGGGCATCCATGACAATCATTAGAGGAAAACAGAAAATATTCTGTGCTTTGCCATGTTGAGAAATATAATACTAGAAAACATGTTTTAGATCAAATTCCTATTACTCTAACAAATAACTGAAATGATACCAAAAGAATATTAAGGTAACTCAGCTCCACATGGCTTCTTTTATGTAAATGTAATCTAGCTCCGGTTCTTCTTGGTAAGCTAATGGCACTCCGAGGAAATCCACAGTGAGAAATTGCATCTTCTTCTCAGCCTTCTCAGCCTGCCCTAGCATTTTAATCTTTGCCTCATGTCAGGCAGGCTTTGCAAGTGTGACCCTGCCCTCCAGACTCACTTGCTATCCTTCCTTGAAACAGGAGTCCTTATTAAAACCCATGCAGCCCATTCAGCTGTGGTACTGCTGGCTGAGCCCAGATCGAAAACATTGAAACAAGAAAGAAAAGAAAAATAATTTTACATGGCTCTTTTGGATCAATAAAATTAGTGATTTTTTAAAATCAGAAATAAGTTATCCCTACTCTGGCATGGTTAGAGATATGTGGTAAGTCAGTCTAGCCTGTTGGAATAAGGTTTCCCCATAAGAGATACTCATTCACTTAACAAACATTCTTTGAGCATCTGCTATATGCTGTATGAAAACTGCAAAATATAATTTGGAAAAGGAGGTATTAACAGTCTCAATTATTTGCTTGGTTTTTTCCTATGTAGGCATCAGGCAGATTTCTACTCCCAAATGACTTTTTGGACCAAGTAGATGCAGACATGTTACCAAATAGTGAAAAATGTAGTGTTCTGTATCAAACTGACAGAGTCAGTAGAGGATTGAATGGCATCAACTCAAAAATTTTGAAAGAGTTGGGATAATACTGTGAATGTGTGTAACTTCTGGGTATGCTTTAGAAGTGTTCTAAAAACATGCATGATATCCGTGAAACACCTCACCTCTAAAAAGCCTAGCCTTTCAAAGTATGGTGCCAGGACCAGAAGTATCAGCATTATCTGGGAATATGCTACACATGCAAACTCTTGAAACTGGCCTCCGATCAACTGACTCTGAAACCCTGAATTAGGGCCCAGAAATGAGTAGTTTATCCAATACTTCAGGTGAATCCGATGTATGTTAAAGCTTGAAAATTGCTTCTCTAAATCTTTCCAGGGACTTGGGTGGGCTTATAGAAAAAGTCAATTTGTCACTGGATTATTTGATACTATTTTGGTTTCCACGGGAACAAAAATATAAAGGGAGAAGTCTCAGCAGAGGATAATTAACATAATCCTGAAAATAGAATCACATCCTGTGAGTTCAAATTAAAGATGTGAAAAGATACATGCGCCCCAACGTTCAATGCAGCACTATTTATAATAATCAGGACGTGGAAGCTACCTAAATGTCTATCAGAGGAATGAATAAAGAAGATGTGGTACATATATACAATGGAATATTACTCAGCCATAAAAAGAATGAAATAATGCCATGTGCAGCAAAATGGATGGACCTAGAGATTGTCATACTGAAGGAAGTAAATCAGACAGAGAAAGGCAGAATCATATGATATCACTTTATATGTGGAATCTAAAAAATGAGTACAAAGGAACTTGCCTACAAAACAGAAATAGAATTACAGATGTAGAAAAAAAACATGGTTATCAGGGGTTAAGTGGGGGGGATTGGATAAATTAGGAGATTGGGATGGACATATACACGCTACTATATATAAAAGAGATAACTGATAAGGACCTACTGTACAACACTGGGAACTCTTCTCAATACTGTGAAGTGGCATATATAGGAAAAGAATCTAGTGGGTAGATTTATATGTATAACTGATTCACTTTGCTGTACACCAAAAACTAACATAACATTGCAAATCCACTACACTCCAATAAAAATTTTAAAATAAAAAAAGTTTTAAAATAAAGACATATAGTTAGATAGCAAATTTAGAAAATCATAAATGGTATATAGCCAGTGTCAGTAAAACAACAATATAAAGAAACAAAAGCAACAATAATAAAGAAAAGGTTCAAAGAAGAAATCTTCAGCAAAGCCTGCCTTATCCAGCGGAGAAGGCGATGGCACCCCACTCCAGTACTCTTGCCTGGAAAATCCCATGGACGGAGGAGCCTGGTGGGTTGCAGTCCATGGGGTCTCGATGAGTCAGACACGACTGAGCAACTTCCCTTTCACTTTTCACTTTCATGCATTGGAGAAGGAAATGGCAACCCACTCCAGTGTTCTTGCCTGGAGAATCCCAGGGACAGAGGAACCTGGTGGGCTGCCGTCTATGGGGTCGCACAGAGTCGGACATGACTTAGCAGCAGCAGCAGCAGCCTTATCCAGTGTATAATAAACAAATGTAATTCTACTAGATGAAATAATCTTTGAAGTAAGAGATATTATCTTATTAAATTTATTGACCAAAGGTCAATAATGCTTACTAGTTATAGGTTAGATTTCAGCTCAGATTGCTTGGGTTCTTCCACCTAGCAACATTATGATCTTGGGCAAATTAGTAAATCTCTCTGTGCCTCAGTATTCTAATTCATAAAATGGGAAGAAATATAGTACCAACCACATAGGAATGTTGTGACAAATGTGTTCATATGTGTAAAACACCAGTAAACACTTGATAAATGTTAGCTACCATAATCATTATCATATGTTCTTTTTATCTCCTGCAGCACCTGGCCCATTCAGGTATTTACTTTCTTAAATTGAAAGATATCAGAAAAGTTTTGGGAATTTTATAATACACATAGACAAGGAGTAAAAACACACACAAACAAGGACAGCTGGATTCATTGGAAAATGAGGTAGAAGATAATTTTTTATTGACTTTGATTAATTAAACATTTTAAATGAAGACTGAGATAAATTGATGGATGTCAAATCCATAATTAGCAATTATGAGAACTTAATGGTGTTTGAATTAAATTACAGATAAAAATAGAATCTTAAAATTAGAAAGGAACTTGGCATCCACATCATTAGGAGAATATATATTTGGTAGCATATCTGCGAGTCTTGGTACAAATACTTTCAGTCATTGAGACCTCATTATTTGACAACACAGCACATTTCAAATTCTGAAGAGTTCTAATGCCCAGAAAGTTATTACTTATATTGAGTTCAAATGTGCCTTCACAACTCCCAATCACTGTCCTCCTTCCTGTTATTCTTATGAAATACAAATCTTCCTGAGAATTCACACCCGCTGAATATATTACAACTGAGAAGAGCTACATCTTCTGATAAAACTAATTTGTTTCTCTGTTAGGGTTGAAACAAATATTGCCTCTAAACTCAGAATTTTAAAATATTTTTTGGATGTGCTTCTCTCTGTCTGGAGGCATCACTACGGACAGGAAGGGAATAGAGGGGATTTGAGACATAAAGAGGATCCTACCTTTAAGGAGATTATGGGTATATAGAGGAAGTCAGCTCTGCACACAAGAAAGGGTAATAAATGATTATAGGTGCTCTAACAGAATAGGTAGAAGCTACATTAGGAACCCAAGTACTCCAAGGAGAAGAAGATAATCAGAAAAGGCCTGGAGGGTGAGTAGTTCACCAGGTAAGTGAGGGGAGGTGCAGACATTTAAAGTCAGAAAGATATGAATATATAGGGTATTTTGGAATTCAAAGTGATTCATCATGGTCAAAGCATTGAGCACCATTGGGAAGAGTGCATGCAATGAATGATTAGCTGAGAGGCAGGAAGATGTCAGAGTCTATAGACCAAATGGTGTGTGTGTGTGTGTGTGTGTGTGTGTGTGTGTGCACGTGCACATGTGTATAATAGTTCCCTGAACAGGGATTGAACCCATGTTCTTATGCAGTGGAAGCACGGATTCTTAACCAATGGACTGCCAGAGAAGTCCCTCAAATGGACTTAAGGACTAATAGATTGATTCACAACACAGGGTCTGCCTTGTTCCCACCCTATCCACTACCTCAAGTGATGCCATTAGCCCTGAGACACTTAGTGCAGACTATATGGTAAAAACCTGACTCATCATAGCCTTATTACTTTCCAAGGAAGTGGTATTGACTCTGTTCTATAGAGTAACTTAGAGTTCAGTGAAGTACCTCATCTCAATCTGAACACTATGGGAACAACATAGGAAAATCAATCTCACCATTTGCTGAGTCCCAAGTTTTCCAAATGTTTCCAGATCTCTTTCATGAGTAAGAAAATGAGAAAAAGGAAATGGCTGGATAAAGAAACTGCACCACATCCCACAGCTTCAGTGAAGAGGAATTGATGAGGTGCAGGCTCCTGTTGTTGGCCAATTAGTGATGAGACCCCTAGAAGAGCATTCTAGTAGGTTCAGATCCCACAAGACATCTGAACAAAATGCCTTGTTTTCCCTCTGGGGATCCCCATTGTCATTAACCAAGGAAGATCTACTAAAAACACTCATTTGGTGAAAGGTACACGGTCCACATTAATACACTGCCACAGAATTAACTCCAGGTTAGAAAATCATGAAAGTGAGCACAGGAGAAGTTATAGCACTAATGACTAACAAATCTGAGCTGAGTTACAGGATGCTGTGAACTGAAATCCTTGTGTTCCAATCAATCTTCCAGGAAACTTCATTGAAAGTACACTTGAGGGAGAAAATCCATGAGATATTGTAGGCAGGTTTCTTTATAAAAAGAGAGGAATAATCAGAAAAGACCTAAGACAATGACAAGTGGGGTGATTATTAGCTAGTAATTCCTAAGTCCAGACTCTTTGGTAAATAAATGTCTATCTTTACATTAATTCCCCATAAAAGTAGTGACACTTTTTCAAACAAAGACCCACTTGAGACACTTACTCATCAGAGCCAACTTTGCCCTAATCAGTTGGAAGTCATTGGGAAAAGACAGTCATAATAAGACCATTACCAGAATAGGAGTTCACAAGTAATTGGTGAAATGAGTGGCTGGTCAGATGAGGAACTGATAGCAATCTATCCAGTATTTAAATCAATAAGTTGCAGAATACTTAGAAAATAATTGGTTATGGGCAAAAAGTAATGCTAATGACATAGCATTTGAGCAGGAAAGGGGAACAGAGTTTCTACCCAATCATTATTTAGAAAGTTGAAGGATTAAAGAAGCATTTAGTTAGTCACATATTCACTCAGTGATTGCAAAAGTATATATCTAGATACAGCCTTCCGAGCATTTACTTCTGTTATTAATTTTCCAATAAAGATAGCATAAGTTTTTCTTCATGAGCTATAGGAAACATCCACTCCTTTCTTGGTCCTGTATTATATACTTGTTAAAAAAACAACTGTTCTTTACATCAAGCTATGCAGTGGTTCATCTCGTTCCTTTGGTTGGGTGAAACCATTGCAAATTTGACTTACTAAATATTCAATGAACATCTTAACAGCATCTTATTCAAAAGGAATAGCCAATAGCTACACATAATTATTACAGCTATGCTAGCTACTGTCTTTTGGTCTTTTACCTCCTGCTATGCTCTTCCCTCCGGAGAAGGCAATGGCACCCCACTCCAGTACTCTTGCCTGGAAAGTCCCATGGGCGGAGGAGCCTGGTGGGCTGCAGTCCATGAGGTCGTGAAGAGTCAGACACGACTGAGCAACTTCGCTTTCAATTTTCACTTTCCACTTTCATGCATTGGAGAAGGAAATGGCAACCCACTCCAGTGTTCTTGCCTGGAGAATCCCAGGGACGGGGAGCTTGGTGGGCTGCCGTCTATGGGGTTGCACAGAGTCAGACACGACTGAAGCGACTTAGCAGCAGCAGCAGCAGCATGCTCTCCCCGCATACTACATAGCAAGAGCTGGAAAACTAACAACTACATTTCCCAGATTTCCTGGCCACTAGGGTCCTTGATGCCATGCAGATTCTGGTAATGGAATGTACTCCTTCAAGTTTTGAATTGGGACTCAATCTTCCTGTAGCATTGGTGATTGAAGGGTAGCCTCTGGCAGTTGTGACCTGTAGCATTTTCATTAATTAGATACCACATTTATGATGTAGAATACTGACACTCCCAGTAGCTTCTCAAAGTTACCTGACCTTGAATAAGTTGTGTATCACTGTCCTTTAGATTGGTGGTGGTGGTGGTTTCGTCATTAAGTCATATCCGACTCTAGTAACCACATAGACTATAGCCCGTCAGGCTCCTCTGTCCATGAGATTTTCCAGGCAAGAATACTGGAGTGGGTTGCCATTTCCTTTTCCATGGGATCTTCCCAATCCAGGAATCGATTTCAGCTCCTCTGTGTTGCAGGCAGATTTTTTGCCGACTGAGCTACCAGGAAAACCCCTGCCCTTTGGATTCAGTTCAGTTCAATTGCTGAGTCCTGTCCACCTCTGTGAGACCCCATGGACTGCAGCACACCAGGCCTCCCTGTCCATCACCAACTCCCAGAGCTTGCTCAAACTCATGTCCATTGAGTCGGTGATGCCATCCAACCATCTCAACCTCTTTCATCCCCTTCTCCTCCTGCCTTCAATCTTTCCCAGCATTAGGGTCTTTTTAAATGAGTCAGTTCTTCACATCAAGTGGCCAAAGTATTGGAGCTTCAGTTTCAACATCAGTACTTGCAATGAATATTGAGGACTGATTTCCTTTAGAATTGACAGGTTTGATCTCTTTGCAGTCCAAGGCACTCTTAAGAGTTTTCTCCAACACCACAGTTCAAAAGCATCAATTCTTCGGAGCTCAGCTTTCTTTATGGTCCAAGTCTCACATCCATACATTGACTACTGGCAAAACCATAGCATTGACTATACGGATCTTTGTCGGTAAAGTAATATCTCTGCTTTTAATATGCTGTCTAGGTTTGCTGGAATCAAGATTGTCAGGAGAAATATCAATAACCTCAGATATGCAGATGACACCACCCTTATGGAAGAAAGTGAAGAGGAACTCAAAAGACTCTTGATGAAAGTGAAAGAGGAGAGTGAAAAAGTTGGCTTAGCTCAACATTCAGAAAATAAAGATTATGGCATCTGGTCCCATCACTTCATGGCAAATAGATGGGGAAACAGTGGAAAGAGTGTCAGACTTTATTTTTGGGGGCTCCAAAATCACTGCAGATGATGATTGCAGCCATGAAATTAAAAGACACTTACTCCTTGGAAGGAAAGTTATAACCAACCTAAATAGCATATTTAAAAGCAGAGATATTACTTTGCCAACAAAGGTCCATCTAAGTCAAGTCTATGGTTTTCCCAGTAGTCATGTATGTATGTGAGAGTTGGACTGTGAAGAAAGCTGAGAGCCTAAGAATTGATGCTTTTGAACTGTGGTGTTAGAGAAGACTCTTGAAAGTCCCTTGGACTGCAAGGAGATCCAACCAGTCCATCCTAAAGGAGATCAGTCCTGGGTGTTCATCGAAAGGACTGATGCTAAAGCTGAAACTCCAAT
Organism: Bubalus kerabau; assembly: GCF_029407905.1. NCBI lineage: Eukaryota > Metazoa > Chordata > Mammalia > Artiodactyla > Bovidae > Bubalus > Bubalus kerabau. Next base: position 68,910,130 of record NC_073629.1, read on the forward strand.
ACTTTGGCCACCTCATGTGAAGAGTTGACTCATTGGAAAAGACCCTGACACTGGGAGGGATTGGGGCCGGAGGAAAAGGATAGGCAGAGGATGAGATGGCTGGATGGCATCACCAACTCGATGCACATGAGTTGGGTGGACTCCGGGAGTTGGTGATGGACAGGGAGGCCTGGCGTGCTGCAATTCATGGGGTCACAAAGAGTCGGACACAACTGAGCGACTGAACTAACTAAGGTTTGTCATAGTGTTTCTCCCAAGAAGCAAGTATCTTTTAATTTCGTGGCTGCAGTCGCCATCTGCAGTGATTTTGGAGCCCAGGAAAATAAAATCTGTCACTGTTTCCATTGTTTCCCCATCTATTTGCCATGAAGTGATGGGACCAGATGCCATGATCTTAGTTTTTTTTAATTTTGAGTTTTAAGCCAGGTTTTTCACTCTCCTCTTTCACTTTCATCAAGAGGCTCTTTAGTTCTTCTTCACTTTCTGCCATCAGAGTGGTGTCATCTGCATATCTGAGGTTATTGATATTTCTCCTGGCAATCTTGATTCCAGCTTTTGCTTCATCTAGTCTAGTATTTCACATGATGTACTCTGCATAGAAGTTAAATAAGCAAGATGACAATATACAGCCTTGATGCCCTCCTTTCCCTATTTGGAACCAGTCCATTTTTTCATGTCCAGTTCTAACTGTTGCTTCTTGACCTGCATATATATTTCTCAGGAGGCAGGTAAGGTGGTCTGGTATTCCCATTTCTTTAAGAATTCTCCATAATTTGTTGTGATCCACACAGTCAAAGGCTTTAGCGTAGTCAATGAAACAGAAGATGCTTTTCTGGAATTCTCTTGCTTTTTCTATGATCCAAAAGATGTTGGCAATTTGATCTCTGGTTCCTCTGCCTTTTCTAAATCCAGCTTTAACATCTGTGAGGTTCTCAGCTCAAGTATTGTTGAAGACTAGCTTGGAGAATTCTGAGCATTGCTTTGCTATCGTGTGAGATGAACCCAATTGTGCAATAGTTTGAACATTCTTTGGATTATCATTTGTAAATAGCAGGATAATAATATTGCATAGAGTTCTTTTGAAGACTGTGTGAAAATCTGAAAAGGAGGTGTTAGGTATTACTTTTGCTGCATATACCCACCTAGAGGAATGCCTGGTGAAAAGAAGTGCTCAGTAAGGGCTAGCTAAGATGACGGTGATTTGAGAGCAATTGAATATAGCTGACAAAGGAAGAAATTTGATGTCAGAATACAAAGGACACTCTTTGTGCTTCTTTGGTTTAGTGTTTTCAATTCAAAGTGGAGAATATCTCAAGTTCACAAAATTATTAAATGGGATAATATGTTTATAAGCTTTGTAAAGCATAAAGAACTATGCAAGTGTTTATCACTATTAGTTACAACAAAAAGTGCTGAAGAGGGTCACAGGAAGGAGCCATGGCTTCTATGGAGAATCAGGCAAACCACCATGGAGGAAATAGCTTTTGTACTGAGCTCTGAGGAATGGGTAGATTTTCTATGTGTGAAGATAGCACAGAGAACCTTGACAATTTGAACTAAGGCATGAAGGTGAGAAATGGAAGGGCCAATATAGAATACATTGTTTTTCTTTTAACATCATTTTTTTCCTAGTAGTTCGGCCAATAAGCTTTGAGAAATGAGTAAGAGAAGAAATCCTAAGTGCAATCTCTTAATTAGCTTTCTGCATACTTAACATCACTTATGGGGAAACAAGTCATGGGGGCAGGATGCATTGAAAAGAGAAAGCTCATGGGCATGATTATGTAGCCTATAGAATTTGAGGCATTCTTCTATCTTAAAAAGAAAAAAGAAAGGTTCCTGCTAGCAGGAAAATGCCAAGGTAGCTCAGATGGTGCATATGATTCTGTTGCCATGATTCCTATGGTTTTGTCAGCATAAGTGTTTTTAACACAGGCACACCACTCACTGAAGAGATGAATGACCTCATGTTAGGTAACCCAATTCCCAGCTTCTAAGTGGGGATAATAACAACAGGCCGAGAGTGGGTTATTTAATGAAAAGTAGAGTTATAGTGATCATGCTGGTTTTGAGAAGCAAGTAAGCAAATTGACCACAGACCCATGCACTAAAAATAAATAAATAAAATTCTGGAGATGATGAGGGCAATTCATATTCGTGTGGTTCCCAGGGATATCAAAGACAAATCTGCCTCTTTGAAGTAGATATTCGAGGAAGAAACACAAGGGCTATTTGGCACATAGCTCAGCACCTAAAACTTTGCCTCATCTTCATCCTCAGTGGATTTCTGACAAACAATATCAATTTCCACCTAATTTAATATCAGGAGACTACATTACCATATTCCCCCAATTCTTTAATTTGAGAAAGTCAACATGTTCACTCTGAAAGGCTGTTTTGAACACATCCTGTCTGAAAGCTTATATTGTTTCAAAACTACAGGGTTAAGAGGCTCAGGGCATCCAGAGATGAAATACAGTTATCAGCCATACTGTTTTTGAAATAGAACTTAAGTAACTCACAAAACAGCAGTTTCTTTTGAAAAATGCAAGGAGATAAACAGGAGGTCAATTCATCACAAGATAGCAAGAATGGTGGTCTTGTGGTTGTTATGCCTAGCAGTACAATACAGTAAAAAGTCTGGAGGTGGGCTTCACTTTTGTACTCAGTCCAGATGTGGACTTCACCAAGATAATCGACTTATATCAGCTTATACCAGTAAGTAAAAATCACAACTCTTACACTCATCATCTGGCTCAACAAAAGCAAATGAAGCAGGGTCCTGAGCAAATGAAGTAGGGTCAATATAAAGAATAAGGTTCCAGTACATTGGATGCTCTGGAGTCTGGATTTTAAGACTCAGTCCTGCCATTTTGGGCAAGTATGACCTGGAGCAAGCTGTATAATCCGTTCTTATTTCAATTTCCTTATCTACAATATAGGAGAATAATTTTACATAATTCATAACTATTCATGGGAAATTTTCAAATTCAATGATTCATTAAGAGAGTTACACACTGTTATGGTTAATTGCAAATGTCAACTTGCCTAGACCATGATATCCAAGTATTTGGTAAAACATTATCCTGGATGTTTCTGTGAGGTTGATTTTTGGATGCAAGTATCACTTAAATTGAGTAAAGCAGATTACCCTTCATAACATGATGGACTTTATCCAAACAGTTGAAATCCTACTTAAACAAAGACTGACCGACTGCCTCTGGACTCAAACTGTAACTCTTCCTTGAGTCTCAAGCACAGTGAACCATTCCAATCTCACCAGGCCTCCACAACTGCAAAAGCCAATTCCTTAAAAGAAACTGCTTTCTATATATATACCCACATCCTGTTGGCTCTGTTTCTTTAGAGAACCTTGACTAATACATGCATCATGAAAAACACAAAATTAATTGGCAAAGATGGTTCAAAGCAAGAAAGCACTATCTTGATACATTTCAAAAGAAAAATCATAGTCATAACAATATAAGCCCCAAAGTCATTTGATAAAATTCAACATGTATAGATATAATTTTAGAAAAAATAATTCTAAAAGCAATTGAGTTCTTCCTTAATATGGTAAAGAGTCAGGTCAACATTATGTTGAGTGATCAAACATTAGAAGCATTCTTTTAAAAAAATTCTCTTCAGAAACTGTTATTTGTAATTTTTGATAAGCTCTGGTCAATGCAATAAACATTGAAAAAAAGTGAGAAAAAGATCATTTAAAAACATTGAGATTGCAGACTGGAACAGGCCAAAGGAAACTTCTACACCTTAACTAGAGTTTTTCAGTATAGCAAACAAATGCAAGACAAATATGTAAAATTAATATCATTTCTGCATACAAAAATTAAATGGCTATAAATCTGATTTTAAACTTGTAATAAAGATAAGAAAAGTAAAATGGTTCAGCAAACACTTATTGGACTTCTATTAGATTCCATAAGAACTTTGATTAAAAGGTACATACATGTTCTTTTTTCAGAAAATTACTTACAAATTACTTGTATAGATAATATATTCTTAATAGAGCAACTGTTATTAAAATGTCTGTTTTTATTAAGTTAACATATAATGCAATTATAATCAACATTTCACTAGCGTGGGTTGATAAAGTTATTTGGAGCAAATATTCTTTCTCTCTACTCTCTCCTCCATAGGAGTACAATTTCCATTCCACTGATGTTGGCTTTGGCCATGTAACTTGCCTTGGCCTCATGGTGGGTGAAGTGTACTTTCTTGCCTCTTCATTTTGGGCTTGGCTCTGTGACTTACTTTTGGTCAATGAGATGTCAGCAGATGTGAAGTCAGCTGAAGCTGTCAATGTGCCTCCAAAGTTGGGCTTAATCTCTTGCGCTTTTGCCTTCCTCATGAGAATATACTCCAGTTGGCTTAGAGTTCATCAGTGAAGAGTGATGCAGAAAGCAGACCTGAACCCAACTTGCAGACTTGAGGCTAAGCCCAGTGGATCCCTACTGACCCATAGAAGAGTGAGCAAGAATAAATGATTATTGTTTAAGCCACTGAGTTTGGGGGTGATTTGTTACAAGTACTGTTATGCATATAGTTGTGTGATACAACCAAGAGTTTCTATTTTGTTCAACAAAATGATGTAGAGGTGAATTTATACAGATGCATGCTCAGTTGCTTTAGTCATGTCCAACTCTTTGCAACCCTATGGATTGTAGTCCCCAGGCTTCTCTGTCCATAGGATTTTCCCAGCAAGAATACTGGAGTGAGCTGCCATGCCCTGCTCCACAGGATCTTCCCAACCCAGGGACTGGACCTACATATCCTGCATCTCTGGCAATGCAGGTGGGTTCTTTACCTGCTGAGCCATTTGAGAAGCCCATATATACATATATGTGTGGACTATTAATTAGCCATTAAAAAATAGACTATTACTTAGCCATACACACAATGGAGTATTCTGTGTATGGCTATGGACACACAATGGACTATTAGCCATAAAAAATAATGAAATACTGCTATTTGCAGCAACATGGATGGACCTAGAGAACACTAAGTGAAGTAAGTCAGATAAGGAAAGACAAATATTATATGATATCACTTATATGAGGAATCTAAAAATAATACAAATGAATCTATATACAAAACAGAAAGAGACATACAGACACAGAAAACAAACATGGTAACCAAAGTGGAGGAGAGGGTATAACTAGGATTATGAGACTAACAGATTCAAACTACTATACATAAAACACAGAAATAATGAGGAATAACACAGCAAACAATATTAAATATTTTGTAATAATCTGTAATGGAAAACATATAAAACTGAATCACTTTGCTGTATGCCTGGAACTAACAGAGTATTGTAAATTGACTATACTTCAATTAAAAAATGGAAAAAAAATTATGGGCAAAACAGACACTTTTCAGAAAAGTGTTTAAAATTAGTATGATCCTTTTCCTCTTCTTTTTCTTTTTTTATTGTATCTATATGAGAAGATGGATATTAACTGAACCTACATAGGTAATCATTTCACAGTTCATGAAGATCAAATGATAAAAATAAATAAATATGATATAGGCTTCCCAAAACAAAGGGATAGAGAAGATTGTAGAATAGTATAATGATAAGTAGTTTAGTATTGTAAAAAGAAATATGCAAACTTTCACATACACCACAATTACAATTTCATAAATATGTGTACATAAAGATAAAGAATATATAGAGAATTATTGCAAAACAGCATATTTCAATAAAAATACATTTGTCTCAACTGTTTTGGGGAGAAATAATAAAGACCCAGAAAAATATCACATTAGTGCACAGTATTTCTATGTACTAAAACTACGGTCGAGATAACCTATATAGGATATTTTGAAATTATCAAAATGCTTCTGTGAGCATTTGCCTATCTCTGGCATATATAAGGAATGGGGAAAAGGCAATTTTTGAGGGAAAAAATAATCCCTCTCTTTATTCTCAACTGTAATTCCATCACCTCCACTAGCTTTGTTCATAGCGATGCTTTCTAAGACCCACTTGACTTCACATTTCAGGATGTCTGACTCTAGGTGAGTGATCACACCATCATGATTATCTTGGTCGTGAAAATCTTTTCTGTACAGTTCTTCTGTGTATTCTTGCCACCTCTTCTTAATATCTTCTGCTTCTGTTAGGTCCATACCACTTCTGTCCTTTATCGAGCCCATCTTGGCATGAAATGTTCCCTTGGTATCTCTAATTTTCTTGAAGAGATCTCTAGTCTTTCCCATTCTGTTGTTTTCCTCTATTTCTTCGCATTGATCGCTGAAGAAGGCTTTCTTCTCTCTCCTCGCTATTCTTTGGAATTCTGAATTCAAATGGGAATATCTTTCCTTTCCTCCTTTGCTTTTCACTTCTCTTCTTTTCACAGCTATTTGTAAGGCCTCCTCAGACAGCCATTTTGCTTTTTTGCATTTCTTTTCCATGGAGATGGTAAAGAAACACCATCCCCATGGAAATACTGTGCACAAATGTTACAGATGGAATTCCAGTTGAGCTATTTAAAATCCTGAAAGATGATGCTGTGAAAGTGCTGCACTCAATATGCTGGCAAATTTGGAAAACTCAGCAGTGGCCACAGGACTGGAAAAGGTCAGTTTTCATTCCAATCCCAAAGAAAGGCAATGCCAAAGAATGCTCAAACTACTGCACAATTGCACTCATCTCACATGCTAGTAAAGTAATGCTCAAAATTCTCCAAGCCAGGCTTCTGCAATACGTGAATTATGAACTTCCAGATGTTCAAGCTAGTTTTAGAAAAGGCAGAGAAACCAGAGATCAAACTGCCAACATCTGCTGGATCATCGAAAAAGCAAGAGAGTTCCAGAAAAACATCTATTTCTGCCTTATTGACTATGCCAAAGCCTTTGACCATGTGCATAACAATAAACTGTGGAAAATTCTCAAAGAGATGAGAATACCAGGACACCTGACCTGCCTCTTGAGAAACCTATATACAGGTCAGGAGGCAACAGTTAGAACTGGACATGGAACAACAGACTGGTTCCAAATAGGAAAAGGAGTATGTCAAGGCTGTATATTGTCACCCTGCTTATTTAACTTATATGCAGAGTACATCATGAGAAACGCTGGGCTGGAAGAAGCACAAGCTGGAATCAAGATTGCTGGGAGAAATATCAATAACCTCAGATATGCAGATGACACCACCCTTATGGCAGAAAGTGAAGAGGAACTAAAAAGCCTCTTGATGAAAGTGAAAGAGGAGAGTGAAAAAGCTAGCTTAAAGCTCAACATTCAGAAAACTAAGATCATGGCATCTGGTCCAATCACTTCATGAGAAATAGATGGGGAAACAGTGGCTGACTTTATGGGCTTTTTTTTTAGGCTCCAAAATCACTGCAGATGATGATTGTAGCCATGAAATTAAAAGTTACTTACTCCTTGGAAGGAAAGTTATGACCAACCTAGATAGCATATTCAAAAGCAGAGACATTACTTTGCCAACAAAGGTCCGTCTAGTCAAAGCTATGGTTTTTCCAGTGGTCATGTATGGATGTGAGATTTGGACTGTGAAGAAAGCTGAGCAGCGAAGAATTGATGCTTTTGAACTGTGGTGCTGGAGAAGACTCTTGAGAGTCCCTTGGACTTCAAGGAAATCCAACCAGTCCATTCTGAAGGCGACCAGTCCTAGGTTTTAATTGGAAAGACTGATGCCAAGGCTGAAACTCCAATACTCTGGCCACCTCATGCAAAGAGTTGACTCATTGGAAAAGACCCTGATGCTGGGAGGGATTGGGGGCAGGAGGAGAAGGGGACAACAGAGGATGAGATGGCTAGATGGCATCACCTACTCATTGCACATGAGTTTGGGTGAACTCCGGGAGTTGGTGATGGACAGGGAGGCCTGGCGTGCTGCAATTCATAGGGTCGCAAAGAGTCGGGCACGACTGAGCAAGTGAACTGAACTGATGAGGCTTAAATAAATTAGTATATGTAAAGCATTTAGAACAATGTCTGTTACCTAGTAAGTACCATGTGTGTTGGTTTATTATCACCTGTAACATCTGTATTATTACTGTTGTTATGTTACTGTTACCATCCTTTGGGGACATGCTGAAAACATGGTCCCGTGAGCTTTGGGAAAGTAAGTGAATGATAGCTAAGTGTTCTCAATCTAGCAAATATTATTAAACTTTATTAGAAAGAATTATTGGCAAAATATAATACCATATGGATCCACCAAAAAGTTGTTTACTTTGTACCTTTTCTTCCCAGGAATTCCACAAATAATTTACATTGCCAAAAAGTGGTTTGCAGTATAATAAAAGAAACTGCTCAAGTGTATGAGTACAGCTAGAAGGAATTTAAAAGCTCACACTGACCTCTACATGTACTCTTGGGGGAATCCTTGAAGAACTTATTTCATAAACTTTTTGAGGAGAAGGCAGGAATTATTTATATTAATATAATACTAATTTTTCTCTGAAAGTATGTTGTGTTCAGTATGCAAAACTAAAACAATGATGCATTTGCAATGCATTTGTCTTATGCATCCCTTCTCTATGGAGCTGGACTAGTATACATTTTAAACTATTTTCACTGTGGGCTTCCTCCATCTCAGTTAATGACAATTCTGACCTTCCAGACACACACGTCAAAAACCTAAATCCACTTTTTAAAATAATTATCTTAGAACGGTTTTAGATTTATAGAAAGTGAGAGGGCAAGGCAGAATTCCCATACACCCCACATTCAGGTTCCCCTATTATCAAAATGACATTTTGGTATGATACATTTGATGTAGTGAATGAAACAATATTGGTAAATTACTATTAACTAAAGTCCATACTTGACTGATATTTCCTTAGTTTTGACTTAATGCACTTTTTCTGTTCCAAGATCCCATCCAGGATACCACATTACAGTTAGCAGACATATCTTCTTAGAATCCTCTTGGCTTTGGTAGTTTCTCAGATTTTCCTTATTTTTTTGTCCCCCTAGATTTTTCTCATTAGATAGGGGTTACAGGTTTGGAGATAGAAGACCACAGAGGCAAAGTGCCATTTTCATCATATCCTCCTAAGGGAACATGCTACCAACATGATTTATCACTATTGATATTAACCTTGATCACCTGGCTGAGGTAGTGTTTGTCAGATTTCTCCACTTTAAAATTACTTTTTTCTCCCTTTCCATGTTGTACTCTTTGGAAGGGTGTCACTATAAGCTACCCACAAAGGAGTAAAAGAATATTCACTTCTAAAAGTGCTCTAAGTAATATATTTATCTAGACATTTAAATTCTTTTTTTTTTAATAGACACAGAGTGTTTCATGGAAAGATACTGCTTAAAAAATAAACTGCTTAATTCTAGTAATTTGTTCTAGTAAGTATAACACATGCTTATTGTATAAAAACTAGAAAACGCGTTTAAGCAAAAGGTCACCTAAAATGTACCACTTCAGACAGTGCTGCAGTTCTCAGCTGCTCAGTTGTGTCTGACTCTTTGTGACCCCATGAACTAAAGCCCACCAGGATCCTCTGTCCCTCGAATTTCCCAGGCAGGAATACTGGGGTGGATTGCCATTTCCTTCTCCAGGGGATCTTCCCCATCCAGTGATCGAACCGTGTCTCTTGGGTCTCCTGCATTAGCAGGCAGATTCCATAGACCACTAACGTTAATATTTTGAGGCACTATCTTCAAACCGTCTTTCTATGTCTACATTTAGAGTTAAAATAATCCTCTACATATACTACTCTATCTGGCTTATTACCATTTCACATTAACAAAAATTAGTCTGTATTTTTTTTAGACTAAGTGTTTTCTTCTCTACAATTCCAGAGCCTAGCATAGTGCCCAGCATGTAGTGGCTTCAGCAAGTGTGATCCAATGAGCTTTCTGACTTGAATGGAGGAAGCCTCCATGAAACAATTTAATGGAATTTGCTGACAAAAGAAATCTTCTTCTCTTCCTTTGCCCTCACAGGATAGCCAAAGTCACAGGCATAGTATCACCAATTTTGGGCCTTGGACAATGAGTTAAATCAATGAAATAGTGTGTAGTTTGTAAGGACTACAAGATAATGGTATATGAAGTGTTTAAGTACTCAGGCCCACGATTCCTTACCCCAAACCCTTTTGACTAGATATATTTTGGAATTCAGAATTCCTCAGTTGAGGAGGATGATAGGGCAAATGTGCAATATATTATGAAACACCACGACTGGGCACAGGGAAACACATTGTAGTCAAGCAGTCATATTTTCTAAAGCAAAGTAAGTGAATCATAACAATACATAGACCAATTCCTTGTGTTTTATAATTTTTTAAAGTAGATTCTAAAAATCCCTTGTGGCTGGACTCTACAGGAGTCCCAGTTCCTTCAGCCTCAGTTTATTACCATCTAGGGACCAACTTGTAAAATTAAAAGACCCACTAGCATTCAGGACTGGCATTTTGCATTTCCAGGAATAATTTTTTTGTTATCTAAAGGCCAAAGATATAAATAAGCTTCCTTATCTGTTACCTGCGCCAGTTTTCATGATTTCCTTCCTAGCCCACCCTTTCACTTCGGGAAAGCTTGTTAAGGGCCCAGCTTTAGGTTGGAAGGGAGGAAGGGATTCTCACTCTTTGCCTTTGCTGGACCCAGGCCCTGCCCTCCAACCTGTAGGGTGGATATTACCCATCCCCTCAGTCAATGATGCTGATAAACTCCCAGGAAACAACACCATCAGTTTTCCTACTTATATCTCTCTTTCCATTACTTCTCAGTTTCTGGTGCCAGACGATTTCCCTTCTTTCTAGCAAAGCCAGCTAAGCATTAAATAATAATTTCTATTTTATCTAACACATCCTTGGGTTATAGCAGAGTTGTCAGGTTTTCTTACCCTACCATATTGCCAGACCAGAACCCTTAATTTCATTTTTCTTTTAAATAAACAATCTATTTATTAAATACTTAAAATATTCTATTAGCCAGATTTTTCATTAACCAGGTATACCACTTCCCAAGCCTTGTGGAATAATATTTGATATAGGCATTATATAGTTACTTTTGAAATAAAAATTCTTTAATGAATATTTTTCTTTTGTAAATAAGTCTTTGTAAGCCTACTCTGGAAAATGAGAAATCACAATTTGATGCCATCTACTTAGTGACAAATTATCTTCCAGACATTGAATACAATCGCTTAGTTGAAATGACTCGAATGCTATCTATTCTTAACAGCAACAGAATAAATTTGTTATGGTGAAATGTCAGTGCTGTCTAGGTAGTGTTGTTCCAAGATACTTATGATCGTATCAAACCTATTTGGTTCTCTTCCTGTGTGTGCATGCATGCTAAGTCATTCAGTTGTGTCTGACTCTTTGCAACCCTAGGGACCACAGCCCACCAGGCTCCTTTGTCCATGGGATGCTCCAGGCAAGAATACTGGAGTGGGTTGCCATGCCCTCCTCCAGTTTCTTCCTTAATGAATCCCAGTCTTAATTTCTTTTTTAAATAGAGTTTATCGTTGATCCTTAGCACATTGTCTGGAACTGAACAAGGACGTACTCAATATTTGGTGACTAAACTTCCACTTGATGAATAGTTTTGTGCTGGCCACTCTGTCAGGCTATTAGCTGGAACTTGAGAAAAGATGAACAAAAGCTCTTACCATTGGAGCCCCAGTTCTATGATCTTTTTCAACTTTAAATTCAGGGTGGTCTTTGTGGCTACTCTGCTTTGTTTTTCTTTGCTTGTCACGAATGAGGCAATTTGATATTTGAATTCCTGATAAGCCTTTTACAAGACTGTTAACATGACAATTGGCAAATGGCATTTTTCTATCTAAGGTAGGATAATGAATAAAATTCCCTTTTGTCTTCCGGGGGAATCAATGACTACATTGAAAACTATGATAACACTGGATCTTTCCTCAATAACAGATGTGATTTGTAAAGTGAAAATCAATGTTTAGATTGATGATGTCTCTTAGCCATAAGGAAGATTTCATCTGAATAATTATAATAAAAATACATGATTAATCAGTTGAGTAAGACTAGAAATTCAGTAAATAATGAGCCTTATTGGGCCATTTTTGGCTTTACAATCTGGGGAAATTGTGAGCTTCACACTTCTCCCTCAAAAGCACAAGCTAATTTCCTAAACACATGTCCCTGATCAGGGAGACATACAGTGTGCGTCTCTGTGGACACCTGAACCAACTGACGGACTGACAGATATTTCTTCTTATGCTCAGCCTCCCAGCAAGTTTGGAGTATGGGCTTGCAAGGATAGGTCCTCACATCCCCCAGGCAATCCCTTCTTGAAAGATGAATTTCACAATGTTTGGTTTCTGTTGCTGTAAAACAACCATCACGTATAATGTATTTACCAGCTAGACTCTTTTGGTTGTGGATGACCAAAATATAACCCAAACCTTCAGACAAGAAAGGCAGGAATTTACTGGCTTCACACTCAAACCACAGAGGAGGGCAGGCTGGCTTCAAGAACGGCTGGTCTCAGCACTAGAGTACTGTCCAGGCCCTTGCTTGAGCTCTGCTTCTCTCACTGTCTTGGTCTCATTCACTCCAAGGAACACAGCCACTGACAGCCAGAGAATCTTATCTCAACATCTCTTTTCCTAAAAGAAAAAGAGTGTCTTTCTCACAGTATTACACAGAAGAACAATAAGCTTTTGGAAGGGTTAAGAATGGCTCATCTGGGACCATGTGTCCACCCCTTAAACCATCACATCATTGGTCAAACACTGGTCTGAATTTTCTGCTCACCACTGTAGTCAGAAGCGAAGGGACTGTTTCTGTAATGAAGGGACAGTGGCAAACATAAAAGGCACTGCATACACTTAATCAGGGAATTATATATATTAACCATTTTATTATGTAATATAGTTATATGTATATAGTCTATGGCAACCCACTCCAGCGTTCTTGCCTGGAGAATCCCAGGGACAGAGGAGCCTGGTGGGCTGCCGTCTATGGGGTCGCACAGAGTTGGACACGACTGAGCGATTTCACTTTCACTTTTCACTTTCATGCATTGGAGAAGGCAATGGCAACCCACTCCAGTGTTCTTGCCTGGAGAATCCCAGGGACGGGGGAGCCTGGTGGGCTGCTGTCTATGGGGTCGCACAGAGTCGGACACGACTGAAGCGACTTAGCAGCATATAGTCTATGTATGTTTGTCTTTAAGAAAGTCATGTGACTTATCCTGTCCTTGTATATGTGAATATGTATGTATTTTTTGTATATCTGTATATACTACTTCATGAATATAGATGAATGCATAAATTGTACACATGTATTACTGTTTTGCAAGTAAGAGTGTATTTTTTCCTTTTCCGGGGATCCCATTTACATCCCCAGATCATAATTACCCAGTGAATGTATCCGCTATCTTCTATCCCCAACAGTAAAATGCATTCCAGGCAGATTGGCCTACTTATTGCCCCTACATGTGTCTGATTTCCTTTTTTGGAAAGTCAGAGAATCATGCAGACCTATAGTAGTACCTCAGGGGGCATGGGGTGCCATATCCAAATCAGGGGTACACAGAATGAAGCATTATTAAAAGTGACCTTATATGTAGTTTTTGTGGCATCAGGACCAAGATATGAATACTCCAAGACTGTATAACCAACCAAACAATATGGGGAGCTGGAAGGTAAGAACTAAGGGTAAGGGAACCAGAGGGAAGGAAGAAAGGAATGCACAGAGTGTGAGGTGGAGGGGATTCCTAGTGCAAACATGAGTTCACTGTGGCTTCTGTGTAGAGCTCTTGACCTACTGGGAGTGGTGGGAGCTGAAGGAACATGGACAGTTCACCTTCAGACCTTCTGCTTTAGCTCTTTTCCCCAACTCTGCTTTCTCTTCTCTCTCTATCCCATCCAAATCCTTATCCTATGCATGTGTCTCACCTCCCCAACAAAGCCTCCTAGAATTATAACCCACAGCAAGGTCTGTCCCTCTTCTTTGGCAGTGGTGCCCTTGAGATTGCCTTGAGATCAGCCACTGTTTGGGAGCTGCTATTTCACAACCAGACTAGGAAACATAATCTTTTTTCCACTCAATAAATATATGTCCTCATACTTAGGAAAAAGATAAATTATCTTCCAAACGACAAATTCAGTATGCACATGCCAAAGAAGTCATCTTTGCTGTATGTTAATTTAGTTGTTTCCTTTTCTATAACAATCTAATAGTTGAAAGTTATTTTACTTTACGGTTACACAAATGCAATGTTCAGATTTTAATTAACAATTAAATTGATGAGTTTTAAACTTCTGGAACATATATTTGCATATAATTGCTTTCAGTATACTTATGTAAAATCCAAAGCTCATATTCCCAAAAACAGAAAGCCTATTCGTGTCAGCTTTAGTTACATGTGTACATTTATTTGAATGTGCAGAGTGTGTGCTTTTATTGCCAAGAAAGTCAGCTCTGTTTCTTAATTGTCGCTATAACCACAATTTGGGAAATTCTATTACAACATCAATATGGTATGCACATCTTTAATTAGGCTAGTACGGCCTGTCATAGCAACTGATCCTATGTATTCTTATTTAGTCTACTTGAGGTTTTAAAATGTCCTCATTTTTTAAAGAGACATATTTCGGCCTCATTAAATTGTTAAATCAATATACAGCCCTACAACTTGATTGCTATGTTTGAGAAATCCTGTGCCTCTTCACTTAGTGAATCTTTAGCACCAACTGAATGGGCATTCTTCCCCAAACACCTGAAATCTTCTTCAGTTCTAGTGTGTTAGGACTCTCTTATCAGATCTGAGGAGACACCTGTCACCCTCCTCCCCATTACCAGGAAGATCTGGCTGTGGCATCCTATTGATCCTCAGAGCTTGACTCTCTTATTTAGCAGTTAATGCAAATATGTTGCAGGTTGCTTGCTCTGAGCAATGTCTTCACATCAGGTCACCACCCAAAAAGACAACAGATTCCATGGTCTGGAGATCACAAACAGAATCTAGCCTAGAGTTCATTTCCCTCTCTTTCCTCTAGATCTGCCATGATCTCAACAGGGAGAAACAATGATTACCTGTAACCAAGCCCTGTAGTCCCTTAGTCTTTTATACCTTTTATTCTGCCACAAAATAATCATTAAAATCTGCATTAAGGAGAAAGGAGAATTCCCATGATACTGACAAGCATAGATGTATCTTTTTGAAACACATATGTGTGTTTATGCTTTTTGCTATGTCCAAGGTCAAATTATAATTCAGGAACTGCCATAAAGCTATAGGTGGAGTTTCTCAAATTCGGTCCTATTAAAATAGAAGGTTGCATTATTCATCAGTAGTGACATGAGAGGGCAAGTATGAGCAGCTTGGGAGTCAGGGGTTAAAGTGGGGGTGGGACACAGGGTAGCTATGGACCTATTGAAAATCTAAATCTTTCCTGGTCTCAGCTTCAGGATGGCACTTGCCTCTTGCTGGTTGTCAGCTCAAACAAGTATTGATGAGGAATTCTGGGTTCTCTGGTCAGCAGGGACTTCCTGAATTTCATCACTCACCAGGTTAGTTGACACTCATTTTGTTACCCTGCTTCTCAAGATTTCTCATTCCCCAAATATAAGAACTTTAGCCTATATTAAGAAAGGGAAGGGGGACAGGGCAAAAGATGGGAGCCAATATTTAGACTGTCATTATTATGGTGGGATGGGTATTTTAATTCTTTCAATTTATCTCCTCTAGACTGGACCTCATAATTTTCACTACATATTCCTTTTTATGGAGCTAGACCAGGAAAAGAAAATACTCCAACCATATGAAATGTGATGGTTGGATAACATCAGTGACTCAATGGAGTTTGAGCAAACTCTGGGAGATAGTGAAGGACAGGGAAGGCTGGCATGCTGCAGTCCATGGGGGTCACAAAGAGTCAGACAACACTTATCAACTGAACAACATATAAAATATAAGCAAGTGCACCTATTTATCTCTCTTGTGTTCTTTGTACTTTTACTTCTTGTACTTCCTTGGGGAATAGATCGTTCAAAAACTATGTGAGTTGATCAAATAAAGCCAAGCTTCAACTGGATATAATTTACTATATGAGAGTTCTTCATGACAGATTGTCACAGATTCATGAGACAGCTTATTCTTCTACTTGTGCCAAGCCTAAAGGACCAGAATTCAGCTCACTTTTAAAGATAATAAAAGAATCACATCTTGCTCCCAAGCAACTCAGCTCTCTGGTGTCCATAAAATCTTCAACCTAATTCTGCCACTCCCATCCCGCATCTTTATTTAGACAGTAGTGGAGAGACATCCTTTCTTGTAAACATTTGTGCTCTTAAAATCTTATTCTAGTGGCAGCAATTCTCCAGGCAAGAATACTGGAGTGGGTTGCCATTTCCTTCTCCAGGGGATCTTCCCGACCCAGGGATTGAACCCAGGTCTCCCACATTGCAGGCAGATGCTTTAACCTCTGACCCACCAGGGAAGCCCTCAACTGAAACACTGGGCAATAAAACCATTATTGACAATGTGATGTTTGCAGCTGCTCTGAGTCTGGAAATCATTGCTGGCAAGTCTACATGTTCAAAAAAATTCTTGGACATCTGGTGGTGTCTAGAAAGCATGTTCTTTCTTCTGAGAAACTCCTGAGAAAACCTCAAGGACCAAGATCTTAAAATAAATAGATCATCTTGGTGACCACTTAACTCAGCTCAGCCATAGCCATTGACTCTTTTTCCAGATTAGAACAGAGTGAATAGGAACACAGGAGTGTGTAGTTACCCTTGAAACAAAATTCAAGGTCCACTAATATAGCTATTTGCCCCAGAACATCAAATCTACCACTTATCAATTTTGCTGTATTACTTAGACTCTTGAAGAATTTTCCTTCTGAGTCTAGTAGTCTAATGTAACTATCTCTGGGAAGGCCTTTATTTAAAGCCATTATTTGGTGAGGACCCATGCACAGAGCATTCGGGAGCAAGAGAATGCAGACATGCGGTGGGAAGAGAAGAATTTTGAGAAAGATGAAATAACGAGGATGGAGGTAAAGAGCCACCACATTTTGTTTTCCTCCCAATTTAGCCTTACAACTACCAGAGTTCAGAGGAAAATTTGTCATTCTTTTGGGGTGTTATACATTGTTTTTCAGCTTCCACGCAAAATTTCTGCTCATTACTTGCACTAATGTTTCAGCATTCTGAAACATCTCCCTTTAAGTCTTCCTGTGACCTATAAATTGAATCACACTCTTTGTGTTCTTTTATTTTTGCATCTTTTGCTCAAAATTATGCTTTTCTAAATCCATACATGTTGTCTTGTGCGTCCATGCTAAGTCACTTCAGTTGTGTCCGACTCTTTGTGACCTTATGAACTGTAGCCAGCCAGGCTCCTCTGTCCATGGGATTCTCTAGGAAAGGATACTGGAGTGGATTCTCATGACCTCCTCCAGGGAACCTTCCCGACCCAGGGATCAAACCTTCATCTCTTAGGTCTCCCGTGGTGGCACGTGGGTTCTTAACCACTAGCGCCACCTGGGCAGCCCACATGTTGTCACACATAGCTGCAATTTCCTCATTTCCATTGATGTGTGGGATTCCACTGGATGGAATCCCACACATTTAACCATTTTCCTACTAAGAGACATGTCCAGGTACTAGAATAATGCTGTTATACATGATATCTATGCCTCCCACTACATGCGTTCATTCCTGCCTCAAGTGAAAACATGGATGATTAGAAATGCTGGGATGTAGAATATGCATATCTTCACCTTTACTAGAAAATGGGAAGCTGTTTTTCCCAAAGTAATTATTCCCTCTACTAATATATGAGTTCCTATTGTTCCACATCATCATCACCAACACTTGGTATTGTCAGATTCTTGATCTTTTTGTCAATCTGATTTTTAGTGAGCATTTACCTCCTTGTGCTTTTTTCTTCCTTCTCACTGTGGTTTTAAATTTGCAAAACTTTGATTTCTAATGAGACTAGGAACTCCTTCATTTATTTACTTCCCTGAATCCAGATTTCTTAAAATTTTAAATTTCATATTCTAAACTTTTGTATTTTGGTGTTGTTCATACTAGGCATTTCGTGACATAATTGATAAGTACAAAGCAAGCAAAAGAAACTCATTCATTGACCATCAGGTTAGAAGTGGGCACTTCATGTACTTTGTCCTATTTAATCGTCATAATAACTTGTTGTGGTGGTTTAGTCACTAAGTCATGTCCGACTCTTTCAACCCCATGGACTGTAGCCCGCCAGGCTCTTCTACCCATGGGATTTTCCAGGCAAGAGTACTGGAGTGGGTTACCATTTCCATAACTTGCTAGTTGATCTTGTTTTTCTAAGTGAGAGAACTAGTACTCAAATCATGCCTGTGCACATCTGTAATCTAAAAACTCTTTCCAGTAATCATGTTCCCTCTCAAGAAATTACCTTCACAGGATCAAAATCATGATCCATATCTTGTAGCAAAGTCATTGTATTACAAATCACACCAAAAGAATTTCAAAAGTGGCTAGTTAATGTGAGTAATTAAATAATTGCAGCCCTAGGTCAGTTTTCCTCTTAACACTCCAAAATCCAATCCATTATTATATAAACAAATGAAAGGTTCTTTGATATTTGGTGAGATTTCTCTCATGAGAGTAATTTGTGAGACAGTTCAGTCACATGTTTCATTTTCTACCCATGAGAGGCACTTGTGAAATGATTAACATAATCCAGTAGAGTTATAGAATATTAAATGACAGTCTGAAATAAAGTAACAAAAGACAAAAGTGAAACAAACTATTCTCTAAGAGATACATTTTTATATAAGTAATCAATTGATTAGGACATTCAACAAATTCAAGCAATAGACACTGAAAAAAAATTAATTCAAAGCCAATTAAAGGATAAACACAAGCAAGGCTCCTAAGAATTTATATGTTATTAATGGTGCCTTTTTCTTTTTAACTATAAAAGTCTAATAAAAACCTAATAAAAGCCTATAAATCATGCATGTATAGAAACAATTTTCAAAGAATCAATTTAACCAGAAGCAATGACTCATGCATGATATTGCCTACAAAAGAGGATGGACAAAGCCAGTTTTCAACATTCCTCACTGACGCTAAGAATAATTCTTGGGATGGGAGTTGCATTATGTGGGTAATTCCCTTCTCTAGTATTTTTGCAAAAATGACCTTTCAGTGGGATCTGATCCAAAATTCTTTCCAGTGATATAGACACACTCGTGATTTGTACCTTTTTCACCAACAAATTTCAAAGGCTTGGACTTGGCAGCGATGAATATTAATCTCATACTCATCCCACTCCATGGAAACAAATAGTGAAAACAATTATATGAATCAGTTCTATACACTGCATATATTTTGTGAAGTTTTTTATTTTTACTTCACTCCATGACACAAATCCTTACTTGCAAAAATGCTAGCACATTGTGCACTTTCTACTTGTCAATATACCTCCATCCTCTTCTGTACCATCAATGGGCTACAAAGATTCAGAGGTTCAGTGATTATAGGATTTGAATGATTTTAACCCCTTTAAATTTGGAAACTCTTTAAATCCCATTATCTCTGCAGCCACTGAGAATTTTTAAATCAGCTTGGCCTTTTCTAGCTCCAGGTCTAAGGATTACAGAGTTTTAAAGAGTATAAATGCTTCTTTGCAGTTCTACAAAGAGCTGTCCCCAACCAGCTGACCTCCAGGAAATAAAGCCAGCCATTTCTCCAGCTGGCGACTGCTGATCAGAGTTTCTAAATGGAAAGATACGTATGTTATGCCACAAACCACCAGGAAAACAAGTAATTGCTTCCTCAACTCCACATGAAGCCAGTGAATCAGAAGATCTGATGCAAGAAGGGGCAACAGACTTTAGACACGTGTCGGAAAGTGTTTAAGAATCAGAAACCAGGAAATGTCAGGGACCCAAAGAAGCTCACTGGGCCATAGAGGAAGTTCAGTGATGGGAAGCCACCTCGCACCCAAAGAAAAGTTGTTACCATGGACACCCTTGAACCCTACGTGAACCTCTGAGGTCTTACCTCTTGCGTCCTCACATTTATGTATCCGTAGTGAGTTCGAAGGGGCCGCCTGTATGTATAGGAGAATGGTATCCATTTCGCACCAGGTTGTCCAAAGCAGTTTAGTAGCAATGGGAAATTCACTTCATTTACAAGGCGCACCACCAGCAGGAAAAGGAATGCTGCTATGAAGCTCACTGCAATCACAGACTTTCTCTACAAAACATTAAAAAAAAAGAAGAATGAATGACTTTCAATCAAAAACAGTCTCAGAAAAAGGATATTTCACTTGGAGACAGAAAACAATTATTTGATGCCCAGATTGCCCTAATGTGCTGAGCCTCTGAAAACAAACTGAGTATGGATTATATTTCCATCCCATTCCTAGCTCTCCTTACCTTCCTATCATCCTCGGTGACTCCTATGCAGCGTTCAAAGCCCAAGTCAGACTTTCCCATCTATAGGAAGCCTTTCCTACCTGTTCATTTTCTTCCCCAGTATTGTCCCCTCACTCCCAACCTATCTACCCTAATAGAGGTAAGAAGTCCCACCCCTCCAGTACTTTGAAGGCCCTTCTCCTGTTGTGCATTTTTCATGGTATAATTCCTTACATGACTTTTCTTTCATGTTATTTTGAGTTTCTGGAGAACAGAGCTGCACTATGCCATATTGCTCTGTATCCTAGGTCCTTAACACAGTACATACTGTAGGCACTCACAAACATGTGTGTGAATGAATAAATGAATTTTGCACATTCTGGTAGACCCAGTCTCATTATAAATCATTATTCTGTATCTTTATCTAGCACTTTACAGGCAAGAAACTTTGTGCTATAGGATACGCAAAAGTAAGATTCAAAAAAGCTAACACTAACAGTAGGAAAAAAACCATATCAAGCAGCATAAGAACATCTCCTAAATGCGTCTGTCATCAAACCAGAGTAGGAGCAACTGTATCAGACTGCCATGGGGAAAGGAGAACTGTATTTGTGCTTGAACTTGATAAAATGCATGCATTTTTCACTAGACGTGTGAGCAGAGCTTTCTAGGAAGAGGGAACAGAGTAAGGAGGCAAGAAAACATGAGGTTATACATAGCCACGTAGCATTTTGTTTTACTGTGACACAGAGAAGAAGAAAAAGCTGAAAATAAAGATGATAACTTTATAGACTGTCTCAGATACCAAGCTAAGTCTCTACTGAGTTTGTTAGATGATGGAAAACTTAAGGAGATTTTTTGTTTAATTATTTAATTTTTGAAATGTGACTGTTATGTCACAATCAAACGCCAGTGTTTGAGGCACTTTGGAGCAGAGTGAAACCAAACACAGGCAGCAACTAGTTAGGAGAGTATTTCAATTGGCTAGGACAGAAGTAATGAGGAATGAAAGTGAGAATAGTGGCAGGGGGAGTAAAAAGGTGAGAAAAGACATGAGAAAAACTCAATTCAGGTGGAAGACAGAAACCTTGGCTTCTGACTGAATAGAAGTGGCAGACAGAAAATTCAGAGATGCCACAGATGTTGAGTTCAGGTAGCTGCAATAACACTAATCATATCAGGAGAAACCAGGGTGGTCAGGGCAGGAAATGATTTAAGAGAGTAAGTGGACAAAGAGCTTGACTTTCTAAGTCCTAGCTCTCAAGGGCAAATGGGTTATCAAGGGGTCAGACAGAAAGTCAAGTCTAGAGTAAGAAGAAAGAAGAGAGCTGAGGACAGATGTTAGGAACAACACTGCCTTCTCTCCAGGGTGAAGACAAAATTAAATATTCCTTCCTGAAGGAAGGGCTTTGCCCTTGACTCTTCTTCAAACTTAAGGGAAACCAAATCACTTTCTGGGAAAGACTGAATGCTTGTTGTTGGTGCTGTTGTGTTTTTAGCTTGCCAATTTCTGGTAGAGTCAGCTTCCTTTTACTTCTCACAGAATGTCCCAAAGGAGAAAAAAAGCCCAAAACTGGCCCCTGAATCCTCCCTGGGCCCATGGTCACAGTCTCTGAAAGGGCAAGAGAATAAGGCCTCAAAGTCAGACACCCAAAGGAAGTCTTCTCTCTTGCCCAGCTCCCAGGATTTGTAAAAGCCCCATCCATCCCCCTGTCTAGCCAGCCTAATTTTCCAGTCACCTGAAAGTCCCTTGAGTTCTGCTTCCTTAGAACCCCTTATCTCACCACTTACTACCACAGCCTTACCTCATTTAACCTTCTAATCATGAAAAACTGTTTTAATTTGTTCCTCTGTGGGAACATTATGTCCACAACATTGCAATGTGTCAAGGTAACACCTTAAATGAGGTGATGGATCTTACAAGTTTAAAGGGACATAGACCAGAACAGATGGCTAAATAAAAGCAAAGGGGCCAGTCATCCATTAAGTAAACAGGTAAGAACCTTTTTTATCGCCATCCAGTAGTTTGTTGCAAACCAGTAGCTTGTTTTGAAGGAAACCAGGTGGGATTTGTGCCCAGCGTGGCTCTCTGCTTCTCTTAGCTGCCGCATTGCACTGCATGGCTGGGGCTGGGGGACAAAAGCATGGAGGGCCTGTCTGAATTCACTGATCTCACAAAACAACGCATGTATAATGCACCCATGAGAGGAAAATAAATCAGCCATTTTGAGAGAAACTTCAAAATGGAATGAAATCATAGTTGTAAAAGCCTGCTACCTAGCAATCCATGTCTGCCTCCCATGTTCTATCAGAGGGAACCAAGTAATGAGCACAGAGAGGATGAGGGGGGCAAATGAGGAGTGAAAGCCAGACACTCACTCCTCTGCGCTGGACCTATACCACAGTCTGCAGTGGGCAGACAGGCTTCTTTCATGGCTCCGGCTTCAGCCTCGATTCTATTGCATTGTCTGACCCTCATTCTTTGCCTTCCTTCAAATTTCCATATTCTTGTTTAACATAAACTCAGTCCCATAGTCCTAATATGAAACACCCTGATGTTTCACTAGAAAAGGTCTACAAGCACATTCTGGACTCAAGGACAGCAGGACTTAATGTGGAATGCATTCTTTTAGTAGTCCCTTCTACCAGATCATGACCTTGAGTTTCAACAGCTAAAACAAAACCACAATGAGGCTACTCGAAGTTTCCATACATCAGAACGCAGAGAGAATATGTATGTGTGTCTATATAGGGACATAGGAGCTGGGGAAGTTACAAAATACCAACATGCCAACCAAAATACCAACATGATATGTTGTTGTCATTTAGTTGCTAAGTCATGTCCAGCTCTTTGCGACCCCATGGACTGTAGCCTCCTCTCTCCTCTGTCTATGGGATTTCTCAGGCAAAATACTGGAGTGGGTTGCCATTTCCTTCTCCAGGGGATCTTCCTGGATTAGGGATTGAATCCATGTCTCCTGCATTGACAGGCACTGGCAGGAGGATTCTTTAATGCTGAGCCACCAGAGATGTGCATCCATGATATACTTGAATATGAATATATTTATTCCAAGTCACAACTGCACATTGAGTCCACACTCTGTATAGACTTGGCGAGGTGCTGAAAAACAGGAATAAAACTACAGAAGATAGACCATGCTTGCAAAGAGTCACAACTTAGTGCACCTGGCAAGTGAACAGAAAATTAGAATACCACATATCAAATCAGGTGACAGAGGTATGCACAGGGCGGTGTGGTACCCCAGAGGAAGAGGGGGACAGCCATGCATGAAACAATCTAAAGAATGCTTGTCTGAAGAGGTGATGTTGAAATGGAGTCCTGAAGAATCAGGAGGAGATAGACAAGTGGAGATGAGAAGGGCATTCCAGGCAGAGGGAACAGTTTAGACAAAGGCACAGAAGTTTTTTAAAGGCCTGAATTTGGTCAGAAACATGCAAGTCATTTGATAAGATGAATACATTTGATATGTAGTGGGAGATATGCTGGGAAGTGGACAAGGTTCAAATCATAACAAAAAATAATAAACCAAATGCATGAAGTCAGATGCATTTATTTGTCCCACTTCCCATACATTGGGATAATGAAAATAAATGCATAAAGTGCTGTTTTATAATTCTAGTCTTCACTTTCCAATCTAGTGAAAATGTGTCCATCACTTTATATTACAAATTGCCAGTTAACATACCACAACTTGTTTCCACTTGTTTGACTTTAGTTTATCCTATCACTTGCTTCTTCTTTTAACTGTTTTAAGTCCATCAACAGTCAGCAAATGACTCTACTTGTTTACACATCTACATCTAACAATTTGTTTATGGAATTGATCATTGCTGTTTTTATTGAAGCAATCAGAGCATTCCCCAGATTCAACAACCAACAATTAGGTAAGAGAAGGCAACAGTAAGAACTTGTCAAGTTAATAATGCACAAGATTCAGTGCAACAAACTTTCACACTGTAGAAAACAGATATAAAGTTAACGTCATTCCCCTAAGCTCACACAGTGAACACTAAATGATATAATAGGTGGAAAAAGCAAAGCACAGGTCAGGGAACCTAGTGAACACTCAAAAATGGAAGATGTCACTATTACAATATGACCACTAATGGTGAAATCCTTGGAGGACATGAGCCAGTGATGAGCACAGGCTAGCCCATGGGCACACATGATAAGAACTGAGAGATACCTTTTTCTTAAATACCCCAAGCACCTGCAGCCACATGAACATTCAGCACAACTCATCCACGCGAGTTCTGAGAGAATGTCACCATGCCCAGATAGATCTGATGAATTGCTTTACAGAAAGCTTTCTCCTTCTTTTGGGCAAGTCTGAAGGGGCCTTTAACAGCTGAGACATTTAGAATTTAATCCCCTCTGTGCTGCAAAAATATGCATCAAAAATGTGGCATTCCAGTTGCTTGCTCTTTAGGGTAGGAATATCATTTATCAGACTTTATAGCAGAAATACCTATTTCAAAATAAAACCCACAGAGAATTCATGATTTAGGAAGAAAACAATTGCAGAGATGTGGACCTAGCAATTTTGCAACCCATATTAACATTTTTATGTTTTTATTCTTTTTATCACAGACTTTAACCACAGAATATGTTCTTTAACTTTTAGGTTAGTTGGTTGCTAGATTTTTTTTTTTTTGGTTTATTTTCTGTAAATGATAGACAACAGTATAAAGGTATATTTTTCTATTTAAATTGTATTATTTAATGACTGAATTAGCTGTTTATGTGGTAAAATGGCTCACTTTTGTCCGTATGCTATCACTTACTCAATAATAAATATGAAACACAGTGTCAATTGTATTATTTATACCATTACTCAGTAACCTCACACAGTGATGGGAACCTCAGTTCAGTTCACTTCAGTCACTCAGTCATGTCCGACTCTTTGCGACCCCGTGAATTGCAGCACGCCAGGCCTCGCTGTCCATCACCAACTCCCGGAGTTCACTCAAACTCATGTCCATTGAGTTGATGATGCCATCCAGCCATCGCATCCTCTGTCATCCCCTTCTCCTCCTGCCCCCAATCCCTCGCAGCATCAGGGTCTTTTCCAATGAGTCAACTCTTCACATGAGGTGGCCAAAGTATTGGAGTTTCAGCTTTAGCATCAGTCCTTCCAAAGAACACCCAGGACTGATCTCCTTTAGAATGGACCGGCTGGATCTCCTTGCAGTCCAAGGGACTCTCAAGAGTCTTCTCCAGCACCAGAGTTCGAAAGCATCAATTCTTCAGCACTCAGCTTTCTAGTCATTGCTTATTTGTGACTTATCAAATATAATTTCTTTTCCTGTATAAAAAGCTATATCTTCAATATAATTCTACCTTGTGCCATTGGCCAAGCTCCAAATCTGGTCTCCCTGAATACAACAAAGCTTCATCCCTTTTGTATAAGGATGAATTAGCAAAGCTCGGGATATATAAATATAACCTTCATTTGTTTCATTTTATTTATTGAATCAACAAACTGGATCCTGACTGTTAAACTATGGTAAACTCTGGGGAAAATCTCACTCATGTGTTGGGGGGGATAAGAAAAAGAGGGTAAAAAAAAAAAAGTAGACAATCCTAGACTGGTGGAGTCCACACAGGAGCTTATCAAGGGCAGCCTTAGGCAGCTAGCTGGTAATAGAATCATTGAGGCCATCAAGAAGAGAGAAGTGAATGTCAAACAAGGTCAACAGTGGAGAATTAGCAGCACTTCAGAATCCAGGAGGCTAATGAAGAAAATGTGATAGGAAAAAGCAATACATTTTAGGAGCAAGCTTTCAAGAGTGCAGAAGAGTGAAGTTAAAAACGTAGGAAGGGATTTGGTTATAGGAAGTTATACATCATGCCAAAGAGTCTGCACTTTCACTATAGACTCTGAAGAAGGGGTCTAAGTATGGGATAGAGAGGTCAGACTTGATCATGGAAAGCTCACTCTGGAGGTAGTGTAGTAAGTGAATGGAGAGATCCTTCAGGAAAGACAATGAAAAAAGGCAACAGTGGACTACTTCAGATATCACTAATGGACAATAAAAATTCTCAATATGAAAACTTCAATTATTACTTTCAATGACTGGCTTTTCTTTTCCTAGAAGAGCCAATGGGAATAAAGTCCAGATATAGCAGACATGGGTGAATAACCATCATAAACTTAATAGAAGATAGCATTTAATGAGTGATATTAGTTGGAGAAATATTTCTGTAATCCCTACTTTCTAGATTAAGAAATAGAGATATAGAGTGGTTGAGTAATGTGTCCAAGGTCACAGAGCAAGAAAATAATAAAGACATCTATGTAACTCAGATATTCTGACTCTAGAGTCTGTATTTTAGTGTATGAATTAACTAAGTTGTTAATTGTTACTCATATCAAGAGGAACACTCTTATGGGATTGGTTCAGAAATTTTAAAAACTGGTACTAGCCATAAGCAGATTTTGTAATACATTTTGTCAATAAGCAAAATACCTAATTCATATGGAAAATTAAGAGGCTGATCTGAAACATGGTAATTATACTTATTTCAAAATCAGTAATTTGTGCACAGATTTAATTCTGGCTCTACTCCCAGTATTAAAAATACAACTACATTAGCTCTAAGGGAAAACAAAGCAATTATCCTTCCACTTGGGATAGAGAATATTAGGTACCCTTAGTCAATCAATACTATGTAGTCTTAATTCAGGAAGTCTACAGGAACCAACATGACTGAATGGGGTATGTCTTCCCTTCTCAGCTCCACAATTCCATAATCTTTTTATTCAATGAAGATGCAGCCAAACAGCAAAATATTGATGGTTTCTTTAAATAAATGTACACATAAATATATAAATAAATAAAGTCAAAACATTAAAGTGAGTTTTTTTTAGTTGTAGAACATCTTCAATATGGTGATCTACTTTAAGAATGTGGAGCCACATCAACATGTCACTTTTAGACATGGGTACAGTCCAATAAGAAATACAAATCCAATCAACAAAAACCAAAGCAGTAGAGGTCTCATGGGCATCCCCACTGTCATAAACTATTCTATACAAAATACTAGGAACATTACAGGTGGCCAAAATTGTATTTCTGCTTTATTGACTATGCCAAAACCTTTGACTGTGTGAATCACAATAAACTGTGGAAAATTCTGAAAGAGATGGGAATATCAGACCACCTGACCTGCCTCTTAAGAAACCTGTATGCAAAATCACTGCAGATGGTGACTGCAGCCATGAAATTAAAAGACACTCCTTGGAAGGAAAGTTATGACCAACCTAGGCAGCATATTAAAAAGCAGAGACATTACTTTGTCAACAAAGGTCCATCTAGTCAAGGCTATGGTTTTTCCAGTGGTCATGTATGGATGTGAGAGTTGGACTATAAAAAAAGCTGAGTGCTGAAGAATTGATGCTTTTGAACTGTGGTGTTGGAGAAGACACTTGAGAGTCCCTTGGACTGTAAGGAGATCCAACCAGTCTATCCTAAAGGAGATCAGTCCTGGGTGTTCATTGGAAGGACTGATGTTGAAGCTGAAACTCTAATATTTTGGCCACCTGATGCGAAGAGCTGACTCATTGGAAAAGACCCTGATGTTGGGAAAGATTGAAGGCAGGAGGAGAAGGAGACGACAGAGAATGAGATGGTTAGATGGCATCACCAACTCAATGGACATGAGTTTGGGTAAACTCCAGGAGTTGGTGCTGGACAGGGAGGCCTGGCGTCCTGTGGTTCATGGGGTTGCAAAGAGTCGGACACAACTGAGCGAATGAACTGAACTGACTGAAAATCTCTTCAGGGATTTTTTTTTTTTTTTCTCCAAAGGAAACTTTCTGTAGCTGCAAACATGTGCTGTGCTTAGTCGTTTAGCTGTGTCTGACTCTTTGTGACCCCATTGACCGTAGCCAGCCAGGCTCCTCTGTCCATGGGGATTCTCCAGGTAAAAATACTGGAGTGGGCTACCATTCCCTTCTCCAGGGTATCTTCCCAACCCAGGGATCAAATCCAGGTCTCCTCCATTGCAGGCAGATTCTTTACTCTCTGAGCCCCCAGGGAATCCCAAGAATACTGGAGTGGGTAGCCTATTCCTTCGCCAGTGTATCTTCTCAACCCAGGAATCAAATCGGGATCTTCTGCATTGCAGGAGGATTCTTTATCAGCTGAGCTACCAAGGAAGCCTATAGAGAAGTTCAAGTTAACATGAACATTATGAGTATCAGATGTCATGTTAAGAGGTCACACTGAACTTTCTAACACTTTATTTTAAAACTAATGAAAAATGTCAATGAGTTTTCAATATGCCTGCACATTTTTCTTATTTTATTTGAGGAGGGTATTTAGGTTTTCTGGCCTAATTTGATTTTCAAACTGCTGCAATATGAAATGAAAACAATCATGGCTATATTCACTGAGTTTATTTTGTAAAAGAATATAAAATCAGTTTTACATCATTTTGCGTCTTCATCTTAAACATATTGCTTCAGCATATATCCTTTCATATAGAGAAAGAAATCAAAGTTCTTCAGAAACACAAGATAGAACTGGAGATGGATATTGAATATGTAAAATGAAGGACCCAGCAAGCAAAATCTCTCAGTGTGGCTGTACAGATAGACATAGAGAGATTTAATCCAAAAGGCCGGTTCTCATGGTGAGAGCATCAGAGATTGGGGCAAATGAACCTAAAGTTATGTTTTTTTCCTTAAATCTTTGTACTTATAGGAAGAAATATGTTCCAGTCTACCTGCTGTTCTCTCCCTATCCCCTGGCATTCTGTTGAGGGAGGAGAGGTGCTAACTAAGGAGGGGTGACGAAGACAATTAGGTCAGCAGACCAAAGTTTTTGTTTTATTCTCAGCCAACACATAGTCTTCATTGGCTTTACTAGGTTTCTACAAACATCAGCTTGGCATCGTTCACTCTTAAACCATTGAGTTTGTCTTTTAGAATCCAATTCTTACTTCCTGTTTAGGACACAGAAGTGGAGCATAAGGATAAATTCTGGTGGTCCTGATGTCATTAGGGCAGGGGGTCCTGCCCAGAAGCATCATGATAATGATTAGAATGACAAGGATGAATCTATACGGCATTACAGTGTACAGCACTTGCCCGTAAGCACTTTCAGACTTACCACCTCACTTGATTTTCCACAGAGCCAGTGAGATAAGACAGGATGGTCAGATGCGTGAAAGTTTCATCTCCCATCTGTCCTTTCATTCCCTTCACGTTTCCAGCTGGACTTCTCACTAGGCTCCAATACCCCTTGGCTCCCAGTTCCTGTGACTTTGTCTGCACTGTTCCCCACTATTGCCCTGCTGTGTTCTACCACCCCCATCTCTATAAGTTCAAGTATAACTCAGCCTAAATCATGTAATCTTCTTAAAACTCTCTATTTCTCCCTGACTCCCAGTTCACAAATAACGGTGGGTTGGGTAATGAAAGAAGATAGAAGAAAGAGATTAGCAGAAATGCAGAGTGAGGAAGGGAGAGGGAATGATTCTCTGATAATTCTGTTTATAAAAATTCCTCGAGGATGTGAACAAAGTCTGAGAAACATCCCTCATACAGGCAGCATGAAACAGAGTGTCTTGAATTTAAAAGAATGAATATCAAATATTTGTTGAAGAATAAAAGAGAGAAAGAAAGGATGGATGGATTCAAAGTTATTCTCTTCTAAATACAGGCAGTAAATAATCCAAAAAGTTGTAGTTTAGGGTCATTAGGAAAAAAAATGTTTTCTTATGAGCAGAAAACCCACAAATTTTTCCTTCCTTTCTTCTTTGTAATTCACTTTACTTAAAACTACCTGTGCAGATTTGATGTGAGCGTGGAGAGGAGACAAGGGAGGAACACTGGGATGGGGGAACTTAGAGTGGGAAGAATTCTAGTCCTTGTTAAACTGGACTTTTCAGTGAGCATTGCTTCAAAGTTCTGATAGAACTCACAGATCTGCTAAGAGCAACATCCTTTTTACAGCACATAAAGAAAAGACTTACAATAATTCACATTTTTAAGAAAACCAGCTCTTGTCTGAGGAAAACTCTTAAAGCTAGAATCCCACATCATGGAATGAGAAGTGGATAACAAAAGGGTAGCCTGTCCTTCTAATAAGGACAATGGCCCATTTTCTGAGAGTAGGAACTTGCAACTGTTAGCTGTGTGCTCAGCAAGTATCAGGTACTGTGCCAGGAATCTTATAGGGATGAAATTAGATTCTCGCCAGCAGCCTATCTGTAGACTCAGGGTGGTCAAGTTACACTAAATGAGCCAATATAGGTAACCTTGGGCACACTGTATAACTTGTTTGTGCTTCTATTTTCTTACATGAAATTGGCAGGGGCGGGGGTGGATAGCACCTGCCTAATATGATTGTAAAAGGTTTAAATGAGTTACTACATATGAAGGGCATTACAGCACTGCCTGGCAAAAGGAAAATGCTTAACACATGCTAGCTTTTATTGTTAGAGTATCTCATCAGATCTAAGACACCATCCATTGTTCATCACTGTTGCTGCTGCTGCTGCTAAGTTGCTTCAGTCGTGTCCGAATCTGTGCGACCCCATAGACGGCAGCCCACCAGGCTCCCCGTCCCTGGGATTCTCCAGGCAAGAATACTGGAGTGGGTTGCCATTTCCTTCTCCAATGCATGAAAGTGAAAGTGAAGTCACTCAGCCGTGTCCGACTCCTAGGGACCCCATGGACTGCAGCCTACCAGCCTCCTCCATCCATGGGATTTTCCAGGCAAGAGTACTGGAGTGGGTTGCCATTGCCTTCTCCAATTGTTCATCACAACATTACTCTAAATATGTTACTAGAGTAAATATAACATTACTTTAAATATGTTAAGAAAGGAAACCAAGGTGAGGAGCCGACACCAAAATGCTATTCCTTTCAAGTTACAATATTCTAGAAATAAAGGTGCCATCCAAAAAGCAAGAAGACAGAAAGGAAAAATAATCTCCCTCAAGAACCTAAACCACAGTCAGGTACTCAAGCAGCCTTTTGATACAAGTTCACACTACCACTGTGATTCAAGGAAAAAGTCAGTAAATAATTCAATTTACAGTGGTCTCCGGGTGGTAGTATCCCCAGATGACCATCTGAAACAACACATAAATCCCATCTGGATGAATTAAACTTTATTGTAGGCAAATAGCAAATGCTAGGTACTGTGTATAAGACTCTGTTCATTTTCAGAGATGCAAAAAAATAGAAAGATATTTTTAAATAAATGAAATATGATGGTATTCCCTGGAGAAGGAAAGGGCAACCCACTCCAGTATTCTTGCCAGGAGAACCCCATGGACAGAGGAGCCTGGCAAGCTACAGTCCATGAGGTCACAAAGAGTCGGACATGACTGAGCAACTGAGCAATGGCAGTATTGCTGTTATAGGTGTCAATGTTATCATCATGGTCATCCAAGGGAACAGAGAACCAGGAATGGAGCTGTCCTGTCCCTCACCCTAAACTCTAAAGGAAGCATAACCACAAATCCGCAGAGTCTGACAGAGTCCTGGAACTTCCCAGGACACTGGAATTCACAAATATAAAAATGCTCAAGGGCTTTTTTTCCCCTCTTGTCCAGATTGCACAAGTTAAAAAAATAAAAAGTCACCTTCTTTTTTGGAAAATGTTTATACTACCCTGCACACACACGCCTATGGGCCCCATCTCCATGCACCAATATCAACTGTTGCACCTCCTGCACCTCCTAGTATCTCTTTAAAGAATGCTCTTGGAGGTCAAAGTTGAACCTTGGCAGAGGAATGCATACATATTAAACAGTCTTTTTATGAACAGCAATAGAGTTTTGCCAGAGCATAAGTTTCATGATGATAATAAATAGTATTGTGTCATGAACATTCGAATTTCTAAGTAAGATAGGTTTCCTATCAATTCTTGACAGTAATTTGAATTGCTCATGAAACATAAAGTCTATTAGTTTATTACTTATAGTTTCCTGTGCTAAAATAGCAACGGCAGAAAGATCTCAATTGTTATGCACAAGGTCTATCATCAGTGAGTTCCTGATATATTTTTTATCATAACCAGATCAGTTAGTGCTATATTTCCTATAGCCTACTAGCCATCTCTATTTGGACGTCTGAGGTAACTCAAATTCAATAGCAGTAGTCCAAATCCAAACTAATGATACCTTCTCTTCCTTATCTAGAGTGTGCTTCTGAGTAGCTGCCATTAAAGTCACTTTGGAGTGCCAATACTTAAAATCTCACTTCTG
This sequence comes from Bubalus kerabau, assembly GCF_029407905.1. Lineage (NCBI taxonomy): Eukaryota > Metazoa > Chordata > Mammalia > Artiodactyla > Bovidae > Bubalus > Bubalus kerabau. The sequence goes on from NC_073629.1 coordinate 68,942,749, forward strand.
CTTAGTAGCTATACAACATGGGGCATCTTAATTTTCTTTGTCCTTGTTCCTCATCTATAAAATCATAGAATCATAATGAAAACATTGGGGTACACGTGTCTCTTTCCCTTCTGGTTTCCTCAGTGTGTATGCCCAGCAGTGGAATTGCTGGATCATAAGGCAGTTCTATTTTCAGTTTTTTAAGGAATCTCCACACTGTTCTCCATAGTGGCTGTACTAGTTTGCATTCCCACCAACAGTGTAAGAGGGTTCCTTTTTCTCCACACCCTCTCCAGCATTTATTGCTTGTAGACTTTTGGATCGCAGCCATTCTGACTGGTGTGAAATGGTATCTCATAGTGGTTTTGATTTGCATTTCTCTGATAATGAGTGATGTTGAGCATCTTTTCATGTGTTTGTTATCCATCTGTATGTCTCCTTTGGAGAAATGTCTATTTAGTTCTTTGGCCCATTTTTTGATTGGGTCATTTATTTTTCTGGAGTTGAGCTGTAGGAGTTGCTTGTATATTCTCAAGATTAGTTGTTTGTCAGTTGCTTCATTTGCCATTATTTTCTCTAATTCTGAAGGCTGCCTTTTCACCTTGCTAATAGTTTCCTTTGATGTGCAGAAGCTTTTAAGGTTAATTAGGTCCCATTTGTTTATTTTTGCTTTTATTTCCAATATTCTGGGAGGTGGGTCATAGAGGATCCTGCTGTGATGTATGTCAGAGAGTGTTTTGCCTATGTTCTCCTCTAGGAGTTTTATAGTTTCTGGTCTTACGTTTAGATCTTTAATCCTTTTTGAGTTTATTTTTGTGTATGGTGTTAGAAAGTGTTCTAGTTTCATTCTTTTACAAGTGGTTGACCAGACTTCCCAGCACCACTTGTTAAAGAGATTGTCTTTAATCCATTGTATATTCTTGCCTCCTTTGTCAAAGATAAGGTGTGCACATGTGCATGGATTTATCTCTGGGCTTTCTATTTTGTTCCATTGATCTATATTCCTGTCTTTGTGCCAGTACCATACTGTCTTGATAACTGTGGCTTTGTAGTAGAGCCTGAAGTCAGGTAGGTTGATTCCTCCAGTTCCATTCTTCTTTTTCAAGATCGCTTTGGCTATTCGAGGTTTTTTGTATTTCCATACAAATTGGGAAATTATTTGTTCTAGCTCTGTGAAGAATACCGTTGGTAGCTTGATAGGGATTGCATTGAATCTATAAATTGCTTTGGGTAGTATACTCATTTTCACTATATTGATTCTTCCAATCCATGAACATGGTATATTTCTCCATCTATCAGTGTCCTCTTTGATTTCTTTCACCAGTGTTTTATAGTTTTATATATATAGGTCTTAAATTAAATAATGAGAAAACACATAAAGGACCAAGCTTAGGACTGAGCATAGCAGGCAATAAATGATCATTAATTTCCTTCTGTTCTCCACATACTAGTCCCCTACACAAGCTGTCATTTTTTCATGGAATGTCTTCTTCTTTCCTTTCTCTGTCAGAAAAGTGAAAGTGAAAGAAAGTAAATGTCACTCAGTCATGTCTGAGTAGCCTGCCAGGCTCCTCTCTCCGTGGAATTCTTCAGGCCAGAACACTGGAGTGGGTAGCTGTTCCCTTCTCCAGGTGATCTTCCCCCCAGGGATTGAACCCAGGTCTCCCCCATCGCAGGTGGATTCTTTACTGTCTGAGCCACCAGGCAAGCCTCTGTCAGAAAACTGCTATTTATTCTTTGAGACTAAAGCCAAAAGGTCATCTCTTCCAAAACTATCCTGATCACCCTTGAAGATTTCAGAACACTTTTTTCTGAGGCATAATTCATGAAGATAATTCATCTGGTAATTATTTAATTACCAGGCAACCTTCATCATTCAACCAAATTCTGCAAACATATAGCATACCATGCCTCCACATTCTTTTTCCCCAGACAGACATTACTAATCAGCCATAGTATCATTTCTCCCTGAGTAAGGATGCAAGTTCAAAACCCTTTCAACACAATGTTCCAGGCAGTAGTAATGCTAATAAATCAGCCTGGTATATTTACCTCTGTGGTACAAAACAGGTAGCAACTTAAGATCAGAGGCTATGGCTTGATAAGTCTATAACCCATGTGACCACAGATATGATTGTCATCCTCTCTATGTCTTGATTTCCTCACCTGTATGACAGAATATTTTTAGGAAACTAGCTGGTGATCAAGTCTAATGACACTGTAATGATGACCAGGGACCCTGATTGGTCAAAACTGATGTCAGTTCAAGGAAGGTTTGCAGCACAGCTCTGCACAAGGCCCCCACTCTTATCACAGAGTTAGGCATGCCTTCAGACACTTGAAAATTGAACCTGGTGTCTACGTAATTGAAATAGAAATGGGGTGAGAATTTGTGATCTTTCAACTTGGTAGATAGCAGCTGCCACTTACCAAAGCCTACCTGATTGCAGCTATTTTGTACCTGCTGAGAAAAAGTTTGCAGCAAAAGAGATTATTTCCTTTTTAACCCTTGTCTGAAAAGAAGTTTCCATGTAATTTGACCCAGTTGTATAGAACAGGATCAGGTTCAGTCTTTCACATGTATATGGGCACTATCAGGTTAACACCCCTGGCCAAACCACTTCCACTGAGCCCTGACCCTCACAACAGGAATTTTAAATGTCCACTGAGTTATTTTGTTGAAAACTTGATATCAAAGCAAAGAGAGTCTGAACATTTTCACTTCTATGTATATTTATTAAAATAAGGAAAAAAAATCTGTTTTTGTATCTCATGTGTATGTATGTGTTAGTTGCTTGGTCATGTACAATTCTTTGCAATCCCATAGACCACAGCCCACCAGGCCCCTCCATCCTTGGGATTCTCCAAGCATGAACACTGGAATGGGTTGTCATTTCCCTCTCCAAAAAGAACTATAGAAATGAAAAAAGTGAAGTCACTCAGTCATATCTGACTCTTTGCGACCCCATGAATGGTAGCTTACCAGGCTACTCCATCCATGGAATTTTCCAGGCAAGAGTACAGGAGTGGGTTGCCATTTCCTTCTCCATTGTATCTTGTAAGTGACTACATTAAAGATGAAGTTTCTCTGGAGATTAGTTCTATGAGCCAAATATTCAGATTTATTCAGTAAACATTATCATAAAAATATATACCATGGTAGTTCCAGGAAAAGAATTACCAATAAATAGTTGTGAAGACACAAAGGCCATTTCCCCAGATTTAGAAACAGATTCAGTGGATGAGAGGTAAGCCTGTGCTAGATCTTAATATTTAAACTAAAATTTCAGCTCTGGTGCCCAAGACCCTGCCTAGGTGGGTATTCTTTTACAGAATTAGGTCCAACGATTAAACTTTCACAACCCTTAAAGGGTTTACCACCATCCCTAACATTGAACTTCCTATTCACTAAGTGTCTCTGTTCTCTGTTGGAATGACTAGCTTAACATCTCTCTTCCTGCAGGACTATGAACTCTTGAAAAACCAAAGCTCTACCTCTCATGTACAGTGCTTCACCACCCGCAAAAGCAGCCAAGCCAGCAGCCTTGTGTAAACAGACCACCAAAACACATGAGGAATCTGGAAACAGCTTTGGAGGCCTGCCTGAGTGTGGCACAGATCATCTTCTCTAACTACATGTCTCCGGGTCTCAGTCAGCTACAGGACTTCCCCGGTGGCTGAGAGAGTAAAGAATCCACCTTCCAATGCAGGAGACTCAGGTTCCATCCTTGGGTCAGGAAAATACCCTGGAGGAAATGACAACCCACTCCAATAATCTTGCCTGGGAAATTCCATGGACTGAGGAGCCTGGAGGGCCACAGTTCATGAGGTCACCAAGAGTTGGACATGACTTAGCGAGTAAACACCAAAAAGTCAGTTAGAAGGGCGAGGCCACCTCCACATCCTTGTTTGCTCTCTAACCATCTAACCACCAATGACTAGGATGGTGCTTAGAACACACATCATTCCTGTTCACTTTAAAAAAAACTGTATTGCTGATTTTGTTCGATAATTTCCCAAAGCATGAAGTTGGACCATAGTCAGCATATTTTGACATTTTTCTGTGATTTGTTATTTTTAGGTGATATTTTGCAAATCAGGCTTTGCTCCTGATTTTAACAAAGCCTTTTCTTCCTGAGCAAAACAGATGAGCAGTTCAGCAAGACAGGGCAGCTTTTATCTGCAAAAAAATCTGCCTTTCAGCAGAGCAGACAATACAAGCAAAATGGAGGCAAACACATGCAATATTTCCTGTATGTGAATTGTGAGTCTTTTCTCCTGTGGGATGAGCAAGTGGCAAGATAGTTTATTCCCGTGTGGCACTGATAGCAGGTCCTGAATACTTCTGAATATATCACTTTTATTGCCTTTTATATTGAATTACTGTGAAGGAAAAAATACTTTTGTGAGAATTCAAAATCAAAATACTTTAGGAGCTTTTAGAATCCACCTCTGGGACATAAAGAAAAGCTTAAGAAAACAAATAAATCTGCTCTGCTGAGGTATACCACATACCACTCCCACTGAGAGAGGGCCCCTTTACAGAAAGGGGAATGTTATCAAATATTTATGTTGACTTTCAGGGAAAAAGGTAAGTGTTCTATTTGGGGTCCAGAAACTCTGAACCTGTCTGCTGCTTTAGAACTTGCTATGTAAGGGATGAAATTTGCCCCAGGGTGCTTTGGCCTGCAGCATTTCAACACCACATGCGTCTTCTGGTACTTGATTTAAGATGCTTCCTAATGGTATATTTCACTAGAACTCTCACCTCTCCATTATCCACTGATTATAAAAATGCTTAGTCAATATACATCATTTTTTGGGTTTTCAAATGCATTTTCAATAGATTTCCTCTCCTTTCTGTGCAACCAAGAACTCCACAAGCCAAGGTAAGTTGTTTCAACCATTTTAGTTCTAGGCTTGTCCTTTTCTCTTTAGGTGAGAAGTTGCTTGTATGGTAAGTAAAGTCCAGGTGGCTTAGCATGACATACAAGCCCCTCTATGATCTGACCCGTGACTGTGTGTCCAGCCTAGCTCTCAGTATTCCAAAGCCCATTCTTCATACTTTGGCTACAGTAAGCATCCTGTGCTTCTTGAAAGGCTCTATGCTTTTTGATAGCTTCATATACTGGCATAATTCCTTCTATCCAAAAGTTCAGTTCAGGGGTTAAAAGAAAAAACCCACAACAAAACAAAACCCCCCAAAAATCTGTCTTCACACTCTAAAAAACTTTACCCCCTTTCAGACAGTTCCCCTAGCCTTTCTACTGCCTCATCAGGAAATCCGTCCCTAGATCTTGGGGAGTTCCTGGCCAGATGAGAGGAAAAGAAAGAGAGATAAAGAACAAATAGAGACATAAAAACAAAATATATATACATATATATGTATAATTTGCACTGGTTCAGTCATGTTGTAATTGTAGTAGCACTAATTGAGCACCTATTTCTTGTGTGGAATTGTGCTAGACCCTTTACACACATTTCCTCTAATATTAACAAATGAAATACACATAAATATTTTTATCCCCAACTTCACAGTTGAGGAAACTGCTGGTCAAAGGGGAAAAATGATTGTCCCAGGATAAGAACTAATTAGTAGTGATGTCAAGATTCAAACCAGACTATCCAAGAATCTAGTGATCTTTCCATTATACCTCAAAGATATCTTATCTCATAGCTCTGTATTTATTAAGTTATATCTTTGTCAACTTCAATGAACTATAATGCTTTGAAGGAAAAGATTGCATTTTGGACACTTAGTTTTGGAAACTCATTCTTTGGCATATACAAGGTGCTCAAGAAATGTTGGTGAAGAAAAAGAAAGAAATGTTGATGAATCAATAAATTAAATGAATGCAATAATTTGCCTCTGTGCTTTTCAAATGAAAAAAAAATAGTTATTATGTGTGGAAACTGAGATGCTTGTACATATTCTGATGCTTTGTTTTAATCATTTTCAAGAGGCAGTGTAGTCAAAAGATGATTTGGAGACAAGAGACTATAATCTTAGCTCCACTGTGGATAAATTAGTTCCTATCTTAAGATTCCTAAAATGTAAAATGGAGATTGTAAGATCCCCTTCCTCAAAAATTTATGAGCTTTAACTCTTATGAAAGTGAAAAATGAAAGTGTTAGTCGCTCAGTAATGTCTGATTCTTTGTGACTCCATGGACTGTAGCTCACCAGGCTCCTTTGTCCATGGAATTTTCCAGGCAAGAATACTAGAGTGAGTAGCTACGACCTTTTCCAGGGGATCAAAGGCTATCAAAAGCCCTTTCTTCATAAACACCTAATTTCCATACAAATGTTGACTGATTTTGACAGTCAACTACACAGGATGATTTTCCTTAAAGACTATTTATTTTTAAAATAATACTTTTGTAAGCAGAATGATGAGGACTAAAGAATTTAATATTTTCTATAAATCAGTGCACACTTATTGAGCACCTACACCATGTCTAACTTTTTTGAAGCTTCTCTGGTCGTTCAGCAGTAAAGAATCTGCCTGCAATGCAAGAAATGCGGGAGACACTGGTTTGATCTCTGGGTCAGGAAGATCCCCTGAAGGAGGAAATGGCAACCAATCCAGTATTCCTGCTGGGAAAATTCCATGGGCAGAGGAGCCTGGCAGGCTGCAATCCATACGTTTGCAAAGAGTCAGATACAACTGGGTTACTAAACACATATATACATACACCATGTCTATACATGGTCTGAGTTCAGTCTGTTCTCTTAAAATAAAAAAGCTGGTGATAGCAGAAAAAACATGAAGAAGAAAAACTAATGTATTTCTTATAAAATAATTTAATTTAATGTCATTCTTTCTTATTAGGTTGAAATTCTATAAGGGGTGGGAACTATTTGTTTTTTTGTTGGTACTACATCATCCTCATATAATACCTGGTATAAAGATGGTGCTCAAGATACATTTATTGAACACACATTCATAGCTCATTGTTTAGTAAAATACTATCATGGACACTTGCGGTTTCTAAGATAAGACATGGTCTGGAAATGGAGGGCAAAAGTTAACAGAGAAGTGAATTTTCCATTTAGGAAAAGCAACAGGAGTTTGTCACTTGAAAACAAGTCCAGGAAAGTAGGAGAAAGCCAGGATCTAACTGGAGTGACCAAAAGACATTTCCTTAGGAAATAATGAATTTTCACCATCTACTGATATTACAGTTCTCAAAGCATTTTATCCCATGAAAATGTATTTCCTCCTTTCACCTAACATATAAACACAGACACACAGACCCCCCCCCCCCTCCCCACACACACACTTTGGTTTTGATCTCCAGGCTTTATTCTTCCCTGTGTATAATTCTTCCTCTCTGAAGCCTACCCAAGTGGAGACTCCAAAGGCCCTAACTATGGACATTAAAGAAACCTTCATTTGCTTCCAGACAAGCACACTTTACCACTCTGAATTTGTAATCTGGAAAATGAGGATAGGAACCTCCACTTCTCATAGTAACACTGAGGATTGAAAAAGTAATAAGAAATATATATTATGTAAGTGGCACACAGCAAGTATTCAGTGAACCTCTCTTCTGTCTCCTACTCCCTCACCTCTCTATTCATACTACATCATGAGAGAAACAATTTGTAACTACTAAGTCTCAGTTCAGCAGAGGTGGGAACACACATACACACACAGAGAGACTCAAATACCTTACCTTTACCAAACTCAATAGCACTAAAGTCCAACACCTCCAAAGAATAATACACGTGGTAGAACATTCTGAGTTTTAAACTACAAAGGCCCATGCTAGTAACACCTTGAAATACAACCTTTGGGTCTCCTTAGTTGGAAAAATCTTCAAGAAGCTCTTTGATATCAAAGAACATACCTATTTTCGGTAGCTTTAAACTATAATTGCTCAGGCTCCCTGGTGGGTAAAAAAAAATAAAGTCTTATACAGAGAAAGAAAATATCTCAATAAAGTCTTCTGGAGGAAAAAAATCTCTCACTGGTTTGCAAAAATTCTTGACAGAGCTTTTTTCATAGCATGAAGTGGAGAAGCTGCCAGGAAGAAGAATTAGATTGTAATGGGAAGAACAAGTAAAGAATTACAGTGCTCCAAATCCTGATCACTTTTTACAAATTGAACATCTTTCCTTCCCCATCCCAAATTATGGAAATTTGGTTTATTGTACCTTCTAAAGGGGAATGAAATGTATACAACAAATAGAATCTTCCCAGGATATTTCCCTTTCTTCAAATAATAGATATATGCATTAATTTCATATAAATTATATGCCTAAATACACCAACTAACAACATGCTACACACATCCATCACTCTGTTTCCCTTAAGTGGGTTGAACTTGACCTTCAAAGCCCTTGAAATGCAAAAAAATTTACTCTTTTCTGACATTTATGAGTGTCTTTTCTGCTTGACTGCCTTTTACTGCTTGGAAATAATAGTGAAAGCATTGTAGACAAAATCTGCTATAAACACTAACAAATAACAGGAAAGGCAGACAGTTTTATTCCAGGCAGGTTAAAGCTAATCTAATCAAATCTAATTCTCTCTTTCTGTAAGCCTACCACTATGTTCAATTTATTTTTTGATTAGAAGTGCAATAGGATAGTCCTCTGTTGGACCACAGTTAAACAATACTGAGTTTACATTTTCCTTACAAACAATACTGATGAAACAACAGATTTTAAAGGTGCTTTTTTGAAAAAACATTGTCTAATACTAAAGCTAAGTTCCAAGAAGATTTTAAGGGGAACTTTTTCTTACCGTTTTTTGACTTTGAAAATTTATGGATGGTTCTATTGTAACCCATAATAAAATACACCTAAGAGAAAAGTGTTCTTTGGTCCTGGATTTCAGAGATTTCAGAAAAAGAGCTCTTTGGAAATACTGACTAATGGTAGTAAAGACATTATGTGTATTTAAATACTGAATAATGGGAACAATGAGACCTGAAGAATAGTTAGGAATTCAGTCAGCAAGGTACAAAGAGCTATTTTCTTTCCATTGAACAAATGCACAGTCTCTCATCAAAGAGAGAGCTCCCTTAGCGAGCATGAAGCAAGGCTACATTCACCCCAAATGACTGTGCATAAATGACCAGTTTGCCTTTACGTGAAAAGTTTTCACTGACCAGTAAATCATCCTGTTTCTCCTAGTCTTTAATTGTGGTGTTGAGCTATGCACACACACCTACACACACACACACACACACACACACACACACACACACACTTCTACCTATAATGTACCAGTTGTTAGAAATGGAAGGAATTTTACTGATGGTCTTAGAAAAAGAAAGGGGGGAAGAATACCACCTTATCTCCAAATTAACGTTAGTATATGACTTTCACCTAATAGACTAGGAAATTTCAAGAAGACATTTAAACATTAAATGTCTATCTAGTGTTAAACTTGAGAATGATATGAAGAACAACAGTTGTGAAAGATAGTGGTTTCTTACAAAACTAAACATACTCTTACCATATGATCCAGCAATCCTGCTCCAAAGGAGATAAGAACCATATCCACATAAAACCTGCACATGGATGTTTATGGCAGGTTTATTCATACTTGCCAAATCTTGAAAGCAACCAAGATGTCCTTCAGTATGTGAATAGATAACAAACTGAGGTACATTCTGACAATGGAATGCATGTATGTATGTATACTTGGTCACTTCAATTGTGTCTAACTCTGGAACTCAATGGACTGTAACCCAGTAGGCTACTCTGTCCATAGGATTCTCCAGGCAAGAATATTGGCATCTGTTGCCATGCCTTCTTCCAGGGGATCTTTCCAACCCAGGGATTGAACCCACATCTCCTGTATTGCAGGCAGATTCTTCATCACTGAGCTACCAGGAAGTCAGACAAAGGAATATTCAGCACTAAAAAGATGCATTCCAAACCATGAAACTTTAAATGCATATTACTAAATAAAAGAAGCTAACTTGAAAAGGCTACTTACTATGATTCCAACTATATGACACTTTGAAAAGGCAAAACTATGATGACATTAAAAAAAAAAAAGTTCAGTGTTTGCCAGGAGTTAGGGGACAGGGAGAGAAGAAGAGGTGAAGAACAGAGGATATTTAAGGAAGTAAACTACTCTGTATGTTACTGCAATGATGGATATATGTCATTATAAATTTTTCCAAACCCATAGAATGTATAATACCAGTAATGAAGCCTAAACTATGGACTGTATTGATAATGATGAGTTGATAATAATAGGTTCATCAGTTGTAATCATTCTGGTGAGGGATATAGATAGTGGGGGAGGTTATTCATGAATGGAGACAGAGAGTATATGGAAAATTTTTGTATGTTCAACTTGATTTTGTTGTGAACTTAAAACTGCTCTTAAAAAGTCTATTTAAAAAAGTGGTAGCCATAATAAAAAGGAAACAGCACCTGCCTTGGGCGACACTTGGCCCTGGCTCTAATCTGGGTGCTTCTACTAACCAGCCATGTAACTTTGGACTTGTTGGGATTCAGTATCCTGATATGCAAAATTGGAGAAGAAAATCAATATATTTTATATTTTCAAAAGTCACTTCTAGCACAGTATGGAAATTTAGATCAAATGAGAAAGGTAAATGATGAATTAGTGCCACCCTAAAGGGGAAAAAGACCCTAATGGCATATACCAAGGTATGAATGCCCACAGTTATCTGTTACCAACTATATTGATTAAATCTTCAAAAATTTAACACAACAGCAGCAACGCTGTTGACAAAATAAGCATTTAAAAATTCTCAATAAAGTAGAAAGATGGGGAAAAACCAATATGATTAAATTGTACAATGATAAATGGGATAGATAACAAATTGGGGAGGGGGGGAGGAAGCATTGTTCCAATAAAAGATGGTGGGGAAATGTTTCCTTGATATTACTAGAAGGAAAAAAAAAGGCCTAAGGTATTAGTTGACCAAAAAGTTCAAAATGATTGACACAGCTGCTCAAGAAAATAATTAATTGAGGGAAATAAGGATTAATCTAGAGCAGGGAAAACTTGATGAGTGATTAAACATCAAAACACTCTCACTCAAAAGAAGAAGTTGGCACATTCTTTTCTGAGTAGAGTATGGACCTAAGGGGAGCTTCCCTGGTGGCTCAGTGGTGAAGAATCCACCTGCAATGCAGGAGACACAGAAAACGCAGGTTCAATCCCTGGGTTGGGAAGATCCCCTGGAGAAGGGCATGGCAACCCACTCTAGTATTCTTGCTTGGAGAAATCCATGGACAGAGGACCCTAGTGGGCTATAGTTCATATGGCTGCAAGTTGTGGGACATGACTGAAGCGACTGAGCACTCTGAGAACTAGGTCTACCAAGTGGAATTTCAGGGAGGTAGATTTTGACTTCATACAAATAATAACTTTTGTTTCATATATTAGAAACTGTTTCTAGGGTATTTACTATTTCCAAGGCATAATCAAGATATGGTGCTACAGAGATAGACTCATGCTCAAGTTCGGAACAGGATTCCTCTCAAAGTATTGAGATGAAGTGAAAACTCCAAAGGAAGAAGCCTTCGTGCAAAGGGTTACTGGTGAGTTGATTTTTTGTTTGTTTGTTTCCTAACTTTTTATTTTGTACTGGGGTATAGCCAATCAACAGTGTTGTGGCAGTTTCAAGTGAACATCAAAGGGATTCAACCATCCATGTACATGTATCCATTCTCACCCAAATTCCCCTCCCATCCAGGCTGCCACATAATATTGCACAGAGTTCCATGTGTTATAGGGGAGTACTTGGTGGGTTAGATGGTAAAGAGTCTACCTGCAATATGGGGGACCCGGGTTCAATCCTTAGGTTGGGAAGACCCCCTGGAGAAGGAAATGGCAACCCACTCCAGTATTGTTGCCTGGAGAATCTCATGGACAGAGGAGTCTGGAAGGCTACAGTCCATGAGGTCGCAGAATCAGACACGACTGAGTGACTTCATTTTCTTTATTTCTTTTCTTTCAATGTGCTATATAGTCAGTCAGTCAGTTCAGTTACTCAGTCATGTCTGACTCTTTGTGACCCCATGAATCATAGCACGCCTGACCTCCCTGTCCATCACCAACTCCCGGAGTTCACCCAAACTCATGTCCATCGAGTCGGTGATGCCATCTAACCATCTCATCCTCTGTCATCCGCTTCTCCTCCTGCCCTCAATCTTTCCCAGCATCAGGGTCTTTTCAAATGAGTCAGCTCTTCGCATAAGGTGGCCAAAGTATTAGAGTTTCAGCTTCAACATCAGTCCCTCCAATGAACACCAGGACTGGTCTCCTTTAGGATGGACTGTTTGGATCTCTTTGCAGTCCAAGGGACTCTAAAGAGTCTTCTCCAACACCACAGTTCAAAAGCATCAATTCTTCAGCACTCAGCTTTCTTTATAGTCTAGCTCTCACATCCATACATGGCTCCTGGAAAAACCATAGCCTTGACTAGATGGACCTTTGTTGACAAAGTAATGTCTCTCCTTTTTAATATGCTGTCTAGGTTAGTCATAACTTTCCTTTCAAGGAGTAAGCGTCTTTTAATTTCATGGCTGCAGTAACCATCTGCAGTGATTTTGGAGCCCAAAAAAATAAAGTCTGCCATTGTTTCCACTGTTTCCCCATCTATTTGCCATGAAGTGATGGGACCAGATGCCATGATCTTAGTTTTCTGAATGTTGAGCATTAAGCCAACTTTTTCACTCTCCTCTTTCACTTTCATCAAGAGGCTCTTGAGTTACTCACTTTCTGCCATAAGAGTGGTGTCATCTGCATATCTGAGGTTATTGATGTTTCTCCCGGCAATCTTGATTCCAGCTTGTGCTTCCTCCAGCCCAGTGTTTCTCATGATGTACTCTGAATATAAGTTAAATAAGCAGGGTGACAATATATAGCCTTGATGTACTCCTTTTCCTATTTGGAACCAGTCTGTTGTTTCATGTCCAGTTCTAACTGTTGCTTCCTGACCGGCACACAGATTTCTAAAGAGGCAGGTCAAGTGGACTGGTATTCCCATCTCTTTCAGAATTTTCCAATTTATTGTGATCCACACAGTCAAAGGCTTTGGTACAGTCAATAAAGCAGAAATAGATGTTTTTCTGGAACTCTCTTGCTTTTTTGATGATACAGCAGATGTTGGCAATTTGATCTCTGGTTCCTCTGCCTTTTCTAAAACCCCATTGAATATCTGGAAGTTCATGGTTCATGTATTGCTGAAGCCTGGCTTGGAGAATTTTGAGCATTACTTTATAGCGTGTGAGATGAGTGCAATTGTGTGGTAGTTTGAGCATTCTTTGGCATTGCCTTTTTTTGGGATTGGAATGAAAACACCCTTTCCAGTCCTGTGGCCACTGCTGATTTTCCCAAATTTGCTGACATATTGAGTGCAGCACTTTCACAGCATCATCTTTTGGGACTTGAAATAGCTTAGCTGGAATTCTATCACTAGCTTTGTTCGTAGTGATGCTTCCTAAGGCCGACTTGACTTCACATTCCAGGATGTCTGGCTCTAGGTGAGTGATCACACCATCGTGACCATCTGGGTCGTGAAGATAAGGCCCTTATTTGTTGTGCATTTTAAATATAGTTATGTGTAGGGAAATCTTGTATTGAGTGATATGCTAAGTTAAACTGCCTCTTCAAGTGTCCATCAATGGATGTACAGATAAAAATGTAATATGTGTGTGTGTGTGTGTGTTATTCATCTATGAGAAAGAAAGAACTTCAAGTTCAAATCCTGCTATTTGCAACAACATTGATGAACCTAGAGGATATTATGTTAGTGAAATAAGCCAGACAAAGAAAGATAATTACTCTGTGATCTCATGTAAATGTAGTATCACAAAAAAAAAAAAAAAATTTGAACTCAGAAACAGAAAGTAGAATGGTAGTTACCAGATGAGGAAGGGGCAGAATGAGGAGATACTGGTCGAAGAGTACAAACCTTCAGTTATAAGATTAAAAAGTTCTGGAAATCTAATGTACAGCATGATGACTATAGTAAATAATACTGTAATATATACCTGAAATTTGCTTTGAGAATAGATCTTAATCATTATCACACACACACATACAAACAGTAACTGTGTGAGATCATTGATGTGTTATTTAACTTGATTATACTAATCATTTCACAATGTATATGTATATCAAATCATTACTCTGTATACTTTAAATATATACAATTTTATTTGTCAATTATACCTCAATAAAACTGAGTGGAAAAATGAAACTTCTTTTCAGTTTTAATTCCATATTACTGGTCCGTGATGTGGCAGGGAATTTCCTTTATTTTTTTTTTTAAATTAAAAAAAATTTTATTCTTTTTTTATTTTTTTAATTGTCTCTTTTTTTTCTTTGCAAAGTCTTAACCACTGGGTTACCAGGGAAGTCTGAGTACTTTCATTTTACAATGCTCTTTAGATACACATTAGCCAAAACCTTAGAGCTCAAGATTTAGGTCACTCAATATCCAGAAATATCCACTGCAAAACACTTAGCAAAGCCTATTCTTGTTGTAAAAAAGTTAGCTAAATCACACTGTTTTGTTAGGGAAAAAAATTCAACTTTGTTTTTCAGTTCAAACAAAAATGTTAATATTGTTTCAAGAAATAGTCTTAAAAACACTGAGAGACAAAATATGGAACATATTTAGTAAAATTAATGATTAAAAACAGTCAAATTGATATTAAAATAATACTGATATAATTCAGTTCAGTTCGGTTGCACAGTCATGTCCACTCTTTGCAACCCATCGACTGCAGCATCGTAAGCTGATTTTACTTAATCCAATTAATATTCCAAATGTCAGAACTTCAGTCACAGCAAGTACTTAAATGAAAAGAGGAGGACTCATGGTAACCAGTTGGTTGATTCTTTCAACAAACATTTCATAAAGTCTCCTTACACCTGCTCTGTGGGAATCTGCCCTTATGATGTTGAAAACTCACTGGTTTTTCATGAGCATTCCTCAGCACCCAGGTATATCATTGCATAGTCTCCCACTAGACTGAAGTCACATTTTCTTACAAAATAAATTGGGATCAAGAATGTTTTAACTTCCTATGACATGGGGTGCCAACTGTCCATTTCCAGTGTTGCTGTCAGAATATCAGAATACTAACTTCCCAAAAAGTTTCACTCCTTATTACTGGTTCAGCCAATATTTTATGACAGGCTACAATGAATATAAATCCCCACAATTGTCTTGGAGAGCTCTCAAAATAGGACTGTAAGATTTCCTTGGTGAGACTGCTAAGTCTTCTGACTATAAATCTCCCCCCAATAACACTGCTTATTCAATTTAAGGCTGCAAACCCAGAGAGATTAATGAGATGAGTTGTCCACTAGTGAAGGGAAGAACACAAGATCTAGCCTATCTTATTTCATCTTCTGGTTTAATCATTATAAGTGTTATGTAATGTGACATTCACACATTATTGAAGATATTCAAGGAACAAATTGCTATCACTAATCAGCAGATCATTTTTTATTTTCATTTCTTGCAGACTCTAAAATTAATGATGCCCTCCCTTTTCTATTAAATATTTTTTTCAAGAAAAGTTTTATTAAACAAGAAACTGAACATGGGAACAATAAGTATTCCTTTTTTTCTTTTGCAACTTCGGTGCTTTTCCCCAAGTTAATGAACCCCAGTGGTGGTAGAAAAAGGCTTAAGGAGCGGCAACTTATTTTGTCTCGGTTCGTTAAACCTCTGACAAGCAATGTGTTCCTTCAGGATCCAAAATGTTCTTTTCCCACTTGATTTTTTCATGTCTGCTGTTCTTCTTTAACTTAGTGGATGCAACACACTTGGATGCTATTTCTAATCTGCTAATTGGGTCCAGGGGAGTGTCCGGATGGACTGGGCCAGCAAGGCCACAATGAACTCTCGGGGCTCCATGCTCTCTGTCGGAATCTGCTCCACTTGGAATCCTCTCTGCCAGGGCTGCAGGCCTGCCCAGGGCTTGGGCAGCTGATGGAAGGGGACACCCTGGCCTGGGGCACCACAGGCTAGAGAAGAGAGGGCTGATATCAACCATCCTGACCTGCACCCTCTCCAACCACATCCTGGGGGACTTTAATTAAGCAAGAAACTCTTTCAACAATATTATAAAATATTGAAGAAGGCTCATCAAAAAGAAGCTCTGAAATTTCAGAATTCTTTGCAATTTAAACTTTTTTAGTAGGCTCTAGGAACCCTTTTTATTTTAAAGTAAAACAGTCAATTAGAATCCATCTCCTCCTTTCCAGTTCAAAATAAGCCAGTCTCCACAGGTTATTATCCTTCACCCTCTTTGGTATCCTCTTCCTTAATAATTTACGAATTATTTCATTCTGACATTTCTCGGTTGGAGCTCTCAAATTCAGCCATGGATGGATAACTCCATGCCTGCTTTGGCACCACAGCTTGGTAAGTAGGTCGGGTTCGACAGTCTGCACAATCTCCTCCATCCCCTTTTTATTCACACAGAGCTGTCCATCTCCTGAAAGCTGCCTTCCTTCAGGGAACTTGCAGTAGCTGGTCTATCATTGAGTGAGAAAATGAAGCAGCAATGTTTGGGGATACCCCTAAAATGTGACTACTACAAAGAAATAATATCTCCAAGGGCCCAGTCTTGGGAGAATGTCAGATGGCTTTGGAAGTGGAGGGGAAGAATAGCCACCAGACTTGAATTTGGAACAAAAAGTCATGGATTCCCATCCTGTGTCACCCCTTGGGACTCAGTTTCCTCTGCTATAAGACAACATCTGCTTCAAAGACCAGCTATAGAAATACATCAGTCAAAGAGGCCATAGTCTTAGCTGCAGTTAAAGGAAAAACCAGAAATAACATAAATATCTCCCAGAAGGAGAAGTGGGCAAGTAAATAATGAAATATTCATTCCATGGGCAAGCAGCAGTTTAAAAGAATGAGACAAATCAGTGTGTTTTATAATGGAACGATATTATGAGTTAAAAAGAAAAAAAAGTGCTCGTAGTAGAAATTATGTACGGTGTGCTATCATTAATGTAAAAAGAATTAACATACAAAGTTAACATTGTACATTTTTTATATTTACTCTGCATGCAAATGAATAGAACTGTATTGGGTATAATACACTATTAAAGATGACCAACCCTGTGGAGGGAGCAGGAAACTGAGACCGGAAGTGCTGCTCCAAGGGAATATTTACTCTTATCTATATAATATGTTAATTTTCCTATTAGAAATTGTGCTTCTTTATTGAGTGTGTAATTAATTAAAAGATATTTTTAAAGGAAAAGAGTGCTTGTGAGATACGTGTATGAAACTACTCTGGAAAACACAAAAAAATAAAATGCTTGGTAGACATGAACTTTTCCTGTTTAATCTGCCCAGGCCAAACCCCACATGTCCTGGCCACTTTCCTCCTGGACAAGATGGGCAAAGCAACTCACTCTCTCCTCAGTTCAGTGCTTCCACCACCTCTGACTCCAAGGAAGGACCCAACTGAAGGAGGGTTACTCCCCTTGGTTATTTCACTTTGCAAATGACCAAAAAGTGAATAGGTAGACCCCAGACTGGGCTTCCAACAGGCCTTCATTAGATGCCTGTTAATTAAAGATTCTGTTGATTATTAGGCCTCAAACTACATCTAGACCACTTTTTTGATTTTTTTTTTTTTTTTTGTCAATGCTTCATTGGGTCTAATTTAATGGAGTTGATTTAAATCAGTTTCCTAACTATTTTTCTTTTGTGCACACACATATCCCAGGCCCTGCCAAAGGGTGCTTTTTCCCCCCTAATCACACCATTCATGAATTTTTGCCCTGTGGGAGTGCTTTCATGCCTGTTGAGGATGCATGACTTCAGCTATTTATTCTTTACTAGGTACCTGCTGCTGCTGCTAAGTCACTTCAGTCATGTCCAACTCTGTGCGACCCCATAGATGGCAGCCCACTAGGCTTCTCTGTCCCTGGAATTCTCCAGGCAAGAATACTGGAGTGGGTTGCCATTTCCTTCTCAATGCATGAAAGTGAAAAGTGAAAGTGAAGTCGCTCAGTCATGCCTGACTCTTAGAGACGCCACTGACTGCAGCCTACCAGGCTCCTCCGTCCATGGGATTTTCCAGGCAAGAGTACTGGAGTGGGTTGCCATTGCCTTCTCCATTACTAGGTACCAGGTACTGCTTAAAGCATTGCACCTATCCACATGAGCTGAGAAGTCTGAGGTACAGATAAGTTAAGTGCTTATCATAGGTTCCACAGTCCTTTGTCAGACCTGGGGTCCAAACTCAGTCTGACCGAGGAAGACAGTCTGACTTGCTTCTGTGTTCTTGCTGCTTCTCAGAAAAAAATGTGCCCCCACATGCCTCACAGACAGAGATCAATGGAGTTTATTCCAAATAAAACTGTCACTTTTCCATCATATTTACAGCACACAGAGGTTGAGATAAAAGGTAATGCATCGGAGTATAAGTAACATAAGGTCCTGTAGGCACAGATTTCAAGAACACAAGTGGAAAGACAAAACAAACATGTTTTTACCCGAGTTTGTGGCACCTAAAAATGAAGCTTCTTGAACAAGAAGAGGACACATACTGGCAGGAGACATCACTCTGGAGGGTGAAGACGGGCTCCACTTGCCATACACAACAATCAGAGTTTTGAGCTTTATCCTTCATACACCAGTAAGCAAAGTATACGTTTTCCTCCTCCCCGTGGGAGAACCTGGGTCACTAGGTACCTTTTCATCCTCATCTCCTAGGATTCCTAAAACCATTCTCCCTCCCTGGCTCTGGCCATGCCTGTTTCTCACACTTCCAGAGGCTCTGCATAAGCAATGCCATTCTCTCCAGTCATCCAAGTCCAACCTGCTTTTGAAGGTCTATCTCAAATCCAATCTCCTTCCCATCTAAAACAAGCCCACATCCTGTTGCCTCCTTGGAGATTCCTGCCCACCCAGCGAGATCTGATTTGTCACTTGTTTGAGCTTCCTGGCATATAATGAGTACACTGCTCATCTGAAGCTCTTTGCTGTAAGGGTTGACTTGGTTCTGCATGTCATTCTCTCTGAGACCATCATTAACTGGCAGAAAGGCCTGGCAAGCACTAATACTTCTAGGTACTTGCCACAGAGTCCAGCAAATAGTGACTGATGGGTTGGCATGTTTGGAGAACTGGGGTCTGATGTGGTTTGTTGCTTACAATGTGCATACCAAAACATCTTTTTAGATGGGTATGAAAAGACGTTGTTTTGGTCACTCTGAAAGCAGACACTGGACCACAGGACTTAAAAAAACATTAACACTGGATGGAAATTGCCTGATGATCCAGTGATCAGAGCTCTGCACTTCTACTGCAGGGGACATAGGTTCAATCCCTGGTCAGGGAACTAAGAGCCTTCATGACATGCAGTGTAGCCAAAAACAAACAAACAAACAAAAATCATTAACATTGGATATAAGGTTGAGGAGGATAAAATAATCACCATTTCACTTCCAGCTTCCAGAGTGATTTTATCTCCTTTAACCCAAAACTTCTAGACAATAGTCACAGAGTTGGCCCACAAACTAAAAAGGTAGGAGATAAAAATCCTAGTGAGCAGAAGGGCTTGCCCTCTCAGTCAAATAATGCTACCTCTGAGAAAGGCAGTGGAGTGGAACCAATAAGAGCACTAGTTCCTAAGGCAGTCCAATTGTTACTCCCAGCTCTTCTGCCCACAAGCTGTGCAGCCTTAGAAAATTTGCTGAACAACTCTGTGCCTTAGCTTCTTCACCTGAAAATAGAGCTAATAAAGTGTTCTCACCTCAAAGACTGTGGTAACAGATATGCTACACTTAGAAGAGTGTTGTTAGCTGCACTACTGTTTGCACAAGTGCAAACACTATTGTTTGCACTTTTATATAATAAAAAGTGCATATAATCAGGAAAGGCAATGGCACCCCACTCCAGTACTCTTGCCTGGAAAATCCCATGGATGAAGGAGCCTGGTAGGCTGCAGTCCATGGGGTCACTAGGAGTCGGACACGACTAAGCGACTTCACTTTCCCTTTTCACTTTCATGCATTGGAGAAGGAAATGGCAACCCACTCCAGTGTTCTTGCCTGGAGAATCCCAGGGACGGGGGAGCCTGGTGGGCTGCCGTCTCTAGCGTCGCACAGAGTAGGACATGACTGAAAGTGACTTAGCATAGCATAATCAGGAAAGAAGAAACTAGCAGATGCTCTTTATGTCTGTATAATATGGAAGAAGAGCAAACTCACCTAAGGGACTAACTCTTAACAATGCTTAAACTCTTTGGGCATCATTGTGTACATTTCTTGCAGGAGAGTATAAAGCAAGCTGGCTTTTATAGCACCACAATCTGGGCTAGAGATGACAGAGTCACTCTTTAATTAACCCGCTGCTACCAGATGATCCTAGATAAACTATTCATCTTCTAAACAGATGAGCTTTTCACACCTACCAAAATGAATCCAAAATAATAGCTATTGCCTTGAGAAGGTGGAGGGAGGCTTCAGTGTGATCCTATAATTCCATTTCTGATGGGATGTATGCCCCATCCCACACTCCACTGGTGTCAGCAAATGGCAGAAAAATAACCTTCAATGGATAGAAGGCAAACTTATAACTTCAACTGTCCTTATTCTCTTAACTAAGCAAATTATCTTCATAATAATGCTGGACAGTGGCTATGAATGAATTTACAAATAGACACATACTGTGATCATTTGTGCAAAATAAGCAATTACTTCACTCCAAAACACTTTTCACAACCAAGCACGTGTGAGCAGTTTTGCCTCAAGACTGGCACTGTATCACTGCCTATCACTTCCTCTCTGGCCCTGTAAAGTATAAAGGCCAAGCTTGTCCTGGTTTAATAACTTCTCTCTTTTTATTTTCTTTATTGATTTCTTCCTAGAACCATCTTCTGGCAAGATTAGAAGACCAGCATTCAGAGAAGATTGAAGTATATACACTTTTTAGTGTAAATTATTTCATTTCACTGGAGTTTCTTATAGGACACTTCAAATGGTGTATATCTCACTGGATTTTTTATAAACAACCTCCAACCCTATTTTCAAGAGACAATATAAGTGAAAAGGAACTGTGTGACTTTCGATTAGTGACAAGGTCTTCATGTTCCAATCGTCCCACTCTCCTGGTACATTCATAATCAAGGCAGCCGTCCTAGGGTTCAGGCTGCAGAAAGACAGTCCCCAGACCAACCTGAATTTTGCAATTCCCATCTGCTTTGGCGGAAGCACAGCCATGAGCTTGGTGGCTTTGTAGCATCAACCATGGCACATTTTGGAGGAAGGGCCAGGCCACTGACTCTCATTCCACCCACAAAGAGGAGTACAGCCCAAGGTCAAAGCCAAGGACTGGCATAAACCTTCCTCTCAGGACTGCTATGTACCCAGGAGCACAGGAACAAAGAAGGTCTGGCCCTCCCTTTTCTCTCACTTGATCCTCTGTGACTAGAGACAAGGGAGTGGTCAGAGAGGCCTGTGACTCTTCCGACACATTTGCTCCCAGGATGTTGAAAACATCACACTAAGGTGATGGCTGCCCCTTTTCAGCAGAATGCTTCCTGTGATACCTTTGTCTGTGTCTGTCTGTCTAGTTCAATGTATCTGTCCTGGGTCTCCATCTATTTCACTCTCCCTGCCTCTCTGTATCTGTTAGATTATTTCTGAGTATGTGTGTGTGCATGAGTGCATGTGTACATGTATCTGCCTGTCTCTCCCTCCAAGTGTGTGTCCTTCTTTATCTCCTCCTATCTGCCTCCCTCTTTTTCAGTCTGGGTGTCCTTCTTGTCTCTTTCTCCCTCTGTCCTGTCTCTGTCTCCCTCTTCAACAGTGTGTCTATGCAGGTCCATCTATGACTATCACGACTGTCCAGTCAATCAGGGCCTCATTATGACTTTCATGGGCCCAGCACTTTTGCCTTCATGGGCTCTTCATGTATGAAAAAAAAAATTACAACACATTTTATGATTGCATTGGCATAGAGGCAAATATAATCCAGGATGGACTCATAACTGTACACTCATTATTATTATATTTAGCTTTTCTCCTGATTAAGAAAATTTAATATTTTATAGATTCCCTAAAATTATTGTGAGGCTGCAGTCAGAGTCTTTATTTATACACACACCTCTGCACACATATACCACACCCTTCCAATAGGTGGTTGAGGGGGGACCTGCATTTCCAGCCTAGAAAATTCTAAGCAAGACCATCTAGTTTACTTCTGCTCTAAGCTTTGAGGCTAAAGTTATTTTGTTCCTGTACATTCTTTTACTCCTCACAGATAGGGTGGTAACACTTGTCTTGTCCTTATCCAGGAAGGTTAAGGTTGAAGCTTCTGTCGAGAGTTTCAGGATAGAAACAAAGTGGGTGTTCCTGCACGCTTAGTTCTAGGTTAGGTGCAAGGAGTTCTCCATGCAGCCAGGTCCACCTCACTAGACATCTGCCTTGGGGATGCAGCTGAAGCTCCAGCAGGATCAGATGCTCCTTTCCTCACCTCATTTCCTGCCTCACCTGCTGGGAGACCTGGCTGGATGAAGGCAGAAGGGTGTGCAGCCATGCAGCTTCCTATCCACAACCATGTACCGGTGCCGCATGGTGACACCATTCACACCACCTCCATGTGAGGCTGCCTCGGCACCTCACACATAATAAAGCTTGACCAGTCTTCTCGGAGAGCTAGCAGGGCAGTGGCATGGTGTGCGTAAGAGCAGGCCAATTTGATCAGCTTGGCTCATGAAGACAGAATAATCATTTGCCTCCAAACCTAACCATCATCCACACGCTATCCCCAGAGATAGTTTTCAGGTGTATTATTTGGTTCTTTAACTCATTTCTATAATAGTCCTAATTAAAAAGTCCTCCCAAAATCCCTAAGCTTTTTGCTATTTTCTTGGGAAATAGAATAAAATGAAATTGATTTTCTTTATCAGTAAAGCTTATAAATTGAAGGCACAAATCCCAGGAAGCCAGCACATTAAATTTATCTTAAGCTACTAATTGGACCAAAAAGATGTCCTCTTTTGCTTGTTAAAGTTTTGAAAAAACAACCAAATCTCACCTGTTTCAATTGTACTTTATCTATTTCCATTGGCCCCAGTAAAATAAAAATAGGTCCAATGTGGTCTTTTAAAAAGGTTTCTTGCTTTTCAAAGGATCACTTGGCCCCGAACCTTTTTTACCTGTTTTGTTTACAATAATGCCCTCTTCCTATTTGCTTGTATTTGCTAATGGGTTTCTCTCTCTGATCCTTCAGTGTTACCTACACACATTTACCTTCTAATTTCCTTCTGGTCTCAGAGACCTGTCAACAATTCACCTTATCAAAGATGAGAGGAAAAATTAAAATTATAAATCTAATAATGGTAATACCTTAAGGCATAAATTTCTGTCCTTTCAATACCCTATGCATATCTAACTCAGTTCTCTGACATTTCCATTGGTTTAAACCAATCACAAAATTCTCATCTTCCAACAAGCAAGGGCACAAAAAGGATGAATGACAAAGAGATCACATTCCTAATAACATATTCATAAAGGTTCCCTTTTGCATGGTCACATGAAGTCTGTAAGTTAGGCTCAACACGTGATTTTCTAAGAAATTCAAACCTCCATCTGAAGAAAGAATGACACCTTTTTATTTAGTAGCTAACTGTGATCACACTTGGGATCACCTTGGAAGAAACATACAAAAGAAATGCAGTGAAAACACAAAAGTGAATCCCTGTATTATATTTCCTGACTCCTCCCCATCTCAGCGGCGTCAAAGAAACATAGAAATCATAGAGAAAATGGACCTTGTTGCAAAGGAAAATAATCTATTTAAAGTCATGACAAGATGTGTAGGGTTAACATTTCAAACCCAAACTTAAGAAGATCAAAAAGGGCAAGCCATGGAGAAGTAGGCTTCCCTGATGGCTCAGTGGTAAAAAATCTGCCTGCCAATGCAGGAGACATGGGTTCAATCCCTGATGGAGGATAATCCCTCATGCCTTGGAGCAACTAAGTTCAAGGGCCACAACTATTGAAACTATGCTCTAAAGCCTAGGGGCTGTAACTACTGAAGCCTGAGAGACCAAGATGTGCTCCACAACAAGAGAAGCCACTGCAATGAGCAGCTCGTTCACCACAACTCGAGTATAGTCCCCACTCACAGCAACTAGAAGAAAGCCCGCACAACAATGAAGACCCAGCACAGCCAAAAATAGATAGATAAATAAAATTATTTAAAAAAAAAAAAAAAGACTTGGAGAAGGCTAGTTGTACCAGCCAAGCCAGATTTTCTTTACATTGTTGGTTTCAGGAGACACATAGGTCCTGATCCCTTGGGCCCTCTCCTAAATTGATGGGACAAAGGAAAGTGAATGGACTTCCTGTTCTGCTCACACATGTCAATCCTTCAGGGAGCTCTACCCAGACTGCCTGAACATGTCTGAATTTGTTTAAATATAAAGGCTCTATTATAATATACAAAATTGAACGCTATTATCAATGTGTTTGGTTAAGTAGTACATCAAAACTCAACCTGTTCCAAGTGGGAATTTGCTGTGTGACACAGGGAGCTCAACCCAGTTCTCTGTGACAACCTGGGGTGAGGGGTGGAGGGGGAGATGGGAAGGGGGTTGGAGGGACGGGACATGTGTATACTGTGGCTGATTCATGTTGATATATGGCAGAAATCAACACAATGCTGTAACGCAATTGTCCTCCAATAAAAAAAATATTATTTTAAAAATGTATTTATTTTAATTGGAGGCTAATTACTTTCGGAGAAGGCAATGGCACCTCACTCCAGTACTCTTGCTTGGAAAACCCCATGGACGGAGAAGCCTGTTAGGCTGCAATCCATGGGGTCACTAAGAGTCGGACATGACTGAGCGACTTCACTTTCACTTTTCACTTTCATGCATTGGAGAAGGAAATGGCAACCCACTCCAGTGTTCTTGCCTGGAGAATCCCAGGGACGGGGGAGCCTGGTGGGCTGCCGTCTATGGGGTCGCACAGAGTCAGACACGACTGAAGTGACTTAGCATAGCAATTACTTTACAATATTGTCATTTTTGCCATACATTGACATGAATCAGCCACAGGTGTGCGTTCCCCATCATGAACCCCCCTCCCACCTCCCTCCCTATCCCATCCCTCAGGGTCATCCCAGTGTGAAGGGACTTCCCTGGTGGTCCAGTGGCTAAGGCTCCACGCTCCCAATAGAAGGGGCTCGGGTTCAATCCCTGGTCAGAGAACTAGATCCCACATGCCACAGCTAAGAGTTCCTAAGAGTTTGCATGCCACAGATAAAGATCCCACATGCTGCAAATTAGACCTGATGAAGTCAGATAGATAAAAATAAACATTAAAAAAATGTGAGTTAGAAAAAGAAAATAGACTTTCTTCTTTGCAAGGAAAAAACAAATTTTCAATCCTGTGTAACATAAGCAAATACTAACATCACAGAAAACAAAGTTACTACCTAGCTCACAGTCCTGGAACATTCTGAGGTACTATGGAGGCTCAGGGGTCACTACAGGGCAGAGGAAAATCCATGGAAGCAAGTGCCATTTCTATGATTTCAAACAGTGGTTCTTCCATAAAACACTGTTCCAAGAATGATTCCAGTACTTAAAAAAAAATTAGCTTGAAAATACAGATAATGTCTCTGACTTAAAATTTAAAAAAATAAAATAAAACTTTTCCCTGAAAAATAGGAATCTGTGCCATTTAAAACAATTTTTTTCTCCAAACTTTTCTAGCAACACTGTTGATAAAGCTAAAAACTGGAAATGACCTAAATATCCAAAAATCAAGTTTTAGCATATGGTTAGTATAGAGTTTTAGGCAATATTAATAATGATAGTGTAGTTTTAAACATTTTGACATGGCAAGATGTTCATAATAAACTTGAAAGTTCAAACAGATTTTAAAAAAAGATTAAATATGGTATAATCTCATTTTATATTGTCTATGTATATATCATGTATGAAATTATATACTTATGTTATATAAAATATAAATACAATATGAATATGTATTTGTGTCCATTAACCTCTTACTGTCTCATTATACCCTGAAATCCATACAAAAGCTTAATAACACCAGTACAAGGCAGGACAAAAAGAAGGAAAGGAACATATAAAGCCTTATAAAACATATAAAACTCCTTCAGCAAGCAGAAAGAGAGAAAAAAATGAGAAATACACGTAATGTGATTCTTCTCTTCTCACACAAGGTGGTTATATATTGTTTCTAATCACTTCAGATGACTTGAGCACATGAATTTTGGAATCAAAAAGGTTTCGAGGCATTCTACCTTTTCCATTTCCACTTCCCATGCATCCTACCATCTCCATTAACCTTTTCCTTCCTTTTCCATTACTGCTGAAGATATTTCTGCTTCTCTCATGTCGTCAATTCAGCGAACACAAGTAGAAATGCTGTCAAGGCACCTGGCACCTGCTGTGTGCTCAGTGTACAGTCTCTTCCTCCCTCTTCTTACTGTCAATTGTGCCTAAAAACATGTTAATGATCTTCAAGAATAATGAATGTAGGCCATTTTCTTGAAAGCTCCTAAATCGGCAGTATAATTGTGTGGCAGAGTGAGGTTTGGGGCCTTCCCAAGGACCAAACATTTGAAAATGAGAACAAGATGCTGAATAAACCCAAACCACAGCCAGTTTGTAGTCATTATCCTCTGGACCTGGCTCCCAAGTTCTGGTTAAACAGAAGGGTGCTGTCTGTTGGCTTGGCTTCACTCTCCAACGGTTTTCCCAGCGATCTTGGCCCCACTTGAGTTCCCATCTGTGTGCCTTTGAACACTGTGTGCACTCTGTGCAGATGAGGAGCGCAGGCACGTGGCTGCAGCAGCTGGTGCCGGCTCTGCCCCACAGGCTGCAGGCGTCACTGTCTGGCCAGCCTCACCACTGACAAGCGGCCAGGGCTGCAATCCGCTGCCTCTCTCAGACTCGAATGAAACAAAGTCCACTCACCCCTTTACTCCATGAATACAGAGAATAAACTCATAATTAAGTGTGCTTTTGTTTCATGTTGTTTTATTCCTAGGAAAATCTGCAGACTCAAGAGAAAAATCCCAACTGATTCTAGGCAATGTCTCAGGGTAATAACATCTTCAATTAAAAGGATGAACGCTCACAATCAGGTACCTTCACACAAGTAACAGTGGCTCTGCCAGTTAGTATCCTTGTGGCTCTGGGCAAGTTATTAAAGCTCTCTGTGCTTTAGCATCCCTATCTGTAAAATGGGGCTGTTGTTGTTTAGTAGCTGAGTCGTGTCGGACTCTTTTGCAACCCTATGGACTATAGCCTGCCAGGCTCCTGTGTCAATGGGATTCTCCAGTCAAGTATACTAGAGTGGGTTGCCATTTCCTCCTCCAGGAGATCTTCCTGACCCAGGGATCGAACTTGTGTCTCCTGCATTGGCAGGTGGGTCCTTTACTACTGAGCCACCTGGGAAGCCCAGAAAATGGGGTTAAAACAGAATAACAGTAAAGGGTTATTATGATACTAAAGAGTCAAATCTACAAAACACATCATCTTAGGTGGGGAGAAAAAAGGCAATTTCAGTGAGCATTTTCTTTGTATTAGATGATTTCATATATGATCTCGTTCATCTCTATGAGCAAACTATAAATGTGTGCTCTTGATCTCAATTTACAAAAAAGAAAACAGAGTCTCAAATAGAATAAAGTGCCTTGCTAGCATGTGACTGAATTGGAATTTGAACAAGAGGTTGATCTGAATCCAAATCTTTGTACCACACCATGCATATAACATTAATAATGGTGATAACAGCTACCATTTACTTCATTCTCAATTCTGTGCCCATTATTTCACTTCATTTTTACAAGAATCATGAGCAATAGTACAAAGGACCAGCCCCTGCCACTGCCCATGGTGCCACCAACTCAATCTTCTGTCCCTGGTGGCATCAATGAAGGACATGCCAACCAAAGATCACAGTCCTCATCCTTGTTCGAAATGATTATGAATTTAGCTCCCACAATAGCACACTAGGTATTCATTTGCTAAAAAATAGTAAGTGCTGAAAAAATCATACAAAAAACGTAACTCACATACCCAAACTGGAAAGGACTCCGTAGTTCTAAAATGCAAACAGAGACATTTGCAAGCAGCTGTCTCCAGTATTTCTTTATTAGCAACATATTTTTAAGAACATAGTCTTGGTTTACTCACACCAAAGACTTAAACACCTGATGAAATAAATATAGAAAGGACTTCTGGTATTGTTCCCAAATTTCTACTTTGGCATTTTGACTCAGAACATAACAAGTGGTAGAGGGGAGAAAAGAGGAGACAGAGGCAAGAAAAGGAAAGAGAAAGAGAAATGGGTGGGAGAGAAGGGATGGTAAAAATGAAAGATGACAGGAGAATGGGCAAAAGAGAAGAGGTGAGGAGAGGCAAGAGAGGAAAGGAAACAGAAAAAAAAAAAATGATTTCTGACCATCTGTTTTCTTAAAAGCTTTTATGGTAGAAAAGCATTTAGAACTCTTCTGGCCAAATAACATATATCTACCATGTTTCTGAAATCACATCTATGTTTGGAAACTTTCAACCTAATTCTTCCTATTTCATTTTTGGATTCTGAGGCGACACAGGTGAGGAGACCCAGGTGAGGCACCTGAGGTCAGCATGGCTGGTACAGGAATCACAGTTGTGCTCCTGCTCTAAAAAGCAGGGAGACTGACTGAGGCCATGGCCCCCACGGACCCCACTTCTGCCTTGGACAGCTGGCAGACATTACCCCAGGCACCACAGCTGAACCCAGCACTTTCATATGCTGCACTCACTTGATAATGGCCACTACCTGTCTCTAACAAGCCATCAAGATCACTAGTCATCTCTTCCCCACAAAGGCTCCTCCTGTATCTCCTGTAACAACATCCCACCAAAGCTCCCGAGGCCTGCTGAATAGTGCAGGTTGATTGATAACAACTGTGTCTTCCAGCGGACGATTTCACCCATGAGGATCACAGATGGCCAGATGACTCGAGGTAATTTTCTCACCAAAGAACATTGGGCTCAGGCATGCAGGCCATATTCAGCAGAGAATCCTTCCCAGTCAAATCCACAGAGGAGATTTTTCACAGCTGTAAGCTTTTACTTGAGTTGTTATCAGAGTCTTCCATCACTGACTGTTTAAGAAAATATTAAAAGACTCCACACAGACTTCCGCATTACTATTTCAGTTCCCCAGACTGGCTGTGCACATTGACAAGCAGTCTAAGGGAAGCATGCCAGTGATGTCTGCTATCTGCTTCCTCAGGTGTGTAAAAACTCTTCCCTAGGGGCCAGTTGGTCTCCTCAGCCAGCAACAGTGACAAGAGGAAAGGAACTGAGTGCTATCAAACCTCTGCTGACTTTGGGGAGGGGGTGGAGTGTCACATAATTGGGCTATAGAATGAATTATTCATTCCAGTCATTGTACTCAGTGCTTAGAAAATTCTGAACATACTTTTTGCCTCAGGGAAAAGCACAATATGATGAGTAAAACCATTTTGGAGTGAAATTCACTTACTTTTAACTCCTGGCTTTGCCATAAACACATTAACTTCAAGCAAGTTACTTGGCTTCTCTAAACCTTGGATTCCTCGTCATTGAAACAGGAATAACATCTACCTTGAGAGGTGAGGGTGGGCTTCCCTGGTGACTCAGACAGTAAAGAATCTGCCTGCAATGCAGGAGATCTGGGTTTGATCCCTGAGTCCAGAAGATACCCTGGAGAAGGGAATGGCTATCCACTCCAGTATTCTTGCCTGAAGAATTCTATGAACAGAGGAGCCTATTGGACTACAGTCCATGAGGGTGCAAAGACACCTCAGACACGACTGAGCAAACTAACACTTTCACTGAGAGGTGAGGGTGAGATCATATAGGTGTGGCAGACAAATTAATTTAAATGACTTCCAAATTGTATTGTTTTCCATTTTTAAAAATTTTTGTTCCTTCTCCCTTCTGACAGGTAAGTAAACTCTATCATTCTTTGACACATGGATTTGTGCTCATCAAAAAGTCGAGGTAAGCAGATATCAAAGGCTGTTCTTGTCTTATGTAAAGTTCAGTGAGAAAAATGCCTAGCAATAATTAGAAAGTGTGATGTTGAAAGATATCATTTATAATAGCAACTAAGGACACAAAGACCTAAACTGGTTAAAGATATGAGTAGATAAAGCTACAGATAGAAAGATTCAAGACTATAAAATTATAAAGATTCCAGTTCTCCCTCAAATCTATAATTTTAATGTAATTCAATAAAAATATTGGAAACTTCCATGCCAATAATAAAACATGCAGAAGAGCAAAAAGCCAAGAATGACCAAGGCACTCCCGAAGAAAAAGGTATAGAAGGTGGGAAGGTAGTGCCTAATCAGATTTAAAGCTTACTATAATGGCATAACAGAGAAGGCAATGGCACCCCACTCCAGTACTCTTGCCTGGAAAATCCCATGGACGGAGGAGCCTGGAAGGCTGCAGTCCATGGGGTCGCTGAGGGTCGGACATGACTCAGTGATTTCACTTTCACTTTTCACTTTCCTGCATTGGACAAGGAAATGGCAGCCCACTCCAGTGTTCTTGCCTGGAGAATCCCAGGGACGGGGGAGCCTGGTGGGCTGCCGTCTATGAGGTTGCACAGAGTTGGACACGACTGAAGGGACTTAGCAGTAGTAGTATAATGGCATAAAAGCCAATGACATTATGATAGTGACACAGACACTCAGATAATGGCACACAACAGCCCAGAAATGAATCCACACACATATGGAAACTTGGTAGATAACAATGAAGTCATTGCAGATCATTGGGGAAAATAAGTGGTGCTGAGACCATATAACAATCATATTCAAAAAATTAATGGAATAGTGCTCCTTTTTCATGCAAGATCAATTAAAGCTGCAGTATTTATGAGTATGTGTGTGTGTGTGTGTATCATGAAGCTGGATTAGGAAGTAATTTGGGAGAAAATAATTTTAATAATAAGACACTAACCTATAAACCATAAGGAACAGTTTGATATATTTAATCATCTTAATTTTTAAAATTTATTAACAGACATTACTTTAAAAAATACAAAAAATGAAACTATAAATCACAAAATGAGGGCAGAAACTGCAACATAAATAACTGACACTTGATTTATAAGCAGAATCTATAAGAACTTCTACAAATCAATTTAGAAGAATGAAACAACACAATAGCAAAATAGGTAAGATGTGAAAAGATATTTCAGAAAAGAGGAAATAAAACTACCAATAAGCAAATGAAAATCTTCTCAACGCAATTAATTTGTCAAAAAAGCACACTGAACCACAAAATGTAATCTTCACAGGCCAATTTGGTGACTATCAAAATTCTGACAAAACCAAGTATGGAAAAAAATATGTGAAACAACAGAATTTCTGCTATTATATGCATATTGAAAATCATTTTCATCCTTTTTGGAAAACAATTTTGCATTATCTAGTAACATTAAAAATTGTGCCTGATCTCATTCAGCAATGTCATTCTTAACTATACATATGTATATTTTGGGAAGTCCTTCCATGCAGGCACCAAAATGTACAAGAGAG
Source organism: Bubalus kerabau (assembly GCF_029407905.1). Classification (NCBI taxonomy): domain Eukaryota; kingdom Metazoa; phylum Chordata; class Mammalia; order Artiodactyla; family Bovidae; genus Bubalus; species Bubalus kerabau. The sequence continues at coordinate 68,974,298 of NC_073629.1, forward strand.
CTGCATGGAAGCATTATTCATGATAGGCTTCAACTGAAACAAACAAAAAAAAGGTTCCTCAAGGGTAGACAGATGAATAAACTGTGGTTTAATTACACAATGAAATGCTACATCACAGCAAAAATGTCCATCAACAAAGGCAAACCTCACAAACCATGCAGAATGAAAAAAGCAAGTTGCAGAAGAATATACATAAATTATATCATTAATAAAAAATTCAAAATTACACATTAAACAATATGTTATTTAGGAATATATATCTATGGACTAGAGTTATGTTACAAAGCAAGATATTAAAAACACAAAGAAACCTTAGCTCCGTTGGTGAATGTTAGAGGCACACCTAGGGAGGTCTAGAAGGGGCCTCCAACAGAACTGGTAATACTCTATTTCTTAAACTAGATGAGAGTTTGCATTATATTATTTTCCATAGAGACAGAAAGGTCAACCCACTCCAGTATTTCTGCTTTCAGAATCCCATAGAACAGAAGAGCCTGATAGGTTACAGTCCACAGAAATGGCAAAGAGTCAGACACGACCTAGCAACTAAACCACCATTCTCCATGTATCTCATATGGTATATATATATTTTAAAGTTATAAAATGATGTTAATGGACTTATGGTATCCAATGAAGACCAATATGATGTTTTGAGAGGTTTGATGGGCATTATTACAGGAGAGTTTTGTCTTGTGCTCAGCTGCATCCAACTCTTAGCAACTCCATAACTGTAGCCTGCCAGGCTCCTCTGTCCATGAGATTTTTCAGGCAAGAATACTGGAGTGGGTTGCCATTTCCTCCTTGAGAGGATCTTCCTGACCCAAGGATGGAACCCACGTCTTTTGTGTCCCCCTGCACTGGCAGGCAGATTCTTTACCCCTGCACCACCAGGGAAACCACTCATTGTGAAAGAAGGATTTTTTATATTCTCAGAAGCTACCCAAAGTCAACTGTCTCTACTTCTGAAAGATACGGTATGTAAGCATAAAGCCTGGAATCACTTTAGCCATTTTCCTCCCGACAAAGAAATACATCTTAGGCTCAAAAGGAAGAATGAAACTGGTGCCTTGATGATATTATTTAACTGCTGAATCAAACCAATCCTGGTCCATTATCAGTGAACCATCCAGACATATAACTCAATATACCCCCCTGTTTTTTTTAAATATGTAAGTGATGGAGGGGTAATTTTATTAAATACTGAGAAACCATCAATTAAGGAAAAAATAAACCACAGAACTTAATGGAAGATACACAAAAGCAGACTTACAAACACAGAAAACAAATTTATGGTTACCAAAGGGGAAAGGCAAGGAGGGGAAACATAAATCAGAAGTATGGGATTAACATATGCAAACAACTGTATATAAAATAAGAAAGCAACAAGGATTTACTGTATAACACAGGAAACTATATCCAATATCTTGTACTAACCTATAATGGAAAATAATATGAAGAAATACATACATGTATAACTGATTCACTTTGCTATACACCTGAAACACACAATATTGTAAATCAATCATGTTTAAATTAAAAAAAAAAAAAGGAATAAGGAGGAAAACACAATTAGAGTAAAGAGAGAGAGCAGAAGAGGAGAAAGATTTACATCCCTATTTGTAACTACTGTCCAGGAAAGACCTCGAGATCATTACAGTTCAGTTCAGTTGCTCAGTATTGTTCGACTCTTTGTGACCCCATGAATTGCACACACCAGGCCTCCCTGTCCATCACCAACTCCGGGAGTCCACCCAAACCCATGTCCATTGAGTCGGTGATGCCATCCAACCATCTCATCCTCTTGTCGTCCCTTTATCCTCCTGCCCTCAATCTTTCCCAGCATCAGGGTCTTTTCAAATGAGTCAGCTCTTCCCATCAGGTGGCCAAAGTATTGGAGTTTCAGCTTCAACATCAGTCCTTCCAAAGAACACCCAGGACTGATCTCCTTTAGGATGGACTGGGTGGATCTCCTTGCAATCCAAGGGACTCTCAAGAGTCTTCTCCAACACCACAGTTCAAAAGCATCAATTCTTCAGCACTCAGCTTTCTTCACAGTCCAACTCTCACATCCATACATGACCACTGGAAAAACCATAGCCTTGACTAGATGGACCTTTGTTGACAAAATAATGTCTCTGCTTTTTAATATGCTGTCTAGGTTGGTCATAATTTTCCTTCCAATGAGTAAGCGTCTTTTAATTTCATGGCTGCAATCACCATCTGCAGTGATTTTGGAGCCCAGAAAAATATAGTCAGGCACTGTTTCCACTGTTTCCCCATCTATTTGCCATGAAGTGATGGGACTGGATGCCATGATCTTAGTTTTCTGAATGTTGAGCTCTAAGCCAACTTTTTCACACTCCTCTTTCACTTTCATCAAGAGGCTCTTTAATTCTTCTTCACTTTCTGCCGTAAGGGTGGTGTCATCCGCATATCTGAGGTTATTGATATTTCTCCCGGCAATCTTGATTCCAGCTTGTGCTTCTTCCAGCCCAGCGTTTCTCATGATGTACTCTGCATATAAATTAAATAAGCAGGGTGCCAATATACAGCCTTGATGTACTCCTTTTCCTATTTGGAACCAGTCTATTGTTTCATGTCCAGTTCTAACTGTTGCTTCCTGACCTGCATATAGGTTTCTCAAGAGGCAGGTCAGGTAGTCTGGTATTCTTATCTCTTTAAGAATTTTCCACAGTTTATTGTGATCCATATGGTCAAAGGCTTTGGCATAGTCAGTAAAGCAGAAATAGATGTTTTTCTTGAGCTCTCTTGCTTTTTCAATGATCCAGCAGATGTTGGCAATTTGATCTCTGGTTCCTCTGCCTTTTCTAAAACCAGCTTGAACATCTGGAAGTTCACAGTTCACATACTGCTGAAGCCTGGCTTGGAGAATTTTGAGCATTACTTTACTAGCCTGTGAGATGAGTGCAACTGTGCGGTAGTTTGAGCATTCTTTGGCATTGCCTTTCTTTGGGATTGGAATGAAAACTGACCTTTTCCAGTCCTGTGGCCACTGCTGAGTTTTCCAAATTTGCTGACATATTGAGTGCAGCACTTTAACAGCATCATCTTTCAGGATTTGAAAAAGCTCAACTGGAATTTCACCACCCCCACTAGTTTTGTTTGTAGTGATGCTTCCTAAGGCCCACTTGACTTCACATTCCAGAATGTTTGGCTCTAGGTGAGTGATCACACCATCATGATAATCTGGGTCGTGAAGATCTTTTTTGTACAGTTCTTCTGTGTGTTCTTGCCACCTCTTCTTAATATCTTCTGTTTCTGTTAAGTCCCTACCATTTCTGTCCTTTACTGAGCCCATCTTTGCATCAAATGTTCCCTTGGTATCTCTAATTTTCTGGAAGAGATCTCTAGTCTTTCCCATTCTATTGTTTTCTTCTATTTCTTTGCATTGATCGCTGAGGAAGTCTTTCTTATCTTTCCTTGCTACTCTTTGCAACTCTGCATTCATATGGGTATATCTTTCCTTTTCTCCTTTGCTTTTCACTCCCTTCTTTTCACAGCAATTTTTAAGGCCTCCTTAGACAGCTGCCTAGGACAAGAGAAAACCGCTCAAGGGTAGACAAATGAGCAAGACCTTTGACACAGCACTAATAGGTAGGGGGACACATTTTTTAAATTAAAATTCTGATTTTTAAGGTAGTAGGCTTTAAAATTACAAATTAATATTTCTAAAAATAAAAATATTAATCCTTACATGTCTGAGTTTGTAGACCAAGATTCAAATCTGCGCACCTGCAAGGCCCCGAGATAGAATTTCCCAAAGTAAGCTTTAGAAAACACTACTCTCTCTCATGAACAAAGGGTTCATGTTCATATAGGTTTAGGAAATGCTGTATGTTGCAACCTGTTCATATTGATTCATAATGCATCCTAGAATTTTAAAGCCCTGCAGTGAATCTTTCTCTAAACTCATTTGAGCAATGAACTTTTCCAGAGGGACATCTACCACAAGCCGAGAAACTATAACTGCACCAAACAGATTTTGGAAAAACACTGTCTCCATATGGACAGGAGGTCAGTCTGTCTGCCAGGATGCCATGTCATTATTCTCTCACTCAGTATATAAAGCAGAACTCTAGACCACACTTAATGCAGTCTTAAAGAGTGACATTTTTCCATCTCCTAGTGAAGCGATGGCTTTTAGTCAGGTTTGAATTCAACACAAGATGAAGCTCAACATCCTCTGGATTTGAGTGCTTCTGCTGTCATAGTACGGAGAAGGCGATGGCACCCCACTCCAGTACTCTTGCCTGGAAAATCCCGTGGACGGAGGAGCCTGGTAGGCTGCAGTCCGTGGGATCGCTAGGAGTCGGACATGACTGAGCGACTTCACTTTCACTTTCCACTTCCATGCGTTGGAAAAGGAAATGGCAACCCACTCCAGTACTCTTGCCTGGAGAATCCCAAGGACGGGGGAGCCTGGTGGGCTGCCGTCTATGGGGTCGCACAGAGTCGGACACGACTGATGTGACTTAGCAGCAGCAGCAGCAGCTGTCATAGTAACAAACTGTTGATGAAAGTCTCTACCAGTAATTGTTGAATCACACAACTTTGCCAAGAAAACAGTAAGAGAGCATCCTGCAATAGCATCCCAATTCCAAACCTGTCCCCTTAAATTAAGGGTCTTCCCAGGTGGCTTAGTGGTAAAGAAGCTACCTGCCAATGCAGTACACAGAAGGGACGCAAGCTCGATTCCTGGGTTGGGAAGATCTCCTGGAGGAGGGCATGGCAACCTGCTCCAGTATTCTTGCCTGGAGAATCCCATGGACAGAGGAGCCTGGTGGGCTACAGTCCCTAGGGTCGCAAAGAGTTGCACACGACTGAAGCGACTTACCGTGCAAGCACTCCTTAAACTGCTTATGTTTGCATTTACTGTTTGCTCATAGATTAGAAATCAGACAAGGAGGACTGAGACTAGCATTTTAAAAATAATATCAGAATAAAATTAGAATTTATTAAGTTCTGACTATAGAACTGCTGGCAATCTTTTATTGATTGAAGAAATATGGGCCACAGAAATAGCTTTAACTCATGCTCCACTCAAGGTCCTTGAATTGCTTGCTTGGGGATTCCTGACATGAAATAATGAGTAATGGGAGAAGAGGCTGATCAGAGATAAGGCTGTATTACTGGAGGTTGGGACAGCTGAGGGCAAACTCATGAAAGCCCGCCCCATGCTTGCTCCAGGCCACTGAGTGGTTAAAAGACTTACAGAGACCGATTTCACAGCTGGGTCCTCCAACTTCACTTTGCACAGCAGGTTGTGTTTTTAAAAGGCTGCGGGTAAATTATAATCTTTATAAAAACTTTAAAAAATTAATATAAATTGGAATAGGTTCAGAGTCTATATTTAGAGAATTAGAATGAGACTTGCTCACATATATACATAAATATATATGTAATCCACAAGTACACACATATATAATCTATGCATAGTCTAAAGGAGTTGTTCATTATTGACAGATGACAGTTAAGTAAAATTCCCTCTAACTATGAATACATTTTACAAAGATTAAAAAAAGAAAAATACCAAAATATGTCTGACTTTGGAAGTCATGATTATGACTGGTCTTTTTCTTTCCTTCAGTTTTATGTTCCAAAGTTTCTGTGATAAATGAGACTCTCATCTCTGAGCCATATAACATGTTCCCACTGAATCAAGCAGTGAGGTGCCACTGGCTTTGGAAACGGCCAGAGACACTTAACAATAGACCTCCATAAGATATAAACCACAAGAGTGGCATAAGGACTGTATGTGGTGAGGTAAACTTCCAGAAATAGCATTCCACCATCCCAGGCAAAGTGGTAAAGAATCCACCTGCCAATGCAGGATATGCAGGAAATACAGGTTCAATTCTTGGTCAGGGAAGATTCCCTGGAGGAGGGAAGGCTACCCATTCCTGTATTCTTGCCTGGAGAATTCCATGGACAGAGAAGCCTGGCAGGCTACAGTCCACAGGGTCTCAAAGCATTGGACATGACTTAGCGACAGAGCATGTGTGGTATAGCAAAAACACATCTTGAGCAGATATTTAAATTGTTTCCAACTGTTCCCTATTATAAATATGGTTGTGATGTAAATCTTTTGCTCAAATTTTAGCTTTTTCTTTTTAAGAATAAAAGTAATATTAATGAGTCAATGAATATTAATATCTTAAGGCTCTGAATGCATGTTTCCTATTGCTTTCCAGACTGATATAGCAGGAAATATTTCTATCAGGAATATACAAATGGGTCTATACTAGCTTTAAGCATTAAAACTTGTATTTTGCCTTTACCAACTTGACAAACAGAAAATGACATCAGAGGCGTTTTCATCTTCTTTGAATACTAGGAAGGCGAAAGCTTTTCCTGTACATTTATTTGCCATTTAGATTTCCTCTTTAGTGAATTTGGAGTTATTCCTCTTAATTATCTATTAATGTGTGGGTTTTCTCCTTCAAGATACGCATAAACTTTGGCTTAGCCATTGAAGAATTCTCCTGCAATGCAGGAGACACAGGAGACATGGGTTCGATCCCTGGGTGGGGAAGATCCCCTGGAGGAGGAGATGGCAACCCACCCCTGTATTCTTGGCTGGAAAATCCCATAGACAGAGGAGCCTGACGGGCTATAATACATAGGATCACAAAGAGCTGGACATGACTAAAGCGACTTAGCACATAAACTTTTTACATTAAGGTTATTAACTTTTATTTAAATATGTATTATGAATATTTTTCTGGTTGTGTTTTAATTTTTATGTAATAAACGCTGTTTTTTCTACTTTTCCTTGTAGTCAAAATCCTTCTACATTCTGAGATCAAATAAATACCCATTAAGTTTCCTTAGAGTTTTTTATGATTTTTTTCATTTATATTCTAATCCTTGGAGGTTTTTATTTCTGTCTACAATATGAGATGAAAATATAACTTGATACTTCCCCAGATATCTAATTTTCTCAACGTTTTTCCCCTAACAATGCCTACTTTATGAAATATATTAAATTATTCCATATACTAGGATGTATTTCTTTTATAAGAGAAGAGATTATAATTTTTTAAGTTTATAAATGCAACAAATCTCACATCACTGAAAGGACTGTAAGTGAACCTTTGAACACTTTTATAAATGGCCTCTCTTCTCCCCACAATAATCTCTTTTATCTGTTTTGTAAACATTGACACATCCACCAAGCTGCTCAAAACAAAGTACAGCCTTCTGTGCCCATTCTGTATAGATTCTCTCTGTTATTCTTTACCTCACCACACTGTCCACCAAACTAGTGAGCATCTTAGTTACCCCTGTACTCTCAACACTCACAATCCTTAGGGCACACACAGTCGGTCCCAAAGGAGTTCTGTAGGGAGCTGGGACAGGAGAGGGTTTGCAGGTTTAAGAAGATGACACTTGATGATAGAGATGAAATGAACAGTAAAATGAACACATCATGCTGCCTCAGTCGGGGGGAGGGGTGCGGGGGGTGGGGGGGTGGGGAAGAATTCTACTCCATTGGCGCTTACTCAGAGAGTGACATGAAGGTGGAAAAGCTTTTCATGGTTCAAGTACAGAGGTAATGAAAGAACATTAGACTAGAAACAAAGAAGCCTGAGGTTCCATTCCTGATTCTGCCTCTAATGACCTTGGACAAGTCAATGGAGTTCCTGGGACCTTGAATCACTCATCTGTAAAATGAAGGGCTTGACTATTACAGGATGCAGTTTGGAAGTTCACAGCCCAATTATGCAAATATATTTAGTTCAGTTCACATGATGTTTTAAATTTTAATGTAACAGGGCATAGCACTCTGTTTCTAAAAAGCTCTTTTGTCATGCAGCTAGTTTCAGTCACTTCTGTTCCCTATTTGGCTTCAGATTAGGTCTAAACAATCCTTAAAGTCCCTCCATATTTCACAAATGTATCCAATCATATAAATGTATGAATCTGACTGCTTCTTACCCCTCCATTGCTGCCACCTACTCCAAGTCACCAGCCTCTCTCACCAGGATTATTGCATTGACCTCCTAATGGGTCCCCATGCTTCCATCCTAGCTTTTCTGCAGTCTGTTCTCACTAGAAGCAATCTTATTAAAGCATAAATAAAATTGCCACTCCATGTCTCCTAGTCAGGTGCATCTGCTTTGACCACTCTGTTTTAAGTAGCAGTCGCTTTTCCCATGCTTCTAATCACCCTGAACTGGCTCTATTTTCCACATAGAATTGTCTCCTCTTTACACACTATGTAATAGTACTCCTGTGTTGTAAATTTGATTTTGTTTTGATTTTGTCTCTTCTGTCCCACTGGAGCATAAGATCATTGAGGACAGGCCTTTGGGTCTGTTTTATCTAGTGACTGCTTATAGCTCCGGTGCCTGGAATAGATCCTGGGATAAAAGGGGTCCTCAATAAATTACTGTGAATAATTTTGAATCTATGAATAATTTCTCTCAGTCCAAGAATAAGTTCTTCTGGTTCTAAGAAGTGACATTACTTAAGTATCACTTCAAAATGGAGATAGGGAAGTCCAGTGGCTAAGACTCCGTGTTCTCAATGCAGCAGTCCAAGGTTCAATCCCCAGTCAGGGAACTATATCCCACATGCTGCAGATAAGTGTTCACATTGTGCAACTGAAGATCCCACATGCCTCAACTAAGACCTGGTGCAGACAAATGAGTAATGTTTTTAAAAATGGACATAGGATCCTCTTTTCTAACCTTTTCCATTATAGCAAACCACCTTACACCCACTCTACAGCTTGCAAAATTTTCAGCAAGAAAGTAACTTGCCAAGTCAACAAGGACTAGGGATACTTTTATTTAATAAGCAGGCCGATCCTTATGTCCCTACGGAGACATGAGTATAAACAAGAGGGAGACTTCTCTTCCACAGCCATCAATTAAAGAATTGATATGAGGAACAATTTATAAAACAAACATGGCAGCCAATTCCAAAAAGCAGGCTCGGCAACTCTCACATGAAATTGGTCAACGTTACATGGTATCATCCATGTTCTTTGAGCCCATCATCCTTGGATGGGGCCATTCCAGGTGTGTTTGCTGAATTCAAACATGCTGACAATAAGCTCTTTTGTTTCTCAAGAGTCATACATTCTCCTTCCAAAACTAGAAAAGGTCAATATCACCAGCAGCCCCCCTCCCCACCTCCGCCAACAAGAAAACAAAACCCTGACCTGCTTGCAACAGCTTTCAGGTAAATTTCTTCCAAGTGTGGACTGAATGAGGACAGGCCCCCCTCACAAATGCGATCACTTTCACTAAGAATGGATGTCATCTTCCTGTGCTGGAGTTCCCTGCCCCTCTCCCCTCCTCTCTGCACCTTCCATCAGCTAAAGGCTTTGCGCAAGTCTGGTCAAAGACTTTTCCATTTCAGAGACCAACACAATCTAGAAAGAAAGAGGGGAGGGAGGAACCGTTCTAAGGTTGTCAATTTTTCATTATGTTGAGCAAAGGCACTCTTCAGGGTGTTTTGGCACATTTGGGGGAAATAACAAGTACATAATGTCAAAATAAGTTTAATAATTTTAACTTCATGCAATACTTGCTTTTTCTCACAGTGTCAGTATAGGTCAGAGACATTTTCTTAGGAGCCAGCATTTGGAGAGCACTGCTGTAAATGCCCCCTTATCTAGATAAATCCCTTATCTAGAATGATAAAGCCTCAGAGGGATTCCCACACTGGCAAGACGGCTACGACTCTAACTGAACGCCTCACTGGGCTTCAGACACACATATATTCTAGAGCAGTTAGAGTCTGGGAGAGAAGACAGCACTCATTAGCAAGGTCCAGGATTTTGTGTCAGGTATATTCATAGTGAATGTGACAGTCCATGGTCTTTATGGGACTAAGCAATTAGCTTTCCTTTTTTCTATTCTTTCAGAATCCTTCAACAGCTTTTGCTGATCAGCAAACAGCACTTGGCAAGTGACCAGATATGCATGGCTTTATACGCAGAGAGCCACAGTAGGACAGTCAATCCTATTACAACTGGGTAGCTACCAAATAAAATTCTAAAGCAGACAGTGCAAACCAGTGGTGCACTATGACAGCTGAACACTGGGGCGGGGAGTGGGGGGGGGGGGGTGCACCTAGGAATATATATATATAAAACACATACACACACATGAATTGCTATGTTTAAAAATTGTAGAGTTTACTTAAGATTCTATCTGACTTGTTTGGAAAAATCTAAAAACTTGGCAACAACAAGCCCTCCTTCCAGTGTGGCCACTGCTGCCCGGTGCTGTGAGGAGACAGGCCATGCCCTTTACCCTGGGCCGAGTCATTTCATTACCTGCCTGGAGGCTGCAAGCACCTGTGTTGACCTCTGGCTTAGCGTATGGAAGGTTATTTATACTTGGCCTAATCCCTAAAAGGATTGAAAGAGGTTTAGAAGAGACAGACAAGGAGAAAGGAGAGGAAGAAAAAGAAAGCACACTATAAAGCCAGGAATAGGGCCATGACCCAGTGTCTACCACACGATTCTATCCACTTAGCTGGAGGTGGTCTGCAAATTTGGTTCCCAACTTCTTCACAGCTGACTGCAGCTTATAGTCTAAAACCAAAGTCAAATAATCTCCCTTTAGTAGAATACAGTCTTTCTATAGTAAAAAACATTAAATCCTGTGAAGATATTAAACATGAAACAGCAATACGAGGCCACACAAAGTGCCAAAATGTGTAGTATTGGTGACAAAGTGATCTTATAAAGCAGCCCTTGGTTGGGCCAGGGAAAGACAGGAACATCACAGTTAGGCAGAGCGTACACCAGCTGCATAAAGCGAAACACAATCCTGTCAAAACAATAGGAAAAAAGCCGTGTCAAGTTCATTCAGTCGACAGGTACTGCCCATAATTTCCAGCAGCTCTGCTTTCTTCCTGAAGTATTTTCTTTGAGTTGTTGTGAAACCAAGGGAGACATGAAGCTAGTTAAAAATGAAATGCCTCTTAGAGTTTACTGCACAAGTACCTCAGCTCTGAGACTTCAAAACCCAATTTCTTTCTCTCTTCAAATCAAGATCACCTGTGCATGGTTTTGCTGACTAGTTGGGTGCGGGAACTGAAGGGGAAGTTGAGGGTCAGCAGGCTGGGCTCAGAGAGGAAAGGGTCAGCTCAGAGCACCCTTCCCCGCCAATGGCTCCAGCTCCCAGCACAATGTATTGCTTTTGCTTTCTCTCTCTCTCAAATCTGCATCAAGTAGCATCAAGACAAATTCTAGCAACCACTCGACAATCTTACCTCTATTTCTGCATGTTGCTGATGGACAGTTTTGCATGGCCTGAGTGAAATTAATGGCAAATCCATTTGGCAAAGCAAAACAAATCTTGAATTAACAAACATCACCACTACCACTTCTCGGTTATTAGTGGAGAAAGATATATTTCATGCATTTTCCTCAGTCAATACCTTCTCTGTATCAAAATGGGGAACAAAGAGCTCATCACATCAATAATGGAATTTCAAGCAGCCGTGGGGATATGACTACAATTTTCTCTCCTATGTAAATGGAGATCTATGAGTTCTACAGGGAACAGACTCTATCCAGACAAATCAATTAAAAAATTATAAAGCATTTTGGTCGCTGAGTCAGACGGACATGAGAACATCGAATACTTCCTCCCCTCCTCTCTATACTGCTGAAGGTAGAAAGTTGAAGTCTTTTTTCTGAGATATTGACTACATCCTCATATCAAAGCAGCCACAGTCATTACAGAGTCTGCCAGTATTTCTGTAAGAAACCCTATCTGGGGAGGATTTATAGAATATTGGCTGCTTTTGATTCACAAAGAGCTGATTTTAAAGCCGGGGTCTCAGTAGCCATGAATTCACTACATTTGCATATCACACATAGTCAGAGCAAAGTCATTTCCTGGGCCTCTGACCGCTAGCAATTTTACAGAGGTGATAATTAAGATAATGGTCTACTTTCTTCAGAAAATACATATTATTCTCAGATCTGAGAATTATGAAGATCAGATTCATATTCAGCGTCAGTACTGACATATTTTCCTTCAGAATCTTTATCTGATTTTCAGTGGGGCCCTGAAGAAAAGGTGGTAAAGCACATTGGTGGGGGGAGGGGTGGATGCAGGTGCTCTTCTCTGGAACAAAGGAGGAAAGAGAGAGGCAGAGGGGAAGACAGTGAAAGGAATGCGGTTCTGTCTTGTCTGATTTTGGACCCCAGTGGGACAGAGCTTGGGTGGGATGGGAAGGCAGGCAACAGAGCAGATGATCTATCAAGACACTAAACAGCCCAGTAACCAAGTCCAAGAGAAGAGAGGTCAGTGCAAGCTGGAAGAAGGAGGCGGATAGTTCCATAGGTTCATCAAACAAAGGGTCATGATCAAGAGGACAGACTTTGAGAATCTATAACTGGGGACAAGGGCTCAGGAACCTGAGTCAAAGTGTGTCAGAAAAGATCTCAACGCAGACACTGTCTGCTCCTGCCCGACAGCAGTCCTGGACTGGAAGAAGAGTTGGAATTCTCTAGAAGGATGGGGGACTTGGCCAAGGTGGGGCAGCTGCCTGGAGCAGAGGGGCTTTCGCTAGCACTACTGACCCCTAGCCCAGTTCTCTCACTATTTACCATGCTATCTCTCAAGGACGCCTGAGCACAACTCTCCATGGGACACAACCCAATAACACAACCCTGGGCCACTTGTGACTGTCCCCCCCAGAGCAGCTGAGCCTCAGACTGTATGTGGTCACCAAACTAAAAACATGGCTGGAGAGTCAAATAAGGCCAAGACTGATAGTTTCCAACTTGTCAACATGCTGGACTATCCCTGCCTCAAGTGGAAGAAAAGAGAGTGTGGTTAGTGACTCCTGCACTCACAGGGAAGGTGGCAACCGGAAACTCATATGGGTGGCTGGAATCAAGATAGAAGAGGGAGATGAGACCTGGAGATAGCACCCACTGAGCCAGTTGTGAGACATGCCCTCAAACAGCTTTTGTTTTGTTTCTAGAGACCTGACCTTGCCTCTAGGCATTAAAAGGCTTCACCTCTAAAGGTGCAACCTCGGAAGTGAGAGGTTATACCTGTTGCCCCATATTGGATGATAAAAACAAGTAAATTCCTGGTCCTAGCCAAGAATGCGGGGTCTGGTCCCAACAAAGCAGAGATTTCCAGCTCTTCTTCCTCTGAAACAGTTTCTCTCAAAACCCAGCATAGTTGTGAAGCAAGAGTAGAAATCCTAGAAAGTGGGGACTTGAAAGAATCTATAGACCTACTTGACAGAGTTATCATGATTCTGAAAAAGAGCTGTCCTGGGAAGCGGAGCCCTGGGTGCCCAGGAAAGGCAGGTGGTCGCTGAGTGCTCCACCTTCATGACTGCCTTGTCTGTCCCCGATTTGCCTTCAGCTAGCGGAGGGTTTGCCAGAGAGACGGTGACCAGTAACATGTGGTAAGTGAATACATTCCATAACACCCAATTTTCTGCTACTAGCTATTTGCAGTTAGTGAATTGACCCCTGAAAGTTATAATTTCTGCCTCTGAAAAACTGAGGGAATTTGACCATAACCCAGAAAAGTTTGAAGAACTCATTATACAGCCCATTTGCTTAGAACCTGAAGCATGATTTTCCTAACTATGATCCTCAGATCATCTATCTGTGAAACTGTAGGTTTCTGGGCTTTAATCAGATTTACTGCTCCCAAAGCCTTGGAGGGGGATGCTGTGAGTATAAGAATATGAAGCTTTCATTCTGACCACAATGCAGTAAGATTAGATCTCAATTACAAGAGAAAAACTATTAAAAATTCCAACATATGGAGGCTGAACAACACGCTGCTGAATAACCAACAAATCACAGCAGAAATCAAAAAAGAAAAACACCAGTACAGTATACTAATGCATATATATGGAATTTAGAAAGATGGTAACAATAACCCTGTGTACGAGACAGCAAAAGAGACACTGATGTATAGAACAGTCTTATGGACTCTGTGGGAGAGGGAGAGGGTGGGAAGATTTGGGAGAATGGCATTGAAACATGTAAAATATCATGTATGAAACGAGTTGCCAGTCCAGGTTCGATGCACGATACTGGATGCTTGGGGCTGGTGCACTGGGACGACCCAGAGGGATGGAATGGGGAGGGAGGAGGGAGGAGGGTTCAGGATGGGGAACACATGTATACCTGTGGCGGATTCATTTTGATATTTGGCAAAACTAATACAGTTATGTAAAGTTTAAAAATAAAATAAAATTTAAAAAAAAAAAAAAAAAAGAAATCAAAATTTGCATAGAAACGAATGAAAATGAAAACACAACAACCAAAACCTGTGGGACACAGTAAAAGCAGTCCTAAGGGGAAAGTTCATAGCAATACAGGCACACCTCAAGAAACAAGAAAAAAGTCAAATAAATAACCTAACTCTATACCTAAAGCAACTAGAAAAGGAAGAAATGAAGAACCCCAGGGTTAGTAGAAGGAAAGAAATCTTAAAACTTAGAGCAGAAATAAATGCAAAAGAAACAAAAGAGATCATAGCAAAAATCAACAAAACCAAAAGCTGGTTTTTTGAAAGGATAAATAAAATTGACAAACCATTAGCCAGACTCATCAAGAAACAAAGGGAGAAAAATCAAATCAATAAAATTAGAAATGAAAATGGAGAGATCACAACAGACAACACAGAAATACAAAGGATCATAAGAGAGTACTATCAACAATTATATGCCAATAAAATGGACAACGTGGAAGAAATGGACAAATTCTTAGAAAAGTACAACTTTCCAATACTCGATCAGGAAGAAATAGAAAATCTTAACAGACCCATCACAAGCACGGAAATTGAAACTGTAATCAAAAATCTTCCAGCAAACAAAAGCCCAGGTCCAGACGGCTTCACAGCTGAATTCTACCAAAAATTTAGAGAAGAGCTAACACCTATCCTGCTCAAACTCTTCCAGAAAATTGCAGAGGATGGTAAACTTCCAAACTCATTCTATGAGGCCACCATCACCCTAATACCAAAACCTGACAAAGATCCCACAAAAAAAGAAAACTACAGGCCAATATCACTGATGAACATAGATGCAAAAATCCTTAACAAAATTCTAGCAATCAGAATCCAACAACACATTAAAAAGATCATACACCATGACCAAGTGGGCTTTATCCCAGGGATGCAAGGATTCTTCAATATCCGCAAATCAATCAATGTAATACACCACATTAACAAATTGAAAAATAAAAACCATATGATTATCTCCATAGATGCAGAGAAAGCCTTTGACAAAATTCAACAACCATTTATGATCAAAACTCTCCAGAAAGCAGGAATAGAAGGAACATACCTCAACATAATAAAAGCTATATATGACAAATCCACAGCAAACATTATCCTCAATGGTGAAAAATTGAAAGCATTTCCTCTAAAGTCAGGAACAAGACAAGGGTGCCCACTTTCACCATTACTATTCAACATAGTTTTGGAAGTTTTGGCCACAGCAATCAGAGCAGAAAAAGAAATAAAAGGAATCCAAATTGGAAAAGAAGAAGTAAAGCTCTCACTGTTTGCAGATGACATGATCCTCTACATAGAAAACCCTAAAGACTCCACCAGAAAATTACTAGAACTAATCAATGACTATAGTAAAGTTGCAGGATATAAAATCAACACACAGAAATCACTTGCATTTCTATACACTAATAATGAGAAAACAGAAAGAGAAATTAAGGAAACAATTCCATTCACCATTGCAACGGAAAGAATAAAATACTTAGGAATATATCTACCTAAAGAAACTAAAGACCTATATATAGAAAACTATAAAACACTGGTGAAAGAAATCAAAGAGGACACTAACAGATGGAGAAATATACCATATTCATGGATTGGAAGAATCAATATAGTGAAAATGAGTATACTACCCAAAGCAATCTATAGATTCAATGCAATCCCTATCAAGCTACCAACAGCATTCTTCACAGAGCTAGAACAAATAATTTCCCAATTTGTATGGAAATACAAAAAACCTCGAATAGCCAAAGCTATCTTGAGAAAGAAGAATGGAACTGGAGGAATCAACCTACCTGACTTCAGGCTCTACTACAAAGCCACAGTTATCAAGACAGTATGGTACTGGCACAAAGAAATATAGATCAATGGAACAAAATAGAAAGCCCAGAGATAAATCCACGCACATATGGACACCTTATCTTTGACAAAGGAGGCAAGAATATACAATGGATTAAAGACAATCTCTTTAACAAGTGGTGCTGGGAAATCTGGTCAACCACTTGTAAAAGAATGAAACTAGAACACTTTCTAACACCATACACAAAAATCAACTCAAAATGGATTAAAGATCTCAATGTAAGACCAGAAACTATAAAACTCCTAGAGGAGAACATAAGCAAAACACTCTCTGACATACATCACAGCAGGATCCTCTATGACCCACCTCCCAGAATATTGGAAATAAAAGCAAAAATAAACAAATGGGGCCTAATTAACCTTAAAAGCTTCTGCACATCAAAGGAAACTATTAGCAAGGTGAAAAGACAGCCTTCAGAATGGGAGAAAATAATAGCAAATGAAGCAACTGACAAACAACTAATCTCGAGAATATACAAGCAACTCCTACAGCTCAACTCCAGAAAAATAAATGACCCAATCAAAAAATGGGCCAAAGAACTAAATAGACATTTCTCCAAAGGAGACATACAGATGGATAACAAACACATGAAAAGATGCTCAACATCACTCATTATCAGAGAAATGCAAATCAAAACCACTATGAGGTACCATTTCACACCAGTCAGAATGGCTGCGATCCAAAAGTCTACAAGTAATAAATGCTGGAGAGGGTGTGGAGAAAAGGGAACCCTCTTACACTGTTGGTGGGAATGCAAACTAGTACAGCCACTATGGAGAACAGTGTGGAGATTCCTTAAAAAACTGGAAATAGAACTGCCTTATGATCCAGCAATCCCACTGCTGGGCATACACACTGAGGAAACCAAGAGGGAAAGAGACATGTGTACCCCAACGTTCATCGCAGCACTGTTTATAATAGCCAGGACATGGAAGCAACCTAGATGTCCATCAGCAGATGAATGGATAAGAAAGCTGTGGTACATATACACAATGGAGTATTACTCAGCCATTAAAAAGAATACATTTGAATCAGTTCTAATGAGGTGGATGAAACCGGCGCCTATTATACAGAGTGAAGTAAGCCAGAAAGAAAAACACCAATACAGTATACTAATGCATATATATGGAATTTAGAAAGATGGTAAGAATAACCCTGTATACGAGACAGCAAAAGAGACACTGATGTATAGAACAGTCTTATGGACTCTGTGGGAGAGGGAGAGGGTGGGAAGACTTGGGAGAATGGCATTGAAACATGTAAAATATCATGTATGAAATGAGTTGCCAGTCCAGGTTCGATGCACGATACTGGATGCTTGGGGCTGGTGCACTGGGACGACCCAGAGGGAGGGAATGGCGAGGGAGGAGGGAGGAGGGTTCAGGATGGGGAACACATGTATACCTGTGGCAGATTCATTTTGATATTTGGCAAAACTAATACAATTATGTAAAGTTTAAAAATAAAATAAAATTAAAAAAAAAAAGAATATGAAGCTTTCATACACACTGCAGGTGATATTCAGGCATACAATGATTTGAAACACACAGAAAGATGTATTTACTGAAAGACCCTCTATCCTAGGTCCTAAGCTTGAGACTTCATACACACTTTTCTTTAATCCTTATAATTATGCTATGAGGCAAGTATTATCCTCCTCATTTTATGGATAAGGAAACTGACCTGAACAAGGTCATGCAACCAGTAACTAGCTGAGCTGGGATTCATCCCAGGTCTGCCAAAATCCCAAACCCTTGCTCTTATGCATAGGAATGAGTTCAATGAACACTGGCCACAGAACCAGTAGTAAGTAGAATGTCCGATGCCTTGTTTTCAGTCTACCTTCACTTTACTTTTGATGAAAGTATATGCTTATAGTAAAGACCTGAGAGGAAATGTAGTTGTATTTGTGGGCACTGATGTTTTCTCAACCTAGGAACATGAGGAGCAGTGGAGGCAGGAAAAACACAGGGAGGAAAGAAAATAGCAACACAGATGAGCAATGTGATGTTTGTGCATTGAAGTGAATGTTACAGTTGAATTGCACGGCCCTGATTTAAGATGGTTAGCAAAGCTGGGTTATTAGCCTCTAACGCGACATTGTACTAGTATTGCCACCCCACATGACTATAGTGACCTGCCCACAGGTAACCTTGATGTTCGGGGTAACCATAATTGGTTTCAAAAGATTGAATTATGCCCCCAAAACATGACACCCTGAAAGATGCTGTGTCGATTTTTAATTGTCCTTCCTCTAGCCAAAATGGCTTTTCTTCTTTCTTCAATGCAGTTGCCAGAGTCAAATATTACCCATATAAACATTCCTGGAGCAAAATAGCATTGAGTGCTATCTTTTACAGGCTGTGTAAATGGTCTCTTGATATTCCTGAAAGAGCTAACTTGCTTCATATAATGAGGTATAGGTAATTTATTTTTTGTAATCTAGAGGTATAAAGGCCACTTCTTAAAAGTGGAAAACATTTCTCTGAGTAATATAATCCAGCAGACAAAGCCTTAAATTTATAGTCAAGAGTCATGGGGTATGGTTTTACCAATAATCAGTTTAGGGCCAAGTAAGTCTTCCCTGTCTTGGACTACCCCAGTGGCTCAGAGGTGAAGAATCTGTTTGCAATGCAGGAGACACAGGTTTGATCCCTGGGTTGGGAAGATCTCCTGGAGGAGGGCATGGCAACTCACTCCAGTATTCTTACTGAAAAGATCCCATGGACAGAGGAGTCTGGTGGGCTACAGTCCATGGAGTGTCAAAGAGTCTGAAGCAACAGAACACAATCTTGTTTTAATCACCTGATACAATACTGCTAATATTTCAGAGGAGTTTAATGAGAATCTATTAATTCAACAAACGTGAAATAGTCTTGGACACCTAAGTTCTTATTCTAATGTGATTAAGAAGGATGTCATCTGAACAAGACCGGGTTTTGATCCAGATTATAGGAGCTCCTGAGACTCCTCTCCACCTCCTTCTGAGCTACTCCACAGTAAGCTATTCCACTCTCCATCTCAAAGGATGGATTTAAGTAAGGGATTCCTGCAACGTACTTGGAGCAACTCACAGAAAGAGACATTTGAAGAACAAATTATTATTTTTATAGAAGATATTACAAGAGTAGGGCAGCAGTTACTACAATTACCATTCAGTGAAGAATCTCCTTAAGTGCATATGGCAGACGTGCTCAGTGAACCAAAATATTTTCATGGGTCTTAAACGTTTAAACTAATAACACCTATCTAGTTACTGAAGATAATTTGATGGCTATAATATATAGAGATAGATAGGTTCATTATAACTAATGAACCCACTACCGTATGAAGAAAAATTGAAGTAACTACTATTATGCTGATGTGGCTGCCTTGAGCTAACCCCAACTCCCTTCAGACACATTTTCTGCTGGTTCTAATAGAATTTCAGGCTATTACTTAAGGAAGGTTCGTCATCTGTAAAATGAGGGGGACGGAGGTAATCTGTGTGGTTCCTTCCAGCTCCATGAGTATGCAATGGTTTCTGCATATTGTACAAAGTCACAGTGGTATTATAATGGTATGTCATTGCAAGATACCATTCAGGCACGAAAGATAATCAGCAGACAAAGGGAAGAAAAAGAGCACTTACCAGATCCACAAGAAGGATGACCCTGACTTTGGTTTAATGAATAGTGCTAACACATCAACAGAAAGAATATGTCAACTGCCAGGGATTAGCATTAGAGGAACATGATGTTCAGAGGGGCAAATGTCTTTACGTAGCAGTGTCCAAAAGAATGAGACATTGGAGCTGAGAAAACTAAGACAGTTCCATTACCAGACAGATAACCACCATTCAGAGGTTTGGCTATTTTGTCACTTTTCCAGAGCTTTAGTATTATATGCCTAACTGACCTCTTTTCTTTGTTGATTCCATGTTCCTTGAGCTACCATCTAACTAATGATACAGTTCCCCAGTAACCTTAATAAGAGAATGGGGGTGGAGGACAGAAGTGACAAGAAGTGGGGCACAGAGAGTCCTTGACATATGAATTTATATATAAAGTATACTGTATAATGAGGGATGATCCCCTGGAGGAGGTTATGGCAACCCACTTCAGTATTCTTGCCTTGAGAATCCCATGGACAGAGAAGCCTGGCGGGCTACAGTCCATAGGGACACACAGAGTCAGATACGACTGAAGCAGCTTAGCACACAAGAAAGCAAGCACATATGATAAGTTAATTCTGACTTACATATCAGCCATGATAATACCAGTATGTAGTGTTTATCAAGAACTTGCTATGCTCCTAGCACTATTATAAGTGCTTTACACACATGAGTCCATTTAATCAACATAGCATCTTACAAGGATATACCATGCTAGTGTGAGGAAACTGAAGCTAAGAGACATTAAGTAACTTACCCAAGGTTACACAGTTAAATGGTACGGACCTAACAGAAGCAGAAGATATTAAGAAGAGGTGGCAAGAATACACAGAAGAAAGATACAAAAAAGATCTTCATGACCCAGATAATCATGATGGTGTGATCACTCACCTAGAGCCAGACATCCTGGAATGTGAAGTCAACTGGGCCTTAGGAAGCATCACTACGAACAAAGCTAGTGGAGGTAATAGAATTCAAGTTGAGCAATTTCAAATCCTTTTCACAGTGCAGCTATGAAAGTGCTGCACTCATTATGCCAGCAAACTTGGAAAACTCAGCAGTGGCCACAGGACTGGAAAAGATCAGTTTTCATTCCAATCCTTAAGAAAGGCAATGCCAAGGAATGTTCAAGCTACCATACAATTGCACTCATCTCATACACTTGCAAAATACTGCTCAAAATTCTCCAAGCCAGCCTTCAACAGTACGTGAACCATGAACTTCCAGATGTTCAAGCTAGTTTTAGAAAAGGCAGATGAACCAGAGATCAAATTGGCAACATCCACTGGATTATCGAAAAAGCAAGAGAGTTCCAGAAAAACATCTATTTCTGCTTTATTGACTATGCCAAAGCCTTTGACTGTGTGGATCACAATAAACTGTGGAAAATTCTTCAAGAGATCAGAATACCACACCACCTAACCTGCCTCTTGAGAAATCTGTGTGCAGGTCAGGAAGCAACAGTTAGAACTGGACATGGAACAACAGACTGGTTCCAAATAGGAAAAGGAGTACATCAAGGCTATATAATGTCACCCTACTTATTTAACTTATATGCAGAGTACCTCATGAGAAACACTGGGCTTGATGAAGCACAAGCTGGAATCAAGATTGCTGGGAGAAATATCAATAACCTCAGATATGCAGATGACACCACCCTTATGGCAGAAAGCAAAGAAGAACTAAAGAGCCTCTTGATGAAAGTGAAAGAGGAGAGTGAAAAAGTTGGCTTAAAGCTCAACATTCAGAAAACGAAGATCATGGCATCCGGTCCCATTACTTCATGGCAAATAGATTGAGAAACAGTGGAAACAGTGCCTGACTATATTTTTGGGGGCTCCAAAAATCACTGCAGATGGTGACTGCAGCCATGAAATTAAAAGACACTTACTCCTTGGAAGGAAAGTTATGACCAGCCTAGATAGCATATTAAAAAGCAGAGACATTACTTTGCCAACAAAGGTTCGTCTAGTCAAGGCTTTGGTTTTTCCAGTAGTCATGTATGGATGTGAGAGTTGGACTATAAAGAAAGCTGAGTGCCGAAGAAGTGATGCTTTTGAACTGTGGTGTTGGAGAAGACTCTTGAGAGTCCCTTGGACTGCAAGGAGATCCAACCAGTCCATCCTAAAGGAAATCAGTCCTGAATATTCATTGAAAGGACTGATGTTGAAGCTGAAACTCCAATACTTTGGCCACCTGATGCAAAGAACTGACTTATTTGAAAAGACCCTGATGCTGGAAAAAATTGAAGGTGGGAGGAGAAGGAGACAACAGAGGATGAGATGCTTGGATGGCATCACCAACTCAATGGACATGGGTTTGAGTAAACTCCAGGAGTTGGTGATGGACAGGGAGGCCTGGCATGCTGCAGTCCATGGGGTCGCAAAGAGTCAGACATGACTGATCAACTGAACTGAACTAAGCACAGTTAATAGTGGCGAGGACTTGATCCATAACCTTTATATTGTTTTTCTAATTTAGCTTTCATGAGGCAGAGACTGAACTGGGTGACCTAAAGATAACCATTTTTTCTATACTCATTAGACAGAAGGTCAGGTCTGAACCACGGTGGCTCAGCTAAGATACTGTTGCTGAGAACTCTTGGCTGAGGTACCCTTAGATAAGATCCTCACACAAATGGCCTTCAGATCACCACATAACCCTGTACCCAATAAGCCCCAGATAAAAGGAACTATTGATACTTCCTCATCAAGGACATGACGGTCATCACTCTGAGAGCCTGGGAAATACCATCTGTGAATATTCTCTAAAGTTTTAAAATGGGAAGTAGGAAATACTCAGGCACACCTTTCCAAACTCCAGGGACAGATGACATCCTGAAGGATGATGAGCCATGTCCCCCCTACCCAATCCACTCCAGGATGAAGATCTAATTACCACTGTTAAATCCTACTACAAACATTTTTCACATTTGCTGATTTGCTTTTATTTCCATTAACATTTCTCACCCCAGATTTCCTTGCTTCATGCCTAATGATGCAACAGTCTCTTAGCTGCTTTCCTCATTTCCAGCATTTATCACCTCTACCTCAATCTACACAAAGCAGCCAGACCAGGCTCTTGAATATTGTATTCATCTTATCCCAACTTAGTTGACAAACTGATTATAATTTGATTGCTTAGACATCCCATCTGTTAAAGAAGAGGCATCAAATTTGACAAAGCAATACTCTCCTGTATTAGCCCTTATATATCCCTCTTTTAATACCATACATATTTTAGTAAATATTTCTATGTCTTTACCAATACAGATTTCCATAAAAACTGAGCCAGTATTTCACAGTTACAGCTGCATGGCATGGGGTTAGCATGCTGGGCTCTGGTGTTGGGCAGAGCTGAGTTAGGGTTCTGGCCCCACCAACCTGGGCAAATTCGATATATCTCAATGAGTCTCCATCTCCCTAAGTATAAAATGGGCATGCATGCATGCTTTAATCATCTCCAATTCTGTGGCATCCTATGGACTGTAGCCCACCAGGTTCCTCAGTCTATGGGATTTTCAGGCAAAAGTACTGGAGTGAGTTGCCATGCCCTCCTCCAGGGGATCTTCCCAACCCAGGGATTGAAACTGTGTCTCCTGCCTCTCCTGCCTCTCCTGCATCGTAGGCATATTCTCTAGTGCTGAGTCACCAGTGAAGCCCATAAGATATGCATCATGAGGATATATTCCTCACAGGATTGTTGTGCTGATAGGAGATAGTTTGGAGAGAGTGCTGGGCACAGTTTGTGGCACATGACAAGTGTTCAGTAAGTGCTGGCTATCAGCGTATCATGATTTTACAGCACTGTGGTTGAATGATTAAGAGCTCAGGCATAGGAATCATAAACACATGGTTTGGGCACATGAAAACTGTGAGTCAAGGTCTCTAAAAATTTCACCCTGTCTTCTTTCCATGTGAAAATATTTTCTTGGTAAAACTATTGAAACCGCTAACTTCTCCATCCCAGACACTCTTGAACTGTGGTCTAGCAATGGTTAGAATAAAGATATAAGAAAGAAAAGGCAAATATTGCCCAGAACAGTAGTGTTTTCAGACCTCTCTGATCAACAAATATTTATTGAGTCTCTATTATGCAGCCAGCCTAAAGATGAATGGCATGGTTCTGTGCTCAGAGAACTCATGTTCTAGTTCAAATCAGAGAACATTTTGTTGGGTCTTGGTGATATGATTGCCCCCATTGTATAGCAGCTACTCCATGCCCAGCTCTGTGCTAAGCCCTCTGCACACAGTATTCATGGGTCCTCTGGGTTATCCTTTGAGAGCAATAATATTTCTCTAATTTTTCATGAAGAAATTGAGACTTAAAGAGACTGGATATCTTGTCCAAGGTCACACAGCAGGTGGCCAGGATCTAGCTGACGCGACCATCTAGGTGCTCCCTGCGGGACTTGTGTCTCCTGCTTGCCCAAGCATCGCCAATACTCCCTTTTTATCATAGAGCAACTGAGAAACAGACAGCAGCAGCTTTCAAGTGGAAAATTTACCTAATTGGCAAAAATCTGGAATACTGTGAATGCCCATCAACAAAAGAATGATTAAATAAATTATGGTGTATACAATCAATAAAAGAATAATTGAATAAATTATGGTACATCCAAACCATATCATGCAGCCATTAAAACTCAAACAGATATGTATTAACCTAGATGGACGTTCATGGTATTTTTTTAAGTTTTTTTTTTTTTCTAAAGAATCCCTTAAAAAAGTGTTAAGTGAAAAAAAAATGAGCCCAAGGGGAATAAGACAGAGCTGGACACACTGACTTTAACCTGAGTCTGTACCTAATTTTCTTCAGACCTAATTTTCTTTGATTTATCTGCAAGCCAAAATACTCTTCTAGTAGAAACTGTACCCCATGAAACAGACATGAAGAAACATAGGAAAGTGGTTATGAGCACAGGCTTTGCAATCAGACAAATGCAGGTTCATATTTCATCTCTGCAACTTACTACCTGTGACCTTGGGCACATTACTTATCTCTAAACTTCAGCTGCCTCAACCAAAAATGATGCTAATAATATCCCACTTTCTAGGACTATTGTCCTGATTGAATGAGATAATGCAAAGAAAGTGCTGAACACAGTAGCTGGCACATAGCAAGTGCTCAATAAGTGGTGGCTCTCACTTTAACTATCATCTAATTGCCTTCAAAATCAGCCTTTGCTAAAAACAGAAATCCTTCTGCAGATTGACATTTAAAAGGCCACCACCACAAAGAATATGCTAAGGTTTCCAGGAAGGTACTTGTGAAAGCGTGGGCCGATGAATAAATGACATTTGATTTTCTATTCCAACATCTTTCCATTTCAACTTCTTCTGATTAGGCAGCTACATGCCACTCTCTAGCTGCTCAACTTTCCTCCCACATTTTCAAACCAGAATGATTTCAAATGTGCAGCATGGCCCCCAAAACTTCCTGTTTGCCATGATCACAGATCATCCACAGGTCTTTGGGTTATAAGGCCCTGAAGCAGGTGAGGTTAATTAGCTCTATGGATCAGCCCAGTTATTTCATGCTTCAGTTGCAAAAAGAAAGAAAAAAGAAAAATGAGGGCAAGAGAACGAGAAAGGACAGATGAACCAGTCTCCTGGTTCACCGTCTGGAGTGCTGCTATAGGTTCCAGAGCAACTGTAGGAAGGAAGGAGAAGATTTTAAATTTGGAAGGAGATTCTTAAATTTCTGGACACCCCCAGCTGCCTTGTAAACCAGAGCAAATAAAGACAAGCTTATCAATAGTAAAAAAAATGCCACTGCCCAAGTTTAATTAAATTCAGCCTCAGAGTATGTACACTCAGCTCTGCAGTATTTATATACTGATAGAGAAAGAGGCGTCATTGCCAATACCATGTAGGTCATAGCACCCACTTCACTTCCAATTTCCCCACAGCAATCTATGGAGTACGGGATGCTTTAAAACTATTTAAAGGGAGGTGCTAGTATTAGATTATGGCCTTACTCAAGAAAGAAAGGAAGAACAATGGTGGGGGTGGTATTAACAGCTCACATTTATTGAGCACTGACCAGGCGCCAGGCACTATGCTAAATGCTTTACCCAACAATTCATGGAATAGATACTATCACGTGAAATAGACGAGAAGAGGTTAGGTAACCACTCTTACGCAGTGATGACCCACAGTTTAGACCTCGGCAGTCACTCTTCTGAGCGCAAGCTCTTAACGCTACGTCATCTTCCATTTAGGTGTCTACAGTCCTTAGTCCCTCCAGTGTCTGGTATTTGATTTTTTCTGCCATTTGAAGTTTCCATTGCTTCTTCTAATTTTTTGTAAGCAAATAGTAACCTAGAGCATTTCATTCTAATGCTTCTCACCTACATATTTAATTTTTTTCATTTCCTAAAAGAAATCATGGCCATTTGAGCTGAGTGTCATAATACATATTTTTCAGAGCATGTATTCATCTTCTATTTTCTTGAACAAGATTTTGTTTCTAGCATATAAGATAGAAAAACAGCATTAAAAAGGCAGGAAAACTATCGATCTTCTCATAGAAACAAGACACCCCAATCACACTGGAGAGTTTAGAGTTCTTTGATGTCCTGGCTTCACTAGAAAATTTTTGAGGAAGTAAATTTTGAGGATCACAAGTATGTCTGAAACAACTTATCAGCTTTTCTAGGTCTGATGTGTAACCTGGTGATTTCTATTTCTTCTACCACGTTATACATCATGCAGTATGCAGAGTGCAAACCCTTTATTTGGATTCATTGTGCTTTCTTTCTGCCAGATCTTTATTTTCAGCTAGCCTGCAAGCCCCTTGTGAGTTGAGCCATATCTTACAAGGCCCAAAGAATCTTATATATATAGCCAGCACTCAAAAGAAGTTTAAGTCCAAGATCACTTATCTTTTAAGCAAACCCCAAACCTCTGAAAAGTCGACACTCTAGACTGCATCACTTCCTCCAATATTTCTCCATCCCAGGGGAGCCTTCATGTGAACAATAAATTGATTTCCTTCCACAGCAACCCAAAGGCCTGATGGCTCTGGAATTATCATCCAGATATAAACCCATCTGTGCTAAAGGTGCTGACTTCTTTAAAAAGCTAAGAAAGTTAAGACCTCAAGAAGCAATTTTAAATGATAATATCTGGCCTGCCAATTTAAAGATCATGCAATTTTATAAGGAAGTACAATAGCACTTTTAACACTGAATTGTGTCATACATTCAAAGTGCTTAAAAATATTTATTGAATGAATGTCTTCTTCCAAAAAAATTAAACTTTACACCTCATCCTACTTTACAATCGAATCTCACACTAAAAGCTGGAGATAGGTTTATGATAAAAAGGCATTTTAAATTCTATACAAATCATTTTAATCAAGGACAAATTCTACTTTGAGAACATACTAGTTATACTAGACAATTTAAACATGACAAAGCCATGGCAGTATACTTTATTGCCTTTAGATGGAACACAAAAGGTTAAAGGTCACAGCAGTTTTCAGGTTCGTGAGAGGGATCTGAACCCCAGTGTCTGAGTCAGAGGGAGGCCCAATGAGCAGGGCTGCCAGCCAAAGAGCTCCACATTCATCTGCTCTCTAGAGCAAGATTCTGCGTGAGATTCAATCTAATGAAAGGAAAAGCATTTAAAAGTGCAGAGATACTAAATAGAAAATAAAATAACATCCTTAGGCTTCTTTCACACTCCTTTTCCCCAATTTCATTCAGCAGAATTATCTGTCATTCTTTCAAGGCTGATTATCAATTGTGAGTTAGCCCATTTCAGAAGCTACTGGTTTTCATTAGTGAACAGTGGATTTAGGGACAGAGCATAAGCGGAGACTTAAGTAAGGTAATTAACAAGCAAACGGGGAAGATTTACTGGAACCTACACTCAGTAGGATTCATACCGGGGATAGACGTTATAAATGTACAGAATGTGGCAAGGCCTTTATTAAGGGTTCTAGTCTTAATGGCAACCCTCTCCAGTACTCTTGCCTGGAAAATCCCATGGACGGAGGAGCCTGGTGGGCTGCAGTCCATGGGGTCGCTAAGAGTCGGGCACGACTGAGCGACTTCACTTTCATTTTTCACTTTCATGCATTGGAGAAGGAAATGGCAACCCACTCCAGTGTTCTTGCCTGGAGAATCCCAGGGACAGAGAAGCCTGGTGGGCTGCCGTCTATGGGGTCGCACAGCGTCGGACACGACTGAAGCGACTTAGCAGCACACTCAGTAGGAGGGGCTACTACTGCTGATTTGTTGTTGTTTGGTGGCTAAGTCTTTTGCAACCCCATGGACTGTAGCCCACCAGGCTCCTCTGTCCATAGCATTGCCCAGCATAGCTAAAGACACTTGAAAATTCTTTGAGCTAAATCGGGTGCTAAAGCACCCCTAAAGCAGTGCTTTTCAAACCTGACTGTGGTTCAGAATTGCCCATGGGGCTTGCTGAAAACATAGACGCCTAAATTCCACCTAGATTTACTAAACCAGAATCCCCAGGAGTGGGGAGGGACCCAAGCAACATTTCACAAATACCTCCAAATTATTCTCATGCATACACAGCCTTCAGAACCACTCTTAAAAGCCACATCAGTGTCACAATGTAAATTCTTGGCAACATAAAATGAATTTCTTTAAATTAAGAAATATGTAGGCACCTTGACTGGTGATAATAAAACCACACTCATGTCTGTGTGTGTGTGTTAGTCACTTAGTTGTGTCCAACTCTTTGTGACCCCATGGACTGTAGCCCGACAGGCCTCTCTGTCCATGGGATTCTCCAGGCAAGAATACTGGAGTGGATTGCCATTTCCTTCTCTACCTTCATGTAGCATAGGTATTAAAATACTTCCCAACATCCCAGACAATTAATTGACACTTCTTAAAATTAGAGATTTAAACTATATGCTCCAAAATCTTCTTTATAAACTCAACATTATAATGCAGAGTCTCCCGTAATAGTTCTAAACTTGCAGATAAGAAAATTTCCTCTCTCACTCATAATAACTAGCTGCTTTTGACAACTGTCAAATTTTCTCACTGCTAAGACTTGGAGATTCATCAAAACCAATTGCCAGACAGACATCTGGTTTTGTAAATTTCTTTAGAAATATAATCAGTAGCCCTGGATATGGACAGGATATTCAAAGCATTGTGAATGCCTCAGATTACTCTAATTTTAACTTTTGTGGGTGAGGTATTTTTTTCTCATTCTTGTGAAATCACTATTCAGAGTGTCCTGTTTAAAACTTACACAGCACTTGTTCAAGTTTCCTGAAGACTGAGAAAAAATAATCCCAAGCAATTTTGTTTTCAGAACTTTATGAAACACTCCAAACCATTCCACTGGAGATATCTACAGTCATCCTATGAACCCATAATAAATACCAGAAGGAGATATTTTTAAATCTTACTTACAAAAACACAGACCCAGTTCTAACCTATAAACATGTATCCTCCAAACTCTAATATTTTTAATTGTCTTTTATTTTTGGTTGATACAATTTAAACTCATGGAAGCAATAGAATGCCACTTATGATACCACTTTAATATACAACAATCCAGCTGGAAAACAGCTTGTTCAGGAACCTTCTTTTCTTTCCATTGCTACTCTTTGCACCCATAATGGTCATCTCTTGCTGCCTCTGAGTTTCAGTGTCTTTTTGTTATGATTAGGGAATATTCCAAATAGTTGCCCTTCTCTAACATGAAAATTGTCTTTAAAAATTACTGCAATTTCAAACAGTGAATGGATTTGTAATGTATTCAACAATGGCTGTTTCAAAGAAATAGATTTGAAGAGAGAGAGGGAAGACTATTACCTTTTTTCTTTCCCTTTTTAAATTACAAAGGTAATTTAACACTTGTTATAACAAGTGAAATGTACATGAAGTAGAAATATATTTTTAAACTATTTTAAAGTACCTTAATTTTTACCTTTAAAATTAGATAGTTTCAATTTTGCCAAGTTTTTACATTATAAGTACCTGTATTTTTCCACACTAGTTAAATAAGTTAGATTTGGGGCCCCTTTATAGCTTTTCTTAATTATATCTTACCATGTGTGTATGTGTGTTTTACCATTAAAATTATTTTTACTTCTTTAATTCTATTTTTACCCTATATCATTCTACTTTGTTTTTTTCCTTTACAGGAGTTCTCATGGAAATAAAGACAACTGACTTTTATTTTATTTTCCTTATATTATTATTTTACTGACATTTATATAGTGCCTTTTGCTTTTTTTCTCTATTATTGTGGTAAGTACACTTAATATGAGATCTACCCTCTTAACAATGTTCTAAGTATACAGTACAGCATTGTCAACTATAGACACATGCAATGTTATACAGAAAATCTCTTGAACTTAATTATTTTGCATAACTGAAACATCATACCTACTGAATAGCAACACTCCATTTCTGTCTCCCCTCTATCGCCTTTTGCTTTTGTCTTTGCTTTCTTTCTACCCTTTCAGTTTCCAATTATTGCTCTGACATACATAGATATGAACTTCCCTGGTGGCTCAGTGGTAAAGAATCCACCTGCCAATGCAAGAAATACAGGTTCAATCCATGGGGTGGGAAGATCCCCTGGAGAAGGAAACAGCAACCCACTCCAGTATTCTTCCCTAGGAAATCCCATGGACAGAGGAGCCTGGCAGTCTATAGTCCATGGGATCACAAAGAGTCAGACACATCTTAGTAACTAAACAATAACAATACATAGATATCCTTTCCTGCCATACAGATCAAGCCCTTAGCATAGACACACACAGCTTCCTAGTAGGAATGAGTCTTTCAACAGGGACTACAAACTCATTCAGGGAGCAGGAGGCAATAAAGGTGGTGAGACAGGAGTATAAGACATTAAGGAGCAATGGGGACTATAGCAAACCACACTGGAAAGTCACTTAAATGCAGTTGTATTTAAGTTTATAACAACGGAGCAGAATACCTCCAGGGGCTGGATTCAGCTTTACAGGGCCAGTGTGCACCCTTGGCAAGATTGCATTTCCTACCCTGTTTTATCTCCCTCCAAACAGGAAGTTCAATTGGTCCTTTCTTATTGGCATCAATACAAAAGTACTATAGAATAGATAAAAGAGCAGATAATTCAAAATCTGCATACACATGTCCTCAATGTGAACTTCTCTTCCTGCAAATTTTATCATTTAACTATAATTTATTCAAGTTAACCCTGCATTAAGAATAGTTTGTATTCCTCCCAAGACCAAACAATTCAGTGGTATAAAGGAAGAGGTCGATGAAACTGACACAGGTAATGAAATCAACACTGGAATGTAGTCAGCATCACAGGACAAAAACAGTGTAGTGCAAAATTCAGTACATCTTTAAAGCTAGACATTCACAGGCAGATCGTGGCAATTGGAGATGACTGAACCTGGTGAAATAAAAGTCAACTCTAGTCTCTCCCCTACCATTTTATCAGTGTCAAGAAGAATGATTTTTTTTTTTTTCCACAAAAATAGCCTTTGATATTCTATCCAATGAAAACTCTGCTGACTGCTTACCAAAAATGGAAACAACACAAGAGGAAGATAATTGTCATTTTCTCCTATCACAAAAGAGAAACTTCTAACAAACTGAATAGGGGAGAAAAATCAAAAAACCGGCATGAGACAGCTTTGTCATTCATCAGAATGATGAAGGGTGAGTCAGTCCCTAAAGCTACAGCAGCTTATTTAATTGTAGCTAAGCACACCAGTACCCAGCTTAACACCTGTTTCCTTCTTAGAGCATCAGAATACTATTCTCTGATCCACTTGAACCTAGAAATAGTAACTGCTCTAAGAGCAGAGGAAAATCAAACCTTAGAACGTGTAAATCTAGCATCTCTATAGCATTTTGTGGTTTCAAAGTTGTGGATGACCATTTGCATGATTCCTTCTTACAAAAGCAGGGAAGTTTTCTCTGCAAAGGGAGAGAAAAAGTCATTGGCAAGGTCACAGAGAAAATTAGCAGAATGAGAATCCAAACTTATAGCCCCTTCCAGACCATTATCTCATCCACAGAGGGCTTCTACCTCATTTACCACCATTTCCCCCTTAACTATTGATTGGCTACTGAGGGCTTTGAGAATCCTTTGAAGAATCCCAAGATCTGTGCTGCACACACCGTCTTTCCATAGAATCCCACTGAAAGATGTGCGTCAGTGCACAGAGAACTGATTGTACTCCAAGAACCTAGGCCATCTGCTAGGATATTGGAAACTAAAAAAAAAAAAACAGGATGTTCTGCAAAGAGAGGTTCCCCTGTGCTAAGAGTAAATGATGCCCAGTATGCCTGCCTTATGGTATTTTCAACCAGACTTATCAGTATATGTCACCATGGTGACCAGGGTTAATGTATTTGCATCCATAATTTTCCATGGAAGTATGCTCCAATTAAGCCCATCCTAAAAAAGAAACAGAAAACAATTCGGTAATTTGACCAAATTTGAGATGCATCCTAGCAGGGTCATGATATATACCAGGGAAGTCCAATGCTTCGCAAACATTTCCAAGACATGGGGTGCTGACATAATCAATCTCTTTCTGTCATGCTCTCAAAAAGGCTTTGATTCTACATCAGTTCAGCTTCATGTGAAGTTTTAATACTGAAAGCCTTCACTTTTTAAATGAGCTCCTCCATCTTCATCCAAGCCCAAAGACATCAATGACAGTATTTTTTAATCCAGGATTTCAGGAAACTCAGCGAACAGTTATCTCTCCTTTTAAAGGAAGGGAATCTGTAGTCAATTTACTAATAGATGGACAATGCAGAAGAAAGTTCAGAATTGAAAATAATTCTAAACAGAATTATTTTAGAAATAATTTCTATACAACAGAAACCCAAGGCTCATTGTAGAACAAAATTATACTTTTCTCTATATTCTATTTTCTTCAGATTTCCAGCCTTGGGATGTGTGCCTGTGTCTGTGTGTCTATAAGTGTGTTTCTGAGTATGTTTTGCTTCATATGAAAATGCTGACTGATAATACCCCAGTACAGTAAGACAGAGCCTATCCAATCTATAAAGTAAGCAGCACAATACAGAAGTCATAAAATTCTATTTTATATCCTCACTTTGTCTACTCCTCCCACCCCCACTAGCATTCTACCATCAAAAAGAGAATCTGATTGATCGGTTCATGACAGTAGACAGTGATTTAATTTCTGACACATGGCAATAAGGTAGACTTCATCAGCAGTCTTTGATCCATGAAAGATTGCCTTATGATCTCCCACTCCACAAACCTCATTTAAATTGAATGCTATCACAGAGCAGCTTACCAATTAAATCAAGATGTCTTAATATTATAGAAAAGAGATTCTTAAATGCAATAACAGCATTTCTCAGCTGTGTTTACAGCCTTGGACATTGCTATTTAAATATCCCCAAGGATATAAATTCTAGGAAGAATTCCACTTTGCACAATTTCAGTTCACTGGCTTTAAATGCACATCTCTCTCAGGACCAGTAGTAGCATTCAGGAATCTGAGCCTAGTCCCCAGTTCAAAAAATTATGAAAAGAGACAGTGCTTAAGGAAACTAGGTCAGATGTATTAGAAATTATCATTTATACATTTTCCAGACTAGTTAAATAATACATACATACCTTTTCAAACATACATATGAAATAGCTCCCATTTGACAACCACATGCAAGGACTTGGCACACATATTATCCTAGTTATTCCTACAAAAACTTTGAGAGGATTGCTTGTTTCATATCAGTGTTAAATACCAAGGTGCAGAGAAGTTGGGCAGATGACTTCAAATGAGACCTATGAGCCTGGATTCCAATCCCAGTGTCCACATAACTGCTACACTACAATGCCACCCATTCACTAAACCAGCTCTATGGGACTGTGTGCCACAGTTACAGAAGCTGCTGAATCAAGTGCAGGACCAGATGAGCCACTCCAGGCTTGGCCCCTGGCCCTCCATGACCAATTTAGCATCACTAAATTTCTCCCACTGGTTTTCCTGGGTTTTGTCATGCATGTGCACTAAGTCCCTTCAGTCCTGTCTGACTCTTTGCAACCCTATGGACTGTAGCCAATCAGCTCCTCTGTTCATGGGATTCTTCAGGCAAAAATACTGGAGTGGGTTGCCATGCCCTCCTCCAGGGGATGTTCCTGACCCAGGGATCAAACCCATCTCTTTTAAGCCCTCCTGCATTGGCAGGCAGGTTCTTTACCGCTAGTACCACCTGGGAAGCTGGGTTTTCTTACACTTATATAATAACTCTTCCCACCATCCAAAAGACCCAAACAAAGCTGATTATATACTGTGGACTAATTCAAAATTTGGACATGTTTGCCTTTAGGTGGGTGAGGAGTAATCATATTTGTGCTGGCAAACTCATTCATGAGAACCTTTACCTAACATCTTTTCTGAGTGAGGCACTTTGCTACGTGCTATAGCAAGGTAGTCTATGCTTTTCCAGGAGCTGATAGGTTTGTAAGTGGAGTTTGGGGACTCAAAAAGATTGAGAGAGAAAGGAAAGCAAAGGATTAAAGAATGCACTGGTCAAAGTCAGAGAGAGGGACTGAGACAAGAGAGAAACTTGTGACTAATGACAGAAGTATGACAAGAACTGTAACAGAAGCCAATGCAAGATGACATGAGTGTCAAGGAAGGCTTTCCAGGGTTATTTTGGGTCTCGGAACTTAAAGGTGAGTAAGAGTTCATGGGGTTCTCTGGAATAAAGAATCTGACCACCAATGCAAGATTCAGTCCCCTGGTGGGGAAGATCCCTGGAGAAGGAAATGGCAGCCCACTCCAGTACTCTTGCCTGGAAAATTCAATGGACAGAAGAGCATGGCGGGCTACATTCCTTAACAGCTAAACAAAAACAGAGTTCATGGAGCAGAAAAGCAAGAGAAAGGTTATTCCAGGCAGAGGAGAGTAGACAACTGCATGGAGGTACAGCAGCCCACAGTGTGATTGGATAACAGAGAGGAATTTAGAGCTATGTGAGAACAATGTGATTTAGAAAGGGAGGTAGAGGCAAGAATTAACAGGTCTACATAAGCTATTTAACAAAGAGTTGAGATGTTAGGCTGTGGGAGTCACTGGAGATGCAAACAAAGCATTGGCAGAATAGAGTTCAGGGTTTTGAAAAGCAATTTTGGTAGAAATGTAGACAAATGATTAGAGAATGTATTAGTGAAGAGTAGCTTTATACTGTAAATTCAGGAACGAGATAATCAAAACCTGAACTAAGACAATAGGGTTGGAAAGGAAGAAACAATAATAGACTATAACTAGGGATGTTGAGGGGCTTCGCAGGTGGTGCAGTGGTAAAGAATCTGCTTGTTAATACAGGAGACACAAAAGACTTGGGTTTGATCCCCGGGTAGGGAAGATCTCCTGGAGTAGGAAATGGCAACCTGCTCAGTATTCTTGCCTGGGAAATCCCCTGGACAGAGGAGCCTGGCGGACTATAGTCCAGGGGGTCACAAAGAGTCATCAGACACAACTGAACTGACTTAGCATGCACCGGGACACTGGGGTAAAAATAGTAGAATTTGGTAATTTACAAGGTAGGTGATTTTGCTATAATCAAAAGAGTAGAGTAGATGGGTGAACGTAGAAGGAGTGAGAAAAAAGGGAGAAGAGAAGTTCAATTTTAGATGTTTGAAACTTGTACTGCCAAGACTTCCAGGTAAAGATCTGTGATAGACAAGTGGAAATTCAGAATGGAGCCCAGAAGAATGGCCAAGGCTGTAAACACCAATTTGGAATTTATCAAGTTTGGCAACAAGTAGATTACATGTAGAGTTCATCATGCAGAACGCTGGCTGGATGAATCACAAGCTAAAATCAAGATTGCTGGGAGAAATGTCAACAACCTTGGATATGCAGATGATACCACTCTAATAGCAGAAAGTAAATAGGAAATAAAGAGCCTAATGATGAGAGTGAAAGAGGAGAGTGAAAAAGCTGGCTTGAAATTCAACATTCAATAAACTAAGATCATGGCATCCAGTCCCATCACTTCATGGCAGATAGAAGAGGAAAAGGTAGAAGCAGTGACAGATTTTATTTTCTTGGGTTCCAAAATCATTGCAGATGGTCACTGCAACCATGAAATTAAAAGATGCTTGCTCTTTTAATTGCTCATCAGAGGACGAACCTAGATAGTGTATTAAAAAGCAGAGACATCACTTTGCCAACAAAGTCAGTATAGTCAAAGCTATAGTTTTTCCAGTAGACATATACAGATGTGAGAGTTGGACCATAAAGAAGGCTGACAGCCAAAGAATTGATGCTTTTGAATTGTGGTGCTAAAGAAGACTCTTGAGAATCCCTTGGACTGCAGGGAGATCACACCAGTCAATCCTAAAGGAAATCAACCCTGAATACTCATTGGAAGGGCTAATGCTGAAGCTAAAGCTCCAATACTTTGGCACCTGATGTGAAGAGCCCACTCACTGGAAAAGACCCTGATGCTGGGAAAGACTGAATGCAA
The DNA here is from genome assembly GCF_029407905.1 of Bubalus kerabau. Classification (NCBI taxonomy): domain Eukaryota; kingdom Metazoa; phylum Chordata; class Mammalia; order Artiodactyla; family Bovidae; genus Bubalus; species Bubalus kerabau. The sequence goes on from NC_073629.1 coordinate 69,010,543, forward strand.
AAGAAGAACGGGTGGCAGAAGACAAGATGGTCAGACAGCATCATCAACTCAAAGGATGTGAATTTGAGCAAACTCTGAGAGATAGCAGAGTCCAGAGGAACTTGGTGTGCTGCAGTCCACAGAGTTGCAAAGAGTTCAGCTTGACTGAGCAACTCAATAACAACAACAGATTATTGGTGACTTTCCTTGTTCTCTGAGAAAAGAAATTTGTGTACAGTGTTGACTGAGGCCAGAATACACAAAGCTGAGAGAATGGAAAGTATCTTACATTATTAGTGAATTCCTTCTCACCATTTCATGTGTGTATTTTCTATCCCTTCCAATGAGTAGAAGCCCTTTAGGGCAGACATCATGACACACCTTCCTTGCATGCCTCATGGCCATGTTACAGGTACTAATAAGCATTTGCTGAATTAAGGAAGAGTGGTGGAGAGAGAGTAGTTAGAGAAGACAGTGGCAGAGAGAGAGTAGTTAGAGAAGACGATCTTTTTCCAGACAGTCCTTGGAAGTGAACTTGGAAGCTTCTGAGATTGCACACAACAGCTCTTTCTCTTTCACCTCTGCAATGTGATTCAGGTTTCCTCCTGGCTGAAGGCCTCTGCTTATTTTCCATGGATTAACGCTTCCAAGTGAGCAAGAATTGACTTGCCAAATAGTCTAATTCATTTGGCTGGTGCGTCTCACTTAAAAAGCCATTAACAAGCCAGACTGGAGAGGTGAGGAATGCCCAATTAAGGCAATTGCTTCAGTGTCCAAATGCCTAGCAGCTGTGCCCTCCTCGCACCGCTGACCTGCTATGACAATAAGATTTTAACAATTCTTTGATAGCACAGCCAAAACTTTGTCTGGAAGCCAGTGAGGCCTGACAAGGGCGGGTTGGAAATTATAAACTAGACTATCTTCTTCATTATGCCTCTGTTTTTAAACCCTGAAAGAAACTTTTATGAATTAAGTCATGATTCCTTAGACGTGACACTCAAAGCACAAGCAAGAACAGTAAATAGATTAAGTGGGCTTCATCAAAATTAAAATTTTTTGTTTCAAGGAATACCATCAAGAAAGTGAAAAGATGATCCACAGAATCGGAGAAAATACTTGCAAATCATACATCTGATAAGGGACTTGTATGCAGAATATATAAAGCACTCTTACAACTCAACAATAAGAAGATAACTCGATTTTTTAAATGGGCAAGGCATTCAAAAATTGTTTTCTCCAAAGAACACATAACAAATGGCTACTAAACACTCAAAAAGTAATCAACATTACTAATCACCAGAGAAATGCATTTCAAAAATCATAAGATTTCTTTACCTTCACTAGGATGGCTAAAATCAGAAAGACAGAAAATAACAAGAGATAGCAAGGATGTGAAGAAATTCTACCCCTCTTACATTTCTGGTAGGATTGCAAAATGATACAGCCACTTTTTAAAACAGTTTGGTGGTTAAACACATGGTTACCTCATGATCAGCACTCACCTCATAAGTATATACCCAAGAGAATTAAAAACATGTTCATACAAAAGCCTATACAAAAATGTTTATAGCAACAGTATTCATAATAGCCCGAAAGTGAATACACTTGATGAATGGATAAACAATAGGTGGTAAATTCAGAGAAGGCAATAATATTTGGCAATAAAAACAATCAAGTATTGACACAAGTTTAAATATAAATGAACCCCAAAAAGATTATGCTAGGAAGCCAGTCACAGGAAGCCACATACTGTATGATTCCATTTACAGAAAACGTCCAGAGCAGGAAAATCAATAGAGATAAAAACAGAGATTTTAGGGAGTATTTATTAGTACTGCTAATACATACTTGTTTGGGGAGATCAAAGAAATGAAGAAATTAAGAAATGATTGTACAATTCTTTGAGAATACTAAAAGCCATTGAATTGTATACTTTAAAAGGATAAATTTTATAGTAGGTGAATTATGTCTCAATAAAGTGAAAAAGTGAAAGTTGCACCGTTGTGTCCGACTCTTTGTGACTTCATGAACTGTACAGCTTGCCAGGCTCCTCTGTCCATGGAATTCTCCAGGCAAGAATACTGAAGCCGTTCCCTTCTCCAGAGGATCTTCCCAAGCCAAGGTTCAAACCCAGGTGTCCCGAATTGCAGGCAGATTTTTTACTGTCTGAGTCATCTGGGAAGCCCAAGAATATTGGAATGGATAGTCTATCCCTTCCTCAGGGAATCTTCCTGATCCAGGAATTAAACCAGGGTCTCCTGCATTGCAGGTAGATTCTTTACCAGCAGAGCTACTAGGGAAGCTCTATATCACAAAAAGTAAATACATCACTATTATTTTAAAAAGGAAGAAAGAAAACTTATGAACATGTACATCATATAGATGGTCCAAATTATGGATCATCAACCAAAATCAAGGAAAAATAAAACATTTCTGGGCTTAGAATAATAGCCATTTAGTTCCACCCCCTTCTTTTAAAAATTGAGGTGGTGATTTGATTAAAGAAAAGCATTAGCTAAGCATGGGGCTTTAAATAGGGATTGCTAGACTTGAAACCCATTTCCCTAATTCCAAGGAAGCTAATTGCTCTCAGTTTCCTTCGATTAGATCCAAAGAGAGGTTAGCTGTTATAACTATACTTAGGGAGATGGTGACATTAAAAAAAAGCTGTAAAGGAGAACAAAAGCAGTCTCAGCTTTGATAATGCAAATACATTTTAGAAGCATTTTTAAAAGAGGAAACAAAAGAATGTTTTCCTTAATGAGAAAATTCAAAGTCAGTCACTGATGAGCGTGTAAGCTGCTTTTGGGTAAAACAAAAAGATAGGAGAACAACAGCTGCCATTTGATGAACAACTTTTACACACCAGGCACTGTACATATACAATCTCTAACCCCAATAACAGCCCAGCAAGACAAGAACCATCCTCTTCATTTAATGAAAACTTGCTTTCCATTTCCCACTACTCAGGTCCCATGTTCAGAAATACTAGAGGATATCTGAGTATGCTAAATATATATCTGATAACTTTAATGTTCAGAGCAGCACTGTCCAATAATGTGAGTTGTATCTATAATCTTAAATTTTCTAGTGAAAGTGGGCTTCCACATTCAAAAAAGAGAATTCATTTCAATAAAGCATTTTATTTAACCCTGTCCATCACCAACTCCCGGAATTCACCCAAACCCATGTCCATCGAGTAGGTGATGCCATCCAGCCATCTCATCCTCTGTTGTCCCCTTCTCCTCCTGCCCCTAATCCCTCCCAGTGTCAGAGTCTTTTCCAATGAGTCAACTCTTCGCATGAGGTGGCCAAAGTATTGGAGTTTCAGCTTTAGCATCAGTCCTTCCAAAGAACACCCAGGACTGATCTCCTTTAGAATGGATTGGTTGGATCTCCTTGCAGTCCGGGAGTTGGTGATGGACAGAGAGGCTTGGTGTGCTGCAATTCATGGGGTCACAAAGAGTCAGATATGACTGAGCGACTGAACTGAACTGAACTGAACTGAACTGAATATATCTAAAGTATCATCACTTCAATGAGCAATCAACAAATAAAATCTTTGAGTCACTGACCTTCATTTTTCAAAATTTCTGTACCAAGCCTGTAAAACCCAGCATATGTTTTATACTTATAAATTATCTCAATTCAGACTAGCTGCATTTCAAGTATTCAATATCAACTCATGGCTAGTGGCTACCTTTTTGAATGATAATGTTTAATTTGTGTTGCTATTCAGTCACTAAGTAATGTCCAAATCATTGCAACCCCCTGGACTGTAGCCTGCCAGGCTCCTCTGTCCATGGGATTTCTCAGGCAAGAATGTTGGAGTGGGTTGCCATTTTCTTCTCCAGGGGATCTTCTCAACCCAGGGATCGAACCTGTGTCTCCTACACTGGCAAGTGGCTTCTTTACCTCAGTCATCAGGAAATGATCTATAAATTTAAAATTTATGACATGCATATTCTTAATTAATATTCGCAGTAACTGTGTGCCATATTTTGCAGGTAAATAATCTGAGACCCAAAAAGTTAGTCTACCAAAGTAATATAAACTATCATCCCTTTTTTTTTTTTCCTACAAGAAGAAGGGTTGAATAAGCAAATAAAAAGATCACATAGCTGTTAGGTGCAAATCAAGTCTCAAACTCAGTTCTACTTTTAGGTCAGTGCTCTTTCAAAAATGCCTTACAATGTGTCATTTCCCAGCTTTGTCACTTAAACTTGGGAGATTGAATTTTAAAAATATTATCAAGTTAAGCTAAATTGCCAGAACAAAAATGTTCCAATTCTTTCTTTCTCTGTGTGTGAGTGTGTGTGTGTGTGTGTGTGTGTGTGTGTGTGTGTGTCAGTGGTGGTGGTAGAGAGTTTACTCTGATCAGTAGTTATTCAGGGACTCAAACTGAGGGCAACTTAGCTTCCAAGGTCACTCTGGCCTTCCAAGGTCACGCACCTCAGTGGTCTGGAAGGGAGGGAACAGCACAGAGGATACTTGTGGGAAGTTGATGGTCAAGCCTGGAAGTGGCACGCATCACCTGCACTCACCGCTGGTAAACACTTTGTCAGATGGCCACACTTAACTACAAAGAGGGCTGGAGATGGAGAGAAGATGGTCAGACTAAAAAGAATAAGAGAATGGATTAGGGTGATCAGTCAGAAGTTACCACTCAGCATGGCTAACTAGATATAATTCTGCAAAAAACTGAGGAAGAATACTAGCAAAGATTAAACTGAGTTAATCTATAAATTAAATATAGACTTGAAAGAGGAGGAAAGGCTTGTGTTTTAAGCTTCTTTTATGTAAAATACAGTGCTAAGTATTTAATGTAGGTCCTCCCAAATAATCTGCACAAAAATTCAATGAGTAAGTGAGTGAAAGTCACTTAATCGTGTCCGACTCTTTTCAACCCCATGGACTATACAATCCATGGAATTCTCCAGGCCAGAATACTGGAGTAGGTAGCCTTTTCCTTCTCCAGGGGATCTTCCCAACCCAGGGATCGAATCCAGGTCTCCTGCATTGTAGGTGGAGGTGGACTCTTTATAGGCTGAGCCACATGGGAAGCCCAAAATTCAATGAGATGGGTATCATTTTCTTCTTTAGTAGTGGTGTGATAGACTGGAAAGAACTTGAGACTGTAAGAGCATTCTCTCCAACAATTATTATCTGTTTGTCCATGGAAAACTTATTTAACCTTGACTAATTTCAGTTTTCAGATAATAATTGTTGGAGAGAGTGCTCTTACAGTCTCAAGTCCTTTCCAGTATATCACACCACTACTAAAGAAGAACTACAATGAAAAAAAAAAAAAAACAAAAACATTGTTATTCAGTCGCTAACTCATGTCCGTCCTAGAGTTTGCTCAAACTTGTGTGCACTGAGTCGATGATGCCATCCAACTATCTCATCCTCCATTGTCCGCTTCTCCTCCTGCCTTCAATCTTTCCCAGCATCAGGGTCTTTTCCAATGAGTTGGCTCTTTGCATCAGGTAGCCAAAGTATTGGAGCTTCAGCATCAGTCCTTTCAATGAATATTCAGGGTTGATTTCCTTTAGGATTGACTGGTTTGATCTCCTTGCAGTGCAAGGGATTCTCAAGAGTCTTCTCCAACACCATAGTTCAAAAGCATCAGTTCTTCACCTCTCAGCCTTATTTATGGTTCAAAGCTCACATCTGAACATTACTACTAGAAAAAAACATAGCTTTGACCATACCAGCAAATCTAAAGATACAGATTTATTTCCCAATTGACATTTAAGGAAACTAAGACCCAGAGAGGATAAGTAACTTTCCCAAAGTGACAGAGCTAATTTAGTAATAGTTCATAGATTTTAAATAGTTCATAGATTTTGAAATTTAAATAGTTCATAGATACTTTTTCTCTATTAATTTATCAATGGCTACTTTAATAGGGAAAAACTGAAATGATGCAGAGGATGAAATGTTGCAACTGAGAGGCAGAAATAAAGAGTAGGAAGACTTTTTAATAAGAAGAATCAAGAAGAAAAAGGTTAAGGTGCTAATAGCAGAAACTTCTACTAGAACAGGGGTTTTTTCACATCTCATCTCAGCCTTGCATCATATTTCATAACAAAGTTGTTTCTTTCTAGGAGAAATCAAGCCTCCTATTTCCACATCCTCCTCTTCTCTGCCATGGAAGAAGATTAGGGTTACTTACAGATCAAGTTCAAGGACGACGATTCAGACCACACATTAGGAAACTGGAAAGTTAGAAGAGCATCACTGAGGCAAATACCCCTTCTTCCATCTGTTCCTTCCATGTGACCAGGGTGGTAATAAGGCTGAACCATGTCCTTCAGATTCTGTCCTCTCTTGGGCCAACCTGAGAACCACAGGAAATAGCTGGTGGCCCACAACAGCTCTGCCAACATGCTAGAGGCTGAGCATCCTTGCTCTTGTGCTTACTTCCTGTTTACTGGGCCTTATATTTTCTTAAACAGTAAAAATCCAAAATACTAGAGCAAGCTGAGTAAAAACATAGACTGGTTATCTGCATCGTCCCAGACTGAGAAATACTTTAAATGTTTTGATAAAAAGTCTGGACCAAAAAAAATCCCTAGACGTGTCAGTATATGTTCAACCCAGCATTTGTGCACATGCTATTTCCTGCTCATAGCAAATATTCTCACTCATTTATTTCAACTCTTCCACCAGAAAAAAAAAATCCCTATCCATCCTTTATGGTTGAAATCCAGTGTCATCACTTTTATGAAAGCTTGTCCTCTGCATAGTCGGTTTCTTCCTCCTCTGAGCGCTCCAGGTATCTTTGTTTATTGTCTACAGAGGCAATGGCATTGCATTACAATTAGCCATGGCTGCATCACCCATCTCTTTGGCTAAATTGTTGAGCTCCTGGATACAGAATGCTTCTGCACATCTAATTTCCAGCACCCAGTCTGGCAGGACACAGATCTTCAACAAACTTCTGTGGATGAACTAAGAAAGGAGAAACACTTCAAAATGCCCTCAAGACACCTATGTCTTTGGTGTTTCAAGAGGATCAGCTTCTCCTGGCTGAAAGTTGACTCCTGCTGTGGGCATCCTCTAGTGCATTTTTCATTTGCCACAATGGCCTCTTCTTATCATGCATTTTATTGATCTGCCTGAGCACTGAAATTTATTATTTATTAGATTTCTATAATAGTTTTGCTTCAAACAGCACAGTGTGATATGTAGAAAACTCCAAGGCAACAGCAAGGGAGACAGAACAGTGACAGCACAGTGTGGGAAATGAAGAGGAAGGGCAGAAGCCAAAATCTAAGAAAGAATGGCAAGGAAGGGAAGGCCATTCCCCTCACAGGAGTGGCAGGCAGGCTCCTGAGAGTCCCAAAGTACCAGTCCTGGTCTTAGCCCACACCCTATTCATCTGCACTTTTGTATGAGAGTCTGGCAGGAAAAATAGTACGGGAAAGCACTTTGAAAAGTTAAAAGCATCCTACAAATGCAAAATAATATTATTCCATTATCATTAATCAACATAATTCATCCAAGAGCAGTTAGTGTTTCATATTCAAACCAATGAGGAGGAAAGTTTGGAGTAGCTCTGTTCTCCAACTAGACCATACACTCTTCTAAAGCAAGGACCATGCCATATGCATTTTTGCGTAAGGCACCAAACAGCACTGCCATATACAGAAACATATTCATTTTGTCAGGAGTCCTGGTGGGTAATTGAGTGTTAAATGCCCTCTAAATAACTTTCTTTCATTCTTATCTGAATTTCCATGGGAGATGGCCCTAAGAGAGAAAAAAAAAAAA